>NC_081408.1:493209743-493903909 GCF_030272615.1 Cryptomeria japonica
ATGAAAGAAATACATCCCTATATATATATATATATAACAAATGTAAATAGACTCCCTCGGGATTAATTATTGAATAATAATTCCTGGGGGTCGTTATAATTTTAAATATAGTATAATGATCCTATCGGTTGTTAGATAACCATGGCTATTAAATTAATATTAATATAAAAAGTTTATATTAATATTATTCTATTAGAGTTGGTAAACTCGCAATTAAATAATATATTTTTGCATTAAAGGTTAAACGATATTATTTGAGTTAATTTAATTAACTTTAAACAAAAGTGGACTTAAATAGTTAATTCTAGGGAAGTCGGATTTTAATACCTAGATAGGTTATAATTAAATGAATGGAGATATTCGAACACTTAGTTGTGGATTTAATAAATAATTTAATCAATCTAATTAAAGTATCGTTATTAACTCTAGGGATGGTATCTTTTATTTCAAAGAACTATTCTCCACTGAGTGTAATTAAGAGAAATGGCTTAAGGGGTTAATTTACCCCACATAGTCAACGTAAGTTACATGTTGTCATTTTAATTTAATTTTAAATAAAACATTTAATCAATCACATTGAATATCTCAATAAGTTGACACTTAAGTAATCGAACTAGTGAAACTAAGTGATCAACCACATCTTAACTTTACGTAAACTCGAGTGATTAATCCCTGTTTTAAAAAAAATTGTAGTTGTGTTTTTGCTCTAAAGTTTGGGCACTACATTTTGGTATCAGAGCAAGGTTTTCAACACTAGGAACATTTTTCCATTACATTTTGCTTAAAATTATTTTCAATTGCTCGTGTAGGATGCCTCCGACTATGCGACAAGCTTGCAAACGCGGAAGGGGTCCTAGATGTGCTCACATGGCACATGAAGATGTTGGGTAGGAAAAGTTGGTCCCTGAAGGGAATCAAGAAGCTCCTCCCGAACAACCTATAGACCCAAACCAAGACATATTGAATGCACTGTTGAACCTGATAGGGATAGTACAAGATAGACTACCTTCAGTAGGTCGCCAAGTGGAATAAAAGGTTTCAGAGAGTCATAGATCAGTAACTAGAGAACGAAGTATGAGTCCACCTCCTAGCCATGTAGAGGGACAGGCTAAGCATGAGCTTGAGTCAGTTCATCAACCAGAGCCACCACCAGTAATAGCACCAGTGGTTGTAGAGAGAGGACCCCATGATCCGATAGATCAGAGAGCTTCCACACCTACAACCACCTTCATTTGTAGGATCTACTGATGGGTTAGAAGCTGAGTCATGGCTTTTGATCTTAGAGAGGTGCTTCAGATTGCATCCCTATGAGAGAAATCTGAAAGCATGGTTTGTTGTTCATCTTCTGAGAGGGTCACCTTCCACATGGTGGAGGCAAGAGGAATATAAGAATGATATAGTAGATGACACCATCACTTGGGGTACCTTCTTGGAGAGGTTCAGAGATAGATACTTGTCAGAGCACTTCAGGCAACGTCGAATTGATGAGTTCAATGATCTTCAACAATAGGCCTCACAGTATCACAATATGAGAGAAAGTTCTTTGAACTACTACCTTATGTGGATTATATGAAAGATGAGAAATTTCTAGTTAACTATTTTATCAGAGGACTAAACGTCGAGATAGAAGGACCCATATGCATGGCAGCTGCAGGGAGAATTTGGGTTGTTGTGGAGAAGGCCATATTAGCAGAGGCGATTCAGGGTAAGCCATAGGATACACGAGATCGGTTTTAGAACCAAAACCCTTCATCACAGTCATTCGGGTTTCAGAAACCCCATTGGAAGGGCAATCATAAACATTCTTTGGGGTCCTACAAACCTCCTCACCCTCCGCAACAAACTCAAAAGAATAAGAGGCATAGGCCCTCATGGGGATATAGGGGCTTTAAGCCTAAATAGTGGCAAACACGGGTTCCATACACACCTACGGCATAGACTCAACAGTCCACCAAGGGCGGTTATAGTGGATCTAGTAGGATAGGAGGGCAGTAGTATTCTAGGCCATAGGGTGTTTAGATTCAGACACTTGACACTTTCTTTACTTGTGGTTCCATGGGACACATGGCGAGAGAGTACCCACAAGGACAAATTGCTGGTAGTCAGCGCATGGTAGGTTCAGAACCTATAGTTGGGGATATGGGTAAGTCTCATAGAGTTTTCGCAACGGTTGATAACCACCAAGCTGAGCATCAGACCATAGTTATAAAGGCCACAAGTATGATCAAAGGTAGTAGTGTTACTATCCTATTTGATTCAAGAGCTACAGATTATTTTATTTCTCCATTGGTTGTTGAGTGTTGTAGGCTAGTGGCAACTAGGCAAGATGTTAGTTGGGAGGTTGAGTTAGCATCAGGAGATAGAGTGTCTATTGAATTAATGGCTAGGGATTGTTAGCTTTAGATTGGGAGTATGAACACCATAGCAGACCTTTGAGTTACACCACTAAGATCTTATGGCATTGTTGTTGGCATGGATTGGCTATATGCCGACAAAGCCAAGATGTATTGTCTCCAAGAAAAGATCAAGTGTGTTGATGATCATGGTACTTCCACAGTGATTTCAGGAGTTTAGAGACCCATATCCCTTTGTATGATCTTCGCTATGTATCTTAAGAAGAGCATGCAAAAGGGATGTCAATCTTTTTTCATCACTATTAGTGATAGGGAAGAAGAGGATGAAACAGAACCCTCACTTGATGATCATCCTATTCTTAAGGAATTTGTAGATGTTTTTCCTTCCGAGCTACCTGGTATGCCACCTCATAGAGAGATTGATTTTCATATAGATCTTGTACCAAGAGTTGAGCTAGTCTTAAGAGAACCATACATAATGACCACTGATGAGCTTAGTGAGCTCAATATTCAGCTTGAGGAACTTTTAGAGAAAGGGAATATTCATCCTAGCATCTCTCCTTCGGGGGCACCAGTCATCTTCATAAAGAAGAAGGATGGATCCCTACGGTTATGTAAGGACTACCAGTAGTTAAAAAAAGTTACCATTAAGAACCAGTATCCATTACCCAAGATTGATGATTTATTTGATCAGTTACAAGGTGCCAAAGTATTTTCTAAGATAGATCTGAAGTCAAGGTACCATCAGTTGAGGATAGTGGAAAGTATTACCTTTTGGCATTACGAATTTTCTAGCAGTATTCATGAGTCTCATGAATGGTGTCTTCCTCACCTTCCTGGATAGATTCGCGATTGTTTTCCTCGATGATATATTGATATATTCTCAGAATGAGGAAGAGCATGAAGAGAAATTGTGTCAGATATTGCAGTGTTTGAGAGAGAATCAGTTATATGGTAGCTTGTCTAAGTGTGCCTTCTTTCATACATAGGTATGATATTTAGGACATGTCATATCAGGCTATGGGATCTTAGTTGACCTGTCAAAGATTAGAGCTATCATGGATTGGCTAGTGCCAACCAGTGTGATAGAGGTCAGGAGCTTCATGGGCTTAGCAAGGTATTATAGATGCTTCATTAAGGGGTTCTCTAGGGTTGCACACCCTATCACATCTCTTTAACAAAAGGAAAAGAAATTTGAGTGGACATAAAAGTGCAAAAGGACCTTTCAGGAACTCAAAAAGGAACTTACTAGCACACCTATTCTTGTTGTGCCAAATCCCTCAGTTGATTTTGTGGTATGCACAGATGCTTCCTTGGATGGTTTGGAAGTAGTACTTATGTAGGATGATTTATCTATAGCATATGAGAAGGAAACTTAAGACTCACAAGCTTAACTACCCTACTCATGACCTTGAGCTTGCAGCAGTGGTGCATGCACTAGTGAGATGGAGACACTTTCTTTTAGTACATTGCTTTGAGCTTCATTCTGATCATCAGAGCTTGTAGTACATATTTACTCAGCCTAACCTGAATGCTCGTCAGAGGATATGGATGGATTTCTCATGTGAGTATGATTTTTATGTTCACTACATGAAGGGAAAAGAGAACGTAGTTGCAGATGCATTGAGTAGGAGACACTATGAGTTATACTCTATGACCATAGATACAAATTTGAGAGATCGCATATTGTAGCACTTGCCTAAAGATGAGGGGGCTCTAGAAGGGAAAAATGCAAATTATTCTTTGGAGTCTAATGGACTACTACGCCATAGAGGGAACATTTATGTACCTTCTTCATGGAAATTGCATGATTTCATTACGACTAACACTCATAGAGCACCCTATGCAGCACATCCCGAGGTTAAGAAGTTACATGCAGATTTGAGAAAGTTGTATCACTGGCCAGGTATGCGGAAACACATTGCAAAGTGATTTTCTCGATGCCTTTAGTGACAGAGAGTTAAGGCAGAGTGTCACCATCTAGGTGGATTGCTCCAACCTCATAAGATACCTGAGTGGAAATGAGACATAATTCAATGGATTTCATCATTGGTCTTCCTATGTCATCTCACCACCATGATGTCATCATTGTGATAGTTGATAAGTTGACCAAAGTGGCTCACTTCTCACCAGTCCAAACTACTTTTACAACACCAATAGTGGCACAGGTGTTCTTGTGGGATATTGTCAGACTTCATGGCATTCCACGCAAAATATTTTTAGATAGTGATTCCCTCTTTACTTCTTCCTTTTGGAAGGCATTAGAGGAAGCATTGGGTACCAAACTCAACTTTAGCATTTCCTATTATTCAGAAATGGATGGACAAATAGAGAGGGTGAATCGAGTATTGGAGGATATGCTACATATGTATGTCATTAATCATAAGACTAGATGGGAAGAGTATCTTCACTTGGTGGAATTTTCCTATAACAATGGGCATCACACTTCCTTGCGGATTGTTAATCCTATGAGGATCTGGTTAATACTAAGAGGTGGGGGGTGAATCATTATTAATACAAATTGAAACTTTAAACACAAAAACAAACTTATATCAGATCTGAAATTATTTATCAGAATATCTCAACTTCTTATATCAGATCTATCAACTTCTTTATCAAATTTTCTAATACATTAATCAAATCATTTACCACATCTATCAATACTTTCACCACTTAAGTAGTCATATAAACTTGATCATTTACCAACTCATTATCCTCATCAATCAGATCAAACACTTTCTATAATATCTCTTATCAGTATCAATAACCTTTGATAAACCTCTAATAAAACATCATAACCGGTGTACTCAAAAATAGTGCATGAAATGTAACATAAACAAGAACATCACATGAAAAACATTCCAGACATGAACACCATAATTTTGACGTGGAAACCCAAATAGGGAAAAACCACGATGGGAGTTGGCACCTACAAATATTTGTACTCTTTTGAAGTACGCCCTGTTAGGAGCTTACAATATGCCCTGTTGGGAGTCACCCAATTAAGGGATTTTCCTATCAGACCAGTTAGGAGCTTGATGATCTATTAGGATCAACCTCATGAGAGGATTTAACACTCTTTTGAGAGCTTCCCTTCTAGGGGACTTAAATGTTTAAGGCCTGTTAGGACCTACCCGGCTAAGGGATTTAACCTGTTGGAACCGTTAGGGAACAATAGTGAAAAAGTGATCTATTACTTGCACTTCTCTACTTGCTAAATCAGATCTAGTTATGCTCAACACTCTTCAACTCTCAAGTAAATCTCACACTTCTCTTGGAAGTCTCAACACATTCTCTAAGATGACCGACATCATAAACATCAATTGTGTCATCCTCAATAGCCATCTCAACTAGGTCGACCACTAAACCCTAATTACATCATAAATTTACAATACAAATCATAAGAGATCATCTCAGATCAATATACAAACCATTACATCAAATTACATTGCAATATCAACTATTGGTTGATCGTAACGCATCACGAAAATCCAATCTAAACTAAAGTCAAAACATCAAAACACTCTACTAAGCGTTTCCCTGATTCCCAAGAAATTATTCCTTGAGTCACACCAAAACATTAATTAAATCATTCATGTGGGCTATGATGTGCTCCCAAATTCATGTAGACTCATCGTATATCACCGTCATAACAAATATCATTACCGGTTTGATGGTTTCTTCACCGGTCTTAAACCCTACTAAAACCTTAGCAAAACTTCATTAGAAATTTGAAACAAGCCTTCCAATAATTATTACAAGTTATGAATCTGGTCAGATACTCCTTTCCATGATACAAGCTCACCATCCAAACTGCAAATCACCAAACATCGTTGATCGTCTGATTCAACCAAAACATCTCTACTTTACTGGTTAAAGTCCTATTTCACATACTTCAGTTCTTTGTTGGTGAACCCTGTCTTCCGGTAAACCAAATCACTTAGATGACAAAATGAAACATCAAGAACATCAATAATCATCATTTGACATTAGTTTCCATCAATGACAATACAAATAACTGATCAATTCATCTAATCATAAAATCTCAATCTCTCCATCACAAATAGACTTCTATACTCTACCGGTGTAGTCATCCATCTTCAACTGCATCATCTCATCTATATTAGTTATGCCAAATGCCAAAATTCTCCCCCTTTATCATTGATGGCAACACCAATCAGATATACATCAGAGTAACATCATCATCTGCAACTTGTTTGTTGGTATCACATCATGTGACAATTCTCCTCCTTTTGACTTCTCCCCCTTAACCAATGCTTCTCTTAATCTAATCTTCTGATCTTCAATTTCTCCCATATGGTTTCTTTTCTTTTCCCATATCTGATTTCTTTTCTTCTCCCCCTTGACAATAATGCCAAAGGTGTAAATGTATCACTTGACTTCAATTTTGTTGTTGCCTCTTCCATCATCTTTGCTAATCAAATCAGAAAAAATATATCAGAGCATTAAATCATAGCTCTACATCAGACTTGCTCCCCCAAAGGAGTAGCCTCCACCTTCATCAATCCTTAGTGAAAGATAAACATGAACTAGTTCTTCTAGTGTAGGGGTCTAACCCCTAGTTTACTTCTAATAAACTCAAAGGTAGCCTTTGGTAAGGTCTTAGTAAAGATATCCACTAATTGATCTTTACTCTTCACATATTCCATCTTCACCTGTTTTTCTTAAACTCTTTCCCTTAGGAAATGATACTTCAATTCAATGTGCTTGGTTTTAGAATGAAGTATAGGATTCTTATAAATGTTTATTGCACTTGTATTATCACAATAGATAGTCATCGGTTTAGACATATCTATCTTGAATTCTTCTAGCACATATCTCATCCATATTGCCTACGTGCAATTCATAGATGCAGCTACATACTCTGTTGCAGTTGTAGATTGAGAAACACATGTTTGTTTCTTGCTCATCCATGCCACTAATCTTCCTCCAAGTAGAAAAGCTCCATTGGTTATGCTTTTTCAATCATCCACATTACCTTCCCAATCAGCATCAGTAAAGACATCCAAAGTAAAATCTCCTTTATAGGGATACCATAAACCATAGTCTATTGTGCCTTTGAGATACCAAAAAATTCTCTTCATAGCCACCATGTGACTCTCCTTAGGCTCTTTTTGAAATCTACCCACTAATCCAACAACATGAGCAATGTCTGGTCTACTATGAACAACATAGTGTAGCTTGCCAATCATAGATTTGTACTCTTTTTCACTAACAATAGGGGAATCATCTTGCTTTGATAACTTGCATCCTGTCACCATTGGTGTTCCTACCAGTTTGCAGTCTTCCATGCCAAATGTCTTCAATGCCTCTTTGATATACTTGTTTTGACAAATAAAAATACCACCATCCAGTTGTTGGACCTATAAGCCAATAAAGAACTTTATTTCACCAATTAGAGACATTTCAAATTCCTTTTTTCATTATATAAGAAAAATCCATACACATATTATCATTTCCACCAAAAAGTATGTCATCTACAAACACTTTTTCTATCAGTATCTTGTCTCCATCAGTCTTCAAATAAATGTTGTTGTCCTCACTAGTACGTTGGAATCCAATTTTGATCAAATGTGCATGTAATCTCTCATACCATGCTCTTGGTGCCTACTTTAGACCATATAGTGCTTTATGCAATTTACACACCATTTCCTTATCATTAGTGAAGAAAAATCCATCTAGTTGTTCAATGTATACTTCTTCTTCTAGAATCCCATTTAGAAAGGCCCACCAGAACAACAATTTTGATTCACTCGCCCACAAGCTAAACCGTTTGCTACTAGGCCTCCATTTGAAGGAATCGGGTGATAAATTTTGACACCCTGAGGATCTAAGAAAACAAATTATATTTTCAAATACCCTTTTGGGATTTCTCAACAATATCTCATTTTCTGGTACTAGTCTAACTTGTAGATATTCCAACCAATACTGCACTAACAAACCTAATAGGGTTATTAGACCTATTTGACTGAACACCTTCCACAAATTGGTTTGGTTCTCCTAATGGGTGACCATCACTGACCATGAAATGTTATGTAAACCTCCAAAATAATCTTCTACCACATTCAAACCCTTTTCTAGTACTCTACCACTCAATTCTCATGCATTGCAATCATCAAACTGGTCTATCACATAAACATGCCAAACCTAGGGTTAGTTCTCCGTCCTCTTTGCCTTGTTGTATCCTCTTAATGGCTTTTGGAACTGACATATGATAAAGTGTCTTATCATCTCCTATAGCGGCAGAGTGTTCAATTAAGCATTGATAGGCTAAAACCCATTATTATAGTCAAACCCTAGGGGTTTGAGGGTTTTAGGATACCCGATAGAGATTTGATTGTAGGATGGGGCAGCGATCACTTCAAGAATTCACAATGAAAGAAAAAATAAGTAAAACAATATAGTTAAAAGAACTATTCCATGAGCATTCTTGCCAATCCACCTTCAGTATGCAATCAACAGAAATTAGATGGTTTTCTGAGTTTCCAACAGTTCTTGATGCTTTTATTTCCTTTCCAAATCAACCAACATACATCCTTTAGCATTTGGGTCCTTTAAATATATCTCCCAAATTACCACAACCTCCTCCAACTATTTTCCAAAATGAGTGATCGTTAGAGAATCATGACTTACAAAAAGTGCAAAATTGTCATGACAACAAATTGACAATATGACAACTTTTGCATAATTCAACCAACTTAGACTCTAGACTATCATAGTCCCCCAAAATGATTACATTTGATTCTAAAACATCAAAAATGACTCAAATAGACTTGTGGTCACTTGATCGCTCAATTTAGACCATTGTGACCCTTATTGACTTAATTTGCTCTACCAGACCCTAGATGACAATTTGACCCAAACATGGACAAACTTGTCACACTCCTAGGACATTAAATTACAAAAAAAGACCCATAGGGTCTTATTAAATTCCTTCTAGGATAATATAAAATCATCTTGTTCTTGTTTCATGTCTTCATAGGTAGGTGCTCTTGCACCATACTCCCTGGATGGAATTTGTCTCAAGTCATCTTAGAGACCAACTACTGCAAATCACCACCCTAATTTTTGATATCTTCCTCTAGCATCCAAGTAGCTTCTGAGTCAAGAAGGCCCTTCCATTTAACTAAGTGCTCAAAATAGGTCTTGTTCCTTGTTTTCTTAGCTTCCCTGCTATCCAAAATCCACTCCATCTTAGGCAGCTCCTTATGTGGTAATTTCTTTATCCATTATTCACTTTCTTAAATAGATTCACCTACACATTCTCCTACAATAGGACTCCTATACAATGTTAGATCAGACACATTAAATATAGGTGAAATAGCAATATCATTAGGGATTTCAATTTTGTAAGCATTAGGACCATATTTAGCCAAAATTTTACAAGGTCCAATCCTTCTCATCATCAACTTGCTATGGCTTCCTTTGGGAAACTTGTCCTTGCTAAGATGAACCATGACCATGTCACCCACTTGGTACTGCACATGTCTCCTTCTCTGATCCACTCTTTCTTTAACCTTTTGACTATTATATTGTAAGATATTTTTGACTTTTTGGTGCACCTCTTTCATAGCCTCTGCAAATTCATCAGCATGTCCACTCCTCTTGTCCAACCCCTGGACATTTCTCAATTCAAAAACTCCTCTTGGATGACTACCATACACAATCTCAAAAGGACTCAGACCTGTACTTCTATTTATTGAATCATTATAGGAATACTCTACCTGAGGTATCACCACATCCCAACTACTACCATGATCCTTTGTCAAACACCTAAGAAGATTTCCTAGTGACCTATTCACAAATTCAATTTGGCCATCGGTCTGAGGGTGATAGGTTGAGCTAAAAGACAAATTTGTACCCAACCTTTTCCACAAGATTCTCCAAAAATGCCCTACAAACTTGTTATCCTGGTCAGATACAATACTCAAAGGCAACCCATGGATTCTAATAATTACTTTGAAAAACAATCCTATAATATATCTAGCATCATTTGTGGTTTTACAAGGAATAAAGTGAGCCATCTTACTGAACCTGTCTACCACAAGAAACACATTGTCATGACCTATCTTTGTCTTGGGTAATCCCATCACAAAGTCCATACTCAAACTTTCCCATAGTCTACTTGGTATAGGCAAAGGTTGGTACAACCTTGCATTAGTTGAGACCCCCTTTGCTCTCTGACACACAATACAACTCTCTACAAAATTTTTGAAATCAGTCTGCATCTTTGGCCAAAATTAAAATCTCCTAACTAGGTCCAAAGTCTTATTTATCCCAAAGTGACATCCTAAACCACCACTATGTTTCTCCTTTACTACATTATCCCTCGTTGAACACCTAGGGATACATAACTGACATCCCTTGAACAAAAGACCATCCTACAAGGTGTAGTACAAAAAAGTCTCCATGAAAAGCATTTGCAAACTCATAGCATACCTTATATACCTCCTTGAACTCTTGGCCCTCTTCATACAATCCTTTGAGTGCTTCTACACCCATACTCTGCAACTGCACTTCTTACACTATCAACACCCTCCTACTTAGAGCATTTGCAACCTTATTGGCTACCCCTTTCTTGTGCTTCATGATGAAGGTGTATTCTTGAAGACTTACAACCCATTTCATATGCCTATTACTGAGCTTCTCATGTCCATTCAAAAAACTAAGAGCATGATTTTTAGTATACACAATAAAATCCTTAGGAAGCAAGTAATGCCTCCACTTTTTTAGAGCTTGTACCATGGCATACAACTCTAAATCATATGAGGAATACTTCTTATTTACTTTATTTAGTTTTTCACTAAAAAAGGTCAGTGGTCTCTCCTCGTGGCTCAATACTACTCCTATAGCCAATCCACTTGCATCACATTCAATAGTGAAGACCTTACTGAAATCAGGCAATACTAGGACTGGGTACTTGGCAAATTTCTGTTTTAAACACTCAAAACTCTTATCTGCTTCTTTGGTCCACACAAACTTCACCTTACCACCACCTTTGATGGTTTCTAACATAGGTGCACAAATATCATTGTAATTTCTAATGAACTTCCTATAAAATGTTGCCAAACCATGAAAAATTCTTACCTCTTCGATTGTCTTAGGTGTAGGCCAGTTCAAAATAGCCTCTACCTTGGAAGAATCCATCTTCAAGTCAACCGTAGAGATGACAAATCCTAATTACACCAACTCCTTCTTCATGAAGTCATGCTTTTCTAAATTTATCATCAACTTCTGCTCATGTAGCCACTTAAAGACTACCTCCAAGTGTTTCAAGTGCTCCTCCTTTCTCTTATTGAACACCAATATGTCATCAAGGTAGACTACCACAAATTTCCCTATAAACTCTTGCAACACTTCATTCATTTGTCTCATAAAGTTGTTAGGGGAATTTGAAAGACCAAAAGGCATCACAAACCACTCATACAACCCTTCATTGGTTTTAAATGCAGTCTTCCATTCATCTCCCTCTCTTATCCTTATCTGATGGTACCCACTCTTAAGGTCAATCTTGGAGAAATAGGTAGCTCCCCTTAAATACTCAATTAGGTCCTCTATCCTTGGAATAGGAAACCTATATCTGATGGTTATCCTATCGATAACCCTAGAATCAGTACAAAGCCATCATTTCCCATCCTTCTTTGGGGATAAAACAATAGGTATTGCACATGGGCTTAGCCTCTTTCTCACCAACCCTTTATCTAGGAGTTCTTGAATTTTCCTAGCTATCTCTTCATTCTATTGTGGGGTCATTTTATATGTTGCTTTTTTAGAAAGTACTACTCATGGTATGAGGTCAATCTAATGACTAATATCTCTAATAGGTGGCAAGGAGTCTGGTATGTCTTTGGCAACCACTCCTTTGTACCTCTCTAGTAGCTCCCTGACCTCCATAGGTCCTACCTCACTTGCACCCTTCTTCCTTTATTCCTTGGGATTCACAATCAAAGAAAAACCTACACCACCTTCCTCATTTAGTGTATCAAGGAATTCTTTTTCCCCTACCATCATCACACTAGATCCTACATGTTGTGGATCCCCTTCTACCAGTGACTGTATCTTAAAAGTCACACCATCCTTTTGGAAAGAGTAAGGTTTCTTTTCTCCATCATGATGAGATTTTTTGTCAAACAGCCATGGTCTGCCAAGAAAAAGGTGGCAAGCATCCATTGGAAGGATGTCACACAAAATTTTATCCTTATACCCCCCAATACTAAACTCTACCCATGCTTGTTCATTGATGAGTATGTGTTGCCCTTTATTCAACCAACTAACCCTATATGGACAACTTTGGGGTATCCTTTCCATGTTCAACTTGTTTACTGCTTCCAAAGATACAATATTATCAGTAGACCATGAATCTATGACAAATTTATAAACCTTACCTTGAATCTTGTAGTTGACTCTAAACAAAGCCTTTCTTTGGGGTGGCTCAGTCTTCACTGGTTCCTTGAGCAGTGTCCTCTTGATCATCAGGTTCTCTCCCACCTCTGATGTCAAATTCACTTCAGGAGATGTCACACTCCTTGCATCTTCTTGAGTCAATTTGGTTCTCCTCTCACCACCATGAGAAGTTAAGGCCTTCTCTGGTCACTTGTAGGTTGGGTACCCCATCTGATTGTAGTTATAGCATCTCATATTGGAGAACTTGGATCCTCTCCCTGATCCATTTGTCCCACCTCTTCCATTAGGTCTTCTCCCAGAGTAGTCTCCTCTACTACTTGAGTCCCCAACTTTCTCTCCTTGGTTACACTCTCTATTAGACCTTTGGTTAGGACTTCTTCCTGCAAAACTATCTCTGCCTCTTAAACTTCTCCCTCCTTTACCTCTATTACCCTGCTCACTCCTTTTAAGTTTCTCTTCTGCCCTTAGGGCCAATTGAAAACTCTTGTTCACTATCTCTAGTGCCAAGTTTTTGATCTTATCTTGGATGTTCATCCTTAGGTCGTTCAAGTACCAGGCCACTTTCTTTGACTCCTCTTCTTGTCTCCTTGAACTGAGATTGAGTTTATGAAACTCCTCCGTATATGCATTCACATCAAGGTTTCTTTAATCGAGGTTCTGCATTTTTTGTACATCTACACTTCATAGTCAATGGGCATGAATTGTACCTTGACTTTAGCCTTCATCCTTTCCTAGGAGGTTATCATACTTTTTCCATCCCTAAGTCTCTCCCCTTGTACATAGCTCCACCATGTAAGAGAAGACCCTTTCAACCTTTCTTTTGCCAACTTAACTCTCTTATCTTCAAGGATTTATTTGTACTCAAAATGACTAGTCAATGCCTCAATCCCTTCTATCACCTCTTATGCTTTCATACTTCCACCATATATAAGCAACCCATCAATGGTGTCCTTATTGACTAACCTCAAGGCATCTACAAATGCCTTCTAATCTACAAGTATCTCCTCTACCCTCTTATAGTATTCCCCATCTTCTTTATCCCCTTCTTCATGAGTGTCACTTCCATCTTCCTTATCCTTAGTCTTTTTCAATTCTTCAAGCTTGGACTCAAGCATCTCTTCAATCAACTTCTTCACCACATCTTGTGACATACTCTTAGGAGGCATTTTGTCAGCCCCTAGACCACACCAGCCAATTTATCTTCAAAATCTTGCTCTGATACCAATATGATGAGGAGGCAATAGACTGGAAGGAAGTAACCTCGAAACAACCAATCTCTAAGGCATACAAACTCAACAGGTAATCCCTAATTCCAAAAATCCTTACACAATACCCAGTCAAGAAATGGTTCAATGACACCAAACAACACCTTTAAAAACCCAAAAGATCCATTATGTCCACTTACAAACAACTAACACTTCTTAAGTTCTTATGTGACTACCCACACCCTTGCATACATTAGTGAGCTACTACTAGGCTTTAGGGTTTGAATGACTCACTTGAACAATTCAATACAACAATCCTTGGAGGGGTGTTCTCACAACACCTTAACACAAATGAAATAGGATTTCATGGTTTAGACCCACCAGGATAACAATATTGACTCACTCGCCCACAAGCTGAATCGATTGCTACTAGCCTCCATTTGAAGGAATCGGGTGATAACTTTTGACACCTTGAGGATCTAAGAAAAAAAATTATATTTTCAGATACCCTTTTGGTATTTCTCAACAATATCTCATTTTCTTGTACCAGCCCAACTTATAGATATTCCAGCCAATACTGCACTAACAGACCTAATAGGGCTATTACACCTATTTGATTGAACACCTTCCACAAATTGGTTCAGTTCTCCTAATGGGTGACCATCACTAACCATGAAATTTTATGTAAACCTCAAAAATACTCTTTTACCACATTCAAACCCTTTTCCAGTGCTCTACCACTCAATTCTCATGCACTACACTCATCAAACTGGTCTGTCACATAGAGATGCCAGACCTAGGGTTAGTTCTCCATCCTCTTCGCCCTATTGCATCCTTTTAATGGATTTTGGAACTAACATATGATACAGTGGCCTATCATCTCCTATAGCGACAGAGTGTTCAATTAAGGATTGATAGGCCAAAACCCATTATTGCAGTCAAACCCTAGGGGTTTAAGGGTTTTAGGCTACCCGATAGAGATTTGCTTGTAGGATGGGGCAGTGGTCACTTCAATACTTCACACTGAAAGAAAAACAAAGTTAAAATGATCTAGTTATAGGAACTATGCCATGAGCATTCTTGCCAATCCACCTTCAGTATGCAATCAACAGAAAATAGATGGTTTTTTGAGCTTACAACAGTTCTTGATGCTTTTATTTACTTTCCAAATAAACCAACATACATAATTTGGTGTTTGGGGCCTTTAAAGATATCTCCCAAATTACCACAAACTCCTCCAACTATTTTTCAAACTGACTGACCGTTGGAGAATCATGACTTACAAAAAGTGCAAAATTGTCATGACAGCAAATTGACAATATGACAACTTTTGCATAATTCAACCAACTTAGACTCTAGACCATCATAGTCCCCCAAAATGATTACATTTGATTCTAAAACATCAAAAATGACTCAAATAGAGTTGTGGTCACTTGATCCCTCAATTTAGACCATTGTGACCCTTATTGAGTCAATTTTCTCTACCAGACCCTAGATGACAATTTGACCCAAACATGGAAAAACTTGTCACACTCCTGGGACATTGAATTAAAAAAAAGGACCCATAGGGTCTTATTACATTCCTTCTATGCTAATAGAAAATCATCTTGTTCTCGGTTCATGTCTTCATAGGTAGGTGCTCCTGCACCACTAACCTTACCTTGTTTCTTACTATTCTTCCTTCTTCATCCAATTATTTCCTAAAGACCCATTTTGTTCCAATTACATTCTTATCCTCCAATCTAGGAATAAGTGATCGTGTCTGATTCTTCTCAATTTGATCTAATTATTCATTCATTGCATTCACCCAATCATCATCCTTTAGTGATTCCTTAATTGACTTGGGTTCAATTGTAGATATCAAACATGAGTTCTCTTGGATCTTTCTCCTAGTTTGCACACCTGCATTCTTATCACCAATTGTCTGCTCTTGTGAATGGTTCAATCTGACATATCTAGGTATTGCCTGTGCTAGTTTTTCATCTTCTTCATCAGGATCTTCTTTTTCTTCCTCACTGTCATCTCTTACTGGTTGAGCATCTAATTATCCATTTGTCGATTCTTCATTATTATTTGTCTTCGGTTCAATGATAACAATTTTTTCTTCATTATCATCCTTTTCATATTTTGATCTACTTGTACCTTCAAACTTATGAAATAGATCATCAACTTTTACATTATCACTTTCAACAATTTTCTTAGTTCTCTTATTGTAACATTTATATGCCTTACTCTTAGAAGAGTAACCAAGAAAAATTCCCTCGTCAGATTTTGCATCAAATTTCTCAGTGTAGTTATCTCTCTTAATAAAATGTTGACTTCCACAAATTTTTAAATAACTTACACAAGGTGTTTTTCCATACCATGGCTCATAGGGTGTCTTATTGTTGCCTCTCTTCACTAGTACTCGGTTTAAAGTGTATACAACAATACTGGCCGCTTCTCTCCAAAACATTTTGGATACATCATCCTGTAATAGCATGGTTCTTGCATCTTCAACTATTGTTCTGTTCATCCTTTCTGCTATGCCATTCTATTGTGGTGTCCTCTGAGTAGACATGTGTCTCTTGATACCCTATTCATCACAATACTTAACAAAATCATCAGATGTGAATTCACCTCCTCAGTTTGATCTTAAACACTTCAAGTTCTTACTAGTTTCATTCTCAACCATAGCTTTAAATGATTTAAATTTACTAAATGCTTTTGATTTCTACTTCAAAAATGTCACCCACGTCATTTTGGAATAGTCATCAGTGAAAATCATGAAATACCTATCACCGTAATAACTCTTTGTTCTCATAGGGCCACAGAGATCAGTACGTACAAAATCTAAAATATTCTTCAAAATATAATTCTTTCTCTTGAAAGAAATAGAGGTCATCTTACCGATTTGACAATCTTTGCATATCACATTATCTGGTTTGACAATTTGGGGTAATCCTCTTACAACACTTGACTTGCTTATCTTAACCAAATTATCAAAATTAACATGACAACATCCTTTATGCCATAACCAACTGTCTTCCATTCTTGCAACCAAACAATTATTAATATTACTATTCAAATGGAATAAGTTAACTCTAGTTTATTTCCCGGTAGCAATCAATTCACCATTACCTCCAAGAATTCTTCAGACTCCACTTTTAAACTCAAGAAAATAACCTTTATCATTGAGTTGACCAACACTTAAAAGATTATGTTTTAAAACATCAACCCAAAACACATCATCAGCATTACTCTTCCCATTTAGAGAAATTGAACCTTTACATTTCACCATGCAGGGAGAGTTATTTCCAAATCTAACGGCAACTCCATCAAATTCATCAAGGGTTATGAACTTACTTTTGTCTCCAATCATGTGGAATGAGAAGCTATTCTCTATAATCCATTCATCACTATTCTCCATATGAGATACAAGTACCTTTTCATCTGTCAGTTCCTTCTTCAAAGATACAAACACAATTTCCTCATTGTCATCTTCATCTTCGAACTCCTCATCGATCACACCTTCATCTACTGCAACATAACAATGTTTCTTGCCATTTCCTTTGAATTTTCTAAACTTCTCTTTCTTATCAATGTTAGCAAAGTTAGCAGCAATATGACCAATTTTACTACAAGAGAAACACTTCAAAGGTAGCTTTCCTTTATACTTACTGATGCCTCTTGGAAATCTCTTTTCTAACAGTGCCTCAACTTCCATCACTTGATCTTCATTGTCTTCATTTCCCCAGTTACTTCCATGACTTGACCTGCACTCATGATTTTGGCATATATCTTTTTCTTTTCTAGTAGATGAACCGATAACAAAAGCTTTAAAGTCAGATTCAATAGATTTTGTCACACTATTGTCAAAACTATTTAATTCAAAAGTTGTAAGCTTACTGTATACACCTAAAAATAGTTTGAAGAAAATTATTTAAATAAGCAATTATTTAACTAATCCCCCTTCCTAATTTAATTGAATTCATTAGCAATTTAATTAAATTCTTCCTTTCATCTACTTATTAATAAATCTAAGGATTTATTTAATAGGTTCATTTCAATAGTCCCCTTTTATTAATTAATTCAAATTAATTAATCCTCCCTCCATTCATTCAATTCTTCTAATCCCATAATTAATTAAAATAAATAAATTTATGAGTTGTTGAAAATTAATTAGTCTTTTCCTATTATTTGAATTTTTAAATTCAAATTACTCACATGCCTCCTAACTTCTAACCATCTAACCTAACCATCCCTCTAACCTAGCCCATTTCACCTAACCTTGGGTTTAGCTAACCCTATCCTATCTTGCACATTCTAATCTCCGTATGCTAACCTCCTATGGTGTGGATATTCTCCCCTTGAGACACATGGAACTTTGGCCACATGTATCCTCTCTTGGACACTTGCCCTCTTATGAGCAAGGCTCCTTGACACTTGTCACCACAGAGATGACAAGTGTCCCTTCCTCTGAACTCTTCTTTAACCTCCACCAATTTCACCCTTGATATCTTCAGACTCAATCTTGACCGTTGATTCCTGCCACCTCAACCCTGGCCTTGGAAATCCTATAAATATCCCCCATTTTGGAGCATAAAGGATCCCATCTCATTATCAACTTAGGCATTGTTACTATAGGCATATCCATTCTAGCATATCATTTGAGCATTGTTACTATAGGCAAATGCATCTTAGATCTAGTTTAATTTGATCATTTTCTAGCATAATTGTTGAATCGTGTAGCTTAATCATGCATATCATTAGCTTAATTAGACTCTTGGATCAATCTAGTGTAATCAATCTCATATAGTTTGTATATCATTATCATTTCAAATCCTTCGTCTAGGTGTAGTCAAGTCACTAGGATTGC
This sequence comes from Cryptomeria japonica, assembly GCF_030272615.1. Taxonomy (NCBI): domain Eukaryota; kingdom Viridiplantae; phylum Streptophyta; class Pinopsida; order Cupressales; family Cupressaceae; genus Cryptomeria; species Cryptomeria japonica. Next base: position 493,228,586 of record NC_081408.1, read on the forward strand.
TTATCTAGATCTGAGAGAAAATCCACATTCACATCTCTTAGGAGGTGATAGGTTGCTTTTTCATGGTTTATCTTTTATTTGATTTTAATTTCCTAATCATGCTTGTAATGATTTATTGAGTGTTTGTGTTTCAACTACACGTACCACACTTCACATGTACGACATTTTTGCGCCCACCATGGGGCTCGAAAATATCATTTTTGGCCTCTTAGCATCATCAAATTTTCAATCTCACAAGTTTTTGGCCGAGTCTGATTTAGAATTTTGTACGAGTTCTCTTTCTGTCTCGTACAAGCTCTTTTGTGCCCTCATACGAATATATGATAATTGTCGTATGAATTTTTGCTTCCATGTTTTCAAAATAGATTGCATTTTAAGGTTTTCATGCTTCAATTTGATTACTACTCATGCTAACCCTAGTCTGTTTGTGAGTTTTTCAACATCCTAATTGGTTTTTGCAGGACTATTGTCGAAGATTACGCTTGTCAAAGCTTCATTTCATCAAAACAAACATGACTACTAACACATTTGTTTTGCAGGTTACCTAAAGGAGAACTCAACCAAACTTTGTGTCTGCTTTAAGTTTTCTAGGAACACTTATTTTGCTAATGGTAAATGAATATCTTGTTTTCTATGCTTGAGAAGTTGTCTAAAACGTAGGAGAGTATGCTCTTGTCCATTTGGACAATCAGAAATATCAACCCTTGAAGTGCTTATATATTTGAGATTTGATTACCTTTAGCGGGCCTGTCACAGTAGGAAAAAGTAATTACCCTGTGAGAATGACCCAAGTGAGTACAACTAGACCTAAGCTTTTTGAATTACTCTAAAAAATAGGCCTCTCGGGATTAAAGTCTCAGAGGATGGGATTATTTGAGTTTTCTCTTTTGAGATCTCTCATATCGTACATTTAATAGGGCCTTGCAGTCTCAATCATGCTTGCATGACTACTTATTGTTTCGGTACCTTGTAGGGCTATAGGCCTCAATCGTGCTTACACGACTACAAGGGGTAATTTCAAATGGAAACCCTTACTATGAACCCTAGGATAGAAGCTACCCGATTCACATCCGAAAGGGGGATAATCTTTGTGCAAGAGAGATAGTAACTCTCCCAAGACACTTGCCATATCGTTCCCCCATTAGCATTTGGAGTCGGATAATACAGAATTGAGAATCCATTGTGTGAGACTCAGCGAGTGTATTCTGATTATCTATTGGGTGTGTACCTAAGTTTGCAAGCAAAGGTTTTCTCTGTCAGCCAAATTCCTTAGGATTTAGCATGTTGAGCTTTAGGTCACTTATCATATCACTTGTTTGTTGCATCTTCATCCCTTAAATAGAAAATCAGACATCTAAAACTGGAAAACAAAAGAAAAACATCAAACTTCATAGATCAAAAAATCTGTCCAAACAAAAATTTTGTCTTTGTTATGTTCTCAGTCATACAAGTTTTCTAGTTTGTTGTACAAAAAATCTAGTTTATCGTCTGGTCTAGTGAGAATTGTCATATAAGTAAGTTTAGTAGAGAATTTTGTGTTATTTTTTGTCGTCTAGTTCTATGAGAAATATTGTACGAGTTTATGCCTTTGTCGTGCGAGATTTCTAGTTTGTTGTATGAGCCTGTCTAAATTGTCATCTGGGGCTGTATAAACTGTCGTACGAATTTTTGTCTCTATCAATTCAGAGCTATCTTCTTGCATGTCTTTTTCAGATCTATCATATTTTCTTGGTCAATTTACAGTGAGCATAAACACCTGATATTTGTCATTTTGTGCTTAGATTGTCTTCTTGGTTCACTCGGTCAAGTTATCATCTGTCAAATTGGATTCTAGAAATAGACACCTCAAGATTTTCAAGTATTCACCTTCAACAAAATCAAGATCTAAACATCTCAAAGTGCATTATCACCCTCTTTGATAAACTGATCACTCAAAACATAGTTTCTCATCGGGATATATCATCCTCTATCATGAAACTACAACATTTGATCAAGACAACCTTGTCCCACATCGTAGGATATATCGTTCCTATTCGACTTGGTTTTATCAAAATCACCATCATTGCACTCCAAAACCGAAGATCAAAAAAATTGCAAACTTTTAAACATTTGAATCATCTTTTCATGTCAACTCTATCACATTTACATTGATAGTTGATCACTTATCGAAACAACTTTTAGACAATCGAATCCTGGCACAATATCTAACACATTGTATGCCTATTTTAAATAGAGCGCAGAGACGAAAGATCATAGAAATGGAAATCTAAACATTGCAAATAACTGAATATTATAGAAACATGGAACCCAAAAATGAAATACAAGAAGAAGGGGAAATAATAGAACATCTCTGAGAAATCAAACAAGATCCTAAATTTGATAAACTTATGGGGAAAATATTGGAGGGAGAAAAAGAAAAATACTTCCTAATGTTAGCTAAATCTGGTGCTACACTCCCCCAAGATTTTGATGTGAGAAAATTAGCACAAAATAGAAGAGACTCTTCCCCTGATAATGAATGACATGAGCATATTTTTGGTCTCAAAATCAATGACACATCAATTCCTGATAACACAAGAACTAATGAGGAAACTTCCATTCCCAAAAAGGATGACGTAGAAATTCTCAACCATGTCAAATATAATGAAGAGACAAGAAGGAGTCGAGATGACACAAGAAGAGATCAAGATCATACTAGAACACACACTCATGGTCATACGAGGAAAAATCATGTTGATAATCCTATCACAACTCTTACACAACAAATACAAATGCTGCAAACACAAATTCAAGATATGTAGAGAGGAATTGTTAGAAGATACTAGCTTCAAGAAATATGTCCTTACCCCTTCGATAGAAATATTAACATGATACCATTTCCTACAGGTTGTGAAACTCCTACATGCGATAAATATAATGGAAGCACTGATCCCCAGGATCATATACAAGAATTTTGTATGCTAAGTATGGAGTTTGCACATGAGGATACCTACCTGATGAGATTATTTCCAAAGAGCTTAAGTGGATTAGCTATGGAATGGTTCTCCGAACTTCCACCTGGAATTAGATCATTCCCAGAATTGGTGGATAAGTTTGTTTTACAATACTCTTAAAACATTCAGCATGAGATAACAATGCTCGATTTATGTAATACTAAATAAAAGAGAGGAGAACCTTTCATGACGTTTCTACAGAGATGGAGATGATTAGATTCACGATATCCTCGAACGGTGCTGGAATACGAGAAGATAGACATATTCATTGATAGCCTAAATGGACAAATGAGTTATCATCTAAAAATGCAATGCCATCAAAATTTTCAAAAGATGATTGATAATGATATCGGAATGGAAGAAGATATGGTAAAGAAGGGTGACTTGAAGCTATACAAAGAAGGTGTTAATCCACCTAACCACAATTTTAGCAGCAATAACAATGATAAGCCTAAATTTTGGAATAGAAATTGAATTTTTTGTCAATGATGGAATAGTGGATAACAACAATGTAAAACCAAAACATCTAATTTTCAATTTATCCACTCACTCAGCAGAAGCTCAACAAAACAAAAATCACCAAAAATCAACTTTCAACAATTTTTTCTGAAGGAAATTTACAAACATTGGTGAATCACTTGGGTCAGCACTGAAGACACTTCTCGCAAACAAATTGATTACTTTGCCAGAAGGAAGGAACTATGAACCTCAAGTAAAACCCTCTTGGTGGAATGAACCATTATTGTGATTTCCATCGAAACAAGTGACATCACATAGATAATTGATAGCGGTTGAAACATGTCATCCAAGATTTGATTGATAATGGAGTAATAACTATGGATGGACATACAACAAATGAATCTCATATAGCTTTTAAAACTCCGCTTCCAAACTATGAGAAGGGTAAATCATCAACAACACATAATGGTAAGGGTAAAGCAAAGGTAAACTATGCTCATACATATGATAATGTGGTAAATGTGATTGTAGTTAAAGAAAAGCAACATCAAGAACCTACTCATACTATCACAAGAAGCAAAGCTAAAGTTGGTTTTCTGGGTCCTACCACTAACATGTCATCCACTGCAAAACAATATAATCTAGTGGAGCAATTGCAGAAAATGCCTGCGCAAATATCCATCTTAGAACTTTTAAATCTTTCACCTACACACAAAGAAATTATTGAATGATAATTAGTACATACAACAGCGTCTAAAGATCTTGATATAGATTAATTCCAAATCATGGTGGGACACCTCACAACCCCTCACTGCTTATCATTTACCAAAGAAGATGACATGTCCTTGCAACATCCCCATAATTCTCCCTTGCATATCGAAGTAATCATTCATAAGATGCAAGTTAAACATGTCCTAATAGATGGTGGAGCTATCTTAAACATTTGTTCATTAAGTCTTGTCCATGCTTTAGGTTATTTAGAAGATGTAGTTGATCCCCAAAAAAAGATCACCATCAAAGCCTATGATGAAGAAGAGTGTTCCTCTAAAGGAATTGTGATGTTACCCATCAGAGTGGTACCTTTTCCAGAAAGACACATCATGCCAAGTTCTAGACTTAGACTTATCATACAACATACTCTTGGGAAGACCCTGGATACATGACATACAAGTCGTTCCATCAACATATCATCGATGCCTAAAATTTCCCTACAATGGGCAAGAAATCACGATCTCAGTAGATTCAAATCCAATTCAGTACTGTAGTAATCTCAAACCAATTCAAGAGTTCATTGTTCCTCATAATAGGGGGGCATCATCTTCAAACACACAATCCAAAGAAAAATCATTTGCCTCAATTTTGTCAAGTATGGAAAAACAAATGCAGCTAAGAGATCGAGAGAATGAAGAATATTCAATATCACAATTACCACTCTCTCCTAAGTCGTATGGAAAACCATCAAACTCTAAACAACAGCTAATTGTGAAACATCTTCCAATATTTGATGGAGCATTTGTTAGTGTTGGGACCTTATCATAGGAAATAGAAGACAAAGATGTGCTACCGTGGCTATACAAGGATGAAGAAGTCCAACAAAAGATCAATAATGTCTGCATACCTACAAAAAAGTATGGAAAAGGATTTAACATTCTTCAAAAAATGGGATACACTAGAATAGGCCCTATAGGGAAAAGAAAAGAAGGTATCTCAAAACCTATCCAACCTTATACTCAGTAGGCTACAGACAAAGAAGGCTTAGGGTATGGATAAGTTACTCTACCAGAAGACACATTGTCTAGCCAACAACAAGAGGAATATGAAAACAGACAACAAAAAACTTGTAATTGAAAGGGAAGAAGCATCATCCAAGCAACAAGCACAAGAAAACATGAAATGGCAAAAGAAGAAAGCTTCAAATCAACAGGAAAAATAAACTAAAAGCACCTCCCAAGAAGCATTAACTCTTAATCAAAACAAGCACGAACCTAGTACTACTCAAGGAGAACTCATAGAAAGGTTGACAGAACTCAATCTCAGTCCAGAAGAGGTTGAATATGAAAGAAGAAAAGATATAGCAAGAAAAGAAAAAGAAACAAATCAAACACTATATGAACAAATCTGTAGATTGCAAGCTGCAAGTGAGACGGATTCTAATGAATGAGAATGGGATTCCTATCACTCTAAAGAATTAGTTGAAGAAAACTGCTTTGAAGAAGATGTCAGAGTCGATGTAGTTTACACGTATGCAAGGAAAATGTTAGGAACTAGCTCACTTGAATTAGAATCACATTCAACTGACTTGGACTTAATCAAGGATGATCTTAATCGAAGATGATCAGGAGCTCCTTGTGCAAGGTCATTTTGATGAGAGTATCATTCTAGACATTGACATATATATAAAAAAATTTGACACATCTATCATGACCCTTGATACCCTCGAAACATCTCAACCTGAGGACCCCCTACCTCTAATCCATCTTGAACTTATTGATTAGGAAAATGAAAGACATGTTGCCATTGATACCTTTCCTAATGACCATGTCATATCTATATATCTTAATGCAATCAAACCCACAACAACTTTCACCAAGAATTTCAACAACGCATCTTCTAGTCAAGTGGGTGCCAAATCTCCTAGTCACAAACGTGAAAATAAAGAAAACAATATTAGGTCTAATGCTGAAAACCATTTTTAGGAAACATTAGATCAAGAAAAAGTGAAAAGAAAGGACGCATCTAACAGTGAAAACCTCCTCGAGGTGCCAAAAGATGGGAGATTTGACACTTTACCTGCACACTACCAAGAAAGGTCATCCATTTTGATCGAACCAACAGAGGCAGTTAACATTCAGACAACAGAGTAACCAAAGATTCTCCATCCCGCAACTTCTCTGTCAGAGCAAGAAATGCAACAATATATGGAATTTTTCAAATGATGGCAAATCAATTTTGCCTGGTCATATGTAGACATGCCAGGATTGAATCCAGAGCTTATTCTACATCACTTAAATGTCAGTCCAGGAGCCAAAGAAGTTAAGCAGAAATTAAGGAAGATACATCCTCATATCGCTCTCCTGGTTAAAGCAGAACTAAAGAAATTACTGGATGTTGGATTCATTAGACCTGTAGCCTATCCTTAATGGGTATCCAACATCATTCATGTTTCCAAACCAGATAAAAATATCAGAATATGCATAGACTTCAGAGATCTTAATAATGCATGTCCAAAGGATGATTTTCCTTTGCCTAACATTGACATCATTATGGATTTAATGATTGAACACTCCATGTTTTCTCTAATGGATGGTTTCTCCAGATACAATCATATTAAAATAGCACCTGGAGATCAAGAAAAGATGGCTTTCACATGTCCATGGGGTACTTTCTATTGGAATGTCATGCCCTTTGGACTAAAGAATGCAGGTGCTACATATCATAGAGCTATGACAACAATATTCCATAACATGATGCATACATTCATGGAAGATTATGTGGATGATATATTGGCCAAATCATACAGCAAAGAAGAACATATAGAAATACTAGAAAAGACCTTTGATAGATTAGAACAGTACAAGCTACGGCTCAATCCCAAGAAATGTGTCTTTGGTGTTACTTCAGGCAATCTATTGGAATACATTGTTTCAGCTAGAGGTATCGGAGTAGATCCAGCTAAGGTCAAAGAAATCATGGAAATGGCATCTCCTTGGAATATCAATCAACTAAGATCACTTCAAGGAAGACTACAGTCAATCAGAAGATTTGTGGCTCAGCTAGCTGATAAATGCCAACCATTTACTCATCTATTGCATAAAAATGTTAATTTCAGGTGGGACCATCAATGTGAGGATGCATTCAATAAGATCAAGGCCTATCTCATACAACCACCCATCCTAATGTCACCAATTCCATGAAAGCCATTGTTACTCTATGTATCAACCACCAAAGTATCATTAGGAGTTTTGCTTACACAACAAGACAATGAAGCAAAAGAACAAACCATATACTACATCAGCAAAACATTAGTAGGATATGAGATCAACTATTCACCAATAGAAAAAGCATGCTTGGTGGTAGTTTTTGCTTCTAAAAAATTAAGACACTATGTACTATGTCACTTCATCAAGTTGATTGCTAAAATCGATCCATTGAAGTATTTGCTCAGCAAGGCAACATTAACAGGATGACTAGAAAAATGGATTATGATTCTAAGCGAGTTTGATATTGAGTATGTTGACAAAAAATCTATAAAGGGGCAAGTCATTGCAAACCAACTAGTAGAGGCACCACTTCAAGATGATCGTCCTTTACACATTGAGTTTACCAATGCTGATATCCTAACGGTCACCACAAAAACATGGCAATTATACTTTGATGGTTCATATACATAGCATGGATCAGAAGCAGGTATTCTATTCATCACACCACAAGGTCATACAATTCTGAAAGCATACAAATTAAGTTTTCCATGCACCAACAATATAGCAGAATTGGGAATTAATTGGTCAAGGCAGCTATTCGAAGAACTGGAACCCCTCCTCCGCATCCGATCCTAACAAGCTATCGATGGGACCCAGTTACCAAGGGACCTGCCCACTTAAAAAGTCGTCACCTATATTTTAGGTGGGTGGGTAGCCTGTGCAACTTAGTTAGTTCATCATATATGTGATATGTCAATGAAGCTTTCGTTACAGGTATCAAAATGGCTATAGAATGGAACATTACACAACTTTAAGTCTTTGGAGACTCTCAGCTCGTCATCAATCAAATCAATGACGATTATCAAACAAAGGATGAAAATGTAATGCCTTATAAGAAGATGGTTGATGATGTCAAGAAATATTTTGTAGAAATAACTTTTCAGTAGATTCCAAGGAATGACAACAAAGCAGCAGATGCCATGGCAACACTTGCTTCTCTACTTCAGACATAGGAAAATCAAGAGCGTTATGAATTCCTAGTGGAAGAGTTGTTTTACCTTGCACATAATTGTCCTAATTCCCAAACTATACGTCACCTTGTTGGGCATGATTCCTCCCTCTATGGCCAAACTTACACATACCTGAAGGATAATATCCTCCCTCCTGACTTATCAAAGAAGCAAAAGAGAAACTTTATCTGTCAATCTTCCCATTATACTCTCATCGTGGATACCCTTTTTAAATGAGGTCTGGACGGTACTCTTTTAAAATGTCTCAAACAAGAAGAATATGAGAAGGCCTTACATGAAGTCCATAACGACATTTGTGGCACTCATTCAAGTGGTCTTACCCTTTTGAAAAAACTCATACGCTTGGGCTATTATTGGCCAACTATGGAATGACATTCTTTTCAGATAGCTAAAACATGCAAACAATGTCAGATCCATGGAAATTTGATTCATGTACCAGCACAAGAACTTCATGCTTTGGCAACATCTTGGCCTTTCTACCAATGGGGTTTTGATCTAGTAGGAAAGATAAATCCTTCTTCATCCACCGATCACAAATTCATCCTTGTAGCTACAGAATATTTCACAAAATGGATTGAGGCAGTACCTCTCATCAATATCACAGGAAAACAAATTGCTGCATTTATATTGAACTACATCATCTGTCGCTATGGAATACCCATGACCATTATCATTGATAATGGATGACCATTCAAGAATCAAGATGTCCAAGAGCTATGTGACAAATTCAAGATCCAACACAGATTTTCAGCACCTTACTATCCACAGGGGAATGGGAAAGCAGAGGCATCAAACAAAACCATTCTAAAAATCCTCAAAAAGACCGTGAATGATGTTGGAAGAGATTGGCATATTCAATTGAACCCTGCTCTATGGGCCTACCATACTAGTATCCGCACACCAATAGGTGCCACACCTTTTTCTCTTGTCTATGGATCAGGATCAATACTACCAATAGAAGTAGAGATACCTTCTCTATGAGTATCATCAAAAGCCTTTATCCCAGATGAAGAACAATGAGTATCTAGATTGCAGGAGTTAGAATTAATTCATGAACGAAGACAACATACCTTTGATCATTTAAAGGTATATCAGCAAAGAATGTGTCGTAGTTACAATCACAAGGTCAAACCAGAAGCATTTCAAGTTGGGGAACTAGTACTAAAAGAAAATCCACGCAACCAAACAGATTGAGAAAAGAAAGGAAAGTTTGAACCAAACTGGTTAGGTTTGTTTGTGGTCACAGCGGTATTTGGGTCGAAAGCATATCAACTATCAACACAGGACGGGGATCAGCTTGAGGAACACATCAATAGCATGCATCTAAAGAATTTTTATGTGTGAAAAAGCATAAAATCCAAAAACAGTGAAAAAGCATAAAATCCAAAAACAGTGAAAAAGCAAAAAATCCAAAAAAAAAAATCAAATATGAGAGAAAGTGCAATAAAAATAGATGGTGAAAACCTAGCAAATAGGCGCTATCTGTCAGGTATCTCTTCCATCTATTAGTTCATGCATCCTTCTGCTTGCATTCATTTTTTGTTAGTGTTGTTCATATCCATCACAAAGCCTTTGAACATACGCAGGCATCCCAGGTGATTTCTTACCATGGTTTGGATCATTGGGTATATCATAATGACTTTGTTTCTAGACTGGGGGCAAAAAAATTCATCATTTTGAGCTTAATCAAATAGGAAGAGCAATAATCATGAAACTCTTGTCAAGCAAAAACTGAGACACATCCAACGTTGAACACGAGATCAAATTGTCCACCATCAAACTATCACATGTCAGTCTAAGCACACCACACACTTTTCAATGGATGATATCTTTTTGATAATGATTTTAACATGATTGTTCAACTTTTATATCTTGATTTTTGCTATCATGATTTTTGAGTGACTCCAGGATGTCTCTGACTAGAGGAACAAGGAAGGAACATGACATTTTTCTTGTTTGATATCTGTATATTAATCATTAATATGTACAAATTTATCTCAGGACATGATCATCAGAGTATCCTCGAAGACATTGCCAATTTGCATGTAGAAATGGTTAAAATTGCCTATTTTACACAAGCAACACTCAATTCATCTTGGTTCAATTATACCTCGATGCTTGTTTTAACTTGCAATATCAAAATCTAGGAAACTAGTGCTCAGGTCATCATGGTTTAATTATACGATCGATGTTTGCACTCACTTCCCACATTTTAAAAGAAAAAGCTCAATGATGACAAAACACAATAACCTAGTGACTGGTCTAGTCATAGCTTTGCATTTCATTTGCATGTAGCTTGCATTTCATTCTTGCATGGGTTTTTGCACGCTCATCTTATCCAAGGTTAAATCTATCACAGGAATCATCAAGGTATCATCATAAGTGTATACACAATCAGATTGATGACTCATCTCTCTTCAGATATTGTTGACCCAACACAAATTTTATGTTACTCCCTCAACAAAACCAACATCAGCATATCTGAATCTTCCTGCAACCTGATATCAACAAAATGTCAGTTCTTTATCCAATCGACCTTATCAATTCTATCAATCGATCACATCTAAATCTACTCTATCATGTCTTATACGGGATCTATCATTCCTGAAACCAAACGTTCTGATCAAATCTTATATAGGATATATCATTCCTGAAACTAGACGCTTTGATCATCTTTGTCTTATACATGAGGTGTCATTCCTAAAACCAAACTTAATCTTGATCTAATCAATATAATAAATCAAGCTCTATCAATCATCGAGAATCACATCATTGTGATCAAATAACTCGCACTTTCATCAATCAATGTTGCAGAAATCGAATCATTTATAATCGAGCTATCAATTTTACAAAAAGTCACACACTCCAAAAGTCAATTATCTCAATTGATCTCTCGAGGGGGCATCATCGTACCGCAATTTATCAATCAATATCTGGAGCATCCTATTGAACCAGTATCATCATAAAAATGAGATTATTCATTGAATCAACGCGTCATCACACCTCGCTTCAAAAAGGGGCAAAATGTATACACCTAAAAATGGTCTGAAGATAATTAATTAAATAAGGAATTATTTAATTAATACCCCCTCCTAATTTAATTGAATTCGTTACCAATTTGATTAAATTCTCCATTTCATCTACTTATTAATAAATCTAAGGATTTATTTAATAGGTTCATTTCAATAGTCCCCTTTGATTAATTAATTCAAATTAATTATTGCTCCCTCCATTCATTCAATTCTTCTAATCCCATAATTAATTAAAACAAATCAATTTATGAGTTGTTGAAAATTAATTAGTCTTTTCCTATCATTTGAATTTTTAAATTCAAATTACCCACATGCCTCCTAACTTCTAACCATATAACCTAACCATCCCTCTAACCTAACCCATTTCACCTAACCTTGGGTTTAGCTAACCCTATCTTATCTTGCACATTCTAACCTCCTTATCCTAACCTCCTATGGTGTGGATATTCTCCCCTTGAGACACATGGCACTTTGGCCACATGTCTCCTCTCTTGGACACTTGCCCTCTTATGAGAAAGGCTCCTTGACACTTGTCACCACAGAGATGAGAAGTGTCCCTTCCTCCAACCTCTTCTCCAACCTCCTCCAATTTTACCCTTGATATCTTCAGACTCAATCTTGACCGTTGATTCCTGCCACCTCACCCCTGGCCTTGGAAATCCTTTAAATATCCCCCATTTTGGAGCATAAAGGATCCCATCTCATTATCAACTTAGGCATTTTTACTATAGGCATATCTATTCTAGCATATCATTTGAGCATTGTTACTATAGGCAATTGCATCTTAGATCTAGTTTAATTTAATCATTTTCTAGCATAATTGTTGAATCATGTAGCTTAATGAGTCTCTTTTCTAGCTTAATTGCATCATCATCATAGCTTAATCATGCATATCATTAGCTTAATTAGCCTCTTGGATCAATCTCATCTAGTTTGCATATCATTATCATTATCATTTCAAATCCTCCGTCTAGGTGTAGTCAAGTCACTGGGATTGCTTATCCAAATCTGAGAGAAAATCCACACTCGCATCTCTTACGAGGCGATAGGTCACTTTGTCATGGTTTATCTTTCATTTGCTTTTAATTTGCTAACCATGCTTGTAATGATCTATTGAGTGTTTTTGTTGTAGCTGCAAGTACCACACTTCACAGGCATGACACTTACCAATCAATGAATCAACAGTTACTTTATCCTTTGAAATAGATCTAAGTTCTTGGATTGTAGATACTCTTATAGCATACTAAGGTTGAAGAGTTCTAAGAATTTTACTTACTATTGCATCATCTTTCATTTTACCTGCAGGATTATTTATGCGGCCAACAACTTCTTTGATTCTCTGGCCATACTGTGCAATATTTTCTCCTTCAAGAATTCTCATGTCATCAAACTTTCCTCTCAAGCTTTCTCTTTGGCTCTTTGAACATGCTCATATACTCCATAGATTAAATCTAACTTTTCCCAAACCTCGCCTGTAGTTTCCAATCCTTGAACATCAATATATTTTGAATCAAATAAAGTACATACAATAGCTTATAGGGATTGTATATTATCTTTCTTCTCTCTGAGTTCATCTGGTGTCAAGGAAGTAGTAGTAGGAGCAACATATTTTGTTTCAACTTGCTTCCAATATTGTGCACCAAGACCTTTGATGTAGATCTTCATTCTATCTTTCCAGATCTTGTAGTTATCCTTGTTGAACTTAGGACCCTCTTTCTTCATCATCTTGACTTCCTTAGAATCTTTCCCTCAAGTGGTTAGGCTTTCTACACACAGAGGGCGAAAGCTCTGATACAAATTGTTAATCCTATGAGGATCCGGTTAATATAGAGGGGGGGTGAATAGGTATTAATCCCAATTGAAACTTTAAACCCAAAAACAAACTTATATCAGATCTAAAATTATTATCAAAATATCTCAACTTCTTATATCAGATCTATCAACCTCTTTATCAGATTTGCTAATACATTAATCAAATCATTTACCACATCTATCAATACTTTCACCAATTAAACAGTCATATAAAATTGATCATTTACCAACTCATTATCCTCATCAATCAGATCAAACACTTTCTATAACACCTCTTATCAATACCAGTAACCTTTGATAAACCTCTGATAAAACATCATAATCATGTTGGCAACATAGCTTTATAACAGACAATGAAAGATTGTTGGCATTTCAATAAGGATATTGAGAAGGTTGTTGATGATTATCGATATAACTGATTAAAGATGTTTACTATCTTGATATTATTATTTTGTCATTGATGTCAAGAAATTGATTTTCTAATTCAGTATGATGTTTCCATATCTTGAGAAGTATGATATGAAGATTATAAAGATGTCAATAAAAGACAGAGGAAAGAATATGATGAATAAGGGGAAGAATAAGGTATTCAATGGGCAACTAGTACTGAGTCAGACAATGATGAGATCATGATGTTTTAGATTGTTTTTACATCATACATATGTTGTAAAATGTAAAGGTTAATACTATACTATGTTATCAAGCAAGGAACCTAGTCGGTAAACCCTAAAGTTATCGCTATCGGTTAATGAAGGCGGAATGTCTATCCAGTGAAGTTTAGTATTCACGAGTTGTTACCGAGTTGTAACCGAGCTATAACAAAATGCATTAAATGTTTACATGCGGTATTTAATGAAGGAAGCTGATGAGCTAGAACTGATCAATGATTGGTGAGCCGTGAATGAAGTTTGTTAAAGAATCTAAGGCAATGAAAAGTCAGCATGAAGATCTATAGCTCAGATTGAACCGCAATACCCTGGCACAAGTTCCAAGACTAATATGCAAGTTCCAAGGTGGGGTAAAACATTTTCAGATCAGAAGATGCATTGAACCTAGACAAGATTGAAGATCTAATGGCTATGATTGATCATGGGAAATGTGATCAAGGAGATTAAGCGGTTACCTAATTGTTTATAAATAGGAAACTGTTGATAAACAATGTATGTGGGCAAGTGTATGCATAGGGATGCTACATAGTGTACCGAGCACAAAAGATTGAAGACCTATTTGAATAATAGAGTATAGAAGCCCAATAGATAGACAAGATTATTTCTATGTCTAGATTGTATTGAACAAATAGGAATCTGTTTTAGCATTTTAGATGTGAAGATGCAGATAGATTTTATTACTGTTATTTTGTGAAAGTGACAGAAAATCTCTTAACCGAGTGGACTTAACAGTCTTATTTGTAAAACCCTCTAGCAAGGTGACATTCTAATTGAGTGTTTGAAATAATTTAACAAGGTCACTTCTAACAAAGTGAAGATCCTAATAGATATGAGGGAAATCCCTTAACCGGGTTACATCTATCAATGTGTTTGTAATCTTTAATAGGATTTGCTTTTAACTAAGCATGCTTTAGAAGAGTATATTTCTTAGTAGGTCCAAAATCCCACAGTGGTTTTTCCCTATTTGGGTTTCCATGTTAAATCTGGTGTTATGAGGTTTATGATGTTTATATGTTTTTGAGTTTGCATGTTTGACAATTTTGGTTATATTACTGAAATATATGTTACCGAGGTTGAATCTGATGTTTTTATGGATGATTAAGTTTGTATGATTCACCCCCCCCTCTCATCTTGTTGGTTATTGGATCTGTACTTATATTAAGTATCAGAACTATCAATTGGTATCAAAGCCTTGGACTCTGAAAGGAAAGTTTAAAGGCACTTGAGTTAAAGATCCAAGATGTATAAGAGGGATGCACCGAAGCTGAACAAGTCAAGTTTCTCTACATGGCAGAAAAGGATGAAGCTACATCTATCAAGAGCTACAGAATATGTTGTATACTATCTGGAGAATGATTTTGTCACACCGAGCACCTATCCATTGACTATGGAAGAGATAAAGGGAAACCAAGAACATATTCAAGCAATGATTGAAATAACATCTACATTGACCGATTCAGAGTTTAATGATCTATAAGGCTGCAATGATGCAAAGGCAATGTGGGATAAGCTCATATCAGTATATGGAGGAGATGAACATGTTCAAAGAGAAAAAGTAGATAGTCTAAGAGGACAACTTGAATCTATGAGGATGAATGAAGGTGAGAACATAACTCAGTGCAACACAAGACTAAAGGAGATTGTTAATCAAATCAAAGGAGCAGGTGGAACTATTGAAGAAAAGGATATAACAAGTAAGTTGTTAAGAACCCTTCTACCAGCTTATGCAATCCAAGTCTCTGCAATCAATGAATTGAGGTCTGTACCTAATATGCCAATTTCTTTAGATGCTACTATTGGTAAGCTACATGCATTTGAGTTAAGTAGTTTAGATAACAGTGGATCTTCAGTAAATAAAGTTGAATCTGCATTTAGTTCTTTTCATCTTGATGAATCTAATGATTTCAATGAAAGAAAGTATAAGTACTCTGAAGGAGATCACAGTGGAGCAAGTGAAAGATTTCGTAAGAACATGGAGGCAGTACACAAATTGTATGAGGAAATCAGAAAGCAAGAAGAGATTGAAGCACTATTAGCCAAAAGGTTACCGAGAGGCAAAGGTAAGTATAAAGGAAAACTACCTTTGAATGTTTCAATTGTGATAAGATAGGACATATGGCTTCTAACTGTCCTGACAAAGATTCTATTGAAAAGAGAGATTACCGAGATGACAGACAGAAAGATAACTATCATAGAGGACATCGAGACTTCAGAAGAAGAGATAGAAAGACATGCCTAATAGCTAATTAGGAATCCAACGATGATAAATCAAATGATACTGATACAGAGGAAGTAGTTTATGTGGCTATCAAGGATGGATCAGATGAAGAAAGGTATGAAGAAAAAGCCCTAATATCTCACATAAACACTAATGATTCTTGGATTATAGATAGTGGATGCTCACATCATATGATAGGAGATAAACACAAGTTTGTTATGTTAGAAGATTATGATGGAGGCTATGTTGGATTTGGTAATGATTCACCATGTTCGGTGAGAGGTAAAGGATCTATAACACTTCTTGATAATGCAAGATGCAATGATGTTTATTGGGTTGAAGGTTTGAAATAAAATTTGTTGAGTGTAGCACAGCTAAACAACATAGGTTACTGAATAGAATTTCAGAAGGGAATTGTCAAAGTTCATGACAAGAATGGAAAGTTAGCTGCTACCGGGACACAAACAAAAGGTAACACATTTCACCTTGACTCAACTCGAAATAAGTGTTTGCATGCAAAGTTAGATGATACCTGGTTATGGCATAAAAGGTTTTGTCATGTCAATTTTGATAATCTGATAAAAATAAGTAAGAAGCACCGAGTAAGAGGTCTATCGAGTCTTGAAAAACTTGAGAATGCTATGTGCCGAGGATGCCAGATGGGTAAGATGAAAAGATCAAGCTTTACAAGTAAGTCTTACACTTCTAAGGGAATTTTAGATCTAGTGCACATTGATCTTTGTGGTCCTATGAAAGTTCAAAGTTATTATGGTGATAAATATTTCATATTATTTGTGGATGACTATTCAAGGATGATGTCAGTAATGTTTTTAAAAGAAAAATCAGAAGCTTTTCAAATGTTTAAATGGTACAAGGCAAGAGTTGAAAATGAAACAGGAAGACAACTAAAATGTCTTAGATCAGATAGAGGAGGAGAGTTCACATCTGATGAGTTCAAGTTATTCTGCAATGATCATGGTATTAAAAGACAAGTCTCTGCACCAAGAACTCCACAGCAGAATGGAATAGCTGGGAGAAGAAACAGATCTATTGTGGATTGTGCTAGAACACTGATGATTGAAAAGAAGGTGCCATAAACATTTTGGAGAGAAGCAATAAGCATAGCAGTTTGCACATTGAACCGAGTTCAATTGAAGAAAGGTACTTTGAAGACACCATATGAAATCTGGTATGATAAGAAACCTAATGTAAGTTATTTTAAAATCTTTGGAAGTAGATGCTATGTTCATAAAGATGATAGAAATGGCAAATTTGATCAGAAAAGTGAAGAAGGAATGTTTCTAGGTTATTCTTCTAGAAGCAAAGCATTTAAATGTCTGATCAAATCATCTAACAAAATAGTAGAAAGTGCAAATGTGAAAATTGGTGAATTTGCAGAAAGAAATGATGAAGGAAATTTCAAGGAACCAAAAGACTATGATGAATTTGTCTATGTTCAACTGAGAAGTCCTACCGAGAAGACTGTTGAAGAAAATGAAGAGAATATCCTGTTACCAAGTGATGAAGAAGATCATACAGAGCCTACCGAGCCTGTATTAGCTAAGTATGTCAGAAGAAATCATGCACCAAGTTAGATTATAGGAGATAAGGATGATCCAGTGATGACAAGGAACAAACTGAGACAGAACACATGTTTGATATCTGAATTTGAACTGAGAATAGTGAAAGAGGCATTTAACAGTGAAGATTAGATAAATGCTATGATAGAAGAGATTGATCAAATCAAGATGAATGACACATGGACACTAATCCCAAGATCGAAGGACAAAAATGTAATCGGTACAAAGTGGATTTTCAGAAACAAGCTAAATGAAAAAGGAGAGGTCATTCGAAACAAAGCAAGACTAGTTTGCAAAGGTTATGCTCAAGAAGAAGTAATTGATTATGGTGAAACTTTTGCACCTATTGCTAGACTTGAAGGAGTAAGAACATTGTTGTCCTATGTTGCTTTCAAAAATTTCAAGGTATATAAAATGGATGTCAAATTTGCATTTATAAATGGAATATTAGAAGAAGAAGTTTTCATTGAACAACCTGAAGGATTTGTTGAAGACAATAATAAAGATTAGGTATGTAAATTGAACAAAGCTTTATATGGTTTGAAACAGCACCAAGATCATGGTATGAAAGATTGCACTCTTATTTGATTAAGATTGGTTTTATAAGGACAAGTGAGAACAGCAACATGTACATGAAGAATGATGAAAATGGAATATTGATCTCAGCCATATTTGTTGATGATATTATATTTTGTGGAAATGACTCTTTATGCAAGAACTTTGGAAATGAAATGAGCAAAGAATTTGAGATGTCATTAATCGATGAGATAAAGTATTTTATAGGTTTACAGATACTGCAATTGAAAAATGAGATTTTCATTACTCAATCCAAGTACATTAAGGAAATCTTGAAGAAATTTGGAATGGAGGATTCAAAACCAGTAAGTACTTCTATGACTACCAACTGTAAATTATCAAAGAATGGTGAATCTGCATCTATTGATGAGACACTTTACTGATCCATGATTGGAAAGCTACAATATGTTGTTCACAACAAACCAGACATAGCACATGCAGTAGGTACTGTTGCAAGATTCTCTGCAGATCCTAAGGAAACACACATGACAGCAATCAAAAGAATTTTTAGATACTTGAAAGGCACAGAGGATTATGTCTTAGTATATCAGAAAGGAAATGATTTTGATTTAAAAGTTTATACTGATGCTGATTGGGCAGGCAACATTGATGACAGAAAAAGCACAAGTGGAGGAGCTTTCTTTTTAGGAGAAAGTAGTGAGTTGGCTTAGCAAGAAACAAGGATGTGTTTCATAGTCAACAGCAGAAGCTGAATACGTTGCTGCAGCATTGAATTGTACCAACATTGCATGGATCAAACAATTGTTGGAAGGTATAAATGAGAAAGTTACCGAGCCTGTAACTATATTCTATGACAATACTAGTGCCATTAATATTTCAAAGAATCATGTTATGCACTCTAAGAAAAAGCACATATCTATCAAATATCATTATCTTAGAGAAGAAGCTCAAGAGAAGAAAGTGGTGTTGGAGTATGTTAGCACAAAGGAACAAATAGTAGATATCTTCACCAAACCACTACCAAGGGACACTTTTGAATATCTCAGAAGCAAGATAGGGGTCCTACCCCTATCTTCTACTCACTGACCGAGTTCAGTGAAAGCATCAATTCGATGACTGTATTGAATATCTTTTGGGAGTTGATGCTGATTTATACACTGTAGGATGTTTTCTAAAGGTGTACAGGAAATAATACAGGAAATATTACAGGGAACAAGAACTGAAGACAAATGCTCTGACTGAGACTCAGTTGATACACAACAACAGGAAATAACTTCTTACAGAAAGTAATTATGTTTTCCTTCTTTACTTTTTGGCATTGTTGTCAAAGGGGGAGAACACTACTATAAAGCGAGAGAAGACTAATATAGAGGAAGAAGACCTATCAGGGGAGAAGACTAAAAGAAAACTGAGCAAACTACAGATTGGAAAGAAGACTGAAACCAGCAGAAGTCTAATGTATGGGGGAGAGCATTTCAGCATTTCAGAATCACAGCAATCCGAATCTTTTAAGATCAAATCAATTGGTTTTGCCATCAATGCCAAAGGTGGAGATTGTTGGCAACATAGCTTTATAACAAACAATGAAAGATGGTTGGCATTTCAATAAGGATATTGAGAAGGTTGTTGATGATTATGGATATAACTGATTAAAGATGTTTATTGTCTTGATATTATTATTTTGTCATTGATGTCAAGAAATTGATTTTCTAATTCAGTATGATGTTGCCATATCTTGAGAAGTATGATATGAAGATTATAAAGATGTCGGTAAAAGACACAGGAAAGAATATGATGAATAAGGGGAAGAATAAGGTATTCAATGGGCAACTAGTACCGAGTTAGACAATGATGAGATCATGATATTTTAGATTGTTTTAACATCATACATATGTTGTAAAATGTAAAGGTTAATACTATACTATGTTATCAAGCAAGGAACCTAGTCGATAAACCCTAAAGTTATCGCTATCGGTTAATGAAGGCAGAATGTCTACCGAGTGAAGTTTAGTATTCACCGAGTTGTTACCGAGTTGTAACCAAGCTATAACAAAATGCATTAAATGTTTACATGCGGTATTTAATGAAGGAAGCTGATGAGCTAGAACTGATCAATGATTGGTGAGTCATGAATGAAGTTTGTTAATGAATCTAAGGCAATGAAAAGTCAGCATGAAGATCTATAGCTCAGATTGAACTACAATACCCTGGCACAAGTTCCAAGACTAATATGCAAGTTCCAAGGTGGGGTAAAACAATTTCAGATCGGAAGATGCATTGAACCTGGACAAGATTGAAGATCTGATGGCTATGATTGATCATGGGAAATGTGATCAAGGAGATTAAGCGGTTACCTAATTGTTTATAAATAGGAAATTGTTGATAAACAACGTATGCAGGCAAGTGTATGCACAGGGATGCTACATAGTGATTACCGAGCACAGAAGCTTGAAGACCTATTTGAATAATAGAGTATAGAAGCCTAGCAGATAGACAAGATTAGTTCTATGTCTAGATTGTATTGAACAAATAGGAATCTGCTTTAGCATTTTAGATGTGAAGATGCAGATAGATTTTATTACTGTTATTTTGTGAAAGTGACAGAAAATCTCTTAACCAAGTGGACATAACAGTCTTATTTGTAAAACCCTCTAGCAAGGTGACATTCTGATTGAGTGTTTGAAATCCTTTAACAAGGTCACTTCTAACAAAGTGAAGATCCTAACTGATCTGAGGGAAATCCCTTAACCGGGTCACATCTAGCAATGTGTTTGTAATCTTTAACAGGATTTGCTTTTAACCAAGCATACTCTAGAAGAGTATATTTCTTAGTGGGTCCGAAATCCCACAGTGGTTTTTCCCTATTTGGGTTCCCACGTTAAATCTAGTGTTATGAGGTTTATGATGTTTATATGCTTTTGAGTTTGCATGTTTGACAATTTTGGTTATATTACTGAAATATATGTTACCGAGGTTGAATCTGATGTTTTTATGGATGATTAAGTTTGTATGATTCACCCCCCCCCCTCATCTTGTTGGCTATTGGATCTGTACTTATATTAAGTATCAGAACTATCAAATCATTGTACTAAAAAATAATGCATGAAATGTAACATAAACAAGAACATCACTTGAAAAACATTCCACACATGAACACCATAATTTTGATGTGGAAACCCAAATAGGGAAAAACCACGGTGGGAGTTGGCACCCACAAATATTTGTACTCTTTTGAAGTATGCCTTGTTAGGAGCTTACAATACGCCCTATTAGGAGCAGACCATGTTAGGAGTCACCCAGTTAAGGGATTTTCCTAGCAGCCCAGTTAGGAGCTTGATGATCTGTTAGGATCAACCTCGTGAGAGGATTTAACACTCTTTTGAGAGCTGCCTTGTTAAAGGACTTAAATGTTTAAGGTATGTTAGGACCTACCCAGTTAAGGGATTTAACCTGTTGCAACTATTAGGGAACATCAGTGAATAAGTGATCTGTTACTAGCACTTCTCTAATTGCTAAATCAGATCTAGTTATGCTCAACTCTCTGCAACTCTCAAGAAGATCTCACCCTTCTCTTGGATAGCTCAACACATTCTCTAAGAACACTGACATCATAAACATCAACTGTGCCATCCTAAATAGCCATCTCAACTAAGTCGACCACTAAACCCTAATTACATCATGAATTTACAATACAAATCATAAGAGATTATCGCATATCAATATATAGATCATTACATCAAATTACAATACAAAATCAACCATTGGTTGATCGTAACCCATCACGAAAATCCAATATGTACCAAAGTCAAAACCTCAAAACACTCCACTAAGCGTTTCGCTGATTCCCAAGAAATTCTTCCTTGAATCACGCCAAAACTATAATTAAATCATTCACGAGGGTTGTTTCATGTTACCTTCATGTAAACTCATCGTAGATCACTTTCATAACAAAAATCATTATCAATTTGATGGTTTCTTCACCAATCTTAAACCCTACTAAAACCTTAGCAAAACTTCATCAGAAATTTGAAACAAGCCTTCTGGTATTCATCACAAGTTCCAGTTCCGGTTAGATACTCCTTTCCATGATACAAGCTCACCATCCAAACCACAAATCACCAAACATCGCTGATTGTCCGATTCAACCCAAACATCTCTTCTTTACCGATTAAAGTCCTATTTCACAGACTTCAGTCCTCTGCCGATAAACCCTATCTTCTAGTAAACTAAATCAGCTAGATGACAAAACAAAACATCTGGAACATCAATAATCATCATTTGACATCAGTTGCCATCAATGAAAACACAAATAACTAATCAAGTCATCTAATCACAAAATATCATTCTCTTCATCACAAATAGACTTCTATCCTCTATCGGTGCAGTCATCCATCTTCAACTTCATCATCTCATCTATATCTATTATGCCGATTCCCAACACGGATGCCACCATATCAGGCACTGTATGGCAGACCTTGTAGGACACCTTTGAGTTGGGACAACATTGAGGATAAAGTAGCCATTGGTCCTAAGTTAGTTGGAGATATGGAGCGGCAAGTGGATTTGATTAGATAACGCCTTAGAGAGGCTCAGGATAGATAGAAAAAGTATGCAAATGTGAAGAAGATAGATCATAGCTACATGGTTGGAGATAGAGTTTTCTTGAGAGTGAGACCGCATAAGAGCCCAATTTGTTATGGAAAGGGTTCTAAGCTTGCACCTCGCTTTGTTGGACCATTTGAGATCCTAGAAAGGATAGGACCAATTCCTTATCGTCCAACTTTTCCACCTAACCTGTCACGCATCCACAATGTGTTTCATTTGTATGTACTGAGGAAGTATATTTATTATGAGTCTCATATTCTAGATTGGGATGCCTTGTAGGTGGAGTTGGACAAGAAGTTGGCTTTGGAGCCCATTCACATTTTGGCTCGTCGAACGCTGTCTTTTCAAGGCTGAGAGCTGGACTAGGTTAGGGTCCAGTGGGATTGTTATGATGAGGTTACAACATCATGGGAAGATGCAACACGGATGAGATCTTAGTATCACCATCTTTTTTATGAACTCCAAGAGGAAGTTCATGCCTAGGGGGGAGGGTGTGAGGCCCTACCCCGAGCCCGTCATAGTACATCTATATTTATCACTATGGACTTAGCATTTAATACATTACTTTGATGCACTATGGATTTTGAGACTATTTGATAGATGATTTGATATCATTGGATATGATATATCCCATATTATGTTTGATTTCAGTACTTATGTTGATGATATGATGATTCATGTATGCATGCCTAGTTGATGATTGCTTTATATGATATCAATGATGTTGAAATTTAGTAAATGGTTACATATTGATTGTTAGGAAATGTAATTTGATTCTATTCTTATTGTTCTTTGATTGAGAAATCAAACCATGATATGATGTGAAGTTGGATGCTATGTGTTTTAAACTGTAGTCTTTCATATACATATGCATATTGTTTTGGACCTACTGATTTGTGGGTTCAGATGTGCAGGATATTAATCCATGTGATAATGGAAATACACGGGAGAACTATAGCCAAACCTATGTGTGATTGTGAATCCAAGGTTTGTATATTTGGAGAGACAATACCTCGTTTGCAATGTCTTTATTTTTGTATAAGTGAATATATGTGTGTGTGTTTAATTTGTTTAATTTTAATTTATCCTCACCTTGAAAAGACATGTCCAAGTGTATGTTGATGAGTTGTATTTTATGGTGTCACTTGACACTTGTGATGTGTTGTGAGTTAACCTATGCATTTTTTCAAATCCCATTTAGTTTTCCCAAGAGAAAACTTGGTTAGGGAGCCCTTAGAATGGTCAAATCAAGTTTGACCCATAGGTAAACTTTAGGTGGGTTTTTGGGGGGGGTCAAACTAACTCCTATAGTTGAGGTTAAGTCATCTTTGAAGGCCCACTTGATATACCTATGGGTAAGGGACCTTTTTGGGAATAGAACCACTCACATGTGATTGCCAAGAAGTGACCTTTTCTTGATGGACAAAAATCAACTTTTAGAAGATTGAATCTTGGTTAGACAACCCTCCATTCTTGTGTTGGATGCACTTTCCCACCTTACACTTACCTTTTTAGTTTCCTCTTTTAGAAACCTTGTAAGAAGGTTGGGAAGACCAACCTATGAGCTCTCACCATCCTCTTCCAAGGAAGTTGGAAAGTGTGAGGAGAGAGTCTACTTACGAGAAAAATTCAGACATAATTCTTATCACCCACCCTCTAATCTTGAAGATCGAGACTTGTTGAATGAATTAAATTTTGAAGAAGAAAAATTAGCTAAGGAAGCTTGTAGTTGGTGAAAATATTGATGGCTTGGGTTGGAGGCTCTTCATCAAATCTCTCATCACATTCCATTGCAGGAGTTGAGGTTGGTGCATTGTCACCCTTAGGTTTAAAATGCATATTTTGGTTGTTTTTTGTGAAAATCTGCATGTTGTTAAATCACTTGTTGTATTTATAGTTTTGGTGTTATATTGAATTTTTGGATGGTTTGTTGAATATTGTTGTATGTCTTTTCTTCTATATTGCTATGGGAGTCAAGACCAAACTCATCCTTGGGAGGGTAGAGTAGTCTTGGGGTGAAGGGAGTTTGGCATTCATAGGGTGTAGAGTCTCTCTTCCGGGAAGAGAGGGAAACAAGGATCTGGGATCCTTGTTGCATTTTATTTGTTTAAATTTTGGGGTCATAAGGGAGGATTTGGCTTGAAAGCTTTAGGGGGTCATAAGGGATTTATTTTTGTGGTCATGAGAGAACAAGTTTGAAAGGGGATTTGTTTTGGCCTTGTGATAGCCTTGGGATATTGTATTATACTTGCAGATCTCCCCATGTCTAGTCCACCTTCACCCCACTTTAAAAATGTCATCTTTATGGCTATGTGTTAAGATTGGGATGGGAGTTTTGTGTTGAATGTATTATCTTGTATTCTGAAAATTGTATGTGTGTGTTGCTTGTTTGTAACCTGTTTGGCACCTAGTTCTCCCAAGCTCGGGGGTGGCCTCTTGTAGGCCTAGGTTGGGAGGTGAACCTCCATGGTCACAATCAAAGGTATTTTTATATTGCAAGTTTGCATATTGGATGTAGAAGTTGGAAGAAAAAGAGCTACCTATGTGGTTGATTTAAGAAAGTTATCAAGTTGCATTTTCATGAATATTTCAGCTTATGTTTATTTTCATGAGATTAGTGAAATCTAGAAAAGAATGTTTAAAGGAAAGAAATCTATGTATTCCTTATTTCTACTATTGAGTTTTCAAAAGCAATGGGTGTGACAAGAATGTATTTATTTCATTAAGCATATGTGTTTAGAAGCAAAAATAAAGATACAAGAATGTATAGTATTTTTGTTGTAAATTTTACTGGAATAAATACTAAGTTGGAAAAGATAAGCTTCCTATTAAATGGCAATGAGTTGTTTTCAGATTTAAGTCAATAAAACCTTGCCATCTCTAAACTTGAATTACATTTAGTTACATTATGTTTACACTCACAAATAGGCTTATTTTTTAGAAAGAGTATTCTTACAACAACAAAAACAAAGAGAGAATCTATTTTTAGCATTTATATTTGTATCAATATAGGAAAATAAAATACTTGGAAAAAGAAATGGAGTTAGATCTATTTACATGTTTGTTAATGTTTTAAATCTTTTATTAGATATTCTAAAAAAGTTCAGATTTAAATACCATATTAGTTTTTCATTCTCATATAAAAATAATAGCATTTAAACCTATAAAAATACATGCATTTGATATATATATCAAAACCCTTCACATTAGCAAACTGGAAAACTATATAAAAAAATATTAGAGTATATGTTACTAAATCAGCATGTGTGTGTGTGTGTATATATAACCTGTTTTATTTTTTATTTTTTAAAAAACTGATTTTTGAACCCCAACATAAACTGTGCATCTAATATACAAATCAGTTTGAGAATGCATCTATAACTTTATATATATATGAATATATTTAAATATATAAAATTGTGGTTTGCAAATACCATGTATATATACTTCCAGCATATACATGGGCTGATATATATGTACATACATACATATATATATATATATATAAAATAAAAATTATTTTTAAAAAACATATTTAAAAAAACTGAAGCTGTTTGTTTTTAAAAATAGTGCATCATCGAAGAGAAAAGGGGGGAGGCATGTGGACCGCGACCCACCTAACCCACCCATGTGGATCACCACCCACTTGCGTGGACCACGACTCACCTGTGTGGGTCGTGACCCACCCATGTGCACTATGTCCCACCTGATGGCACCCCACACTATCACCGCCCCTACTACTCCCCTCCCCTCATGCCAAGCCCTACAACTAATAACCTCATCGTCAAACTAGAGGTCAGCCTTGCGACGTGAACTGTGTCGCCCATTTGGCTCAACCCTACCAAAACAAAAAAAACAAGCGGCCAAGGAATTAATCAAACTCTCCTACAACACAAAAAAATAATAAAACCCTAACTCATGTTTAGGGTAAATTTATAAAAAAAGGGGGTCTTTTAAAAGTGTAGATGAGCCCTAAAAAGAATATTAATTTAGTATGAGGATTTTAGGGTTGAACAAATTTTAAGTGCCTTCTTGAGAATTATTAGTATGAGTATTTAATATTTTTTTTGGATTAGATATCAAAAAAACTTTACATAGCATCAGCAGAAAACTGAGTTCGTCAGCATCAGGAGCACCAAGAGAAGGTGCATATACAAAATATATAGTTATCAGGCACCTCCACTATATCAGGGATGATTACATTAGGTATACATATTTGTAGACAAAATTATCAGTAAAGAGGTCTAATCATCAACTTAAGGAATTGAGATTTCAGCATCTAGTGCATTGTTGTTTCCCAGCGGGGGGAGCCATGCTACCCACCCCATATTGCCATCCTGCCACACTTCCACCCATCCATCCAGTATATCTTTTTCATGAGGATGAGAGGTGCACTCACAAATCGGGTCAGCCTCCTCCTGAATAATCTCCATATGCATCTGTCTGCAATCTAGTTGCCTCATAAAAGCCATCAATGCTTGCTCAAAGCTGCTTTGCCTGGTTCATCCCTCTCCCCAAGTGAATCTATGTGATATTTCACGGATGTAGATAGTGGTAGCACCCTCCTTGATCCACCTATCAAACTTGTCTGAGTCGAGCTTAAGTACAAATGTGACCTGCATGGAAATAGAATGAACAATGAGTCTCCTAAGAGACTCAGTGAGGTGTCTGGTATTGCTATTAAAGATGTCATCATTACGATACTTCCATATGAGCCAATGAACCTCCAAAGAAAAATAAGACCAAAAGATATTTGCAATTCTCCTACAGCCCTTGATATAGACTAGAATAATATCTATGAGTTCAAAAAAAATAGATTCTAAGTTAAAGCCAAACAGTCTCCATATTTCTTTTGCAAAATGGCATTCAAAAAAGATATGTTTCACAGTTTCAGGCACTCTGCATATGTTACAACTTAATAAAGAACCTTCCTTATTTTTTATGGGGAGTGTATTTAATAGCAGGTGCCAACCAAAGAATTGTTTTTTTGGTTCATTATGAGTCATCCAAAACCTACTCAAACTATCTTTCCAGGTCTTTGGCTCCCAGTTTAGGTCCCAGCATTTGTTAAGGTGGAGGAAAATGGTATCAGCCTCAGTGAGTGTAGAGTAGATGCATTTGGCTTTAAGGGAGGGAAGAGGTGTGCCATCAGTCCGGTAAAGTGTAGTCATGGGGAGGCGAGGGAGAGGGGGGCGGGGGGGAGAGAATAGTGGATAAGGCCATTTTAAGGATGTTATATGTCCTGCTCTGGGATGTCGGGATAGAAAAGGTGAGTTTCAACTCCTCGCAAGATCTGAGTTGGTCATTTGCAAACAACTGCTCAAAGTGTTTAATACCCATATTATGCCATTTCAATACAGAACAACCTTGGAGAGTGGCTAACGGTTTGCCATTATGAAATAGATTCCACCATATTGATCTATCATCCACAATATTTTCCTGTTTGGTGCCATTAACTTTGATATATACCAAGTGTTTCACATGTTCCTGGGCCTTCCATAAGGACTTGAAGATATCAGAGCCAGCCCGAGCTACCTCAAACTGTCCCATAAGACTATCTAGTATTGGGAGGTCTTTCCATTTCTTGGCTTTCTTAGGTACTGAGCATATAATATTATTTCTTATAAGAATTTTCCATGGCTCATTACCATCCATGGCCTTAAGAATCCACTTGGAAGCAAGAGCAATGCCCTGTAGATTCAAGTCTTTCAACCCCATCCCACCAAATAGTTTATTCATAGTGCACCACTCCCATTTGACTGCATGTTGCTTCTTAGTACCCTTGCCATCAGACCATAGGAATTCTCTGATCTGCTTTTGGACATGATTAAATTGGTAATTCTTGAAGAGTCGGGCTGATGAGAAATAGATATTATACAAGGACAATATTTTTTGACACACCTAGAATCTTCCAGCCAAGGAGAGAAAGTTTATGTTCCACTTGGAGAGTTTCTTATCAATCTTGTTCCTTATCCATTCCCACATTTCTTTTAGATTTGGGAGAATAGAGAATGGAATACCAAGGTATTTTACAATCTGTGTTGGGCCCAACCAATTGAGAGAGAACTTTGAGAGCCAGTCTGGAGGGTTGTCATCCCAACCAAGAAGATTGTACTTGTGGATATCAATCTTGCTGCCAGATGCTAGATAGAAGAGATCAATATTTTTCATCAGGGCAGCAAGGTTCTCTTCCTCAAGCTTAATTAATAGTGTAGTGTCATCAGCAAATTGGACATTATAGATTTCCCCTTTGCTAGGTAAGGAGATACCCCTAACAGGGGGAGTAGATGAGGAGTCTTTAAGTAAGTAGAATTTTGCATCAGCAGCTAGAACAAAGAGGGCAGGGGCTAAAGGGCACCCCTGTCTGATGGATCTAGTTAGTGCAAAATTGGAGGACCTTATCCCATTTACTTTAACAACAGCATTAGCATCACATAGTAGAGTTCTGACATATTACAAAATTCAGGGGGGAAGCCTAATGATTGAAGCATCTGAATGATATAGTCCCATTCTATCCCGTCATATGCTTTCTCAAAGTCAATGAGCATCATGGCTCCACTTTGTCCTGATTCCTTAGCCCAATGGAGCAACTCCCAACATATAATTAGGTTTTTCAGTATATAACATCCTTTGACAAACCCTATTTGAGTAGTACTGACAATCTTAGGCAAGATCTTCTCCAATTTGCATGCAATCAATTTAGCTAGGATTTTGTATGACACATTCAACAATGTGATAGGTCTCCAGTTTTTAAGTAAGGTTTTGTCACCCTCCTTTAGAATGAGCTTAATTAGACCTTGGTTAATATTCTTTCCCAAGGAGCCAATCTGTATCGCTTCAGTGTATAGGGAGTGCAGATCATCAACAATCCATCCAAAGTTTTCTTTATAAAATCCTATTGGAAATCCATCAGGGTCGGGGGATTTATCATTGCTAAGAGCCAAGATAGCTCCCCTGATTTCTTCTTTTTGAGATAGCCATTTCAAGCATCTTACTATCCTCCTTATCAATACGTTTCGGGACTAGGGACATAATAATCTTTCTAAAAATTTCCTGTTCCTCCCTACCTGGTTCAGTAGAGAACAGGTTCTTGTAGAACTGGGCAAAGCATTCAAGAATTTCAGTTGGGTCATATGAGTATTTAATTACATACCCATGGGCTATGTAATTAAATATATATGTAAACATTTACTTGATTGGAAACTTTTTTAAATAAAGTATAGGGATGTATTTCTTTCATCTCATGGAATATATATATATATATATATATATATATAACAAATGTAAATAGACTCCTTGGGGATTAATTATTTAATAATAATTTTTGAGGGTCGTTATATTTTTAAATATAGTATAATGACCCTATCAGTTGTTAAATAACCATGGCTATTAAATTAATATTAATATAAAAAAATTATATTAATATTAATGTATTAGAGTTGGTAAACTTGCAATTAAATAATACATTTTGCATTAAAGGTTAAACGACATAATTTGAGTTAATTTAATTAACTCTAAACAAAAGTGGACTTAAATAGTTAATTCTAGGGAAATTGGATTTTAATACCTAGATAGGTTATAATTAAATGAATGGAGATATTCGAACACTTAGTTGTGGATTTAATAAATAATTTAATCAATCTAATTAAAGTATTGTTATTAACTCTAGGGATGGTATCTTTTATTTCGAAGAACTATTCCCCACTGAGTGTAATGAAGAGCAATGGCTTAAGGGGTTAATTTACCCCACATAGTCAACGTACGTTACATGTTGTCGTTTTAATTTAATTTTAAATAAAACATTTAATCGATCACATTGAAGATCTCAATAAGTTGGCACTTAAGTAATCTAACTAAGTGATCAACCACATCTTAACTTTACATAAAATCGAGTGATTAATCCATGTTTTAAAAAAAAATGTTGTTATGTTTTTTCCCTAAACTTTGGGCACTACAGGATACAACAAAAATAGGCAACCAAGAAATTAAATATATAAATGCTCTAATGAATTTGATGCAAGGGCATGATATATATAATCCATATAGTGTACTACAAGCTCAAGAAAAAGAATTTACACCCTAAACATCTAGAAAAAAAAATCATTCAACACTTGTATATGCAAGTTATAAGGAAGAAACAACAAAGAGAGATGAGGAAGTTTATTACAAAATGACAATTTAATGGCCATAGGTGCTTGGAGAGGGTTGAAATGAATGCTATTGGGAAATTAATGTCATTAAAATGGAGAAAGGATGAAAGGAAAGGGGAAACAACAACTATTAGTAAGAGTTGCAATCTTACATGGGACATTGGGGGCCAAACCTTAAACACTAGAAAAGTAGGTAAATCTAAAAGAAATTTTTAACCTTTCTATTGTTGTTCTCATTATTATTTTTAAACTTTCATATTTATTCAGGTGTATTTCAATCTATTTGAATATTGCACTACTTTTAAAATGAGGTATAACTAGACATGTAAAATGAAATAATTTTCTACCTTGCAAACCATGACCCCTATGCCTTAATAATAGGGAACTTTGTATGCCTATTGATGAATCTTTGTACTAAATTTTAATTCATAAATTTATAAAATAGAACTTATATCCCAATTATATTTTATTAAGAAATAATATAGAGTAGGTGAAGGTGCTAGGAGGTATTTGACAAGGTTGGATAGCTTTCACCAATAGCATGCTAGTGATGGATGCCTTGATTAACCCACTCAATAAGTTAAGTAGGTTATGAAAGAACTTGTTAATAAATGGATGAGTCTAATTAGGAGCATTAGGTTTTTCTGATGTATGTGTATGATGGACCTTTATTCTCTTGTTGGTTGTGATCACAAGAGTTACATTGTGCTTGTTCTATTATCGTAGTTGGCAATAAAACAAAAAAGATAAATGGACCCATACTGTAGTATGAGATTCAATAATTTTCTTTGTTATATTTTTACAACCCGATTAAGGGTTTAGATGTTGAGTGGATTGGAATTTGGGAAGATGGTAGATGCAATAGTGCCACATCCACTCCATGTTGCTAGTTCATCAATATTTTTATACTACTTGGGCAAGAGGGAAATAACATAGTGAGCCTATGTAATTTCAAGATTATGTCTACCTTGGTACTTTGGGATAATGGATTTAGGAACCTCGTCCTCAATAAAAACCCCAAATTCCACTTAGATGGGGTGGACAGGGTTTTCTTATCTATGTGCTTAGATTCATATTGTACCCTAGCACCTAAACTAAGGACCATGCAAACTTATTCAAGTTACTAGTTCTAGTCCATATCTATTTCTAAAATTGTTGATAGTAATATTTTGATATATACTCTAAATTCTTATCACATGAAATTAATATTATTTAAAAATTCATATACTCTTAGAAACTATGGAAAAATGATTTCATTTCTTGGTATTTGTTTATATCCTTAAATATATGTAATAAAATTTTAAACCTAATGTATATTGTTATGTATAATTTTGTAGATGCATTTATGTATAATATTTATTAAAGATCGTTTATATATTAATAATAGTCTTAATATATGTATTCACTAGTAAAATAGTAGAAAAAAATGTAAATATTGATTTAAAATTTATATGTTAATAAATATTTGTAAAGTCAAATGAGGTTATTACACTTCAAGATAAATACTTTTCTTCATTTCTACACAGCCTAACAATCCAATGATTGTTCTTAAAATTTATCTCACCTCAACTCTTCCTAATAAATATTGATTATCTTCAATGTGTTGTTTCTTCCTAATAAATATTGATTATCTTCAATGTGTTGTTTCTTGTCCACTAATTTGAGTTCCAAGAAGATTCATGTTAAAATATTGAATCAATCATTTTACAATCTTCTAATAAATTAGTTAATTATAATTATAATTTAAATTGATAAAGTGGGTTATTCAATCAATGCTTACTTATTTTCCCAATGACATGTCATGGTCTCATGCAATTGTTTATTTAAATTTGTTTCTTAAGTTTAAGAAGTACATGTGGTTTCATGAAAGTTTTAAACTAAGTGAAAAAAAAATTAAAATATTCTCTTATTATGGTGTAGCTACTACATTTAAGAGATTGAAATTATGTTGTGAAAAAAATCAAAGGGCTGAAATTATGCATTTGCTAAATAATGAAAAATATATCACATAGTTTTGATTAATTAAAAACATATTTTTTGAAGGAACCCAGAACCTTGATTACATATCAGGAGGAAGATAAAGCATTAAAGCAGCAAGAAAAAATAGTGCTTGGACACTCATACAAAGATCAAATCCCAAAAAAACAAAGAGGGATCACAAGACAAAGAGAACATCAAAAGACAACCGAAGGACAACACAAAGACAACACCGAGATAGCACAAAGATAGCACAAAGACAAGAACAGCTAGATGTTTCTTATGAGTTATTCTGCATGAACCACCATCTACTTCATATTGTCCGCAAAGTTCTTCATATCATCATGTTCTTTTTCCTTGATGCCCACCTACTTTTGGCTGTTGGCCCTTGTTCTTTTTTCATGACCCATCTTCTCTATTTGATCCTTCTCATCTTCCCTACTTTTAATCTGTTCAAATTTATTTATCAACATGTTAACATGGTCGACAGTGGCCTTAAGGATCTGGAAATTTTGCTTAGCAATCCTCTTCACCGTAAGCTCCATTTTATCCACTCTATTGACCAGGTTGTTCAAGTTAATTTCTAGAGCTTTATCATCTTTGATTCCTTCTAGCTCCTTCACCTTCTTTTATGTTGCCATAATTGTACTAACCATTGCTTCAATAGCCTCAGCCTTGTTAATAGCTACCATTAATTCTTTGATGTTCGTAGATAGAGGCTTCTCACCTATCGTTGCCCTTTTGATCATATTGAGATCAGTCTTCAAATCACCAATCTCTTTCGCCATTTTTCTAATGACCTCACAGAAACCCTTGATTCTATCATTACCTATGGCACCTTGGCAAACATTTTGATTGCCCATGTTGGTCGCCCGATCCTTATTTTGCATTCTCTGTGTGTTCAGGTTCTCCCCATGGTTAGCATCCAGCATTTTATCTTCCTCCTTACTCTTGTTCTTGTCCATTTTTTCAGCCTCAGAATCCTCATTAGAAGAAATAATAATCTTCCTTTTCACCTTATTTATCCCCTTACTGGTCTTCTTGATCCTTTGGGTTTGTTTACCCATTCCCTTTCTCTTCTTACTTTTTATGATTTTATCATCAAAAGACTCTTCCTTAGAGTCTGAAAGATCAGAGTCCACATCAGTCCCCTTGCTCTTTCCCTTGGTCTTCCCCTTGTTGCTAAAATCTTCAAACTCACCCTCAGTTTTAGAATAGAGATTGAACCCACTATCCTCACTTTCAGTATCCTCATCCCTAATTTGTTTTCCTTTACTAATGGGTTTCTCAATAATTTTCCCTTTCAACATCTTGTAAACTAAAACCATTAAACCCTGGTGAAGGGCATGATCTCTTTGGGAATCTTTCTGCATTTCACGAATAGTATGATCCATAGAGAAAGCAAGATAGTAAGGAAGACTAACCTTATCACCATGGAGAAAGTGGTTGAGCAGCACAAAGTGATGCCCATAAGCCCTTGTGAATCTCTCGTCCATAGTAATGTAGTTGATGGTGGCAAAAAACAAAAACCTCCACGGCCTGCAAATACGCTTAGGGGAATAGTAGGGATTATCCACCCTCACCAATTTAATTATTTCACCATCTGTGACAAGAAACCTTTTCGCAACCTTGTCAAACACACTTCGGTCTATGTAAAATTTCATACCCTCTTTCACCATACCTGTAGCTTCCGCAATAACATCCTCATCCACTTGCATCATCTGGGTACCGACAAGAATCTTACCACTCTTCCAGTTTTTTATGAAATGCTTAGGGACAGTAGGGTCTTTGCCACAAATCCTTTCCATAAAAACATTCAAACCTCCTTCTTGAAGGATCTCCCATACTTCATTTTTTTTCTTCCAATCCGAGCAAGAAGCTGGTTCAAACCTCTTTTTATTGCCCCCCATTTTATCCTTAAATTCCCAATTCTTCCTTATCGCAACTCTATTATTTTCTCTGCAAGCTCTATGAAAAAACCTAACAATTTTATTGTTGTTATGCAAAGCCACCTAGAATCCGTGCCAAATAAATATGATATGACAAATAAAACAAGCCTCGCCATCGTTGTGATCAATCATAAGAAAATGAGGAAAAGGCATTAGAGGTTATGATTAGCTAAGACATGTTGCTTCATCTAGATCCGGTCCAGTTCAATCAAATATTTTGTCTCACACTTGAGATTACTCTCACCATAAAGGGTAATAATTTTGTCAGAGCGACAAGCCAGGTTGGCAGCCCAGTCAACACATTTGTTAGCTTCTCTGTATACATGTGTGAAAATACATATTTCAAAGGTTTTACTTATATCCTTCACATTTTCAATGGGATTGTGTATAGACCGAGAGGGAGGGAAAACATTATTCAAGTAGTTAATAATGTTCAAAGAATCGCCTTCAACCCACACTTTAGTGCAATTTGAGTCTTTAGCTAGAACCAACCCCTGATAAGCAGCAATGGCCTCAGCAACATGATTAGTTTGGTGACCTATTGGAATACATTTGATAGATTTACATACTCCCCCTTCATCTCTTAATACCACACCACACCCTACATTACCGGGATTACCCTTGGAAGTGCCATCGAAATTGATTTTCATCTATCCCTGAGGGGGACATTCCCATCTCACCTCGTCTCTAGGATTATCATGTCTGATTTCACTCCCCGTTATTCTCCAATTTTTAAAAATGATGTTATCACCTTGATCTTTGGGATTCATTATTCCACTGGTGATGTAGAGGTTCTCCACCATATGTCTTTTGATTTTCTCAAAAATAATTTGATCTTTTGATGTCGTATCTCTGAACACTCTATCATTTCTCTCTTTCTAGATTCCCCAACAAATATGAGGTAAAGAAAATTTCCACAACAGATTAACTGAATTGTTCTTCGAAGGGTGGAACCAGGAATTGAAGACATCTTGGATAGCTTCAGGGAAGACCCATCTGACATTGAAGTTGTCCAAGCATCTAGCCCAAATATCCGCAGAGAAAGGGCAATGGATAAACATGTGATTAATGGTTTCCTCATTCTGCATGCAAAGATGACAAATACTAGGCAAACAAAAGCCTCTTGTTTTGAGATTGTCAGTCATCAGAATCTTGTTTTGAAGAACAGTCCCAGAAGAAATATTAAATTTGGGGATAAGACCTTTCACCCAAGCCTTAGCCCAACAAGGACTATCCTGACTAGA
Source organism: Cryptomeria japonica (assembly GCF_030272615.1). Lineage (NCBI taxonomy): Eukaryota > Viridiplantae > Streptophyta > Pinopsida > Cupressales > Cupressaceae > Cryptomeria > Cryptomeria japonica. The sequence goes on from NC_081408.1 coordinate 493,264,761, forward strand.
ATATTTCTAAAAATAAAGAGAGGAGACAGAAGATTTACCATCAGCAGTAAGTTTCCAGATAAGTTGGTCCTCGTCATCAACCACCACCATAGAGTTCATAATTTTATTCAGCTACTCAAGAGAAGGATCAACAGTGGAAAGGTCCTTCCACTGACCTAAATTCCAGTAGTCGGCCACAGTAGTACAAAAATTTTCCTTACACTGATCTTGAAACTTACCCCAATCAGGATTGTCGCTAATGGGAAAGTCTAACAACCAAATGTCTTCCCAGAATTTAATAAAATTACCCTTCCCCACCTTCCATTTCACTCTTTTGAGTATTATGTCTCTGGTTCTAGTGATATTTTTCCAAATGTTAGAGCCAATCGGAATATCTTCAGCCTTGAGGAAACTATGAAGGGTCGGGAGCTGTCTTTTATACTTATTATCCCATATCAATTTCCATTCTCCCTCAGTTTTATAACCTCTCCATATCTGCTTAGCCATGAGAAACTCATTCATATCTCTGATTCTTCTAAGACCAAGTCCTCCTTTTCTTATAGGTTTGTACACCTTGTCCCATGCAATCAAATTCATTCTATTAATTTCCTCAACCCCAATCCATAGAAAGGTTTTTTGAATTTTTTCAATAGCCTCTGCAAACTTAACAGAAATTCTAAAAAGACTGATGGCATAAAGAGGGATACTCTGGAGAGTGGATTTCAGAAGCTGGACCTTTCCTGCTTGATTGAGCAAAGAGCCTTTCCATCCAGCTAGCTTCTTATGAACTTTATCCACCAGAGCACCCCAGAAGGTATCAGGAGGAACCTGACATAAAGGGAGCCCAAGATAGGAAGCAGGGAGATTCCCAATTTGGCTACCCAAAATATTACTGATCTTTATCTGTCTTCTCTCTAGGGTGTTTATGAAATAAACAAAACTTTTAGACCAATTAATCAGTTGACCAGCTGCACTCCCATATCTATCCAAAGCTTTCTTTAAGCTTCTAGAATCTTTCACAGAATAATTCCCCATAATAATTAAATTGTCCACAAATTGTTGATAAGAACACACTTGGTTAGTAGATGAAGGTTTGAGCCCTCTAAACTCTCCCTTCTCAACAAGTTTTCCAATAAATCTACCCAAGCATTCATCCATGATTATGAAAATAACAGGGGAGAGAGGATCCCCCTATCTAAGACCCCTGGAGGACTTGAAAAAGTGTGAGGGAGACCCATTGACCAGCACAAAAAAAGAAGCAGAAGAAACCAATTGCATAAAAAGATAGATGCTTCTTGAACAAAATCTAAAGGCTAAAAGAACAATCTGCATAAAGCCCCAGTAAACTCTATCATAGGCTTTAGATAAGTCAAGTTTCAAAAAAAAACCTTCTTTTTTGGCCCTAGAAAGAGAATGAATGTTCTCATGGACCATGATTGTCGAGTCTAAAATTTGCCTCCCAGGGACAAACCCACGGGAGCTATGATCAAGGGGGCACAGTCAAAATTCTAGAGGTCAAGACTTTAGAGATAATCTTGTATAGGGAATTATAGAGGCTTATAGGTCTAAAAACATCCATAGAGTCGGCCCCCATCTTGTTGGGAATAAGGGCAATGAAAGTACCATTCAATTCTTTCAAAATTCTCCTAGCACCAAAGAATTCTTTCACAGTACTAGATACCTCCCTTCCAATAATATGCCAATACATTTGAAAAAAAAACATAGGGAAGCCATCCGGGCCTGGGGCCTTATTACCTTCAAAAGAATTGGCAGCTTTCAAAATCTCCTCATTAGTAGGGATAGCAGTAATATAGGAATTTTGGTCAGCATCCAAGATAGAAGGGATGCATTCCAGAAGATCCCTTTAAGCTTGAAGGTCCAGATTCTGATCCTTAGTCAAAAGATTGGAGAAAAACTCCAGAGCAGCTTTCCTCATTGAATCTTCATTATCAACAATTCTACCATTAACTTTAAGCTAATAAATCCTGTTGATAGCATTGTGTTTCAAAGTGGACATATGAAAATATTTCATATTTCTCCCCCTCCTTCAACCATATATTTCTCGATCTCTATTTCCAAAAGGTTTCTTCTTTGGCTATGATATCATGATATTTCATAAGGATCTCATCTTCAGCCTCTCTAGAGACATTGTTGTAGCCATTATTCTTAATCTCATCTTGGATATCTTTCAGTTCTAAGAGAGTGGCAACTTTGGATACAAAGAAGTTCCCAAAGGATTCCTTATTCCATCTTTTAACATTGTCTTTCACAAACTTCAACTTTTTGACCACCTTATACATAGAATTTCCTTCAACTCTAAACTGCCACCAATCCTTGATTTTGCTTTCAAGGTCTAGGTGTTTGGTCCACATTCTTTCAAATCTATAACAAAAGTGTCTCCTTCCCTGCTTGGGATCAGCATTAAAAGATATAGGATAATGATCCGACCTGGCCCTGGTATGAGTAGATAAAAAACAAAAGTAGGAATTAAACCAGTCATGAGAGATTAAATCTCTATCAAGCATGACCTGAATTAAATATTCACCACTCCTTCTGTTGGTCCAAGTGTATTTAACCCCTTGCAAATCTAGATCATGGAGAGCATGATTAATTATGAACTCCATCAAGTCCAATCTGCTGTCCAGATTGGTTTGGCTTCCTCCCTTCTTCTCATTTTCTCTCAGAGGGGTATTGAAATCCCCCATAATAATCCAGCTATCTTCAGCAAACTTACTTCCAATCGAGGATAGGTTCTTCCATAAAACACTTCTACTAGCTTTAGTGTTAGGGGCATACACATTATTCAAGACCCACAAAGAACCATCTTTCATATGCTTAAATCTAATACAAGCCATATTGTTATTTTGAATCAAAACCTCTCCCTTAACATTATGATTATTCCAAAAATTAACTATACCCCCAGAAGCCCCTTCGGAACTACCACCACTAACTCCCCCACCACTAAACATTTTCAGACATTCAACCTTCTCCCTTGACATTTTAGTTTCCTGAATCATAATAACATTCAGGTTTTTGTCTCTACTCATACTTTTTATTAAATCTTGTTTATGAGGATTACTCAATCCTCGTATATTCCAGGCAATAATCTTCATGGTTTTTTGGAAATACCTGCTTCAAAGATGGTTCTTTGAGTACCATCCGCTAGATTCTTACTAGCTTCCATGGCCCTCTTCTTTGCATTTGAATATCTTCCAGGTGATGTGTGTTGAGCCCCCACATCCCCTAGTCTACTTCTGGTGTTTCTGGTAGTCAGATTGTTGTTATTATTATTTTTATTTTTTTTGTTCTTGCCTTTTCTATTTTCCTCCAATATTTTAGCCTCTTCCTGATTTATCCCACTCTTTCTTAGAACCTTGTTTATGTCTTCTCCATTTCCCCATATTGGAGCATTTTCCTCTGAGAAAGTCGAATTGACTTGGGCCAGAGAGACCAGGGATATCTTTGAAAGTCCTTGTTCTAGGATATTATCATGTTGAGCATCTTGAAACCAACTTACTCCATTTTCTGACCCTGAAGAGTTAGGAACATCTCCCTCCTCCTTATTGTCCTTGGTTTGACTGTCTCCCTTGTCCATCTGATTACTTTCCCACTTTTCATTCTTAGCTATATTATGATCTGTTGTGTCCTTTTGGTCACTTAGGTAGTTGTTGTTGGCATTTTTGTTGTTTATGTTGTGATTGTCATTGATGGACACACACTTGTATTGAGATCCCCTTTATGTGTATGAGCTTGTGCTCAACCGGTATTTGTTCCAACCAGTATGTTGTATTCTAGTCTTTAGACTAGTGGTGATTTTGCAGAATGTGTTTCCCGGTCTGAAGCGGCATGTCGACCCCAAGCGATTCGTAGATCCCAAGCGGTACGAGGGAGCAAAGTGGCACAACACATTCTTACCAGTCTTCATTTTTGTCAAACCGGCAACCGGTATTTTGTATGAACTGGTAATACTCTGTGATGAGTTACCAACCGACATTTTGTGATGAGTTACCAATCCACCGATTGTTTGACAGTGCCGACACATTGACAGTGCTTTTTGTGTCGTGTTACTGAGTATGTCTAGATTCATTGAACCTAGGAAATTGTAATGTAATCCTATTGGACCGACATGAAATCAGATTCCTTTAAAAGGACATCATGTCTAGGGTTTTAAGTTGTTGCTGAAAGGGTTAATGTCAAGCTAGGATTTAAGGTGGAAGTTGAGAACGATCTTATCTGAGAAGATCAAGTTGTAACTGTGAGAGAGACAGGGAGACTGAAGTAATGCTGGAATGCATTAACTGTGAGCAATACTAGATCTAACCAAGCAGTTTGTGTTATCCGATAGATCAAACACTTGTTGATTACTCACATCTTTGACAAGTCTGTAGCCCTTAACCAGGTAGGCCTCAAAGCCTTTGTAAAATCCTCTAACAAGGTGGTTCACACATGTGAATCTAAAATCCTCTAACAAGGTAGTCTTTAATCGGACTTATCTCCTATCAGAGATTGAGATTCCTAACAGGATCTGTTCTGGTGAAGAACATTGTAAGACCTTAACCGGTCTAGTTTATATTCTGCAGATAGTGACTTGTGAGTTCCATCTCACTGTGGTTTTCCCCAGTTGGGTTTCCACGTCAAATATCTTGTGTTATGGTTGTATTGGTTTTGTGGGTGAATGCTTTATTCGCATTTTGGTTTGCATGTGTGGTAATTGGTTTGACTGTTAGACTGCTTTACCGGTTTATCTTTAGACTGTGTAAGTGTTTTAGTGCAGAGATTTTTGGCATACTAATTCACCCCCCCCACCCCCCCCCCCCCTCTTAGTATTCATCAGTTGCATTGTGAGTTATTCTCACCATCATTAGAATCTGATGCTCTGCAAAAAGGATTAGAAAATCTGTTTGATGGCAACACACACAAGAGCACAAGAAACAAACATTAGTGTTAGCAACAAAAGATTATCCTAAACAGGCATATCAAGAGAGATATTAAGCATGAAATAGAAATCATATAAACATAGAATAAAATAGCTAATCAAGATGCTCATAGTTGCTCCTCCCTTGTTCCTCTCCTCTCCAAGTCCCAAATGAGTGTAGCTCTCAGCTTTTAGCACTAGCCATGGATGCCATATGGAGATTCAAGATAGTTGAATATGATAAGCAAATGTTATGCAAGTGTAGATAGTGATGCTATGAAAAAGCTCTATGCTAATGCCAGTATAACAACAATACTCTAAAATGCTTCCTCCTTTTGCTTGAGGAGAAGGGTTCTATTTATAGAAGAAATGGGGAAATGAAGGGTTAAGATTGAATGGTTTAATCAAGGGCCAAGTTTGAAAGTTGGGGATCCATGTGCACAATTGGCACCAATAAAATGGTGACAAGTGTCAACATAGGATTGGGTTGAGAGAAAAGGTTGGAGGCATTAAAGGCCTGAGAAGACCTCATGGTTATCTAGAGGCTAAGGGTCAAGTCCAAATTAAGATTACCCACTGGATTAAGAGTTAATCCAAGGATAAACCTTTGTACAAATGTTTAAGAGATAATCATGGTCAAAGCATTAATGGCCTTATGAGACCTTTGGGTTGGGTAGAGGTTGAGTCAAAACACATGTTTTAACCATGTGGGAGGGTTTGAGGTAACCATTAATGGTTATTGGAGACTTTGGGGATTAAGTGGTTGAAGGTTGAAAGCCTTCAATGGTTATCAAAGACTTTGAGCCATTTAGTGGTTGAAGGTTGAAAGCCTTCAATGGTTATCAAAGACTTTGAGCCATTTAGTGGTTGAAGGTTGAAAGCCTTTAATGGTTATCAAAGACTTTGAGGGTTTGAGAAGTGACTTCCCTTTTGCTTAGGAATGTGACAAAGTTTAGAGAAGGGGTTAGGTTATTTAGAAGTGATTAGAAAATTCTAGAAGGGGTTTAGGTATGCAAGTGGATTTTGTAGGAAAATGCAAGTGGGAGAAATTTTGGTATTTTCAATTAAAATAAAATCATTTATTTCAATTAAATGGTGTAATTTGCATTTGGATAAATATTCAAATAAATATTAATTTATTTAAATGAGAAAAATGAAGATAAAGCATTTAAAATGCTTGAAGACTTTGAGGGAAACCATTAAAGGCTTGAAGACTTTAAGGAAAACCATTAAAGTCTTAAGAAGACTATAGAAGGAAGCCATCAAGTTTGAAAACTTTAAAGCCATCAAGTTTTGAAGACTTTAAGGGAAACCATTAAAGGTTTCAAGTGGGTGAGGATAAATAGGATTTTAAATAAATAATTTATTTAAAATAGTTGTGCAACTTGCATTTGTAGGAAAATGCAAGTGGGTGGAGGATAAAGGTGATTTAAATAAATGATTTATTTAAAATAGTTGTGCAACTTGCCTTTGTAGGAAAATACAAGTGGGTGGAGGATAAAGGTGATTTAAATAAATGTTAATTTATTTAAATGTGAGAGGTAGGATTTTGGGGGATTTAAATAAATATTAATTTATTTAAATGTGAGAGAGTATTTAATTAAACAAATACGATTTATTTATTTAATTAATGGTCTGAATTTGGTTAAATGAATTAAATCAAATAAATTGAATAATTTATTTAATTAATAGGAGAAGAGGGTTAAGATGAATTAATTAAATATTAATTTAATTAATTATTAATTGATGGTTAAATAATTAAATAAATACTAAGTATTCATTTAATTAAGTGGACAGATTTATGTGACTACAGAATCCTTTCCACTTTTCTCCTGCTCGTTTTCCTACTGGGAAATCTTATCTTCCATCCTATCCACCATCTCACTTCCTGTTTCCCTGACTGATTCCTCCTCATTTCTTCCCATCTGGGATTGTTTCTCCTGATCCAAACCTTCAGAAGGAAGAACCTTCAAAGTTTTTTCTATTTTTTTTATCTGGGTTCACTTCCACCTTTTTCCAAACCCTAGTTTGGGTTTGAGGTTTGGAAACTTTGCTTGGGCACTTTTTAGCCCAGTGCCCAACTCTCTTACAACGAAACAGGCAAAGGGGGTAGATTCATAAACTATTTTTTGCATCCATTTACCAAGTTTTGAATCTATCTTTATTTCCTCTGGCATATTCGTTTCAGGCCCAACCCCTACACAGATTCTAGCATAAATGAGTCTTCTTTTGGACGCTATCATCAGGTCGATGGAAAGAAGCTCCCCAAAAGCATTAGCTATCCCAGCAAACACATCTTCTTCCCAGTACTCCATTGGAAGACCTGTAAGCTTTATCCAAATAGGCACTTGGACCACAAACTCATCATCCTGACCCGAGTTAGGGTACCATTTCTGAATATACATTATGTAATTACCTATCATCCAAGTTCCATTACAGAGGATTTGTCTGCGGTCTTCTTCACATGAGAAGGAAAAGGAGATACATCCTTTATTCATAGCTACCACATCCACCTGACCTTTTAAATTCCATTTTCTCTTCACGAATCCATGAACAACCTCAATATTAGGTCTCACCCCAAAGAATTTACCTATCGGGGTGCTTTCCCTCCGAGCAATATTATGATCTATTATTTGATCCGGAATGGATATGGCATACTTTTCCTGAGAAATATTCGATATATTTTCAACAAGAGGCAAAGTCGACTTACCTTTAGGCTTGATTCCAAACAAAGAAGACCATTTACCAAGCTTCTCAGGCCTAGGTCCACATGATTTGGGACCCCCACCCAGGTTCCCCGAATCCAAAGGGGCATCAGGTTCCAAACCTCTGAACCCTCCCCCTCCAAAGGGTCAGAAAGTTCGCCTGCTACCTATTGTCCTGATGCTGCTCCAGGTCTACCACCCAAAACATTTGAATTTTGGGCCTGACCGTTCCCCTTGTCCCCTCCACTCCGCTCTCCTCCACTTCGCTCCATACTTTGTGACATTACACATAGTTGTATATATTTCCTTCCCTCGTTTATTTCATTCTCCTCATATTTTACCTTCTAATTTTTTAATTAATAAATAGATCTTTATTTATTTTTAAACTAATATAGTAAACATTACAATTTAAATTAACTACTTAAAATAAACATAAAATTAAAAAAACTCATAGAACCACTAGCTCCATAAAAGCTTCCTTTAAAATTTGAGTGGTGATTGCTAAGCAAACAAAGTTAAATACTCGCATGGAACCATGGTCGAGCAGGATAAGACAAATATTCTTATTATGTGTCTCTAAACTTTTTGATAACATCAAAGCAGATCAAAGTATATACAAGACTTGTTTGTTTATTTTGTAACTTATTAATCAAAATTATGTAAAATTCAAACATTATATTATAAAGGTATTTAATATATGGTTAGTAATCATTGATAAATGAAGTGAAATATGATATTTTGATGGAAAAAAAGAGAATAAATTTGAAAAATATTATGGAAGAGGTTTGTGCTTTTATTCAATTCAAACGTTTCAAATTTAATCAATGTAAAATTTAAAAACTTATTAAATAGAAAATTAGAGTTTTCATTTGAAACTACATAGTCACTATATTTGGTGGTATCCCATGTCTCCTTTGAAAGTTGAATTAGATAGTTTGGTGGAGATACATTTATTACAAAATCAAAATCTTATATAAGAATTATTTAATTGTGGCATCCAACTTGATGGGTTGTAAGTCCTAACGTATTGATTGAAAACTAAATAGTTTGATATGTTAGAAAGGTCTTAGAAAAAAAATATTTTAATATATTAGATAGGTAGTCAATCTCTTTCTATAAAAGATTTAACAAAAAATATTTAGGGTCACTTCTATTTTTATTTTATCAAATAGTCATTTACTTTTTCAAATATTAAAATTCACAAAAAAATAAAACTATTTTCTAAATACACACAAGTAACACATCACATCTTTCAAATTGAATAATATAGAATCACTTAAAAAAATAATGATCTAAATTTTATTTTATTTTTAAATTGTCAAAGGCTCCTTTGCTAGTGACATTGAATGGTTCATAATAAGCCTACCAAGGATCAAAACTTGTTGAATGCAAGACTTAGACATCACAAGGGATAAGGATGAGATTGTGCCCAGAACAAATTTGATGAAATGGATACCCCTCAATTGAAGAGGTTGCTCCCATATCAAATAGCTAAAATGACTTTACGGATAAAAATCCTCCATTAAAAAAAACCATTTTTTGTTTTAATATTAAGGTGGATCATAATTCATGGCGAGTTTAATTAGATGCAATTGTAATTAATGTAAGTAGGGCAGCCCATTACTTGGTTGTACAAAACTTTAAAAGTGATATAATGCACTTCTACCTTTAAAATTAATAGTTTTTATTCGAATATTTGAAACATTTTATATTGTTATTTTTATAATTGTAGTATATTATTTTTGTAATTGTAGTATTTTGTAGATGAATTATCATCTCCTTCTACTAAATTTATCTAACAAGAATATTCAAATCATTTTCTAAAATATAGAATAACCAAATATTGAACAAGTAAAATCACCTTCTTTGTGAGATGACACAATCTTTCTCATAATAATTTTCTCTAATCTAAGTCCAATAAATATAATTAAACAATTTTGTCCAATTTTTTTAAATATTAATTTAGAAATTGAACAAGAAAATTCGCCATCAGATGTAATATCTATCTAATTAAGAATATATATAAATAATTCAATCCATTTATTTAAATATTAATTTAAAAATTGAACAAGAAAAAATCGCCATCAGATGTAATATTTATCTAATTAAGAATATACATACCAAAAATTCTTTAGAGTATCAAGACATTTTCCTTCTTAAAAAATAGGTGTAATTGAGATTTGAATTTCCAACTCCTCAATCATGACAACAGATTTTGACATTATAAAATTTTAGATTCTCTCTAGCATGGCATGTTAGAGACAATGAATCTCGAAAATTCTCATTATGGCCCTCCCGCCTCTCAACAACGGCTCTCCCACCTCTCTGATTTTGAACGTTCCTACTGATGTTGGTGCCAATAATGGTGTTGGGCCTACGCCCTCCTTGCGGTGTGCCTCTTCCCTGACGGTGTCTGTGTCTGTTGCGACTGCCATTAGCACTGCACAGTCTTACTTCTCGCTTGGTGTTCCGTCGACCACTGATTTTCCCCCTTCCTCTCGCGTGGGATTCGTTGGAGACCTCTTACGTGGAGGTTTGGTTGTGCCCTTGACGCCTGCTGCTAGTTCGGCTGCTTTGTCTGATGCACCCCGAGTGGACACTGTTGTTGTGAGAATCATGGTTGGTTCATGCCCTCCCCCACTTGTGGATTCCCTTCCGGGGAGTGTTTCTAGTGTTGACGCTCTAGGTGAAGCTTCTCAGCTAGTTGCCACAGATGTTGTGGGTGCTAAGATCCCGCCCAGACCTTCTTTTGCTAGCAGGTGTAGCTTTGCTCATGTGGCAAGATCTATTGTCCAACCCTCTAAGGGGGTTCGTCCTCTTCCTTGTGCCAAATACTCCTCTATGATGGTTTGTGGATAGGATGTAGTGGACAATATTGGGTTCTACCAACTTCGTGCTTTAGTGTGCAGATTCTTTGGTCTATGGCCTTCACTACTGGACCTCCACTGCTAAGTGAGTGACTCTTGGAAGCCTTTGGTGGCTCACAATATTAAGCTTTTTCCTTGTGCTAAAAGTTTTTTCATTGCTTGTTTTACATCTTTGGTTGATAGGGATTTGATTTTGGGCAATTTGTGGGCTTGGGGAGTGCACTCCCTCTCTATCAAGCCTTGGACAACTTCTTTTAACCCTCTCACTGAATCGCTCAATGTGCGCCCAGTTTGGGTTCGCCTTCCAAATCTCCCTCTTCATTTTTGGGAGCATTCTTGCTATGATGCTATCGGTAACTCTATTGGTCATTCCTTAAAGGTCTATGATGCTATGTCTTTAATGGACCACACTACCTCTACCCACATCTTAGTTGATATTGACATCTCCTCACCTCTCTCGAGAGATGTGGTTCTCATGGTTGGGAACTGGCCTTGGACACAACCATTGGCCGAAATGTTTCTCTACGAGCCATCTTGCTTCAGACTGCTATATTTCACACCACAAAGGTGTTGCTACTTAGTGGAAGGATGCTATCGTTGATCAGTTGATCATACATGTTGTTGATTTTGATTTAGATGGCTCCCCTTGAGAGGTTGAGGTGCCTCTTACTGCGCTTGATTCCACTGTTTTGGCTCCTCCTGCCCTTGTGGATTCAACTCATGTCGCCTCTAACTTGCAACTCCGCTCTACATCTTTTGGTTTTGCTCCTAATGTCACTCCTTTGCAACACCTGATTGTTGCCTTGCAGTAGCACCGTGTTGGTTCTATTGATGGTTTCCAAGGGGGATCCTTACTGCTTGATCATTCTCTTGGTGGTCCCAATGATAGTATCGCCTAGATTGTAGTTTGTCGCAGGCGGAAGGGGAAGTCCTCTCCGCCGCCCCACGCATCTCCTTTTCAAGACTCGGGGGTTTATTCCCTTCCTTGAGTTGGGGTTGGGTTGTTGAAGATTAGAAAGCTTTTGTTTCTTACTGACTACGAGCATTTGTTTTTTATAGTTTTTAACTATGTTAAAGGGTCGGAGCCCTAGTCAACACTGTTTTTTAAACAAAAACATGTTAAAGGCTTGCCTAGGTATGACCTCACATTTTATTATTTATTAATATTATTCTTGATATATATAACAATGATTCCAATGATCTAGAATACATGTAACTACTCCAATGAAAAGAATCTTAAAGAAACTAGGAAATTAATACTATAAACTTAAGAGCACAAATGATGAAAATTATTGAATCCATTTTTCAAAAAATATCAGGATATAATAGTTTCCCTAAGGTTAAATATTCCATTAGACAATGTTGGTATTGAGATGTGAAGCATCTTAAAAGAGTGTTGCCTTTGGCCAATCAAAGGAAGTGTTGAGGATTAGTATGAACTTTGAAAATTGATTAGATTACTGTTTTAATCGTTTTCTTCTCTCTTCTTGATTAACTTTGTACTAAGGCACAATGATTCCTTTGTTTCTTTAATAACTACACAATTAATTGGGCATTATACTTATTCAAAAATATTTTTCTATGTTGATCTGGTATAAAAGTATCATTTTCGACCAAGCAACATTGTAGGATCTTTCTCCAAGTTTGTTTGGGTGTGCCTGCGTTGATAATGCGCAACATTATGTTGCTTGAATTGCACAATCCTCATTACACCATCTAATACATTGTTTTTTAGTTCTTCTAAATATGGATGTCTAGGAATATGCTTGATGTGGCATCCCATCAACTTGAATAAATCTATTTGTGTGAACTGGAAGATTTTCTTAAACCATTCAAAAGTTTTTTCTGTACTCAAAACCCTGTTAAAACATTGATTTTTTCCCGTCACCAAGCATATTTTACATGTCCCAATTTTGTGTTTTGGACACTCATCCTTTATGGTAGATATTAATAATGGATTTTCATAGTTGTGTATTTTGTAAAATAGAGGAAGCTTTGTTTGATACATGTTATGTTTGTCGAGTTCAACTATTACAAGTAGATATGAAATTTTAGTGTTCTAATTGAGGTCAGTTTTGATGTGGGATCTTCAATACTAAATACTTGTCAATGGATTGTAGAACTAGATTATAAATTCCTTATATACATTTCTTTTAATGAAACAGATTGGGTTGTTTTTTTGAAATAATAACCAGTATTTGAATTCAGATGATAAATAAACTAACAAAAAGATAATTTGGATCAAACTAATGCATATATTTGAATTCAATGGGCGTGGTTTTAATTTATACACCACTTAGCTTGCAAAATGATTTGAGCCATCTGTTTGTTCAACAATTAACTTTTCCTTTGTATCATTATTTTTTGGAACCATCTGCAATTAAATTTTCCTTGTATTTTTATTTTTTAATTCCATCCATTGTGTTAGATCAAGGCTGCTAAAAAAAATTAGCATCCATTTTAACGGTCCCCTCTTTTTGACTGAATATATTTAAACTAGAAATGAAAGCTATATGCATTAATGTGATGCCTTATTCCTTCACAGTATAAATTCAGTTATGTATTTGCCTCTAACCACCTCCTAGAGGGAATAGTGCGGATGCCTTCCCCATGCCTTCCATGGCATGCGTGAGGGTGTCTTTGCTATGCCTTCTCCATAGAGCTCCCATCTGCTACAACACGTGCATTTGTAACAAACTTAAATCTCTCCTTACTGCCGCCCATCGTTTCATCTGTTGGCATGTGTAAGTGTCTTTCCTATGCCTTCTGTTGCAAACGATTCACCCTATGTTAGTAAACACATTCTAGGGATGTTGGTACTCCTCCAACGTGCCATCCTCTATTTATGTCAGATGCATTTCCATCACGACCTAGGGATGCTAACTCTCTTTTGCTACCGTGTTCAACGACACATGGTTCAATATCTATTGATGTTGGTTTCCCTACTCTTGACCTTTCTCCTAGAAATGTTCTAGGCCTACGCTTTGGTTGTGATGGTGCTCATCTTGTTTTGTCTGGTATTTCATTGACTGTTGGTGCTACGAAATCTATTGTTGCATCCTTTGGTCAAGTGGATTTGAATTCTCTTCTTTGTGATGGGTCCTTTTGTGGCATTGCCCTCTAAATCTTTTGGGGATGGCATTGGGACTGGTTCAAATTCAACCAAGGCTCTGCAGGTTTCCATTCAGGTGACAGCTATTCCTACTAGCAAGAACGATATTACATTGTTGGTTTCGGGGTTCCTCATTGTCATTAGCAAGCTAAATTGCACCCCCTTCCCTCTGCAGTGTGCACAGTCCTCTTGTCAATTGTGGGCAAGATGGTCCAAAAAATGAAGATATTTATTTGCTAAGTGGTTTGGTTTGCATATTCAAGATTTTTTTGGCCTTCCCTTCTTGATATCTACAATCGAGTCTTGGGCTCTTTTAGTCCTATCATTGTAGGAGAGATCAAGCTCTTTCCTTGTGCCAAGGGCTTCTTTATTGTGTCTTTTGATTCTTCTAAAGGCAAGGATTTGGTCCATGATGGTGGGGTATGGTTGCATGGAAAACTCAAAACACTCTCTCAATCAAACATCGGTTTCCTTCCTTCTACCCACTTTCCAAACCTCTTAACATCAAACTTATGTGGATTCACCTAAAAAATCTTCCTCTCCAATTTTGGGAAGATTCTTATTGAGGCCATAGGCAACTCTATAGGATGTTTCAAGGTTGACTTTGCCACTTCTTACATGGGTCACCCTCCTTTCACTTGTATTCTAGTGGACATTGACATCTCCAAGCCTCTTCACAAGGATGTGGTTTTGATGGTGGACAATAGGCCTTCCACTAAATTACTTAACAATGAGGGTCTTTCCTTTTGATGCAAATGATGCTTTACCATTGGCTACCTAGCTATTGATTGTCCACTCTGTAATGTCCACCTTTTCAAATTAGGATTTAATAATAAACAATAATAATAAAATCATAAATATAAAAGAATAAAATTAAACATAAACATAACTAAAATTTAGTTAAGTTTAATGAATGGTCAAAAGGCAAAGATGAAAAGTTGCGACTCCCTCAAACATGAGATATAAAAGGGAGAAGAGAACTTCATTTGAAAGGGGGATAATTTGGGAATCAAAAGTGAAGATCTGATTGTGAAAGGTTATGTCCCTTTCCAAGGGCAGAAGTAATGAAGTGTTGCACTCTTTCAATGGGTGCTAATGGTGAAAGGGAGCATCTCTTGCCAAAGGGCATCCATAATGAAGAGGTGTAACCTCTCCCTCACATTAAGAGATATAAGGAAAGGAATCAAAAGCATCTAGCAACATGACCATGGATCAGATCAGATCAGAACTGTTATTAAGTTATAGGAATTGGCAGCCTCCTAGTAGGGGACATTACAGTGGTATCATAGCTTAATCCTGCCATCCTATAGGGTAATAAGATAAATCAAGAGCAACACTTTTATATTTATAAATATCATTGATTCTATCAAACATAGCAATAGTCACAACAAGTTCATTGCATAAATTATCATCACACTTGGAAGAGCAATTGGAGCAAGTTGCAGATTGGAAGATCATCATTAGCATATTTACCAAAGACTACATCAAAGACAACTATCTTTCAGTCTAGACCCTTTGAGTGAAAGGGAAAGTTTGAAGACATATTATTCACTTAGTATTCATTTATATTGATTAAGTTTAAAGACCATTGAAAAAATAATTAAAGATCATTCGAGGGGAAATCACTAGAAGAAGTGGAATAACTGAGCATTAAAATAAAAAAGAGTGCAAACCCAATAGTTATATAATTATCTAAATATTGTGGTTCTAAACCAAGATAAGTTCTACTTTCTAAATTATCCTTAGGATTTTAAGTTAACTATTATAATGAAATGTCTTCATTTTAAAATAAAAAAACTATATTTATAAAATGCATGGCAATTTTCATCCCAAGTTGAAATTGTTGTCTCAAGACTAAATTAAGGTAAATCCCAAAAGGAGATCTAACGTTACGTGTATTGTGCATGAAGAAGACAACCAAGTATATAATATTTACTCCAAGTTAAGAGAAAATATTATATGAAGACCTAAGGTGGAATGGGCATGTGCTACATCATACTTAGGCAATGAATAAGACTTGCAGTGGAATGGGTATGTGCTACATCATACCTAGACAATGGATAAGGCCTAAAGTGGAATGGGTATTTGTTACATCATACAAAGGCAATGGATAAGGCATGTGGTGTAATGGATATGTGCTACATCATACCTAGGCAATGAATAAGGCCCAAGGTGGAATGGGCATATGTTACATCATACGAAGGCAATGGATAAGACCTGCAATGGAATGGGCATGCACTACATCATACTTAGGCAATGGATAAGACGTAAGGTGGAATGGGCATATATTACATCATACAAAGGCAATAGATAAGACTTGCTGCTGAATGGTCATGTGCTACATCATACTCAAGCAATGAATAAGAATTGTGGTGAAATGGACATATGTTACATCATACAAAGGTGATGGAAAAAGGTCGACGGTGGAATGAGCATGTGTTACATCATACAAAGGCACCAAGAGATGGATCTAGTCTTGGTTGGACATTCTAGTCTCTTGAAAGTAAAATGATGAATTGATTGGCCCAAGAGATAGATCTAGTCCTAGTTGGATAATTTTGGATAATTTTGCCTCTTGTGGATTAGTTGCTCCAAGAGGTGGATTGGGTCTTGGATGGACGTTCCCACCTCTTGTGGGCCAAGTGAACTATGTCTGCATATGTTCATGAGTATGCTTTGTGTATAGATACATTCATGTGCTTACTTTGTGTATACTCCATGCCTTCATGCAATCATATGTATACTTTGTGTTTTCAAGTGTATGCTCTGTGTTTGGTTCTATATTTAGCCGATAGGCTATTCCCTGTGGGAAAGCTCCCCACCGGAATCGCCTCACGCCGGAGTTTTTTGCCGGCCAGTAAATTTTTATGTTCACCGGTTTCCATTTGGCACAGGCAGGATGGTAGGAAAGGTTGCAGAGCACGACTTTAAATCTGCCATTTGCATTTGCTGGCACGTCTCCAAGCTTTTCGAACAAGCTCATTTTGTAGCTTTCTCTCTTCTGTTGCGCCCGAAAAGTTTCCCGGCGGACAATTCTCATAGACAATTTTACTGAAAATAGTTTTGTTCAGAAATCAGAAACCGGTGGTGTCTCAGTCACAGTAAACATACAACCAACTGGACTGGATGGAGAAAGAAAAGTAGAGACTTTCATGCCAGAGCTAAATTCTTTGTGCTATTTCCTTTAGCTAGGCGTCGAATCCCTAGAGCACTTGCATCATCTCACGTTGTCTTTTGTACCAAAATCTAAAGCGGCCTTGAGTAGAGAGCAATGTCGTTTTTCTGTTCTCCTCACAAAATTATTCTCTCATCGATTGCAATGATTGTCGGAATTCACACAGAGTGGATTTGTTGAAAGGGCTTTGGAAACTTTCAAGCAAATGCAATAGCCACTGTGAGATATGCACAAGTTGGATTTGTCGAAAAAAATTATGAACATTCAAGCCATTGTCGTGAGCATGTGTAAAGCTACAGCCACAAACCAGATGAACTTAATCAGAGGCCCCTGCCAGTGGTAAGTGAAGAATTTGAATAAAATATCCTCCAAATATGAAGCTTTCTCTATATTTTATATAGCTACTGGATGATGAAAGCTACTGGAAGCATGTTCAAAAAAATCCTATCTTTCACAAAATGTCCATGCCCTGGTGTTCATCGTGCCATGTTTTTTTCACAGATACTATCATGTTTTTCCTGTGCTTTGACGGATGTCCAGACCCTGTTTTCAAAGCTTCTGTTTTGATATAATATGCAGTGATTCAATATAAAATTGAAACTGGAAATTTTTTTGTTATAAAATTGATTTACTGCTTAATTTGGAAAGGTACGTAGAATGAAATAGGCATAGACCGGGTTACCTCCAAATTTTCATATCATAGGAATTATTTGTGCATATAATGTGTCAATAGATAGATTAAGGGGTGATCCATACTGAATCGTTTCATTTTTATGAAGCTTTAGCAGAGTGTAGTGAAATTGAGGACCTTTAGGAACCCTACCTCCCCATAAGAGAACAAGGGGTGGCCAATAATTTATTGGTATTAATGGTAATTAAAAAATATATATATTTTTTTATTTACGAAGATATATTTATATTGATATTGTTTAAGTTGGATTTTTATAATTTCTTATAGTTTGTTAGTGGGAGTAGAGTAAGGAGCATCTTAGAAAAATTTAAAGACTCCCTTTAATTTAGAGCGATCAGTAACTTTTCTATAGAATTTTTAACAAGTGATTTGTTAAAGGATATTTTGGTTGGGTTGGAATTTGATGGATATAATCAAGGGAAGTTATTATTTATGGAGAAGTAATAGATTGGGTTTGTACAATTTTAAAAGTTTTTCATCATTTTTTTTGTATAACGATATTGTGCATAGTAGATCTTAAAGTGGTGTTTTTATTTGTGTGTTATGATTGGTGAATAATATCATATATCTTCATGGGCTTGTAAGTAAGTATAGGTGTAGGAGATATGTAATCTTTGGACCTTTATCCTTTTTTTTTTTCACGATTATAAAATAAAATCTTAAGTTGATTAGATATAATATTCTAACCTCGCGATATTTGTCAATATTAGAAACCTAATGAGTGATAGTTTATGATATATAACAAACAATATAGGTGAAGGTGAATGAAAACTAAAGAACCCTTTAACAAGCAGTTATGGTCCATTAGGAACATAAAAAAATGAATCATGTGAGAACACACATGAGATATGATGAACACAAACAAAAAGTAATATTTGGAAATTATCTTTAGGTGTGTTAGGGAAAGACATTAAATAAAATTGTATTCTAAAGTGATAAATATTGTATACAATATACAAGACAAATCCATTAAAAATAATAGTTTCTCTCTCAAAAACAAGTCTAGATTAATTTAATAACAAGGTCACCATCCAAGTAGTAGTATTGAAAAGAAAGAATGGCTTAATATATATAAATAATTGTCATTAGAGTCATTAGTAACAATTACTCATTTCTGAAAATTTCAATTGATGAACTAAATTTTCCTTTTATTTGATTCTACATCTCATAATTCGAGAATAAGCTTCCTCATGCATAATTTTTCTGCATTATGTTAATTTTTAATATTTCTTTAAATGTTTGCATCGGGGCTTATGAAAATTACTAATTCCATCTCCTTTTAAGCTCTTTCATTATATGATGCATAAGCGAACAACCGGGATAGCTCAGTTGGTAGAGCAAAGGACTGAAAATCCTTGTGTCACCAGTTTAAATTTGGTTCTTCACATATATATTTTTATAAGTATGAAAAGGGATATATATATATATATATATATATATATATATATATAACCAATTGAAATGACTCGTACTAGAGAGCAATTTTCTCTTACCACCAACAGTTATTCAAATTTAGTTATTAAGTATTTCTCCCACTCTACCTTTTCTTATTTGAAAATGATCGTAGATTTCATAGAAGGTACCTAAAGATTCATATCAAGCTTCAATAGGAGGTTCTTAGTTCACTGAATTAATAATAGAGGTATCTATATATCTTCCCCATCAAAGCCATAAACGTCTATCTAAATTAATTTGTTTCTTTCATAAGTTTTAAGCACATCATCATAGCTATAAAATGAGGACGAGGTGATCTTCTTTTTTGAGTTATTTTGATGGTACCTGTTTTCATAAATACCCAGGTCTTTTTGAAGAGTTGATCTATAAAGTTTTAGAAGCATAACTTGAGTCCATACACAACTAGGATTTATGGTTGGAGAGATAGTATTGAGATGTGAAAACATTAGTAAACGAGCTTCAACACGAGATTCCATAGATAAAAGGTATGTGGAAAGCCAAATTGAACATAAGTCCGCTATCATGATTTGTTTTAATCTATTATAAACTACTTCGTGACAAACACTGAAATTTATCTTTAAATATGAATAAAGTATTTATAAATTAAATTACTTATAATAATATTTAAATATACAAATTAAGTAGTTTATGTTTTTGATAAATAAAACAGCGTTAACTAGGGCGCTGACCCTTTACAAAGCCAACAAGCTATCGGAATTAAACAAACCAAGCAGGAGTGTAAACCCCAAACAAACAAAGTTAGACAGGCCAAACAAACCCACCTGTCAAACCATCAACAACCCAACCCAACTCAAGAGTGGGGAGAATCCACAACTTGACGAAGGGGGGGCTGGGGAAGGGGGGTAGATTTTCCCTTCCGCCTATGACAAACAATCGTCCAGGCAACACTATCATTAGGAATATTCAAAGACAATCAAGCGGGGGAGACCCCGCAGAGTCACTGCCAGACTATTGCAGCAGAACACCAGCAGACTATTGCTGCAGAACAACAGCAAACTGCTGCTAAAGAAGAACCGAATTGCCAGGAGAAGAGCGAAGCTGAGGATCAAGAGCAACGGATGTAGGAGCCAAGGGGGCGAAAGAGTCTACAATAGTAGTAACCTCAACAAAGGCATCATCAACAGTAAGGGGCACCTCATCTCGAGAGGATTCAACCAAGATAGAGTCAGAAGCATTAATTGTCAAGTGATCTTCAGTAGTGTCCTTCCACCAAGTAGCAGCGCCTCTGCGGCAAGAGAGATAGCGGTTTGAAGCTAAGTGGCCCGTTGAGAAGCATCTTCGACAGCGAAAGGGGCGGCCCTCATAATCCAACAGTTGAGCCCATGGCCTATCCCCAACCATAAGAACCACATCCTTGGGGAGGGCCAGAGATACGTCAACATCAATTAATAGGCGAGCAAAGGTAGAATGACCCATGGAGGTCGTGGCATCGTCAACCTTCAAGAAGCTGCCAATGGAGTTACCGATGGCCTCAAAGCAAGCAAGAAAACTCCCAGAAATTGAGGGGGAGATTGGGGAGGCGGACCCAAACAGGACAAATAGATAGAGATTCAGTAAGGGGGTTGAAGGAAGAAGACCGGGGCTTAATAGAGAGAGAGTGATTCCCCCAAGACCAAAACTTTCCCAGAACCAAATCACAGTCAAGAGTAGAGGTAAAAGAAGCAATGGAAAAGCCTTTAGCACAAGGGAAAAGCTCAATGCCATAAGCAACTAAAGGCTTCCAAGAATCACTCACCCAATGATGGTGGTTTGGAAGAGAAGGCCAAAATCCAACAAATCTGCAGACCAAAGCACTGTGTTGGTAGAAATCCATATTCTCTACAATCTCCTAGCCACAGACCACAATAGGGGAAGTCTTGGCACAAGGAAGAGGACAAACCCCCTTGGAAGGATGAGCAGCAGATTTGGCCACACGAGCAAAGCTATAGTTCCCAGCAAAAGGAGGTCTAGGCAGAACATTAGCACCCGCAGGAGGGTCGTCAGGAGCACCACCAATTTGAGGAGAGTCCCTATTAACCTGAGCATTAGCAGCAACAGCAAGGGCATCCAAATCCAAAACCGGATTAGGGACACCAGCCGTGGGGGAACTAGCATAGCCCACCACCAGGGGAGCATCGCACACAAAACGCTCAACAAGAAAGGGGAGGGGAGGCAACGGTAAAGGGCGCAGAGCACCCCCCACCACTACCCACAACAGCAACAACATCCCTAGCAATTGCACCATTCGCAATGACAGGGATACAGGAACTGTTTGAAAATGCCTCGACGGGAGAAAATGCTTGGGCGAGAGACATCGTTCATTAAGTAGTTTATGTTGCTCATAGCTATAAATTTTATTTCAATAATTATATTAATTATTTAATTATAATTTATTATTCTATGGCTCTTAATTTCAATATAGAGAATATCATAAAATTGAGTTTTGATTTTTTAATTTTTACTTTTTAATTTTTAATTTGAAAATATAAAATTAGTCAATTTAATATAAGAATTTTAAATTAAATAAATGCGAATTCTATGGTTTATTATAAATAAATATATGTTAGGTGATATAAAAAAAAAATTAAAATTATTTAGAGATGTCATATAATAATTTCTATATTTTTAAATATTTAATTAAATATCTATCGAATGAAAGTAATAACACATTGGAAGCAATTATAAGTAAAGGGTTAAAATTGATTACTTCAAAAGTGGAATTGAAAAATGAAAAATGGGTAGAGATATATATCTACCTAAAATATCATCTCCATGACCTCCTTATCCATGAAGTTGTGTGAAAAAAAAATTGATATTCAATTTTTACCTTCCAATATATTAGAGAGGATCAAATGAAGCAACTACTGGAGAGTAAGCAACATGATCAATTTACACTTTAATCCCTAAGTTCATCTTCAAGCACTATAGAAGTAGAAGTGATTTTAGATCCCATCACCTAGGTCAAATTCCATGTGCAAGCTACATTGATAACATTGAACAATTTCTCTTTCAAAGAGATGATAGACCCATAACACCATAAAAACTTTAAAATAATATTGAATCTCTTCCCAATTACTATATTAGTTGTGCAATCTCCAAAGACTTGTTTCGTTAAGCAGCTCTTTTCTTAAAAAACCAGTGATGTTTCCTCAAACATAATAGAACACACAATAATACCCCCGCTCACCAATCCATGCACAAACTACCATCATTGTCTGCCAACATCTCCCATACGCCTCTGCCGAAATCAAATAAGTCGATAGTAATTTATATCATGTCTATCAAAACAATTTCAATTACAATATCTGACAAAACTCTCACTTCTATTATGCTTTGCTTAATATCCATGGCCTATATAAAGCCAAAATAATCAATTTCTAATAAAATTATAGATAATATTTTACCAAATTTCATTTTAAACAATCTACTCAAAAAATTTATTATTGATTATTATTTAAAAAATTGATTAAAATTTATAATTAATAATTATTTAATAATTTATTATTATTGTAATTATAATTCCTTTCAATTACTTTATTATTGTTATATAAGAATATTAAAAAGATGAATTCTTACTCATTAAAATAATTTACCATTAATAAATTTATTTTGTAAATCTAAAATTGAAAAAAATTTAAATTCTTTTATATAAAAGTATTTAAAAAATAATTTTTATTAATGGATTATCTTTTCTAACAAATAGTACACAAAATATGAACTTTCCACTTTCTCATTTATATTTGAACAATTTGAAACATTGGAGAATGTGTGAGAAAGATGTGTAAGAAATATAGAGGATTCACATGTGCTAGGAGCATGCTTACATATCTGGGGAATGAGGGGGCTAGAGACACTTGTTAGATTATGATAAGTTTATATTTTATTATATGTGAATGGATTAGTGCATAGGATTAAAATTTGAGTACTGCAGAACTTTTGCACGTGGCCTTTTTCTTTTCGTTTAACTGTCTCAAAAGAAAGCATGCATGTACATCATATCTAGCAATTATGTGCTGATTTGAAATCCCACAAAAGAAACAGCTTTTGAGAGTGGACAAAAAGTCAAATATTACACCTAAATAGGATCTTGTATCATCTGACAACTTAAAGCATTCATGAGGTCTCTCAAGCTGCTAATTTGCTCTCAAAACTAAGTGACCATGTTTGGGTTCCTAGAATAAAGTTACTTCTATATGATTTTCTAGTACTGGGAACGAGTTCGTGTTCTTGGGAGAAGTTCAAAGCGAGGCGATGACCTTGTTACAACACCTCTAGATGTATGTTCTTTCATTCCAGAGTCAACTTGTCGTTGTGCTTTCAGGTTCTTATCAGCACTAGCTCTGCCTCTTTTATAGTCTTCACCTGCAAAATGAGCACAGTTGACACTACACCTGCAAGTTACTGATGAATTCCTATCAGCATTACACATTGGACCTTTGCTAGGTCCAACCGCTAGTTTTAGTTAATCTGGAATATGAGAATAACTAGAGTGAATCAAAAGATAGGGATTTATTACATTTGAAGGCATAGATGTGAGTCATACTATCGTGCAAACGTTGGGTCAATCCAAATCAGTTTTGATGCTATTACAAGATGACCCGGTTCCTTCTCTCAGAGTGATGAGAGAAAACTTGTCTTAGAATTGGAAACCTTGCAAATTCCCAATGCCTTGGGTAATATCAAAGTAGTGCAGCGGAAGGTGAATTACAATTAAGACCCCCAAAAAATTGCTTGACGACAAGTAATTTTGGGAAGGGCAGACTGTAATGTCCCCTTTTCAAATTAGGATTTAATAAAATAATAATAATAAAATTATAAATATAAAAGGTTAAAATTAAACATAACCATAACTAAAATTTAGTTAAGTTTAATGAATGGTCAAAAGGAAAAAGATGAAAAGTTGTTACTCCCTCAAAGACGTGATATAAAAGGGAGAGAGAACTTCATTGAAAGGGGGACAATTTGGGAATCAGAAGTGAAGATCTGATTTAAATAAGAAGTGCAGATCTGATTGTGAAAGGTTGTGTCCCTTTCAAAGGCCAGAAGTAATGAAGAGTTGCACTCTTTCAAAGGGTGCTAATGGTGAAAGGGTGTCTCTTGCCAAAGGGCATCCATAATGAAGAGGTGTGACCTCTCCCTCACATTGAGAGATGTAAAGGGAAGGAATCAAAAGCATTTAGTGACATGACCATGGATCAGATCAGGTCAGAACTGTTATTAAGTTACAGGAATTGGCAGCCTCCTAGTAGGGGATATTACAGCTCCTGATACAAGGGTGTAGCAAGGTGGTAGAAAATGCTCACAAAGATCACTTGACTATTCATGCCTCCAACTCTCTTAGGACAACTTGTCTTCTTAGGCTGTTGGTTCTCAAGTACCTGGCACAACTACTGGATCCTACTCCATCAGCTCCCATTAGAGAGTCCCGTACACCACCTGCTCCAGTCAATCAGTCTGCCATGCCTTTGACTTCGTTTTAGCTTCATACCACTCATGCAATGGTAGATTGACATTCAGCTTGTTCACCTTGTCATTCCATTGTTCCTTCTATGCACATTGATGGACCCTCTATGGAGGAATTCCCACCCATTTCTCCTTGTTTTGTGGACTTGCATGATAATAGTCATGGACTATTATACAAGGATGGAAGAAGGTCATCTGAAATCTATCTCCCAATCTCATACAGGGTGTGAAATTGACTGGGGTTGGGTTTGGCATTGTTTAATCTGAGCCCCAAGGTCCCATGTTTTTTCTTTGATTGTTATTGTATGTGGCAGCTAGGCTGCAATTGTATATAGCTCTATTTTATCTTGTTGGGCTGTTTGGTTTGTCCCACATCTCATTGTACTTGCTCTGTCTGCCTTCTCCTTGCTCTATTGTATAAGGATTTGGTCCCTTTCAATCCCACTTATCAATATCAACAACATCTTTAAACAATCCTGTAACCAACTGTTATTTTTGTTGCATGAAAGTTTGCTAGAAGTAATCTTCCATTGCTGAACTTAAAATTTGTTGTTCAATGAACCAACATAAAAGTCCCACTTTTTAATTCCAGCTACTGAAATCCCACTTCATTATTTTTAACAGATGAACACAAACATCAATATTAAAAGCATAAATGTTCCAGCATTATATACAAACCGTTGTCAACTAGTAGATAAAATCTCAAACTCCATATTTAAATTAATCCACAATATGCAAGAATATACTTCTCTATTGTGAGCGCAATAATTTTAAATTCCTTCTGTACAAATTCTTTCCAAATTTAGGAAAAAATATAATAAAATTGGATAGATTATTCTATCCTAGATTAATGCAAAAATTCCACCCACTCCTGTCAAGAGCAGAGGTGATATGAATGTTGCAGAAAAACAAAACAGCCTAGCACTCAGGCAAATTGCTTGAAAGCTCAAATAATTCCTAGAGAGGACCTTGATCATCTGACAGATCCAATGCATAAACACACAAGAATCTATAAATTACAATCAAAACTACTCATAAGACTATTTATAAATAAAGTTGGTACTAGTATTCTCAGGCACCTGAATTCCACCGATCCAATATAAGGTCAATTCGGAGAATCCTTTTGGTTAGAAGAACAGATGCTAAAATGAAAAAATGGCCAAAATTTTCTGGGTATTATGCTTCATCTAATTGAGCAAATTTCACCTGTGAAAAGAAGGAATACATGTTAATAACAATCATCAAATACACTTTAATTGTCAAAAAAACCATATAAAACTGATAACTACTTATGACTTTACTTCCTCTACACCTTTGAGTACTCGTCTTGATCATATTCAGATAATAGCCTTTCTCAAGCTACACAGATTCATGAAAAACTCTGTTCTATGAAAGCACAACGAGTTTAAATAGTCTTTACTAAGGAAAAGGTTATTTCAAGAGACTGAAGAGCTTGTGTTGAAACGTTTTGGCTGCTACTTCAATTTGCTTCCAGCTAAATATGCAATGAAAACTAGAATATGAAGAGCCCAACATAATTCCCAAGATAGTGTTTGGGATGAGGAAATCTTACAAGATATGGAGGACTAGTGATGCATTCAAACTGGAAACACTTGCAGTACCGGAGAAAACCCAACAAAAGATATAAAAAGAAAAACTGGAAATCTTTGGAAAATGTTAACAAGTTAAGATTTCATTCATTTCTCCAATTATTCTTTTCTCATTATGTGTATACATGCTTACATTATCTGCAAATTGGGTCAAAGTTGCCACTTTCAGTCAGCAAGATGTCTAGAAGCCTTGGACACATCAGTTCAGTATGTTTCGTCAGCAAAAAGTCTGTAATTCTGTGAGAGGTGTGTTTGTGGTGATCCAGAGCATTGCATAAGATGTCTTGGAAATAGGGGCACAGATGATAGAATTGAGTTGAGAATAAAGCTTGATGAAACCACCAATTTCCACAGGCAACAAAATCATCTCAACTGTAGCAATTGTTAACTCGCTTCCTACCCAAAACAGCAATTTCATTGCAGCCATGGCAATTTTTCTGATGTTAATCATTGTGCAGATAGAGCATGGAATGTTATGGGTTATTGGCATTTCAAATGGATTTTCTGATGTTAATCTTCTTTTTGGTGCCAAGGATGTTGGAATATTATATAAGCATTGTATAACATGTCTTGTGGGTTGGTAATCATGGTAACCTTCACTCTGTTCATTTTTGCCAATGTGGTGTAAGAATAGGGGTTTCCAAGGTACCGAGGCATGTTGCAGGTGTGAGGAGCTGGTTTTGATCTTTATCAAGTGGTATCATAGCAGATTGTAGAGGACTTTACAAGTGTTTGACAGATTATGACATCAACAAGATGAAGTGGAAGTGATAATTTAATCCCATTTGTGCCTGAAATTGGAACTAAGGAGTAGACAAGTATAGCTAGGTCAATGGCAAGAGAAGAGGATGATGGAGAAGATTGGTTCAGGAGGATAGAGGATGATATTGCATGAATCTCCATCACATAGGATAAGAATGACAGGTTGGAGAGCATCAAGCTTGCATTGAGAAAGATTTTACATATCTCATGAATACATGAGGAAGGAACCTGATACAACACAGCCCCTTGATGGTGGACATAAGTACTGTGAAGTTGGATTAATAAGTTTCACAAAGGTGTATTTTAGTCTCCAAAAGTTGTCTCCGACTCTCCATTTCAGTAAATTGCATTTGTAAGAATTAAGCTATCCAGACATGCTCTCACATGGTATTTAAGTTATGCTCATTCTTTGGAACACTGAAAGGTACCACCAATCCTCAAGGGGGAGGGGGGTTTTAAAGAGTTGCTCAAGTAGCAATTTTTTATCCATTTTGCATAAAGAAGAAAGGATTATGTGGCGGCATAACTTTAGGCAAAGACAACAACAGAGTGTTAAAGAATACACCAGTGAGTTTAGGAAGAGGACAGTTCATGAAGGGGGCTTTGGCAATTGAAAATATTCCCAACGAAAAAAGATTATTTTAATCAACAGCATTATATGACATGAAGAAAACGTAACCAGATAAATTACTTCATAAAGTAGGTCTAGCCCTACCCTCAGTACAGCAGAAACGCCTTTCATCAATATATTCTGCATCCAAGCCTATCATCCATGCACCGACAGATATATCCTCATGTGCATATGGTTTCAAATAGACGCTGCAAAATAGTAGGTTAATTGCAGGACAAATTACCATTCTTGTATCTAGAGTGTTCTGAAATCCAAACCAATAAAAATATGTACTTTACCAGACTCAGCAATGCATGTTCAACTTGGTTTCATTTAGTCAAAGTTAACATGCAATAAGTTGTGCCCATATTAACCACACAATAATACACTAATGACACAGCTTCCCACATATAAGCTTGTTTCTGACCTAATTGTTATTAGAGATGAGAAAACATGTTAATAAAATTTGATAGAGCACTTTCATGCGATAATTTTCCCAAGGCAAGATAAAGAGTGTATCAGCTTAGCTGACCTGTTTATGTTAATATGGTGTGCAAGATCCCTAGAAAGAACATAAAATGGAGCAGCTGCATGACGTAAATACCTGTGAAACACAAAGATCATCTTTTCTACATAAATTTATCACCAATGTAAAAATTAACAACAATTCAACTACTAGTGAAAGTTCAATCAAAAATCCTTTATAGCATTTTGTAAGTCAGTGGCAAAGCAGAAACCCAATCGCAAATCAGGTATCCTTAATAATTAAGCAAGTGATTCTTCAAGCAATAACCTGGTCCCTGAAAAAACACTGAAAGAATACCTGGCTTTTAAACCCTTCTCTTGTCTGTACGCTAAGGAAAGTGCTTATAAGAAGACAGTAAATTCTCCACAAATAATGAAAAATAGCAAAGAAATGTGAGTCAAGTGGAGCCCACACAAGCACCAAAGTAATTACAAAGTAGCGGCATTTGATTGATTTCAGTTGCAATTATAAATTGCGGGGAGCTTCTGATGGCCATAGTATGATTTGACTTAACTGGTTTGAGCCCCAACCCACTTGTGATGCTAGGATTATGTGGTGCATTAGATTCCCAACAGATGGAGGCACAGGATATCCAATCAAGTCTCTAGTAGATGGAGGGTCCTATCTCTGGTTCCCAATCCTACCGATCCAACAAAGAATTCCGAAAGGGCCCTTTCTAATATAGGAGACCAAACATAGCAACATGGGATGGGCAAGATCTCCCTGGTTCAATCATCATTCATGGAAACAACAAATTCATTTCGAGCCAGCCAAGCCTGAACAACAGCAACAGTAAGTAATGGGAGAGGAGAGGTCAGAACAGCAAACAAGAGTAATAGGATAGGAGCATCTTCTTCCCCTGATGTCTAGCAACTTTGCGAAAACTACACAACCGCTGCCTCTACAATGGCCATGGGCAGGCAGATATTTGTTATGAGATAAAGATGGCTGCATTTATGGCAGAAAAATGTTTGGAGGAACAAAACTCCTCTGAAACCAAAAAAAATGTAATAGTTAAATGTTAAAGCAGTCTAGTCAAATCCAAAGTATCAACATTCTTAACAATGCACTAAAGTTTGACTACAGACATTTAGCACATGCTTTCAGCCCTCATTTCTAAATGTTGGACATCTAATATGATCTGTCTAGCCATCCATATCATCAACAATTTTCTAGATATTTGGTATATTTCCAGACCATTAATCACTGTAGTGTCCCCTTTCCAAAGAGTAGCGGGAAAAACCCATTTAGTCTATTTAATTCCTGAAGGATAATTTCAGTGTATCAGGGAATAAATTAAATTAATTAATTGAAGTTGTCCAATAAAGTTAATTTTATGGAAATCTTTAATTAAGTTAATTAAGTGACTTGAGTGAAAATTAAAATGATATATTTAAGGCCACAAGGTATCAAGGAAGATATTAAATTAATTAATTAAACTTGTCAAATAAAGTTATTTTTGCAGAAAACTTTATTTTAACTAAATTAATAAAGTAGATATTTAAGGAAATATTAAAATTCATTTTATTAATGCGTTTTAATGAATTATTTAAACGGGAAGTCGAAAAGCCCTTTGGGGATGATCTAAGGAAAATATAAAAAGGAGAATTGGAAGCTCATTCTCTCTATTATGGATTTGGAGCTTCTTGTTGGAGCAAAACCCTAGGACAGAAACCTTAAGGTAAATTGGCTTTGGTAGTGAAAGATCTACCCTAGCTAATTGCATGTGGAACTACACAGGTTTCACACTTGGACAAAACGATTGAGGATTCATAAATTGTGAAGTCTTGCAAGCAAGACATTTCATATGATTTTATGATAGGAGTTTTCTAGGAGCTGGTGCCATATCTCATTGTGAAGTTGGGCTATATCTTTGTTTTGTTTGCGTGTGGATATTTGACAAGTTTGTGGGATGTGTGGCTTTGTTAATGATGGGAGCTATCAAACTAATGGGCAAAACCTCATTGTTGGGCATGACTCTTATTATTCATGGCACGAGGAATTATTTGTAGTATGGAATTAGATTGTTGGAGCTGGTTGGCATGCATCGAGCAGCCATTCATGGCAATTGAGAAGTTCTCTTGTTAGCCACCCTTCATAGCTCAAGTCATTGGAGCTACAAGGACGTGGAAATTTTGGCATGGAATTGGTGTGAATTGATCATATGCTGGTGTGGAGGGTTTGACAACCCTTAATACTCCTTGGCATGGAGGTTTTGACAACCCTTAATATTCCTTTGCATGTGGAATTCGGAGCTGAAATAACCCTGGTGCAGATCTGAATGCATTTTCTATTTGGTCTTTGGTGGGGTATTGACATTAAATAAGAGTGTAGCTCATCAAAGAGAATGAATATTGTTGTTCTTGAGGTTAGAACCATATATATACTACTACTCTGTGATCCATGTTTCAGATTCGTATGGAATGAAAATGGTGCTATTTTCAGTTAATATTGCCTATTTCTTGTTTGTTAAGAAATGCCAGATGGTTATGGAAAATATTGCATTATAAACCAAATCAACCAGGCACCATAAACCTGCATATCAGAAAATTATATAGGGATTATTTGACATAATGCTCATACATTAAACATTGGGAGAAAAAGTGCAAATTTTTGGTGAGAAATCTGACACCAGTCTTTACAGTGGTAGCAGAGCAAGTTATCTTGCCAGCCTAAAGGGTTATGAAACAAGTAATGTCTGAAATTGATTCACGAACTCAAAAGATACAGAATTTATCACTTACAAGAGGAGAGAGATGGGGGAGCGGGTTCTTAGTTCAATTTCTGAAGAAGGAAGTATGAGAGATAGACATGAACAGCAAAATCCTAGTACCATGGAGATTTTAATTGATTTGGCTAGCGGACAGCAGCAGTTGGTTCAAGTTCAACTAACGACCCAAATGATCCAAACAATGAATAACAGACTAGGGTGATCATGGCAACAAGGATAAAGATAGCACTAATGGGAATAATGGAAACCATGGAGAGGGGAGTAACACTAATGTTCCAGTAAAGAACTCCAGGGCAGCCAGCAAAACTACTCCTACACCTTTAACGCCTGAACTGAGGCACCACCAAGAGATCAAGTAGGTCAACAGAAAGGTGGTGAAGGTTGGGTAGATTATTTGAGGCAATATCAAACCTCGGGGGATGAATTTCATGCAGCTATGTCCTTAGTTGATTTCCGCCAAGTCAAATACAGAAACAGACCAAAAGGATAAAGGGGACATAGGTCTAATCAGGATTTGCAACGTAAAGTAGGCAAATTTACCATTCCTAGCATTGATGGTTCCAGCAGATGCATTGCGCATTCATGTGTGCAGGATTTAGATACATACTTTCAGCTTAATCCCATGCTAGAGTTGAAGGCCATCAAGTAATGCTACAATTTATCAGGATGTAGAGACTCATGAGTGATGGTACCATGGGTTGGTGACTTTGTCTCATGCCAGTATCACATCCTATGCTGATTCTACACAAAGATTGATTGACTATTTTGACAGGAAGGGTTCTGAGCTGCATTTCAGAGAGTTGGCACAATTGAGACAGGTGGGGTCAGTTGACTCATACATATCATAGTTCTAGAAACTCTTGGTTATGGTGACAAAAAATTTTGAGCATAGGTTGATTGTTCTATTTATGGAGGGATTGATTCTTCTCGAAGAATATTGTTGCAGATGCTCTTTCCAAGAAACCCACTATAAGGAAGGCTCATCTTTTAGTTTAGTATTCCAAGATTACTTTTCCAAGCAAGTTGATGGATGGCAAGATTCAAGATGACAAGTAAAGAGTGGTGGATGATGTTATCTACTACAAGAATAGGAATTATTTGGTGCTAAATTGAAGAGGGCCATTCATGATACACCAAGTACAGAGTGGTGGATAATGTTATCTACTAAAAGAATAGGAATTATTTGGTGCTAAAATGAAGCTTAAGGGGAGAATTTTGAGTGCCATTCATGATATACCTCCTGCAAGACATCCAGGTTACTTCGAAACCTATAATGAAATTAGAGAGAGATTTCCAGGGTCTCAGAGATGATGTTTTGTGGCATGTTTGTGAGTGTGTGACTTGTCAGTAGAACAAGTCAGCATACTTTTCTAGTGGGTTTGTTGTAGCCATAACGTATCCTTGAGAAAAAGTGGGAAAGTATATCCATGGATTTCATTACTAGTCTTCCTAGGGTGTAGGGAAAAGACTATGTCTTTCACATAGTGGACAGGTTGACCAAATATGCACATTTCTTTGGCATATCATCAAACTACAATGCACCTAAGGTTGCAAAGTTATTCTTGAGAGAGGTGTTCAAACTCCATGGTTACCGAAGAATATTGATGGTGATCAGGATAGCAGGTTTCTTAGTGTTTTTTTGGTAGGAGCTATTTAGGTTGGCTAGCACACAGTTGATCCCACGCTCAGATAGATGGGCAAACAAAGATTGTTAACAAATAGTTCAAAGGATATCTGCACAATTATGTTGTGGGACAACAAAAGGCTTGGTTAAGGTGGTTAGATTTGGGTGAGAATTTCTACAATAACACATATCATATGTTGATTGGGATGACTCCTTTTTCCAAGTGTTGTACATATATGATGCTGTCTTTCATAGATTTGGCAAACGATGACAGCAAAGCTCCTAAGGCAAAGCATTAGATTCAGGACAGATCAGAGATCCTTAAATTAATTACGGATAATTTTCACGGCGCACAAAAACAACATAAGATTTATGCAAATAAACACACAATTGAAAGAAGTTTTGAGGTGGGAGATTTAGTTTTCTTGCACCTACAAGCTTACAAACAGTCTTCCATGAAGAAGGGTGGTGTTGAGAACCTGAAGGCTTGCTTATATGGCCCTTATAAGATTGCAATAGTGTTGGTGAAATAGCTAATGAGTTTGAGCTTCCTGAAAATAACAAAATGCATACTATGATCCACGTTTTTTGCCTCAAAAGGGCACTTGGGCAGCATACCACTTCATCACCAAAGCTTCCAACATTGGATGAGGAGGGCAGATTAGTTCTAGTTCCTGATGTTATTCTAGATGTCAGAGCAAAAAGGTTGAGGAGCAAAGTGCTCAAGGAGTATCTCATCAGATGGAGGGATTTGCCCTTGGAGGATGTTACTTAGAAAGGCGAGCAAATTTTGCAGCATTTGAATCTTTGATTGCTTGAGGACAAGCAATCTCAAAAGGGGAGGACTGTAGTGTCCCATTTTGAGTAATAGCAAGAAAGACCCATTTGGCCTATTTGATTCTCGTAGGCTAATTTTGGGGTATCAAGAAATAAATTAAATTATTTAATTAAAGTTGTCCAATAAAGTTAATTTTATGGGTAACTTTAATTAATTTGATAAAGTAACTTAAATGAAAATCAAAAGGAAATGTTATTAGTCACTTTATTAATGTGCTTTAATATAAAATGAAGAATTGGGAGCTCATTTGATATGCTTGTTTGTTTTCTCTATTGTGAATTTGGAGCTTCTCGTACCAGCAAAACCCCAAGACCAAAACCCTAAGGGAAATCGGTTTCAATAGTGAAAGATCTACCCTAGTTAATTGCAATGTGGAAATACACAAATTTCATGCTCGGATAGAATGATTGAGGATTCATAAATTGTGAAGTCTTGCAAGCAAAACAATTTGTATGATTTTATGATAGGATTTTTCCATGAGCCGATGCCAAATTTCATCATGAAGCTATGCCATATCATTGTCTTACTGATGTGTAAGTGTTTGACAAGTTTCTGGGATGGGTGGCTTTGTTATTGTTTGGTGCTATCAAATTGATGGGCGAAACCTCATTGTTGGGCGTGACTCTTATTATTAATGGCATGAAGAATTATTTGTTGTATGGCATGAGATCATTGGAGCTGGTTGGCATGCTTTGATCGGCCATTTGCGGCGATTGGGAATTTGTCTTGATAGCCACCCTTGATAGCTGAAATTGTAGGAGCTACAGGGATGCGGTACTCCTTGGCTGGGCATTGGGTGTCTAAGGTGGTGCGCACTGATCATATGCTGGTGTGGAGGGTTTGACAATACTTAATACCTAAGTTATCGGTTCTTTGGGTATTGGCTTGGGTCCGGATCCTGGTTCGTGCCCGGCCCTGGTTCGTGGCCGGCCCTGGTCCGGCCCAGGTTCGACCTGGGTGGAACCCAAGTCGAACCTAGGAGGACCCGAGTGAACCTAGGCCCGTGGGTTCCCAAAAACAGGGCCCACGGGTCAAAAAATAATAAAAACCAATAAAAAGGTACTTTAAAAAATAGTTAATTAATAATTAAACCATAATTCGCCCCTTTATGATGCATTTCATGCATCAAAACATTCATTCAACTCATTCTATTTGCATTTTTGAAGATTTTTTCTCTAAAGTCGGGTTTCTTAGTTTTTGCATTTTTCTTCGAAGGTAGAGACTATGAAGATGTGAGACACGCATAAAAGGCATAGGAATCACTGGAGAAGGAAGATTTAGCCATCAAAGGTTAGAGAATCTGAATTTTTTTAAGTTTTTTTCAATTTTTTAAATTTTTTTTTTAAGTTTTTCTAAAAAATTTTAAATAAGTTTTGTATATTTTTTTACACTTTGTATGCATAGTATGGGGTTATAATGCCGAAATTTTATCAATTTTTTTCAATAATGTTGTGTTTTCTCTTTTTATTTTAGGTGCATTATTCATATAATCATACATAATGGCTGAAATTGAAAGTGCAAGTGCAAGCTCTAGTTCAATTGCCCATGCCCGAACTGAAAATAACCCCTTTAAAATTGATCAAGATTCACCACTTTGGCATTATACAACAATGATCAAGCAAGTGTCTGGTGGTGGGGGTTTTGTTTGGAAGTGTAACCATTGTGGCACTGAGTATACCAGCTCATACTATCGAGTGAAAGGCCACCTTTGTTTCATCCCCAGGTGTGGAATAAAATTTTGTAAGGGATCAGATGGCAAGGGGCTGCCAAAAGCTCTAGTTTTGGAATATATTAGAGAACAAGAGGAAGCTGATAGGAGAAGTGGCAAAGCAAAGACTACGAGGCCTTCTAGTAGTATTGGCTCCACAAGACCAACCGGATCGCATCCTTTCATGCCAAAACCACCAGTTGCTCCACTAGAGAATCAAAATGTTGTGGCTTCACAGAAAAGAGGCCCATTGGATAATGCCTTCAAAAATGAAATGAGAGAGATTGCAGATCAGAGCATTGGGCGTTGCATTTATGGCAATGGGCTTCCTTTCAACCTTGTTAGATCACCTTACTTTCAGGACATGGTACATACCCTTTGCAACACACCTTCTGATTATGTTTGTCCAGGGTATGAAAAGGTGAGAACCACCTTATTGGCAAAGGAGAAAGCATCCGTAGAGTCATAGTTGAAAGTCATCAAAGATACATGGCCGGAAACAGGTTTGACCATCGTTTCTGATGGATGTAAAGATTGTAAAAATAGGCCATTGATCAATGTTATAGCAGTGTGCCCTAAAGGGGCAATGTTTTTGAAAGCGGTGGATTGTGAGGGGCAAGTGAAAGATGCAAGTTTCATTGCCAATATCCTCATAGAATGCATTGACATAGTGGGGCCTCAAAATGTTGTCCAAGCCATAACGGACAATGCTAAAAATTGTAGGGGAGCGGGGACTATAGTGGAGGGTACATACGGTCACATCTTTTGGACACCATGTGCAATCCACTCACTCAAATTAATCATACAAAAGATTAGCACACAAATTGATTGGGTGAAAAAACTGTACGAGGAGGGCGAGGAGATTCAAATGTTTGTGACTAATCATCATATGTCACAAGCCATTTTTAGGACCTTCTCCAAGTTGGAGTTGTTGAAGGTAATTACAAATTTAAATTTTTAATTTTTAATTTTTTTACTTTTTATAATTGATATATGTTGTGTATTTTTTTATGTCATGCTAGGTAGCTGAAACACGATTTGCATCTCAAACACTCGTCTTAAGACGACTTGTGAAGGTGCGAGAGGCCTTGAGTTCTATGGTCATCAACGGATTGTGGAGTGTATGGAAGCAGGCCTAGACAAAAAGAGCTCTAAAAGTAAGACCATTGATCCTTGATGAGAAATGGTGGGATAATGTGGAATATGTTTTGAATTTCACTGAGCCCATCATGAGCATGATTAGGTATGCTGATACTGATCACCCATGTTTGGGTGAGATTTATGATGGCATGGATTGCATGGTGGAGAAAATAAGAGAAGTAATAAAAAGAAAAGTAAATGACCCAACGAAAACATTTTTCAAAGTTGTGCAGAATATTATTGTTGATCGTTGGAACAAGATGACCAATCCCTTACATCTCTTAGCATTTGCTTTGACACCAAAATTTTATAGTGCAGAGATGCTTGCAACACCAAGGAGGGTACCACCATATAGAGATGCAGAGGTTGCTTCTGGCTATAGAGCTGCCTTTAAAAAGATATATCAAGATGAGGACACAAGAAATGTTTTCATGAAGTAGTTTGGCCAATTTGTATCCACAAAAAATCATGATCTTGTAGCTCTCAATGCTAGATATGGGATGGATCCTGATGAGTGGTGGTATGTACATGGTCAAGGCTCCGTTTACTTGCAGCCTCTTGCAATTAAACTTCTCTCCCAAGTATGTATCTTTTTATTTTTTATAGTTTTCCAATTCCATTGGATGCTATCATATTTTTATTTTATAATTTATAAATTTCTAATAATGTTTTAACTTTTAACAGGTTGCAAGTTCTTCTTCAGCTGAGCGGAATTGGAGTACATACTCCTTCATCCACTCAGTCAAACGTAATCATTTGGGTGCAAAGAGAGCTAAGGATTTGGTCTACGTACACTCCAACCTTCATTTGTTGTCACATAAGGACCTTGAATATAATGTGGGTGCAACAAGGAATTGGGATCTAGCCCTTGAGTGTGCTGATTTAGATGCTACAGTTGCACAACTTGCCCAAGTCTCTATAGACGAGGCAGCTATGGAACTTGAGAGAGACTTGGCTAGTGGGTGTGACATTCCATTCGATAGTGGTTCAATTGATGTTGGATTTGAACCACTTGATGACCTTGGGCTTGGGTTGGATGGTTCAGATGAAGATGAATATGGAATTTAAATCCTATAGATAGCTTGTAATTTGAATTTTTATTGTGTCATGACATATTCACATTTTGAAACTTGAATCAGTTGAAACTTGAAACATGAATATTATCTTTTTTGCAAATTATAAATATGATATTAGACTTTAGTTATTAGTTTACTGATAACATTTGCGATATATGGATATTTATTGGCATTGGCAATTATGGATTTATCATTTATCATTTATGATTTATGTATGGAAAGTCACATTGTATATTTTATTTTTGTAAGGATTGTATATATTGAAGATATATATAATATATGTGTATATATATAAATTTATAATTAATATATGTATATATGTACATACGAACCCGTACCCGTACCCAAGAAAAGAAAAAAATTTGCCGAACGCGCGAATCCATACCCGAATTCGAACCCGAACTAGTAGCTTAGATTTGAAGATAACATTTTGAGTCACAATGATAGAAGCATAAAGGGAACCCCCCCAATTTCATTTTTGACAAAGAAGGGTGAGCTGCTTATCGGCAGCTTGAAATGAGGATTCCTATTGGATAAGATTCGTAACTGAAAAATTGATAGAGTTTGTATGGAAAGAGATTTCTTATGCTAGGAAAACATTTTTTTCCAAACATTTGAATTTGGGATATATTGAACCTTTAACATTGTACAATATTGTGTACCATAGTGCAGAGTTTAATCATTTTTTTCCAGGAACTATAATATCATCTGAAATATGTTTGCAACTCTTTTGCATCAAAATTAGAAGACTATAAAATTCATAAAAAAGCTTAGGTACCCTATGTAATCACATAGGGTACGAGAGATCCATCCTAGAATCACCCAGATATGTACGTACAATTTATTTAAAAAAAACACAGGTACCCTGTGCTGACATATCCAAGTGATGCCAGGACAGATACAAGTTACCCTATGCAACTCCATGGGTACCTATAGCAAATCATTTCATACCCATACCCAACCAGTTGCAAGCCAATTTGGTAACACACATTCAAAGCAATCAATTAGAATCCTTTTCAAAACTTGGTATCCCAAATTTTTGTTGTATTCATGCAGATTAATAATAACATCAATGGGTTTGTGATAATGAAGATGTTTGAAAATACCGGGGGGCATTGTTAGGACAATATTGATTTCCAGCATATTAATCTTCATAAATAAGTACAACAGAATTTGTGAGTTTACAAAAGATGTAATCAAACTATTTGGTAAAAGAGTTGATATGGAAGACTGTAAGGTTTGAAAGCTAGGTTACCGGGTTCGACCCTGGGCCCCCCTGTTTGGGTCCTGGTTCGACCGGGTCCGTGGTTCGGGTCCGGTTCGAACTGGGTTCGACCAGGGTTCGAAAAACCCAGAGGTGGTTCGACCCTGGTCAAACCCAGTCAAACCCGAGCGGACCCAGGTCGAGCCCAAGGGGCTGGGCAGCCCGTAAAGTCAAAAAATATGGCAAATTTTTTTTTTTTTTGAATTCCGCCTTCTAAAAAGTGAAAGTTATAACCTAAAAGTGACTTCTAAAACATTTTATTCACTCATTTCACTTCATTTGTGTTGCAAACAAAAGTTTTATGAGAGCAAGTTGAAGAAAGGGTGAACAAAATTTGGCTTCCAAGATCAAAGAGGAGTTGAAGACTGATTTTTGAAGCTTCAACAAGTGTTGCAGCATCATTTCCACACATTTTCAACTTCCATTGGCTGCAAGAGGTAGGCTTTTAAACATTTTTTTCCAACTATTTTTGTTTCACAAATTGTCAAACATGAAACTTGAATTTTTTTTCATTATTTAGTTTGTTTTTTTAATATGTTTATATATTTTCTTGCCATAGGAACTAGAATGGCATCTACATCTTCCTCCATTGGCAATGAACAAATAATTGCAAAACAAAGAAATGATCCAAATTCTCCCTTATGGAAATATGTGGACATTATAAAACAACTTCCGGGAGGTGAGGGATTCCGTTGGAGATGCCATGGATGTGATATTGAACGTAATAGTTTATATTATCGGGTGGTAGGCCATTTGTGTGGAATAAAAGGAAGAGGCATCAAAAAATGCCCTGGAAAAAATGGTAAACCTATACCAAATGAGACAGTGATGAAATATATTAGGGAGCATGAGGCGGCAGAAGAGAGGGAAGCACGTAGATTGAATCAAACCACATCAAAGAAAACAAGGGGAATGCAAGGCCCTTCTAATCCCAGTATTGTAGTAGAAGACCACCCCTTCTTTGCGACAAATGAACCTCAAAGTGAACCACCCTTGACACGTAAAAGAACAAAGGGGCCTTTAGAAACCGCATTCCAAAATGAGAGTAGAGACAATGCTAACGAAGATATAGTAAGGTGCATTTATGCAAATGGGTTGTCTTTCAATGTTGTTTGCTCCCCATATTGGAAGCAAATGATAGAAAGTGTTAATGAGGCTCCAAGAGGGTATAAGGGCCTTGGTTATGAGAAGGTACGTGGAACATTATTGGAGAAAGAGGTGAAGAGGGTTGAAGATGCATTGAAACCCATAAGGGATTCATGGGTTGAGACAGGTGTAACAATTGTTTCAGATGGGTGGAAAGATGCTAAAAACCGTCCCTTGATCAATGTCATAGCGGTGTCCCCTAAAGGGGCAATGTTTTTGAGAGCTATGGATTGTGAGGGCCAAATAAAAGATGGCCAATTTATTGCAAAAATTACCCCGCAATGTTGTCCAAGTCATAACAGACAATGCAAAAAATTGTAGAGCTGCTGGTTTGTTGGTTGAGCAATGCTATGATCACATCTTTTGGACACCTTGTGCGGTACATTCACTCAATCTTATGCTACAAAGGATTGGGCAAAAAATAAATGGATCAGAGATGTGTATGCAGAGGCTGAGGACATCCAGATGTTCATCACAAACCACCACATGTCTCAAGGGATTTTTAGAGCCTATTCGAATTTGGAGCTATTGAAGGTAAGTGAAATAGTAATTTAATTTTACATTTTCTGATTTTTTTAATTTTCAATGTTCATAATATCATTGTGTAAGCTATATTGTGTATTCTTCTTTGAAGTTTGGCTTTATTT
This sequence comes from Cryptomeria japonica, assembly GCF_030272615.1. Taxonomy (NCBI): domain Eukaryota; kingdom Viridiplantae; phylum Streptophyta; class Pinopsida; order Cupressales; family Cupressaceae; genus Cryptomeria; species Cryptomeria japonica. The sequence continues at coordinate 493,304,805 of NC_081408.1, forward strand.
TTTAATCATTTGGCATTAATTTGTGTTATAGGTTGCTGAGACCCGTTTTGCATCAAACACAATCGTCTTAAGACGACTTGTGAAAGTTAGAGTGGCACTATGCAATATGGTGATCAGCACCAATTGGACTGTATGGAAGTAGAGTAGCACTGAGAGGGCAGAAAAAATTAGGGATAGAATATTGAATGAGAAATGGTGGGAACTTGTTACATATCTCCTAAGTATCACTGAGCCCATCATGAGCATGATTCGCTATACAGACATGGATAGGCCTTGCATAGGTGAGATTTATGATGGCATTGACTCAATGCTTGAAAAAATAAAGGTCACTATAAATGAAAAAGAGAATGATCCCCAGGAGAAATTCTTCAAAGAACTGGAAGTAATTATTGTAGAAAGATGGAATAAGATGACCACTCCTTTGCACCTTCTAGCATATGCCTTGACACCTAAGTACTATAGTAATCAGTTTCTTGATAAACCAGGAAGGATTCCACCATGGAGAGATCTAGAAGTATCTGATGGGTACAAGGCAGCATTTCTTAGACTATATCTCGATGATGATTTGCGAGATGTTGTTACAAATGAGTTCATAGAATTCGCAAATGGGAATGGTCTAAGTGTTTATGCACTTCGTCATAGATCCAAGAAGGATGCTCATAGCTGGTGGTACTTCCATGGCACATGCTTCCAACACCTACAACCCCTCGCTATAAAATTTTTATCACAAGTAAGTTTAATTAATTAAAATTTTAAATTTACAAGTTTTAGTTTATTTATAGTTTACTTTGTCTTCATAGGTTGCTAGTAATTTTATTTTTATTAATGTATAACTTTAATTGTTTACTTTGTCTTCATAGGTTGCTAGTTAATCTGCTTCAAAAAGAAATTGGAGCACATACACTTTCATCCACTCAGTAAAGCGCAATAGGCTGCTATCAAAAAGAGCGGAGAATTTAGTATATGTGCATTCCAACCTACGTCTTCTTTCACACAAACAACGTGACTACACACAAGGGGAAACGAAGATGTGGGATATAGAGCCAGAGCATACTAATTTGGATGCTCCTGCTTCTCAGCTTCTTGCATTGACACTTGATGACTCGGAAATTGAGCCAACTTATAGTGCAAGTGCAAGTGGCATTGGCTCATCTAATGTCAATGTCAATGAGGAGGAGGATGAATTAGATTATCCATTTGATGATTAAACTTTAAGTTTATATTGTTGAAAGTTGAAACAATGATACTTGAATATTTTGTTATTTTAATATTAAACTTGATGTATATGATGCTATTATGGTATGATCATGATGCTATGATTACAAGTTTATGTTTGTTTTGTTGTTTATGTGATGCTATGTGACATGCAAATTTTAATTCATGCTTATAGGCTTCACAGATATCAATATATATATATATATATATATATATATATATATATATATATATAAAATTTACATGTTTTTGTACTAACGAACCCAAACCCCTTTTCAAAATTTTGCCGTACCAGCATACCGCATTCTTCGAAACCGAACCGGTGCCCGAACCCGAACCGGTAACTTAGTTTGAAAGAATAGAAGCAAGAATCTAAATTACAAAAGCAACAAGATGCTTGAGCCATAATTTCCAGCAGGAATTATACGATGTATAGTGCTTAATGATTAATATGATGGTTGACCAGTTTCATACCACTTTCCAATAAGATTGATAGAGAATCCATAGGATTGATGAAGGCCATCTTATACCATTTAACAATTAGATTCATTTATATATTATAGGCTGGAAATGTTAGAAAAGAGCATATTTACTTACATGTTTCTGTAACATGGGTAGTTTGATATATGTAACAAATTTAATCAGTCAACCCAATTTCTGAAAAGTTTCTGACATTTTCTGGCAATTATATCAAAAAAAAGTCTCAATTTTTTGGCACATTGCTAATTTTTTCCCAATAAAATCTCAATTTTTTGTCCAAAAATTAGGGTTTCTAGTTAATTTCTTTTTTTTTGCAGCAATTTTTTCTGACTTACCCCTAAACCAGTTTTTCCCAGATTAAGTGAAAAAAAAAAATCTTTTGGTTTCCCAGTTCATTCTCAAAAAGATTTTTGCTACTCTGGTTATATAGAATAAAGAATTTTTCTCTATCCACATTCAAAGCTAAGCTCAACTTCATATGCATGGATGACACCTTTGCATGTTGTATATTTCAAGAATCATCCTCCATGGCAATTTGCCTAGTGAGCAAACCAAACATGCCAGAGGAAGCAGATGTGTTTTCTTGTGGCAAGAGTAAAATTAATGAACAAAGCTACAAACACAAGATAGAAAAATCTCTAAGTTACCGGGTTCGCTGGCTGGGCAGCCGGATACCAGTCCAGTTCGCACGGGGTCCGTGGTACTGGTCCAGTTCGCACATCAGTCTGTATATTTGTTATGTCATCCATAAAAAGTAATTGCAGTGATCCGTCACGGCAACTAAACGGCAACTATTTGCAGCCCGAGACTATTTGTAGCCCAAGAAATAGAAGTTCCAGCAGAATATAGGCAGTGGGGGAAATATTTAATCGTTTAAATTAATTTTCACCCTATGGAGGCCATCATTCATCTGTTTATATAGGTTGGCTATCATATTTAAAATATGCGAATGCACCATGGTCATTGAATTAAATTAAATTAAATTATATTCTATTATATTATATTATATAAAAATAATCTGTAAGACCCTGAGGACTCAAGTTAAAATGCTTTTCCGACAACAATTCATACATGCAACCATTTCCCCAACTTGAAGAAAGGCAATCTAAAAGAGGTCAACATGGACTTGTCAAACCCCATCTAGTATAATTTTATAAACAAATACAGTAAAATTCTAAAATACTAAACTGGCCATGAAGATCAGCCTAGAGTAACTTACGATTTCTGATCCCCAAATTTCCACCACTCAGGTTCATACCATTGTTGACCCCTGCATAACAAGGAACAACAATAAACATAGATGAGGATATATTGAAACGTTTCAAACAAGGTGACTGAAGTCCTACTGTTCAATAATCAGAATTATTCTTTTAACATTGCAGCGATTGCATAGCAGTTGAAACTTCAAATAAAGTGTAAAAAATAAATACACAGATAATTACACCTTTATATCAGTTTTTAATTCCTTCACAAAACTTAGAAGGAAACCTCTACAAACTGTTCACCACAGCTGCATGGTATTTTATCACTACATATTATTCTTCTATCTTGTGCCTATCTTTATACTATTTAGCAAAAATCTATTTTTCAAAAACATCCTAATCTCTTGCAAGAGATGAATTAGAAAATAAGACTAAATCTTTAATGTTTTCAACTCGAGCCATGAAACTTAACTATGCATTGGCTATCCTTTCCTTGATTTACCCAAGAAGAAGAGGACTTAGAGCATTATTGGGCAAATGTGGAATCTTTGGCTTGTATTTTGATCTATTCTTAAGTTGTGGGCACATCTTTTTATGCAACTTAAGTGATTCCTAGCCTAAAGACTCAAGTTGTCCCACTTTTAAGTTTAATGACTTAAGTGGCATGTCCTTTAGTGATTTAATTAAGCATGTGCCAGAAAGATCAAGGGGGTGTCGGATTTCAAGGAGTTTATTGGCTCATTTTAGGGATTCTATTTGGAGCACTGGATTGAGTTGGTAGCGGATCAAGGGCTGAAGTTAAATCATCCTTTTGGGAATTATTATATAACATTCTAGGGTTCTTTTAGAGAGCTCATTATGTTATCAGTCTTTTATCTATTGCTGCTGCAATATTTGGCTTAAACTCTGAAACCCTTGAGTATCCTTGGTTTTGGAGAGACATATGTGCTCTTTCAGTGGAAGGGCTTTGATTTGACTTGTGCACATCATTTTTAGAGCTGTGATTCTCTATCAGATTTGGAGGCCAATTTGGAGGTGACATTCAGAGTTATAGGTTCAGGTTTGGATAATCTACAGCAATGTGTCTTCATATTTTGAGTACCATTGAAGATAGCAACAGAAAGGACAAGGAGGACAGACCTACTGCTGGTTTCCTGTGATTTTTGGCAAAAACAGCTAGGGTTTGAAGACATTTCTGAATTATTTGTGTCTAAATCTACAGACTTATATCTTCATCTCAGAAAAATAAAAGAAAATCAATGTGAATCATTTCTGAAATTTCTGGGCAGATTTAGAGTGATTTTTTGTAACTTTTCTATGCTCGGAAATTTATTTAAATTAGCAGAAAAATCAGATCAATAATTTGAATCTAAATCTGAGTTTGCTGAAGGTTTTCTTATTTGCAAATAAAATTTTAGAATTTTTTTGTGCCCTATTTTTGGAGATATTGTTGTTTTTCTCTATCCCTGTTTGGGGATATTACAAAATCTTAGATAGGTAATGTAAATTTCATTTACTAGTCATGTAAATGATTAGTGTATTTACATACTAAAATATGCACTAAACCTTTGCTAAGGAAGACCAAGGAATGATAGGTAAAGCCATCACGACTCAGCTCGATTGTAATTACCAAAAGCTAGAACCTTACTCTTCACTGATCACGTCCCCAGACTTCATACATCCCATATATACCCGTCGTTTGTCTCGGAGACCAGCAAGAATTTTCACAAACTCATCTGCATATCAAACACATAAACAACATAGGATTTATAAAAAAAAAAAGACGCTACACAGGAAAAGACATAAAATGCAAAGGTCCATAATATTGGAATTTCTCTCAATCTGTCATTTTCTATTCACATAGTTCCATGCATTTAGAAGAAAAAACATTAAGAGTTACCTAGGTTTAGATAAATATTATCCTCAACCCTGACATAGAAATCAGCATCCCAATACTCTACTGCAGAACTAAAAAAGAGCTTTGCTTTCTGAGGTAACTCCTCTGTGGCTTCTTCATGGCTTTCCTACAAGTTGTACTAGAACATCAATGTCTTTTACAAATATCTGATTAGATAATGACAAGCAAATGTAAAAATACATCTAAATGACCATCATTTTGTGTATAAAACCTACAGATATCTGATTGAGTTCAAACAAACATCCAAAAGCCATGCTGAATAAATGGATAACTACAGAAATATTACCAAATGTATTACTGAATTGGAAATAAAAGTACAAAGCATTTTTTTACAAAGATGTAACGAGCATCATTTTCTAGTAGAACATATTGAGGAGATATTTCCAAGTAAAATGAGGCCCTACAAATGAATTATAAAAGAAATCAATGTCTGCAGGTGACCAATAATTATAGAGGCCAATGCAACAACCAAGCACTGGTTTTCTTAAGACTCTATGCAAAAGAATGTGTAAAAAGCATCTTCTCCTATTTAACATAATGTGGAGAAAATTAGAAACAAAAATAAATATGCACAACAGTAGGGAATCTTAAATGAGGTGCATTATAACCAAAACATTCAATTAAGGTATTGGTTGTTACACCCTCAATGTCTAGGGTATTGTTATGTCCCCTTTCCATAAATAGAAACATTGAGAAGACCTCAAGCCTATTCCACTTTTTTGTAGGCTAAAGAATTAAGCAAGGGAAGTAATTAATAATGTTATTTTAAGTTGGGCCTACAAATTCCTATTTTAAGGGGCAACTTAATCTTATTATTAAAATAAAAAAAGGTTTTGAACACTAATATTAAAATAAAAAGCATTTTTAGGTACTCTAAATTAAAATATAATTAAAAAAAAATTTAAATACTTGAATAATTTTATCAAGGTTTGCCAAGGGACCAATACTGGTATTAGTATGGGAGACTAGTATCAGTACTATTATGTCCATTTTTTAAAATAAGAAACAGGGATACTTGGAAATGCCAAATGTTTTAATATAATTTAATAATTTATAGAAAATATCATAACATTGAATTTCAACACTGAAAATCCTTTGGCAAGGGTATGCCCAAATACTAAATAGGCAATGAAAAACATTCAAGACAAAAAGGAAGTATCAAAGACCCAACAACAATCAAGATCTATAAGATAAAAGGAGCAAAAAGTTCATCTAGACCCAAAACATCAATCAAATGCAAAGGAAACTTCATAGGACTCAATCAAATTTGACAAAGTGTATAAGGAAATTGAAGGCAATGACCCAAACCAACAAGTTGAATCTTCAACACTGCAAATTCTTTTGCTATTTGGTGTGATGATATATATGAGAATGTGAATATAGATTATATATATGAGAATTATGAAATGTCCCCCACAATTTTTTTTCCTATTTTTAACACAATAATTTCACCCATTAGCGTTAGCATGATAAAATGTAGAGAGCAATACAAATTGGTGGTTGGACCGGCCACTTCCACTTTACAGCGGGATAGAGAAAATTGGAATTTAACAACTAATTGGCAATATAACCAGCCAATTACAAATCCAAAATGACTTAAGTAAACAAGAGGATCACTCAACCACTTATTAAGCGGGAGGCCTGAAAACAACAATAACTATCCACTCAACCACTTATTCAGCGGGAGGACTGGGAATAACAAAATATCACTCAACCACTTATTCAGAGGGAGGACTGGAGTACAAAATGAAATAGAGATAAGTGGCGAAGCCAACCTCTTCCACTTATGCAATGGGCAATACAAGAAGTCTAATGCAAGTATGAAAATGGACTGTTCTAGTACCACTGAATACAATCTTCAATAAGCAAACTCTACAAGCTATTGTCAATACATTAAAGCTCCAACCTCTAATGGATACAAGAAGGTACTCCAAGAAGCTACAACAAGAATACTGGAAAACACAAGCCAAAATGAACACTTTACCAAATCTGAAATAACACACCAGCATCACCAAAATCAGACCAGCAGCACTATGAAGTCCATATCTCCCTCAAAAGGCCTCCGAATGAGCTCCAGTAAATTGTAGATGAAGCACAAGAGCTAGGCGGCCAAGGAAACATGCCACCAAAAGAGTCTCAACGAGGGCACACTCTCCAAAACAGAAAATCGAACTAGGGCAAACAGCAACAAGTTCGATTTGAAATATGAAATCAACCACTCTACCAAAATCCACCAAAGTCTGAGCAAATGGGCACCAAGAGCATACGAAACTTTTCAATCTATACCCACAAAATTCAAATGAAAGCTCCAACCAGAATGAGCAAAAAGGCAGATCAGTTGTAGGGTTTCTTCACCAATTTATCACACCAAACTTCCTGATATCCACTGGTAATCTCTGAATGAGATCACTCTGTCAGCTAGGAGTTATCTTTCAAACTCGAAACTGAAGATGAGCTAGGAGGGCACGCAACCTCGAAGCTAAGACTCTAAAATCAATTCAGTAGCACTTCGTTATCAAATTTTAGACTCCAAAAACAAGAGCCCAACACTCTTATTTATAACCTTGGTGCCTCCAAATTCAAATTCACATTCCCCCCAAATGGACGCCAAACCCAAATGCAAGATCATTTTACATTAATTTGAAATTTGCATTTCATTTTCCTTTTCTTCCCAAATCAACTTTCAAGAGATGGCAAAAATACTTTATTAAAAATGACAATAAAATAATAATGTTGCGTCCAAGGTAGTTAAGTGAAATACATTATAAATTAACTTATTTCTCCATAAAGCGTCCATCTTGTCTTATTAATATTTCACTTCATAAAATATTTTTCCTAAACAATAAATTGCCCAAACCTTATGACATGAAATAATACTTTATCTCCTCATATCGTCCTCTTAAGCCATAATCAAAAATACATAAGTCATATGCCTAGGCCAGGGGGGCATTAAAAAAAATTAAAAATACTTTTTCCATATGCTGAATAACTACAAAAGTGTATTGACGGCCAAAAGTACTGAAAATTGCATTGCCAAAAATAGCCTTTGAACTGGACCACTAAAACCTGCCAAAAATAGCACTTACTAAAAATAACATACTGCTAAAAATAGTGTGTCCAAATGTATTTTAACCACATTCTGAGCAACCGTCGCAACTTACTAAAAATATTGTCCGGACAAGTCTTCAAATTCATTTGCATGTCACACCATCACGAAGCTCTCTGAAAACCCAAAAAAATTAAGTTGTTCTCGCCCCATTTACTAAAAATAGTAAGTTTACCAAACTCCGTTGATTGCTATGTATGTACCATCATTGTGAAGCTTTCAAAAAACCCAGAAGGAATCCAAAATCAAAACTATAAAAATCCAACATGCAAGCCACCAAAAATGCCAAAACATCCTCCTAGAAAAAAGGAAACCCTAATTTTGCCTTTGACTGACCAATGGATCTCGGAATTGGCCAATAGTCCCCAAAACAAACTAGAGTGGAAAAGGGGAAATTACAAGTTAATAGAATAATATCTTTATTCAATTAATTTAATGGTCAATATTGTAATATATTGTAAATATTAGGAGTTTCTATTCTTACGTCTGTTATTAGTTGTTTCTTTTTAGAAACATTGATCTTTCTTGAAATCTATTTAATGATCATTTGATCATTCATTAATCAATTCAATTTTTACCAAACACTCTCGTATTATGGTATCAGAGCCCAAAGGTGAATTTTTTCGAAAAATTTTGTAATCCTAATTTCATATTAGTGAAAATTTTCGAAATTATTCCAATCCATTTTTCCAAAATCCGTCTAGGCTTTTCAATCTTATTTTCGACCTATGAAGATGCGTTTCCTGAATTTGTAATCCGCGATTTTTTATTTTTGTGTGAGATTTCACCGTTTTATTAAAAATGCATAGCTACCCAAACACTATCTCTGTGACCCGCAACCTGTCTTTTTCGACGTGTTTTTTTTTGCTGCCCACAATTTTCCGGCCACGCGATTTCCTTCTTATCCGACGGGAAGGTTTTTGTGTTTCCACAACAATATTTCAGCAATCATGATTTTATGGTAGTGCGATTTTTGGGTCTTTCATTGCGTGAAAAGGGTTTTCTTGGTGGCGGACTTCGTCTGATAAAATATCGCGATTTTTGGCACCCCTTATCCGCGACTACAACTCGCATCGATTCCTTCTGTTTATGCCAATTTTTTTCCCAAACCCTCAGTAATTTTTTATCGGCTAGGGTTTTTCGGAAAACCTTTCTCAAAAAACTGTTGTGTTTTTCAAAACCTTTTTTGGGTATCTATCAAAATTTTCTGGGTATTCAAAAATCCATACATTGGGTTTTGTGTCAAAAAATTTCTTCGTTCTGCCTCGAAATCAATGCAATTTTTTGCGTATGTTTTCTGCATGCGTCACGTATATGCAATTTCACGCATCTCCTGCCTCGATATTTCGTGCCACTATTTGGTCAACCATCTTTGACCTTCGTTTTTAGCAATGACATCTTTGACGAATATTTTGCTTGAGGGAAGTCAGAAATTCAACGGCAAAAACTACAATACCTGGAAACAGCGGATGGTCACAATTTTTGAGTATCACCTTATTGATCAAATAGTCCTTGGAAAGACCAAACATCCTTCTATAACCAATCTTGATCAGACAAAGTTTGATGAGCAAAATCGTGAAGTTGTCATGCTCATCAAGCTCTCAGTGACCGACGATCAGCTTCCTCAGATACCTTCCGACAAAACAACTGCCAAGATATGGAAGCATCTCAAGATGCTGAATGAGACATCTGATAAGAGCAAAGCCTTCTTCCTGAAAAACATGCTCTCCTCTATTGTCGGATCAAGGACATCCGTGACCAGTTAGAAGCCATTGGTTGGACTATGATGAAGGAGGACATGATTGTCATAACCTTGAAAAATTTGCCAAAATCCTACAAGCATTTTGTTGAAACCCTCAACATCACCTCAACCAATGTTGAATTGAAGTTTGTTGATCTCTACACTAAACTTCTACAGCAGGATCAATGGAAGCAGCAGTACTAGCTCATCCTCTACAAAACAAGCATTTGCAACCAAATCCTTTCAAAAGGATAAAGGCAAATCACAGTCTTCTCAGCAGAAACCCTCTACTCCATGAGCAGAAGGCTCGAAGAAGAAAAAAGTTAAGCGCAATTACTGCCATAAGTTTGGTCATATGAAACTTGAGTGTCGTAAACACTTGGCTGCACAAGTTAAGCAAAGTGGTTTGCAGCCGAAAGCAAATGTAGTGGAGCACACTGAGCAGAGTGAGTCTGCCTTTTACGCCTTCATGACTAAAAGACTTGTAGACCATGTCAAATCCTCTACCTGGTATATAGATTCAAGTGCCTCACACCACTTCACTCATCGCCAGGATTGGTTCACTGATTTTCAGCCTTACTCAGATTCAGTCATTTTTGGAAGAGGGGAAGAGTACAACGTTGTCGGAAAGGGCAACGTGCAATTTCAGTCTGGGGGGAGGAAATTGATTTTCCTCAATGTGCACTATGTTCCAGGAATGGAACTCAACCTTCTCTCAGTAAGTCAAGTTCTGAAACATTCTCCTCGGCTCGATGTAACCTTCTATTCACATCAGTCGCAATATCATTGATCGGGAAACTCGGTCTATTGTTGTCGTGGGTCTTGAGGATGATGGTCTATTTGGACTAGTAGATTTTGGTGATTCTCAGGAGCATGCCATGGTAGCCAAGCGCTCCGCTATTAGTACACTATGGCATCAGCATTATGGGCACTTAAATGTGCACTATCTTACTCAGCTTGTTCCAGAAGATCTTGTCATCGGATTGCCAGAAATTCAGACCCAGAACCTCAGAGTTTGCGGAGCATGTAAGGCTGGCAAGCAGCATCGGACTCCGTTTTCAGATGGCGACTCCTGGAGAGCTTCTAAAGTACTACAACTAGTTCATGCTAATATCTATGGACCTATGGTTACTCCTTCTGTTACTGGGTCCAAGTATTTTATACTTTTTGTTGATGATGTTAGTAGAAAAATGTGGATGTATTTTCTTCATCAGAAATCAAAGGTGTTTGCTGTGTTTCAAAAGTTCAAAGTATTAGTTGAAAAAGAGTCTGGTCAAGCTATTGTTACTCTTCAATCTAATAATGGGGGAGAATTTTGTTCTTTTGCCTTCTCACTTTTTTGTGAACATGGTATCAAGCACCAACTCACTACACCTTACACCCCTCAACAAAACAGTGTCATTGAGCAAAGAAACCGCACGATTACCGAAATGGCCTGGTCTTTGCTTGAACACAAGTGTTCCAAAGATATTTTGGGCTGAAGCAGTTAACATTGCAATCTATCTTCTAAATCGATCTACTATTGTAGCTGTGAAGAAGAAGACTCCGAAAGAGGCCCGATCAGACCGTAAGCCTAGAATCAATCATTTGAAAGTTTTTGGCTCCACTGCTTTTGTTTGGATCCCTAATGCTAAGCACACCAAGTTGGATGCCAAGAGCCAGAAACTCATGCTAATTGGCTACAATGATACATGCAAGGCCTACCGAATGATCAACATTGAGACAGATCATATCATCTTCAGTCATCATATGGTTTTTGATGAGGAACGAGGGCCATTCAGCTCTCTCCTCCAGTTGTAGATTCAGAGTATCAGCCTTTGAAGCCTTCAAGCTTGGGTGTCCATCTTCCATTAGGTCCACTGATGGGAGGGCTCCAGCTATTCCAGCTCTTGCACCTACACCAGTTCCTTCTCCTGGAAGATCACCTAGACACGCAACTGCTCCACCTAACTTTCCTCAGGATTCCTCTCATCTTCTGTTTGATGAACCTGATCCTGTTGCACCTCATGCATCTGATGTTGGCACTTCTACTCTTCGGCCTAAATGGTCGGCTAAGACAATTGTTGATCTTCATGATGATGAGCTCATCGAGGGTAGAACTGCTTGGAAGAAGAGCAAGCAGCCTGATTATGTCAATTTTGCTCTCATGGGCAACATTCACAGCGTGTATGAACCTCAGACATACACAGAGGCGAAAGGGATACCTAAGTTGGAACAAGCTATGGCAACTAAGCACCAAAGCTTGCTGAAAAATAACACTTGGGTTCTGTCAAATCTTCCTCCAGGGAAGAAACCCATTGGATGCAAATGGGTTTACAAGGTTACAATGTTGATGTTACTTTGGATAAGTACAAGGCTCGTATCATTGCCAAAGGCTTCTCTCAGCATGAAGGAATTAATTATGAGGAGACCTTTGCTCCGACAGCAAAGATGAACACCATCAGATTAGTCCTAGCCATGGCAACTCAGTGTGGTTGGAAGGTCCATCAAATGGACGTCAAGAGTGCCTTCCTGAACGGTGAGTTACAGGAAGAGGTCTACATGACACAACCTCCTAGATTCAAGGTTGTCGGAAAAGAACACTAGGTAATCAAACTGCTGAAAGCACTCTATGGCCTAAAACAGGCTCCTCGAGCACGGTACATGAAAATTGATAAGTACCTCACAGATCAGGGTTTCCAGAGAAGTCCTTCTGACTCAAATCTGTATGTCAAGACTAGTGGCATTGATATCATCATTCTGGTTATTTATGTTGATGATCTGATCATCATTGGCAGTTCGGCATCTTTGATTCAGGGAATCAAGCAGAATTTATGCAAGTCTTTTGACATGACCGACCTTGGGCTTCTGCACTACTGCCTAGGTGTTGAGGTTTGGCAACAGTCTCATGGCATCTTCATCTCTTAGTCCAAATATGTCAGGTCTCTCCTAGACAAGTTCTAAATGCAAGACTGCAAACCTGCATCTACATCTATGTAGAAAGGCCCGAAGTTGTCGGCCAAATCCAGTTCTCCAATTGAGAATGAATCCAATTTCAGGCAACCAGTGGGCAGTTTAATATATCTCACCTCCACTAGACCTGATCTGAAATATACAGTGAGTTACATATCCCGCTTCATAACAACTCCATAATCAAAACATTGGGCTGCAACAATGCGGATCCTGTGCTATGTCAAGGGCACTTCAGACTTTGGTATCTGTTGACGTGGCTAAAATCGCGGAACTATGACTCCATCCAACCAATGCAGAACAGAATGTTAAGTATCCTATCCTCTCTTGAGATAAGGAAATCCCTAATGTTGTTTTAAATTGATCAATGGGGGATGACCTCAAGGTTTCGGTTGTCAGGTCTTGACTGCAGGATTGCTCAACGGTCGATGTGTTTTGCTGGAAACACAAAGGGGACTTATGGTTAGACGGAATTGGTTTCATACAAGTTCCCTAAGATCTTACAGTTTGATTTCATCTGATTTACCTTTAACATGATGCTGCTTTAGCTTGACTTGCGGGTTTAAAAAAAGGAAAAAAGGGAATAAGGATATACAGTAATAAGAACAGCTAGCTAGCTTAACTAAGACAGCATATTGGGACACATAGACGGAAACCTTAAAATAACCAGAAATTACTTTGCCAGCAAATGAGCACAACTAGGTAAAAACCAGTGCAATCATCTAGGAACTTTAAATTTTCAAGTTGCTGAATATAAATGCTGGACTTTTACACCCATTCATTCAAATTTAACAACCGAACTCAGCATAAAATTGGGCTCAGACTAACCATACAGAGGGAATAACAATCAATTATTTCCTAATGGTATGAACCAAGATTTCCATCAAATATATATCTAAACAAACTGTCTAAAAATTAAATACATTTGCAGAAATTTAAAAAAGAGGTGGAGAAGGGGACCATGCACTCACAGTAAAAATGACACAACTTCAACATCCATTTAAATCTATATAAATTTTGCCAGAGCTTTTGCAACAATCTTTAACTTTCTACCTACAATAAAGGAGAAACCAACTCCTTTATATAGAGTTTTCAAAATGGATGAATGGACAAGATTAAACTTAAACAAGTGGGCCAGATTCATCCCTTAAAACAAGGCTGCCCATACCCATAAATGGGAAGCAAAATATCAACACCAACCATAAAGTAACTAATAACTACCAACTACCAAACATAAAGGTACTCCAAAAAGTGCACTTGCACGGAGCTCAAAATTTACAATGACTTTGGTAGTTGGGAAAGAAACTTTATGTTTGAAAAAGTGCACTTAAGATTTGAAAGAAACATATATTTTCAAGAAAGCACTTTTTCCTTCCCCATTGTAGACCCTTTCTCCAAAAATTCAGCTTTGTCGTGCAAGTACTCCCTCTAGATGTCTTGATCTGATGTACGCTCTACCCGAACGTAATCCTGAAATCTCATGCACAGTTGGAACAGTACCATGTTTGGGGGCATAGAAGAATGGCGTATTTTATATTGCATAGTACATACCCTCTAGGTGGCGATCTACATGTTTCAATCCATCACTCCAAACCGACTGATGAGTCTCAAAACCCAATATGTTCGCATGCAGCCCACAGGCAAATTCCAGGTCCTCTATGGAGTACGCAACCTTATCAACTCTTAGTCCATCCTCCAACCTTGGTTGTACCTCATTATCCATCATACTACTCTTCCAACCAGGGACCATTGATCTCAGGATCCTTCCACCAAGATCCTTCATGTTTGACAAAATTTCCTCGCACTCCTCTTTATTTATGGTATCTTTCGTATCATTTTTCATGTTGGCAGTCCAGTACCACTCCTTGAAAGTGCTGATGTCGTAGGGATCCAGGATAGTAGGCAACATGGGAATCTGCGTGTGGGTCCAAAAAAGAGCCCTCATGAGGGGGAGAACATCACCAACCACCTCCTGGACTTTGAAACATTCCCTCTTTACTTCAAACATCTTGATGCAAATGGTCTCTCAGTAGTGGGCCATTTCCCACACATCCTCGATGATCTGCTCTCCCTTTTCTTTAGTGTCCCGAATCCATTCTTTGACGGCGTTGGCAGTATCACGCACTCCTTCAAATTCAATTGTAGTCTTTTGTGCTAGCACCAAGGGAGGAACAAGGGATTCAACAGCATACTATAGCGGTTTCAACAGGGGATCTATGTACCCTTCAGCTTGCTCAGCACGAGCCCAGTACATATCTCTCTCAGCGGTCATTTCGTCGAGTTGTCTGAGCATATCTGCATGAAATATTTGAATTCTTCCCTCTCCTGCTCTTTGGTGGCTCACCCTATTAGGATGGTCGTGACATTGTAGTCAGCCATTGCAATCTGATCTGCTGGTTTGTCTGCAGGTGGGGTAGCAATATGAATCGTGCGGTTCCTTTGCTCGTCTTGGGTAATCCTGGAGTAAGTCTTCGCTTATTCCTACCCTTGGATTTTATTTCTCATATTCAAGAGAAGATATCCTCCAGGTTAATTGGTGGTTTGACAACTGCTTTCCACTACGCACGAGCAATTAGCCAATCCTGAGGGATGGTTTGTCCAAATGTAATTGCCAGATTCTCACTCTGCTCTTTGGAGGCCTCAGCTGACTCGCTACCTATTTGTAATTGATTGGGCATAGGAAGAATGGGTGCAATATCCAATCCCTTACTCATGGCTGAGTTCTCTCCTACCTCACTGAACAACTGCTGGGTATCCTCTTGTAATGGCTGCTCTTCAGTTCTAATGGGTTCTTGAGTCTCATACCCTTTCTATTCTCCCTCAACAGTGGTGTCATCTTTGTTGCCACTATTCAGTTGCAACTCATGCCTACTCTCCGTGAGCTCTTGTTTACTAGTCCCTTGATCAGGTGCAATCTCTCCCTCCTCGACCTAGTTTCCAAGCTCATCCAAGCCAATGATCCTCATTCCTACTTCTTGCTCATTTTGTGTTTGAGGATTATTTGCCTCGAATGTAGCAGGATCACTTTGTGAAGGTGGAGTGGGTATGTAATCGAGCTCAACCACATCATCCTCTGAAATGGGGTCCTTGGATGATGAAGTAACCTCTAGCTTTCTGATTGGTATCTTTTCTCTCCTTGTTCTTTTTGATGTTTGAGTCCCTCTATTGGCCCTTGCTTTCTTTCTCTTCTTTTTCAGGTTTCTCAACCTCTTCCTTTGGCGCACTTGAGGTCCCTTCATCCTCTGAAGACTAGGAATCGAGACTACCCATTAAATTGTATGTGAATTGGGTCCCTTCATGGACCAGTCTCTCAATTTGTTGGGATAACCAGTTATTGGTGTACCTTATTGGAGCTTCCATGACTGCCTCAAAATCTGTGATTGAGTCATGAGTCCAATCAATGGCTAGCGGGAGGTCCTTGGCTGCTTCGAATTCTCGGACTTGCAAGCAATTTCCATAGTCCGTCACCTGATCTGGGACCTGGCGGTACTCATAAAGCCACATTTGCTGAACACTCAACCTAGAATATTCCCACCGACAGACTTCAAAGTCATCAGAACAATTGCTCCAATAGTCCTCTATCGATGCCTTGGCCCTGTAGTGCTTGTCGTAGGCCCTCTTTGCCAAATTATCATGACCAAAGCATTTCCTAGGGAAATGTTCATGTAAGCAATAGGATGCCAATTCAGAAAATGACTCTTCAGCTTGCACCGAATTTTTGAAGTGCACATCAAGAGTACCCAAAATCATGGGGAAGGTGAACCCTGATTGCTTTTTGTCCCTGAGTAAGCTTTCTGCCAGGTGTGCCCGTCTTGCTACCTCCATGAGGGCTACTCTGTTTGATGGATAGCGGGGAAGCCGGAACGGTGTTCCCTCAAAGCTTGCTATTCTGATGTAGGTGAACCTGGGGAATTGGATGAACCATGCACCGTATTTCTGGATCAGGGTGATAGCCTGTTTTGACAGCCTTATATGCAATCCTCCTTGCATTAATCTAACCAGGCGCATTCTAAAAGCATCATTAACATGCTCATACTCACCAATTGTGTATGCAATGTTATTCTTTTATCTTTGGGCAATGTCATAGTAATGCAGCTAAGGGTAGAAGTCGTATACCTTCACCTAATTCGGCCCGTTCCCAATCTTACCTTTCTCAATTAATCTCGTCAGCGACTGGTGTCGGGCAAACATATAGACCAAGTAGGAAGTCATGGCGAAGTACTTTTTTACTTCAAGCTAAAACCAGTTGTGTATGAATATTGTCGCTGATGATCTGAGCCCAATCGAACTTAGACTTCCCAGTGAAGACCTGCTCAATGAAGTAGAACATCCATTCCTCAAAGAGATTGGATTGAGTAGGTCCCATGACCCGACTAAGTAAGGTAACCATATCACCATATTCTTTGTGAAAATCGCTTCTGAAGGGATTTTTACCGATTCTAGTGCTTGGGGGTCTTCTCTCCTTGAACCATTCTTCGTTTATCAATGTCTTGCACTTAGCAGGATTCATGTCATAAACAACCTGAGCCTCATCGATAGTTGTGGCAATGGGATCATCTGGAAATGGGATATCAAATGCTTCCCCAAGGGCTTCAGGCATGAAGTCAGCTAGTACCATCCCCTTTAGCACCACTAATTTGGTTTCCGGCTAATAATGTTTAGCAACCTCAACCACTAATTCATAATTCAGCACGGCCGAAGGGAAACCAGCTGCCTGAGCAATCCCACTCTCCATCATCCGTCTAGGCTTGCCATAGGCATTCGGAGCGTATACTCTATTCCTGAAATCCTAGATATCAATATGGCCTAGGTTCGTGTCTCCTATGTTTTCCCACACACTCTAGACCTTCGACTCCCTAACTCCTCCTTGGTACTGGTACTTCATTTTTTTGACCTTGCGGGGAATGTCAGCTTTGGAAATCCAAGATGTTCCAGTTGCGCCAGGTGCCTCTGAGGACTCAGCGGCCGATTTAGGCATCTATCCTACGCAACCGGACACGAATTACGAGACGAGATTAAAGTAACAAAAACGGGTTAGCAAAAACAGAAGACGAGGTTAGCGTTAAGATTGACGATCAACGAGGTAATTGAGATTTGAAAATATGGCTAAAACATGACATTAAAACAATTTAAATCTGATCGTCTAGAAGCTAAATGCAATTTGAAGCTTAAAGTCAGGTTGGTTTGTCTAACTACTGCTCTTGGAGCGGATTTCAAAATGTTACTTCTGATTGAGAATGGCGGAAAGTTACGAACGTTCTGGCTTGCGACTCAGCGTTTGAATGTTCTGATAATTGAAAGCTGATTGTTCAAAACGATTTTGCATGTGAATTACCAGAAAGACGATGCTATGCGTTTCACAATTTTGGACCAGGATTCTTAAATTTTGCCTAAGTTTCAAATTTGATTGGAGGGCCGAATAAATGATGATTACTTCTAGGGTGTCAAGTTTTCAAAAGTAATTTTGAATTTTCTTTGCCTTTCGATCCTAGGTTTAAACATGGCCACTTTGCATAAATTCAATGATCGCAAGGAGAAACTTACCTGGCGATTAGCGTATTGTTGTGCCACCCTATACTCAAATAGAGGCCTTGGTACGAATTTGAAAACCCCTAGCTTTCGACTTTAGACAAACTTGCAAGTCGAAACCCCTGCGATTTGAAACTTCACGTTTGATTCGGCTACAATGAAGGTTTTGCGAGACTTGTTGGCTTATTCTCCATTTCGGCTAAAGAGCCGAATTTATAAGTTTATAAAGCCCTTTCAACCTTTCGGCAAAAAATGGCATTGTTGACGTCCTTCGGCGAGAATGAAGACTTTCAGCCAAAATAAGCCTTTGCACGACCCCTATCCTTTGTTAATTTTCGGCCCACAATAGCTTATTGCGCGATTTAATAACGACTTTCGACTTGCAACCTCCTTTTGCGAGATTGTCTCCCTTTTCACTTTTTCGGCCGGAAATAGCTTTTTGCACGATTTAACGACTTTCAATATTTCGACCTACTTGGGCGTTTTGTGAGTTTTAGTTTTCTTTTCACATTTTCGGCCTACAATGATATTTTGCACGATTTAATAACTTAATGTCTTTCAGTATTTCGGCCTACTTGGGCGTTTTTTCAAGTTTAGGCATTTTCGACTAAAGAGGAGACTTTGCGAATTTGTAAGGGGTTTTCAGGTTAGAAGACTCTTTTGCGAGTTTTAGTTATCTTTTCACATTTTGGCCTGTTAAGCCGATTTTTCAAATTTTAATGAATTTCGGCCTAAAAGGCCACTTTGTGAACTTTATGACATTTTCAGCCCAAGAGCATCCTTTTGACGATTTTGAGGATTTTCAGCCTAAAAGGCCATTTTGCGAGATTTAAACCTTTTGACATTTTCGGCTTAACTAGCCGATATTCGAACTTATGCGCTTTTTCCCAATTCCGCCTACTTAGCCGATTTCCAAACTTGTGCGCTTTTGGGTCACCTAGGCTGAAATTAGTCTCTTTTGCCACTCGGCCTACTTAGCCGAAATTCAAACTTATGGTCTTTTTCGCAATTCGGGGTTCTTAGCCGAAATTAGCCTCTTTGCGAGAATTTTGAACATTAAATTATGAAACCTTTAGACATTTTCGGCCTATTTGGCTCACTTTTGACTCACCCTTTACCTTGCAATTTTGTCAAAAGGCATATCTTGACTTGCCTTAGGCATTCTTGCCTCAAGCCCTCAACTTGCTAATGAGGGTCGTCAATTCGACAACAATTGCGATCACTTCATACAGTTCCTCATTCATCTTCCCCCTTCACAAACGGGATCACACTCAACTTTCGATGCGAATTCCTTAGGACTAAGGAAGTGGGCGGGCTTACTCTCCTGCAGGATCATCTCCTCACATTCCTAACTGTTGCATCTCCTCTGCGAACTCATCAAAATTTCCCACACCGGGGGCCCCAACAGGGGCAAGATGAAAACGAGAAAGGGGGACCCTGTCAACGACAGGGAGTGTGTGCAAAGCACAACAAATGGCGACTCTGTTGGAGAAATGCTTCCAGTCATTTCAGGGAGGTTAGTCCGGATTGAACCCAGAATCTCTAGTTAGCCACCACAGGTTGGACGAAAGGATAGAGAAAAGTCTTTCAAGACTAAATGATGTTGCGAGTCAAATCGAATCATGCGTTATCGGATTAGCCAGTGTGTGCAAATGAGATTCATTCCAGCGTAGAAAGAGTTGAAGCATCAATATTTCACTATGTCAAGTCATCTTACAAGCTCATACTCCGAAAGCAACCTAGATAGAGCCCCACTGCCAGCAAGCGTTCATAGCCTCGGCGGAGTTATTGCCTGTAAGCTCACAAAGATTGCTCTGTTTCCGATAGACTTTTTTATTTTTGATACCGGCAGAGATGTCTGCAATCCCTTTGCCAAATTTCTTCTTGATACTTAATTACGTTTCAGCTCTCTTTACTCTTGATCTTCTTTCTCTTTTCTTTTTTTTGGCTTTGCAGGCAATGAAGCCTACGCAGGATTGAGCGTAACAGTGGTCACTGAAGCAAAGCTTCGGGTTTTATCATTGACATAGTGTCCCTTTGACGAACAACTAATTATATGCGATTGTTAAGTGTATTGTGTAATAATCACGATGCCAAGAATGAGTTTTGACAAGAAACAAGATTTTGAAGTGAAAGGTTATCTAAATCGATCCGACCTCTCTATGGGGCGCTCCGGCGATTAAGTGTCCTACCAAAGCTAAGATCACAGAAGCAATAGGTCGCCAAACTCTAACTTTGTACACCAATGTCGTACAATGAACACAAACTCCCTTTCAAAAATGACAGAAGGCCGAACCTTTCAAAAGCAAACTCAAACCAAAACAGAAAACAAACAAAATAAAAATGGGAAAACGAAAAGACTACTCTAATATTTACATAGGAAAGGCTTCAAAGAAACCTAAGGCTGGAAGTAATGCTTGAGGAATTGACCGTTTACAGGCAAAGGAACGTCCTCACTGGTTAGGGTCTTCAATTGGAACGAATTCTCTCCCAGAATTTCAGAAATTTGGAAAGGACCGAGCCACAAATTGTCAAATTTCTCGTGCTCTCCTTTCCGCTCATGCGCTTTATTCCAGCAGAGAACGAGGTCAGAAATATGAAAGGCTTTCACCTTTGCTCTCCTGTCAAACCAACGCTTGACCACCTCTTGATGCTTGGCAAAGCTACCGATGGCATTGTCTCTGTTTTCTTCCAAATATAGCAGTTGAGACAACCTGGCCTCTACAGTGTTATCGATCCCCAAATACTTTTGCATGAACTGCAAGGTTGGAATTCTCAGTTGTATGGGAAAAATAGGATCAAGTCCATATACCAAATGGTATGGTGATGTTCCAATGGCCGACTTACATCTCATGCGGTCTGCCCAAAGGGCGAACCTGAGTTGGGTGTGCCAATCTTTCGGGTTTTTGTCAAGCAGTTTTTTTATTACTTGCAGCAGGTCCTTGTTGGTGGACTCAGCTAGATCGTTCCCTTGGGGATAGTAGTTAGACGAAAATTTTAATGTTATCCCATAATCGAAAGCCCAGTTAGAAAATTTTAATGATGCAAATGCAGGACCGTTATCACAAACTAAAGCATGAGGACAGCCAAAGCATGTAATAATATTCTCGTATTAAAAATATGAATATAGACATACGCATAAGAATGAAGAAAGAAAATGAATTATCATAGGGCAATTCCAAACTCTCAAGGATCTAGTAGAATTCACCTCCATTGTGTATACCACAAAGTCTGTATAAAGGAGTTAAAAAGCAACAGCAAGAATATACAAAATATGAATACTTTTTTAGTTTTGCATCGAACGGCAAATAGCCAAATGGCAAATACTTGTGGTCTTGTTGGTTTGCATTAGCTCCCACCCTACGTCGACTCATGTTTTCCCTTCACAATGTGTTTATTTTCAAGCTTCCCAACAGGTTTAACTTTAATTTTTAGGTTGTTATTGTTTTATTTGTGGGGGAGACAAAGACGGTTGTGTGGGAGATGTCAAGAATCTTTGGGAGACCACGATTGAAAGTCTCCTTCAATTGGAAATATCTCAAGCAAGGTCTTTGGTATCAGAGACACGTATGTCTCCAAGACCCCCCAAGGTGGTCGGAGACGCATCTCTATGAAACATTTTTATTTAAAAAATGTATTTTTCAATACTTCAAAACATTGAACACATGGGCCTATTTTGGAGTGTTACATAAAGGAGGCACTTGGATTCATTTGAGCACCATATCTTGTCTTCACTTTGCAAAATTCAACTTTCAAGAAATTGAGCATTTTGTTCAATTTCACAACCATGGACAAAAAAACCTTGGTTGTTCAGAGATCTTGGAGGACAAAAACCCTCTTGAATTTCTATTCTCAGATTTGAGGGCAAAAGCCCTCATCTGCATCATTGGTAATTCCACCCAAGGATTGTGTGTGTGCTAATTTTGGTGCATTTCAGATTTGGAGGAATTAGATTTGCAAGCAAATCAGTATTCGTGATTGTGGAAGGTTTCATGTGCTGATTTCCAGAGTTTTCAAAGTTTATTGTTTACTAATAACCATTTCATGCTAGATCTAGTGCACCACAATGATGGGAAATTAGTAGCATCATCTATTGCTAGTTCCAGAGATCCTACATTTTATTTATTGCTGGGTGCCTATCATTTATTGTTATTTCAAAAAGCACTAGTCATACAAGGAGTTTATGCAGCATTTAATTGACATTTTGATTGCTGATGACCACTATAGATCGCTGCCATAATTGCTGATATGGAGCATCACACGATATAGCTAGTTAAAGAGATTTCTATACCGTTTTTGGAGAACTTGCAAAACATTTAAGCCTGTGATCTGCATTTTCAGCTTTTTATTTTCTGGAGAGCTATCATTGCGGAGGTCAGATATTGCTATATTAATTGTTGTTTCAGTTGTTTCCAGCCACCAAACAGCCTCCAAAATCCTGCTATAACCATACCATCCCAACCACCATTCCAGAGTTTAATAGCTACACCATCAATATCTTCAATCATATTATCAGCTACGAGGAAATTATCATTGTTGTGAGTCTTCAAATTGTTTCCAGAATCATTTCATCAGCATTATACCTTGTGCCCAGCTACTACAGTTGAATAAAAAACAATTTCAATGATTTCCCATTGCTGTCATAATTATTTTTGAGTAAATTCGGCAGCCTAGAGTTTTATATCAGTCATATCAGTATTTATACTTAGGTATTTGGACACAAACTATTCAGAACCGTTGTCCATGTTGCATTTGAAGTTGCATATTTGATTACAACGGTTTTGGAATATTGTATTAGTGCTGGTCAGCTAGGGTTTGACATCTACATTTGACATTTGGTAATTCTTTCAGCTTGCACATGCTTGAAAAATTATCTTATTCCTAAGGTTGTCCAATTGGGGACATTACAGATACTAATAAAAGTATATTAAAAAACCCACACCTACTTTTGAAGAGGCTGCCAATTGTTGCATAATACAAATCCAAATCACACAATCTAGGCAAGCATTGAAGCAAGAAATTCCAAATAATCAAAGAGTGTCAATCACATTACAATGATTACATCAATCCTATCGTGAGCTGCCAATTTTGCATCAGATTCCAGTTCCACTTGACAATTTTTCCACGAGTTCCATACAACTAGGTTTTGCCATACTATAAACTATATACTATATAATAAGCTTTGAAATGGCATAGAGATCCAATCAAGGAAAAAGGTGGTTTGGTGGCCTAAGGACATTGTAGAAAAGCATACAGTCTGTGTCCAACTTAGGGTATAAGATACATTTGATATTGTACTTACCAAGGCTTCAAATGGGCATTTTCTCTACTATACATGATTTACATGTGTTCAAAATAGACTTCGTCCTAGAGTGTGACATAGCTAAGAAGACCAAAACCATTGAGTTCTTGAGGTGAGAGTAGTAATTATATGTATTTGCATGCTTTTGATTAATGACTATTTCAAACAAATTTTAAAAGAGTGTTATTTGATTGATGATTATGAATATTTAAAATATCTATTACATTGAAAATGTTCTCAAAATTCCTTATAAGTATGTGTTTTGAGAAATATAAAAAATGAATTGTTAAAAGTTAAAACATAATTTAAATTAATTAAAATTAATTTGAGAACTCAACCCATCACCCTCCTAAACAAGCAACAAGGATTGATTAAAAAAGCAAAAATGGTGTTTCAGCAATGGATACAAAGACTCCTCCAATGTCGAAGGTAGCAAGGATTAATATAGCATGGACTTTGGATAAGGTTCTTAATATTGGATTGCAATCTTTGCCGCCTCTTAAGCATGATTGGACAAAACGTAAAAAGGAAGGAACACACAAGGAACGGCACGCTACAAAATGACTAAGATCTTCCAAGATGTTGGGGACAATTGCACCTCTCTTATGTTTTTAGCAAGATAATTCTCAATGAGATAATGTATTTTTACTGAGATTCAAATGAGCCTTTGGGCTATTTGACTCTAGCATTAAATGCCATATTTTGTGGCCCTTAGATCTCTTACCCAAGTTATAATTAGCAAATAGCATATGATTATTAATTTATTAATTATTATATATAATACATTTAAATATATATGATTATTAATTATTATATATAATACATTTAAATATATATGATTATTAATTATTATTAATTTATTAATTATTATATATCATACATTTAAATATATATGATTATTAATTATTATATATTTATTATTTATATAATACATTATAAATATATAATATATAATAATCAAGTGAATTTGAAGGTAGATAACCCAAACAAGCATTAAATGATGACTAATTCATCAAAGAATGGATCACTCTATTATAGGAGTATGTTCACCACTATCATTTGCTCATTTATTGATGGATGTAATCTCATACTGTTAGAACATAATATTATTAGGGGTCAAACTCTTATAATATATAATGTTTTATCATAATGCTTGAAAAACATTCAACATTTCTTGTGAATAATTAATAAATTAAAGAACTATTAAAAGTTATTTATTTATTAATTGTAAACAAGATTGTTATTGAAAAGGTATGGTAACTACCCTTTCGGGTATTTTACCAACCTTTCTCCCTATATTTAAGGGAGGATTCCTCTCCATTTTGGGTGGTGTGAAATATTATTGACTTTATGTAAATTATTGGAGAGGCTTGTGGAAGTTTTAAGATTAGTCTGCCGAGGTTGTGTTCTTATAATATAAATGCTATATTTGTGGGGTTTTTTACCAGTAATGGTTTTCCCCATGTAAATTCATGTGTTCTGTGTAAATTCATTGTTTTTCTAATATTTCTATAGTTTACATTCTTAAAATCATTTAATTTAATTATTTCATTATCACAGTTAAAATATTTTACATGCTCAAACATGGTATCAAAACCAATTTAAACTGTGATAATTTTTTTTTTTAAATAATCTAATATTTGATCATTGTGGAGGGAAAGAGATAAATGATAATTTAACATTGATGATTATTACAAGAAAAAGATATAAAGGAGAATTTAACATTTGATAATTGTTGCAGGAAAAGATATAATGATTACTATTAAAATTTAATCAACTATTTATATCTAACCTACATTTTAGAATTCTTTCTATTTATTTATTTTAGAATTCTTTCTATGTGCCTTAAATAAAAAATTTAAAAATAAATATATAACCAAAAATTTAGATTCAAACTATTTTGTAAGGTTATTAAAACCATAGTTGAAAAACTCAGACTCGACAATGACTCAGCAAGCAAAAAATATTTAAAAAACTTGGGACTCGCAAAACCTCGGGGAAAAACTCAGCAATAACTCGGCAACTTTATCGAACATTTGAAAGTATATTTTTTTAAATATTCTTCAAAAACACACATTTATATAAATTTAATGTTGATAAATTTATTTTTTAATTATATTAGAATAAACAAATATTAATAGAAAACTATTTAAGTCATAATGGTATTAATTTAACATCATAGTATTGAAAATTCATGTCTCATAGTATTAATTTTACATTTAAATACGCTAGGTTTTTAGTGTTAATTGTTGATTTTTAACTAGGAAGAAAAATATATTATCGGATTCCAGTTAAGGCAACATTGGAATCCGATGTAAGGTTGGGCCCCTTGTTCACCCTACACGTTAAAAGGAAACGTGTGCTCCTTCTTCAATAGGGCCGACCCTATTTACATTCATCTAGCGTGGAAAGGCTAAAAGAAAATTGGCGCCAATATAAAATTAAGCCGACTCAAATAAGGTTAAGGTGGCAGATAAGTAAAGGACCTTTTGAAGCATTCAAATTACTCTCATTCACTCACAAATCATTTTATGCAAATTGTATATCTGCTTAATGCGAAATCTGGAAGATTGAAGAAGGAATATATGCGAATCATATCTGCCATTGAAGGTGCTAACATCAAGTGCAATACCATCATAAAGGAGTGCGAATTGCTCTAGATTCAAGGCGCTAAGGTTGCAGACCTGTTTCAAGCAAAAGTGCAGACTTAAGATGCACTAAAAGTGCAAATCTAGTGCAAACAAGAGTACGGACCTGATTGCTGGTTGGTGTGCTAAAGGGGCAGACCTAATGCTTATGAAAGTGCACACTTGTTTGAAGATTTCATCAGCCCTAAGAGTGAACATCTCAGACCTCTTCAAGTACTTGAGATAAGTGTTGTAATCAGAATAATGAATATAATCCATAATCAGATCTGAGGATCTTTTTTGGCTGGGTTTTTCCTCCTAGGAGGTTTTCCCAGGGAAATTGTGTTTTGTTCTTATTTTGTTCATTTCTATGTTATGCCTAAATCTAGAAATCTCTAAATTTTACAGCAAACAATCTAGTTAGAAACTAAATTCTGATTTCTGAGTTTTCAATTAATCTGAAACTAAAAAATTTAACATTAATAGTTTGGAGATTATAAATAACACAAACATGGAATACGATTTACTCAATGTAAAATTAAATATCATTTTTCATCTCTTTTACTCTAGATTTTCACTATAAAGTTAAAGATTTTTTGTCACTACAAAATTAAACTTTTTTATTTTGCTTATTCTTTATTCACCGTGAAGTTAAAATCCTTCCTTTTACTTAGAGAAATTTATTTCTTCTCTTATTAAAAAGGTTAAAAATTACAAATATAATATTAAAATTGTTATTTTTTTAAATTATTTTCATATATACTTTATTCATTTATCTCAGAAATATTTCTAATATCAGACAATTATCACAAAAAGAAAGGGGTAATTTTTTTTAAAATAAGGCACTAATATATTTTTTATCAAAACTTCTCCCAAGTTATTTTATTACAAATTATTCAAATGGGCTTACATATCTTCACAATTGATAAAGCTCACATGTTGTGTGGAGATAATTACTCTGTAAGAAAGATTCGAATAAAAGTAGAATTCATGGCCAGGAAGTTATGGGACATTGTGGACGGTAAGGAAAAACAACCTACAGGTAAAAATATTAACCCTGGTCTTGTAAGTTCTTTTAATAGTAGATCACAAGAAGCATTGTCAATTTTATTAAGTGTAGGAGATGATTTTTTATTACACATTGGGAACATAGAATCACCTTCTGAAGCTTGGAAATTATTAGAATCTATGCATGAAGGATCTAGGCTTTCAAAAATAATTAAATTAATTTTAGAATTATTTACAACTCCCATGAAAGGGGATGAAAAAGTAATAAACTATCTTGCCAAGATAAAAAATATTAAATCTCAATTGGATGGATGCAAATGTGATCTAATAAAAGATAAACTTTTGTACTTTATAGTACAAATCAACATCCATGAAAGATTTAGAAATTTTCTTTCCATTTTAAACTCTAAGTATCAAAATGAAGAGGATCTTCCTGATTTATCAACACTATCTTCTCTTCTTATTCAAGAAGAACGGGTAATGTTAAACTTTGATTCTAAAGAGAAAGCCTCAGAAGCTCTTTTATGTCAAGAAAAAAATAATAACAAATCATATACACATCATAATAAAAATAAAGATAATATCTCCAAATCATTTCTCACCATTCTAAAAATTCTCAGATAATTAACAAAACCAACCATTTAAAGTGTTTTCATTGTGGTAAACCAGGCCACTCTGAAAAGTTTTGTTTTTAAAATAAAAATAGATTTCATAACAATCAAAATATAAATAGATATCATAACAATCAAAATATAGATAGATATCATAACAATCAAAATAAAAGTAGATTTCATAAAAGAAATAGATCTCATAAAAATCAAAATTATAAACCTAACACAAATCAAAATCAAAATGAGAATATTGAACTTTATACTGCCTTGTCTGCATCAACTAATGATGAATGGATTCTTGATAGTGGAAAATCTAGACATATGACATACATGTATGATGTTTTATTTGATGTAGAACCTTGTAATGAAAACATATATTTAGAAGATAATTCAATAATTAAAGCTGAAGGAATGGGTAAATTTAAAATTTTTAATGATACCATTCGACATGCATTATTTGTTCCAAATTTAAGAAAAAATTTGCTATCTTGTTCCGAACTTACCCAAGATAATTTTAAAATTTCTCTTACAAAAGATAAATGGTACATTAAAGATCAAAATAAAACCATTGTTGTAGGAGGTATTCAAAAAGATGGACTTTTTATTTTTAATAATACTTCAAAAGAAAATTGCTTATCTACACAAATAAAAAATGAAGCACAATTATGGCATGAAAGATTAGGACATCTTAATACTAGGAGCTTAAATGAAATGTTTCGTCATAATCTTGTAATTGGATTACCAAAAATTGAAAATAAATTAGAAGCTTGTAAAGGTTGCCTCTTAGGTAAACAACATATACAACCCTTTAACAAGAATCATAATCGAATGCAATATAAAACCCTAGAATTACTTCATAGTGATCTAATGGGGCCATTTCAAGTTCCTTCTCTTAAGGGATCCCTCTATGCCCTTACATTTATCGATGATTATTCTAGAATGATTTGGGGATATTACCTTAAAAATAAATATGAAATTCTCTCTAAATTTAAAGAATTTAAAACACTAGTTGAAAATCAATCTAATTACAAAATTAAAATTCTTAGAACAAATAATGGAATAGAATACATTAATAGAGACTTTGACAATTTTTGTGTAATATGTGGGATACAAAGACAGCTAACATGTCCTTATTCTCCCCAACAAAATGCGGTTGCTGAAAGAAAAAATCTAACCATCTTAGAAATGGTTAGATCTATGATGCACTCTTCTAATACACCAAAATTTCTTTGGGCTGAAGCTATGAATACAGCTATATATATTTTAAATAGAGTTCCTACAAAATCTTTAAATCTTTCAACTCCCTAAGAAAAATGGTCAAATCAAAAACCTAGTATCTCTCATCTTAGAATATTTGGGAGTCTTGCATATGTTCACATCCCCAAACAAAAGAGACAAAAACTTGACTCCACATCTACTCAATGTATATTTGTTGGGTATGGGATAAATACAAAAGGAGTTAGACTTTATGATCCCTTAAAGAGATATTATTCTAAGTCGAAATGTTCACATCTTAGAATCCCCCTTAACTAACTCAATTAACAATATTGTTGAAACATCAAATTATGAAGAAAATAATCAATCAACCTTTAATGATAATCTTGTACAACCTTCTAAAAGACCTAAGTGGGTTCAATCCTTAATTCAAGATTCAAATGTAGAACCTTCTCTTCCTAAAATGACTAAAAAGTCAACAAACGTATTTTGCCTTGATGACACTATATGAAATTGAACCCCAAAAATTTGAAGAAGCCAATGAAAATCAAAATTGGAAAAATGCCATGCAAATAGAATATGATGCTCTCATTAAAAATAAAACATGGGAACTTGTTCCACCACCCCAAAATCATAATATTATTAATTGTCGTTGGATTTATAAAATAAAATATGATCCTCAAGGAAATATTGATAAATATAAAGCAAGATTAGTGGCCAATGAAACATTTGCACCAATAGCCAAAATGGGCACTATTCGTTTACTTCTTGCACTAGCTGCTCAAAATGGATGGGAAATTCACCAAATGGATGTTAAAAATGCATTTTTGAATGGAGATTTACAACAAGAAATATATATGCATCAAGCTCAAGGATTTGTAAAAAAATATAAAGAGAGCTATGTATGTGTTGATGTGTATTTTATGCACATGCGAACACAATAAAATACCTAAGTATCTTATCCTCTCTTGAACAAAGTTCCCGACTGCTGAAGATCTCGCTGAAGGATCAGTTGGAGTAACTCCAAGGTTCTTTATTGTAGGATCTCTACATGTGGATAAGCTCTTTGTGGTATGATGTGATTTGCTGGAATCACAAGGGGACTTACACTCAATGACCTGAACATCTGATTTGCTAGAATCACAAGTCCTACTAACTACTCTACTACCTAGAATGCGAGAAGATGGATGGATGACTAGGTGGATTCCTACTGGGCTGGGTCTCACCATCAGGCTGAACAATTCAACACCAACTCAGTGCGATCTTCTAAGGGATGCTTCTAATATGTTTAAATCGTACACCATCTGACAATGATCACCATTCAAGAAAATGCAAGAAACAATAGACATGTAACGACTTATGATTAAGCTCATTTGTTCCACTTGACCACGCAAGGCGCACTTACCATCAGCAAGAGGCTAGTGGTTTGGATTAGACGGATCCCACACAGGTGCATTCAACAATTTCCTTCATTCGATCTAATCATCTAACATCTAGAATTGAAGATTCAACAAGAAACCATGCATATTGCAAGAAACGACACACTTCACCATTACTTCAATGAAAATGGAGTTTGTTTACAATCAATGGCAACAATTTCTTGCCTTGTCCTCCTATTCTACTCTAATTGCTACTCTATCAACTGACTATTCACCTTCTAACTACTCTCTATCTATCTCTATTATTTCCCTTTCACAAATGAAGAGTCGAGGCTTATATAGTGCCCACAATACAATTCGATGGCTAAGATCAATTTGAGATCAATGGCCAAGATTCAATAATGAAAACCCTAATTAGGGTTTGTTACAACCATTACATAACATTTAATGCTTAACCAATGATAAAATTACATCTTTAGGACACATGTCTTCTCTGGAAAAATCGACCAATGGATAGGTAGGGTAGGTACATCGAAGTTTGTACCACCTCCCATGAGTTAGGTACATTGAATCTGGACACGCTGAGGTGGACCTATCCGACTGGAGGAGTGATGACTAGGATGCCACCTCGTCTGACACCTGGTTGATGCCAATTTGATGTTGCTGAGAAGCTAGCTTTAATTAACTCTTCTGAGACTATCTGCTTCTTCAACGAACCCTTGCTCTAACTTCTTTTGTCTTTGATGTGTAGGATGATGATGTACCTCGCCTTGGAATGCTGGATTGGAAGAGGTTAGTCATGATGATGCTTGACCGAAGAAGGCCATCTTTATCCTTGCTTGATCTTCTTTGATGAGAACCTGTCAACTTGCAGATCCTCCGGACTTTGGAGTCGCCATCTTGATACCTACACAACATTTCAAAATTAGTAATATATCTTGAAGTCTAGAAATTAAACTTAAAAGGAAGATTTAAGATTTTAATTAGGAAACTTCATGATAAATCTTGAGTTATCATTTCCTAATTAACCATGTAATACTTAGATTTTTCCAAAAACAAATGTCCAAAAATCAAACCTTAAACAAGGGTGTCAAGATGATTTTGCCATACCTCCTCTTGAGTATTAAACTCTAATAAATGACGTAAAAATAGATGAATTTCGCTAGGCAAAGTTTAAATCATAGCCTCCTCTTGGATGAATCACGCCTCCATTAACCTCCAACACTTAGCAAACTTCGCCTCCAATCTTCTGGATTTCGCTCCTCAAATTGCTCCTCAATTAGTAGAATTTCACCTCCAACATACTATATTACGCTCCTCCAATTCGCACTTCAACTTTGCACTTGAAAAAGGATGAATGAATGATTAAAACTTGAACAAAGCATCTCCTATTATATAGAGCCCTCACCCCTTTGCTTCCTCTAGGCCGACTTGGCAAAAAAAGAGGTAAAAAATAAGTAAAATCTCAAAAAAGGGGGCGACTTGGCTAATAAGAACAAAATAAGGCCTTGAGCGCTTTATTAAAAATTAATTTTAAATGCCTCCAAAATAAATTTCGATTTTCTAAGGCTTAAAATCAATTATTAAATGCCAAAATGCTTTAATTTAATGCTAATTTAATTTTAATTTTCCAAATGCCTCAAAATTAGCAATTATGGCGATCAAATGCAATTTGGAGAATATTAATTTTCAAAACAAGGCTTGATTAAACTCCATGATGATTTCGCCCTGGACCCTCTCTGAGGGTCAGGAGCAATTTTCTAATTTTAGCCTTGAATACTTCACATCTTGACTTGAAAATCTCCTGGAGGGTAAATTGATATCCAGTTAATGTGTTGCACTTCAAATTTGACATTTTGCGTGAGGAAAAATAGGTGGAAATGTCAATTTCGCCCTGGACCCTCAGCAAGTGTCAGGAGCGATTTTTTGCAAATTGGGCTTAATTCTCCATCATTTTTCATTAAAACTTTGTTCGCCACTAAGCAATGATCTTGCTTTAACCACTCCATCCAAATTTGCTTCGCTGTTGCAAGGTAAAATGAGGATTTCCAACATTTTCGCTCTGGACCCTCTCTGAGGGTCAGGAGCGATTTTTCATTTTGTGACCAAAATCATCAATTTTCAAAGGCAAAGCATCCTTCATCATGCACTTGGAGGTCTCTTCGCCCTAGCCTAACCTTGCCCTGGCACAATTTTGAAGAAAACATGCAATTTTTGTGATTCTCGCCCTGGGCCTTCAGAGAGGGTCAAGAGCGACTTTTTGGTTTTAGGCATATTTCTTCATCTTTTGGACTCCAAATTGCCTCTAAGGCATAAAACATCACATCCTCTTCCTATCCACACAAGATTTTGTCTCAATTCCACAAACAAAGGAGAGAATCATGAAAATTCGCTCTGGACCCTTGGCAAGGGTTAGGAGCGATTTTTGCAATTGCCTTCAAAATCCTAACTCTCAACAATCTCTTTCCACTTCAAGGCAATTTAAACATTATTTCAAACCCATGCCTAGCCTTGGCTTTTCTCAAACTTGGATGAAAAGATCCTATATTAGGTTTTTCGCCTTGGGCCCTCTCTGAGGATCAGGAGCGATTTTTCATTTTTGGCCTGATTGCCTCTTTTGTTGCTCATCCAAATTATATTCAACGAGTAAAACATGCTTTCCTTCATCCATTCCAATTATAAAAAATCACTTTGACCTTGTAAGAAAAATGCACATTTGAAAATTTCACTCAGGACCCTCTCTGAGGGTCAGGAGCGATTTTTGCTACCTGGACCAAAATGCTTCACTTTTCATCTCAAAATTTCTTTGCTAAGGAAGATGTCATCTTGTTTCATGCTATGAATAAGTTCTCATGTCCAAGAAAAGTCAAAAAAATGTGCATACAAAGAATTTCGCTCTGGACCCTCAGCAAGGGTCAGGAGCGATTTTACCTTTCCTGGACAAGACTCCTTCATCTCATCATCTTTAATCAAGTCTGGATACTTTATCATGCTCATTTCATCCTCCACCATGCCTTTGACATCTCGAATCGACCAAATAAGGCTAGCAATGACCTCTATAAGATTTTTCGCCCTGGGCCCTCTCTGAGGGTCAGGAGCGATTTTTGTGTTTTCAACAAGGTCCTTCATCATTTCAAGTCAAAACTCCTTCGGGTGGGTGGAGAAAGTCATTCGTTTCCCCTTCATACTCAAAACTTGGTCTCTTTTCACTAAAAAATGAAGGAAATCAAAATTTCGCCCTGGGCCCTCTCTGAGGGTTAGGAGCGATTTTTCCTTTAGTCTCCAAAATTCATCCTTTTTTTATGTCCTCAACCTTCAAAAAGCATCAAGTCACGTCCAATCATCCTTTCGAGAGACCCTGCACAAAACAAATTAGAAAAGTCAGTGACAAATATGACTTAAACAACATTTTCACCCTGGACCTTCAGCAAGGGTCAGGAGCGATTTTACCCTTTTAGGCTAAACTGCTTCAAATTTAAGTAGCAAACCACTTTACAAGGCAAAGTCAGGTCATTTTCAAGGCCAGGAACAAGGTTTCAAATTCAAGCGAGTTGGCATATGATGTCTACAATGAATTTCGCTCTGGACCCTCAGCAAGGGTCAGGAGCAAAATTTCTAATCTTGGATAAAATCCATCATCTCAAAGTTTTCAAACATTTCCAATTTTCCCTTCAAAATGCCTTGCAAGTCAACATTTGGTCAAATACAGCAACAAATGAGTCCTAGATTGATTTTCGCCTTGGACCCTCACCAAGGGTCAGGAGTGAGATTTGCTTTGGACCTTTAGGAAGGGTCAGGAGCGAAATTTGACTTTTTGAACTCTCCGTCAGGATAATTTTATGGAATATAACATTTAAGTATAAGAGAAGTTATATTCCATATATACTTTCAGGATGTTTGAGAGTGGTTTCAGACCTCCAGGAGTTATATTGCAAAATCTAGTTTTTGGAGGTTTTTCAGTTTCCAGACTTAGTCAAATTTTAGGATCAGGACATTCCAAACTTAGTCAATTTCAGGATTAGGACAGACTTAGCCAAATTTCAGGATCAGGACTTTCAGACTTCATCACTTACCAACTTGACCTAACTCAAGCAGAACCTGCTATCCAGGTGATCCCCTTGGCGACACTCAAAATGCAAAGGCTAATAGACAAAACCCTAAAAGACCTAGAAAACAAACCCTAGAAAGCAAAAAAGCAGGGGTCCCCATTTGCAATGGGGCGATGTGTGAAATGGTCACAACAGCATGTAAACTCAAAAAATCCCTTTATGGACTCAAACAAGCTCCTCGAGCATGGTATTCTAAATTAAGAAACTTCTTTCAAAACTTAGGTTTCTCTAGTTGTAAATTTGACAATGATTTATTTTTTAAATTTGAAAATGATCATATAGTTATTATTGTAGTATATGTAGATGACTTACTCATTACAAGTAGTCTGTCATCATTAATACTAAAATATAAACAAAAACTAAGTCTTACCTTTGAAATGACCGAATTAGGAGTCCTTCATTTTTTAGGAATGTCCATTTTTCAAGATCATCATTCAATCATTATATCTCAAGCAAAATATGCCCAAAACTTAATTTCAAAGTTTAATATGTCTAATTGCAAACCATCTATTACCCCTATTGAAACTGGTATCAAACTTGAAGCTCATCCTCCTTGTGAAAAGTTTGACTCCACTCTTTATCGACAATTAATTGGGAGCCTAATTTATTTAACTATCTCTCGCCCTGATATTTCCTATGCAGTTGATGTTGCATCTCGATTTATGGAAGAACCTTATGTTCAACATTGGAAAATGGCAAAACGTATTTTAAGATATATCAAAGGAACCATTAACTTTGGTCCTTATTATTCTCATACTAAAAATGCACATATATATGGATATTGTGATTCTGATTTTGCAGGGGATTCCATAGATCGAAAATCCACTTCTGGATATCTGTTTAAGCTTGGAACAAGTGCAATCACATGGAGTTCTAAAAAACAATCAACTGTAGCACTATCATCTACAGAAGCTAAATATCGAAGAGCCTCTGAAGTAGCTAAAGAAGCTATCTGGTTAAACCAACTTCTAAGAGAAATTAAAATGGAATCCAGTCCTAGCACCACACTCTTATGTGATAATCAAAGTTGTATTGCACTTGCTAAGAATCATGTTTATCATCAAAGATCTAAACATATTGAAATTCAAGCTCACTTCATACGTGAGAAAGTATTAAATGGAGATATTTCTCTTCAATATTGCCAAATTGAAGATCAAGTAGCAGACATTTTTACAAAGCCATTATGCAGTGCAAAAATCTCCAAATTCAGATCAATGCTTGGCCTCAAGGAGCTTCCATTGAGGGGGAGTACATGGCAATGTCACCTCCTAATGGATAGATCCTATATGTAATATGCATAAGTCCTACAGGCAGCTTGTAAAATGTTCTATCTGTAAATCTTCCACTTGTATTAAGACCTATGGGCACATTGTATTAAGACCTGC
This sequence comes from Cryptomeria japonica, assembly GCF_030272615.1. Taxonomy (NCBI): domain Eukaryota; kingdom Viridiplantae; phylum Streptophyta; class Pinopsida; order Cupressales; family Cupressaceae; genus Cryptomeria; species Cryptomeria japonica. Next base: position 493,340,581 of record NC_081408.1, read on the forward strand.
GGGCATATTGTACTAAGTCCTACAGGCACTATGAACCTGGGGAGAGGCTGATTTGAGGAGGCCTGGGACTCCAACAAAAATCTTATAAGACCTTTTTGGATAGCATCTATTAAGAACGTTGTGTTAAGAATATAGCTTCATTCGGATTGAAGCAAGTGTTATATACATACATATATATATAATATATATATATAGATACACATTCATTATTTTATATATTAATTGACATGTTCAAGAATTACTAAAGCGGAATAATTCCGATACTTATAGGGGTCAAAATAGTTAGTAAGCCGAGCATCATCGTTATTGTTAATAATGGTGAACATTGGACGAAGGGTCATGTCCCCGTAGGATCATGACTCTACGTGGCATAAGCCACGTAGAAGTCATGCCCATACGTGGACATGACTCTCCATCATTTTATTTATAACCATCGACACTTGTTGTGAATTGATACCAATAACCGTGGCAGTTTCAAGAATCAACAAGCTGTCGATATCATCATAGAAGTTTAATAGTTAGAGTTATATATATATTCACATCGGAGGTAAAACATATTCATTGCAGTGATCTTATTAAAGTCTATCCACACTACATACTACCAGACTATTGTATTCTCTATCTCTAATTTAAATTCCTTAACATAGTATCAGAGCTAGGTTTTGGTGTTGGAAATAAGCCACACCCGGACCGACGATGGACTGGTCCAAGAGGGGCCAATAGCTTAGTGGTAGAGCACTCCAGCAGCATATGGAAGGTCCTAGGTTCGAGTCCTAGCTAGTCCATGTCTCAACATGGTATCAGAGCCAAGTTGGTAGAGAAATAATAAAATAGTGACACCTCTTTTCTAAATAATTCAGACTTGCACTCAAAATCAAAGGAAAGACAATCATGGTGAACAGTGTTAGAGTGGAGGATAGACTCGAAGGCGCATCCAACTTCGTCTCATGGAGAATTCGAATAACAGCAATTCTTCAAGAACTCGAACTAGATGCATACATAGAAGAAGATACTAAGATGCCTAAAGACTAGCCAGAGAAAACAACCTGGAAAAGACACAACAAGGCTAAGAAAATCATAATTGATGCCATTAAAGATCACATTCTCCCAAGTCCCAACCATCTCAAAACTAACTACAACTTATGATATGTTCAAGACCATTCAAAACAAATATGAAATAAATAATGCAAGTAGATTGCTCACTTTAAAACAACAATTAATGCATATCTACATGAACAAAGGAGAAACAATCACATCCTATTTCATGAGCATTTCAGAATTAAAAGACCAATTGTCAACTATTGGGAATAATATAGATGATATGGAGCTATCTCTAATAGCACTTAAGGGATTACCATCCAGTTGGGAATACTTTATTCAAGGTATTAGTGCTCGTCCGACACTACCAAAATTTGATCAACTCAAGAATGATTGTACTCAACAAGAATCTCGACTAATCACAAGAGGATTGGGTCCAAACAAAGAGGGAGAAATTCAAGCACTACATGCTAACACAAGCAACAAAGGGAAGAAAAGGAAGTTCAAACGGAAGAGAGGAAATAATCACAAAAGCAAAGACTTCTCCAAGATTCAATGCTACAAGTGTGATAAATTTGGACACACTCACAGGTTCTGCCCAGAAAGAAAGAAAGCTCAAGCAACCATAGCTGAAGTCGAGGAAGTAGAGAATCCTCTATTTTCTTAGCCTTATCAAGCGAACTAAACTCAAACAAACATATGTGGATAATCGACAATGAAGCATCTCAACACATAACCGAATTTAGAGATCAATTCGAAACCTTTTAAGCCCACTCAACTGAAGAAGTTACAATAGGAGACAATTCTACCCATCCAGTGAAAGGAATTGGGACCTGCTCAATTCAATTAAGAACAGGAGTTACATTACAATTGAAAGATGTTCTCTTTGTACCAGTTGTTGGTTGAAAATTTGTACACTTGGGGAAATATACAAAATTGTGGTTTCAACCACAGCGTGTGAGTAAAACTCTCCTAATTAAGGGAAGGCTCCCCCTATCTAACTACAACTTTGAAAATTAAATAGGATGGGACAGCAATCTTTCTTCTTCATTCAAGAAAGACAATATCCTTTTCTCTTCACAGACAAGGATAGCGATTTGATATAAACAGCAGTAACCACTTTCAAAATGAAATGAGAGAGGAAATGAAGTTTCCTGAAAGCGCAAAGACTTCCGTCACTTCCTTCGGGACGGGACAGCAATATCAAGCTCAAAGAATTGATTATGTGAAGTCCTATCTACCCTTTTCTATACTAATGCTATAAAGAACAAATTATAACAGCTCAAAGACTAGAATATCTTATTCTTTTCTACTTAAAACCATGGGAAGTAGTATAAGCTCAAAGACTTCCAACTATTTCTCACAAAATCTACTCCTAAAATATCCTAAGAACAAGTGAAAGCACAAAGACTTGCAACTTCTCTCAACAAAATATTTATTTTAATCTATATTAACCTCAACTACTTGCAACACAAAGACTGCAAATCAGATGTGATTAAGCTCTTTAAGAAACACTTGCAAGAAAGATAATATAGAACACAAACTCAAGTATGTAGCACAACGACTCAAAGCTTGAGCAATTTCCTTCTATTCCTTTCAATTTTTGAATTCACACATGAAAGCTCAAAGACTTCTTTGTTGTAATTTGGCAGAGTTTTTGCTTTCTTTCCAAAAGATAAAAATTACAATAGACCCCTCAAGTATTTATAGAAGAGGAGCCTTGAGAAAAAAGGTGGGAGGATCCTAACTAACTTGAGAGATTCTCTCAACCACCAAGACTTATTCAATAACTAACTAAGACTTATTCCAACTATAGTCCTAATTGGACACAACTTGTAGTTGCTTTACATGTAATTACAAAAGTGCAAGTAATGAGTTAACTTGCGTTTTACAAAAAGACTTTTACATGTAACTTGTCAAAAGAAAAAACTACAACTAAGGATTACAAATATGGAAAAATACAACTAAGTGTTGAAAAACACTTAAGTTGCAGGACATGAAGACATGAATCCTTCAAACTTCTGGATGATCATTTGTAGTTCATCAAGATCCTGTTCATGGGTGTTCTTGGCAACAACCATGTTCTTCACAATAGTATCATGACATCGGAGGAGAACAGAGCTGTTTTTATCCAGGATGGACTGGATTTCATGCAAAAAGATTTGGTGTTTCATCAATATTTGAATTGAAGCGACCGAGAATTGTTCGCTCCTCCATTCATTATGTATCATCATCTGTAAATCAGCAAGAACTTCTTCTTCTGGAATTAGCTCTCCATCCTGACTTAGTATGTTGCAAGAGGCCTTTTCACAATGAGAAACAATATCTCAAAAAACTTCACCCCGTAATCTCATTGTATCACCAATCTCCTCAATGAGAGATTTAAGAACAAGGGCCTTATTTTCCAGAAGCTCTTCAAATTCCAAGTACATCACCCTGGAAGAGATGATGGCATTCTCCTGTAGAACACTCAACTGTTGTTGGGGCATGGTACGCCAGATTGTCAAACTATCTTCAACACTTTCCAGATTCTTTTTGAAAGTATCGGAAGTCTAATCCAGTTTCTCTTCAACAGTTTCCAACTTAGACATCATCTGAAAAATGTCTTTCATCACTTGTGCACATAGATCATGAAGCTGATCAACCCAGGAATCCAATGCTTGTACCTTCTAAGCAGCCCTTTCCACTCCACGAATTGATTCTTGAGAACCGGAAGAACTTATGGAGTTACTCCCTTCACCAATAGGTTTTGTGATTTTATGTACAACTGCCATAAGTTGTCAGTTTTCCTCTTCTAGCTTATCTTTCTTTGCTAGAAGTTCATCACACCACTGTACCAGTGAAGCTACAGAAAACTGAGCATCATGTTTAATCACCTCATGCATTTGCTTACCCAATTCTATCCTTGTAACTTTTTAATCAGCAGCTTAACATTTCTTCAAGTGGCTTATCTGCAATGGGTTCAACAATTTCAGCTACCTTCATCTTGTTGTTGTCAACAGTTACTCTGGAGACAGTTTTGGCCTTTTTAGCAACCTTGGATCTAGACTGTTTTAGTTGCTGATAATCAAAGGCATCAGGTGAGATTTCTTGCTTCTTCCCCTTTGGAGCAAAAGAACTAAGCCATGGAGGTAAAGCCATCAACTCTCTTTCTATAGCAGCTGTAGGCAAAGGAGAAATAGTTTATGTTTGAATAACCGTAGTCATCCTAAGAGGAATATTTGTTTGGATGGCGACCACGGTTTGCTCAATAGCCAATGGGCATGAAGATTGCCTCATGAATTCTTCAAAACCAGAAGTGGAGGTATCAATTTCTGACAGTTGGACACAAGCAGGAGTATCTTCAGGAACTTCCTGCACATTCTCTTGTTGATGATCAGGAGGTGGCTCATATGCCAAAATAGGAATGGCATTATGAGGAGATTCATCAGCTAGCAAGTCAGGAGGAGAAAGAGGCGTCTCAATGGAAACTGGAGGAATAATCTCATGAGGCGAGTCGGATGCTGGAGACTTGGGAGCATCATCAGATTGCTGCCCTTCTTCTAGATTATCCAAATCGATCACCTGAACATGAAATCGTGACTTTTCCTTTCCACGAACTGTCGCCTCCTCAGGAGGAAGCACTACTGCCCGACTAACTCGCAATTTCATCCTTGTACCCGAAGATGATGCGCCTTCCTTGTTGTCAATCTGAATCTCAAACTTACGTCCAAGAGGCCCCATAGAATCATCTTCTTTCCCAATCTTGATTTTTATGAGTCTAACAGCATTACTTTTTAGCCAAGCATTGGTGTTAGCCAAGATAGGTTGAAATCTCTCAAGAATGGATATGCACTCCTTGTGTGACCATTGGATTAAAGGAAGTGGAGCTTCCTCAACCCTTCGTGAAATATATTCAGGATCAAGTACGTGCCCATCATCGATCATCCCTTGTGGAATGTCCACCAAGTTCAAATCAACAACCTGACAGTTGGACACAAGCAGGAGTATCTTCAGGAACTTCCTGCACATTCTCTTGTTGATGATCAGGAGGTGGCTCATATGCCGAAATAGGAATGGCATTATGAGGAGATTCATCAGCTAGCAAGTCAGGAGGAGAAAGAGGCGTCTCAATGGAAACTGAAGGAATAATCTCATGAGGCGAGTCGGATGCTGGAGACTTGGGAGCATCATCAGATTGCTGCCCTTCTTCTAGATTATCCAAATCGATCACCTGAACATGAAATCGTGACTTTTCCTTTCCACGAACTGTCGCCTCCTCAGGAGGAAGCACTACTGCCCGACTAACTCGCAATTTCATCCTTGTACCCGAAGATGATGCGCCTTCCTTGTTGTCAATCTGAATCTCAAACTTACGTCCAAGAGGCCCCATAGAATCATCTTCTTTCCCAATCTTGATGTTTATGAGTCTAACAGCATTACTTTTCAGCCAAGCATTGGTGTTAGCCAAGATAGGTTGAAATCTCTCAAGAATGGATATGCACTCCTTGTGTGACCATTGGATTAAAGGAAGTGGAGCTTCCTCAACCCTTTGTGAAATATATTCAGGATCAAGTACGTGCCCATCATCGATCATCCCTTGTGGAATGTCCACCAAGTTCAAATCAACAACCTACACAACAGTGAGCCTATAGTAATCCATCTTAAGAACCTCGACCTCTGTGCGGAGATCTACCCAGATATCCTCAATGCGATGCACGTGCACAAAGGATTTTTTGATCTTCTCCTTCATACCCCGGTAATCAAAATCAGCTCTAGACTTAAACCTTTTGAGCTTAATTTCTTGCATTTCAATCTCCATGGCCTTGGCTTTAACGGATGTGACGAGAATACCGGCCAATTTTTAGGGGGTTTGTTGTAGAGATCCCCATTCCAACCTTGTGTCTAGCAGACTGATAAGTATGGACAGCCATAATTTGCCTTCCCAACTCCATAAGAATGATCCTATCAGTTGGGTATCTAGGAAGCATGTATGGCTGCCCACTATAGCATCTGATTCTCATATAGGTGAAGTTCGGGAACTGTAGAAACAAGCATCCATACTCACTCACCCTTTCCCGTGCCTCATCTGATACCCTTTTGTTCTTCAGAGTTCTGTCAAACTGACACATGAAGTAACCAAAGAATGCATCTTGGACTCTTCTGAAATGCAATCTACTGGGTCTCAAAGGCAACTGATCATAATATTCCCATACCGGTATAAGCGAGCGATCACCCTTGGTAAAAAGACCTGGAAAATGTCTAAGTGATGCTGCCAAGTACACCAAATATGAATTCATATAGAAAGTCATGGTGCAAGGGACTGCTGCAAGTTGTTCACACAAGGCATCGCTAATGACTTCTCCCCATGATATATGATGGGATTGCCTTATGAACATGATGAACTAGTACATCCAAGGCTCAAAAACATTAGAATGTTCAAGGCCCATTATCCTGCTGAGGAGGGTTATGATGTCTCCTATTTCCCATTTGAAGTCACAGCGGTACAACTTAGCCCACCATGAGAAGGCGGCTCGTGGCTCATGGATCCACCTATTGATATGTCGTTTACAATCTTTTTCCCTTTTCACATAATACTCAGCTGCACTCTCTTTGGAGATTTCCATGTAAACAGGTGTGGGAGGTATTCTGAAGACCTTCTCAATTGTGTTTGCATCAAGGCAGATTATTGCTTCGCCATCATCATTTTTAATGATTCTTGTCTCCTTGTCAAAGTGATGGGCGCAAGCGAGAACAAATTCAGGTTCTAGGGCAGCCACTAGGAAATAAGATGCGTGATGGATATGGCTGTCCAACAACCGCTGCATATTGCTCTCTTGTGGATCCTCAACCCTTTTGACAAATTCTGACATGTCTACATGCCCTATCTTTGTATCTCTGATACGATCCAAAGGAGAAGAAACTTGGGAAGGCGCAACTTCGTTTTGGTACTTGTCATATTTGTACTTCATCTTTTTTGGAATTGGAGATGATAGCAAATCTGACATTGATGGACAACCTGGAATATTGTGATGAAGACTTAAAAGCGTTAAGGCAACATCATATTCAGCTGCAAATAACATTTTTCCTTCTTCAAATGGGAAAAACTTCGACTCTTGAACTTCACAACTTTGTGAGAGAAAGAGGGGAAATATATGGAAATGGGGGAATCTTGACTTTGACCAATTTCGGATCTTGGGGAAATTTTCGCAAGTATATAAGTTGGAAAGGGCATACATGCAATTGGATTTTTAAAACCCGAATGCAAGTACACTTGTAAATTTGTAAATGGAGAAATGGATGGAAAATGAGAATTAGACTTGCAGATAATGACAAAAATGGAAAGTACGGATATGGGTGACATGAATGGATAAAAATGGGAAAATCCGGGAATGTCATTTTCATGAAAATGGGAATAACTTTTCAACATGTAATCCGGTTCTTAAAACCCGATTTTGAAAGTAAGGGTATTTCACATTTTTTTTCACTTGGAATTTTGACCAAAAATGGTTAAATTCTTCAACCGTAAGGAAAGAACAAAGATTTCCAGCCAACTTGTAATCAGGATTTAAAATCCCGAATACAAGTAAAGAGGGAAAACGGGGAAGAACAATGCAATCCAAAAATTGCATATTAAGGGGGAAAAACTCTCCCACAAAAATTGATTTTTGGGATTAGAACAACAAATTTACATATTTACAACTAGAAAGAAAAAAAAGAAAACAAGAAAACAAGAAAAGAAAAGAAAACATACCTTGTTTCAAACTGAAAATGCCTCTCCAAAAGATGCAACAATCTTTGGAAAAAGGAAGAAAAGCTCTTTAAAAGAGACAATCCACAATGCCAAACCCTAACCACATTTTCAAAAAAAAGCCTAAAAACTGAAAAACGTGGCAGCAAATGCATGAAGAATCGATCAAATAAGGCTCCTAACCCCACGTCTAGGTAGGAGAGTTAAAAACGATTTAGGAGATTGCAGATTCGTGGAACTTTCATGAGGTAAATCGTGGCATTTGAAGAACACGTTTTTGCTGTTTTAATGCCTTATAACTAGCAAAAACGATTACCATGTGGCACAAAAAGAGTTTCCAAATCCATGAAAATCACTTTAGGATTCAAAACGTCTTCCTCCAAAAATCTCTCCTCAAAAATCGATTGAATCTTTCAACAAATTCGACTCCAATAGCTGGTCGGGTTTTTGAAAAAGAAGTGCAAGTTCGATTTTGCATGCACTTGTGAAAATCGGGTTTTTGGGAGAGAATAGCAAGTTTAAAATTGCACTTTTTCATCAATAAGGCAAAAATTGGGTTTTTAAAATGCAATTACATGTTTAAAATCCTCAAAAATGCACTTTAAAGGCAAAATCGGGTTTTTTGGACCAAATAGCAAGTTTTAAATGTCACTTTTCTCAATCCTAGGCAAAATCAGGTTTTGGAGAGAGATGTGCAAGTTTAAAATCACTTGTAAAGGGAAAATAAAATCCCTACAACAATTTATAATTCACTTGCACACATGTAATAGGGGTTTAAAATCCCTATTACAAGCAAAAACCATTAAAGTAGGGGTTTTATAAAAGAATTACAAGTTTACTTGTAACTTAACCAAAAAATCCCTATTTTAACTAAAAAAGTTAAAAAGCATCAAGGGGGAAATAAAAAGCAAATTACAAGTTTTTATTTTTCAATAAAGTGCACTTGTAATTAGCTAAAAATTTCCCTACAAAGACCAAAACAATGGAAATCATTAAAACTTGCAGTTCAAGGAAAATTCTCCACCTGCAGTTAGGGAGAAAAAACCCGAAATTGAGAGAAAGACATAGCAAACGAATCCAAAATGCAACGAAATTTGAAATGTAATTCAAGGATGGACTAAGGATTAAGCCAGTCCAAGGATTAGTCGAAATTCTGCCTCGGGAAACGTGTCATAGAGTAAAATTTCATATTTTTTTTCACAAAAATTTTATGTAATAGTCCTTCATTTTTTAAAACAAAAATGAGGACAACTGGCTCTAACTGGGGAATTCTTTCATTTATCCTTCAAGATAGTGAAAGAAAAGAATCCAGAACTCTAAGTGCCTTCCTCTTATCCATTGGGTCACGGAGTCAAACAACGCAAAAACAAATAAACAAAAGGCAAAAATCAAACAAGAAAAAGACATTATTTACAAGAAGTTACCTCGAATCTTCATTCAAAGTAATGCTTCAAATGCTGACCATTATAGGGGAGCGCAAATGGTGTACCATCATGATAAGCCAAGATAAAACTATCTTCTCCAGCAATACGGTGAACAGTGAAGGGTCCTCACCAAAGAGAATCAAATTTGCCATGTAAACCTTTCGGTTCCCTTCACTTATACCAAAGCAAAACACGATCGCCAACTTGGAATCCTTTTTGCGTTGCTTTTTTATCAAAAAGAACTTTGACTTGTTGTTGATGGTGAGCAATCCGATCCACCATTTGTGTTCTTTGTTCTTCCAGCTGTGAAAGATACATAATCCTCTTGTCTAAAGCATTCTCAAAAGTTTGACCTTCAATTGCTTTAGCCAACTTAAGAGCACGAAGTTCCAAAGTGATGGGTATTTCTGCATTGATCCCATAAAGAAGCTGAAATGGTGACATACCAATGGCCCTTTTGGGTGTAATTTTGTCCACCCATAAAGCATCAAAAACAGCTTTATGCCAAGACCTTTGATTTTCTTCCACAAGCTTGCGAATAATAGTAGTCAAATTTTTGTTACTTGATTCCGCCTGACCATTACCTTGGGGATAATAATCGGATGAATGAGTTAACAAAATACTATATTCAAAGCAAAATTGTGAAATTTCAAAGGAAGAAAAGGTGGCTGCATTATCAGTCACGATTTTGAATAGAACACCAAATTTGGAAATAATATTCTCCTTAAGGAATCTGCACACTATCTCGGAAGTAGCGTGCTTTACTGGTATTGCTTCCCCACCCACTTGGTGAAATAATTTGTAGCAGTAAGGACATACGAATGACCTACACTTGAAGAAGGATTGATCACACCAATGAAATCAATGCCCCATTGACGGAAAGTTTCTTCAACAATAATCCGCTTCAATGGTAACGCTGCAAGCTTCTGTTTGCCCACAAATTGTTGACAATGTATACATTTACGCACCCATCTAAAAGCATCTTGAAAGAGCGTAGGCCAATAATACTTAGCTCTCAAAATTTTGTGAGCAGTCATTGGTGCAAAAAAATGTCCACCACAAGCTTTGTCATGGAAAGATTCCAGCAATTTGGTTTGTTGGGCTTTGTCAACACAACGGAGGAAAGTACCATCAATTGCTCTTTTGTACAAACCAATATCCCATAATACAAAGTTCGCAACTTTCAACTTGATACTTCTTTTTTCCTTGAATGACAAATGTTGTGGGCATTCACCATAAGTCAAGAAAAATGCTATATTAGAGTACCATTCATCAATAGTACTGACAAACAGCACCTTGGGAAGATCTTCAAAATTATCCAATTCTACTCCTCTGGAATACCTTCCGCCATCAACTAACAAAGTCCTCTTCCTCGAACAAGCTTTGTAGGCTTAATCTCCAAATCATACTCTTGGATTTTAGCAATCCAATTCCCTCTTTTTGTGCCAAACTCCTGTTGTGTTAAGATAGACTTGACTGATGTATCAAGAACTAACACAACAGTAAGGGAATTCAAGATGTAAAAACAGAAGTTCTTGACTGCTTTAACAACCGCATAGGCATTCTTCTCAATAGAGGAATACTTGAGTTCATGAGACTTTAAAGGACAACTCATGAAAGCAATAGGAGATTCAATCTCTTCTGAGTTCTTCTACATCAAAATAGCCGACATAGTATGCTCGGAAGCATAACTATACATGATGAACTCCTTGGTGTAGTTGGGACATACCAACACAGGTGCATGAGCAATTGCATCTTTGATATCATTGAATGCAGCTTTGCCTTTTGAATACCAATGGAAAGCAGTCTTTCCCTTCATCATATCCACAATATGACGAGTCTTTTCTGCAAAGTCAGGAATGAATCTCCGCAGAAAATTTACCTCACCAAAGAAGGAATGACCTGAGCGTCTAATTTGCTTTGGATATCACCGAAATGTGGGTCTTTACTGATCCTTGATTTCAAAAAAGGGAAAAGGATAAGGGTTGGAGAAGGATCTAATTCTAACACTAAGAATGTAGGAGCAATGGATGACCTTTGATGAAACTTTAACTAAGTCTTGCTTTGACATGCTAGGATCATCTCCACAAGGTTAGTGTGATCCTCTAAGGAAAGCGTTATGATGTTCAGATCATCGCTACAAGCATGGACACCGTCAGGTTGATGCATATCAATGAAGAAGCAATAATTGAAGTTAAGCTTAAGCTGAATGATTCCAGTTGACTACACAAGGCAAGTTTGCAATCAACAAACCGCTAGTAGTATGGATATACAAATTTCACCATTGATCATACAAATTTCTTCCATTCATCTAATAACATGAAATTAAATTTGAGAAGTATAGAGACCATGCAAATTGTAGAATCGACACATGGAATTCACCATTCCTTCAATGAAGTTTACATGTCTTTTGCAACAATGTCTTGGCAAGAATCTTTGCCTTCTCTTTCTACTCTACTCTAAAATGCTATCTCTATCTCTTTTTGCTAATTCCTAACTATTAACTAATCTCTAACTATTAACTACTAACTCTTACAAATGAGGAGCCAGGGCTTTATATAGAGAACCCTTTACAAACAAATGGCTCTAATTGACTTAGAATCGATGGCTAGGATTACAAAATAGAAACCCTAATTAGGGTTTGTTATAACAAACTTCCCTAGCCAATGAGAAAATTACATTCCAGGAGAGGACTAATAGGAGGCAGGGGTAGGTACACCGAAGTTTGTGCCGTCCTCGATGAGTCAGGTACATTGAATATGGACATGTTGAGGTGGACCAATCTGACTCGAGGAGCAGTGACTGGGATGCCACCTTGTCTGACGTCTGTGTCTTGGTTGATCTCTTTTTTGTCTGTTGATGCAATAAATGATGTACCTCCTTGACTCCCATATGCTTGATGAGACTTTCTTATTGTCAAGTCTTCCTTCTCTGGTAGCATACCTTGCCTTGAAGTGCTAGCAACAATCTTTGTCATCTTGTGGTTCCTGAGAGTGGTGAAGTGAAGGTTTTAGAGATAGCTGGCAACTCCTCGAACATTTGAAGTCTTCCAACGCTTCAAAACACCTTGAGTCTTCCTTTATGCATCTGGGGCGTCCTTGATGGTGATGGGCTTAGAATAGGTTGTCCTTGTCCTGGTTTGATTTTCTTCCACCTGCAAAACAAACCAAAAGATGATTAAGTACACATGATATATTTATCTCACATAGCATTTTCTACCTTAAATCACTAATGAGAAGGCATCAAAATGGAATTTGCCTTAGAATCCTTCCCAGGGACAGGCCCTATAAGAATTTTGCTCAGGACCCTTTGGAAGGGTTAGGAGCGAATTATGACAAAGTTGCTCAATCAGACCTTATTCTCAACATTACCTCACCAAGATCAAGTCATTAACCTCCAAAATTGCCAAGGAATAGGTTTCGCTCAAGGACCTAGGCAAAATATTAGACTACTTAGGAACTTCGCTCTGGACCCTTTGGAAGGGTCGGGAGAATTTTGCATTCTTGGCTCAAATTCTTCTCACTTTGTCACCATACTTGCTCAGATGCATGTCTAAGGATCCCCTTAATCTCAACCAACATCAAGTTTGATACAAAATTGGACCAAAATGGAGTTTTTAAGGATTTCAATTTGGACCCTTTGGAAGAGTCAGGAGCGAAATTCTTGTTTAGGCTCAAGTTCTATCATTTCTCCACTCCAAAATGCCTCCCAAGGCAAGCATACACTAGTCTTCTCTCTACCTAGGCTTAGGAATCCATACCTTGACTTTGATCATGAGCAAATTAGGTGAAATTGAGAATTTCGCTCTGGACCCTTTGGAAGGGTCAGGAGCGAAATTCAAGTTTTAGACTTATTTCTTTACTTCCTTTCTTCAATTCACCTTACAAGGCAAGAATACCTCACTCCACCTTCAACCATGCCATAGGAATAAATGTTTTGGCTTCACACAAGGAGAAAATAGGTGGTTTGAAGACTTTCGCTCTGGACCCTTTGGAAGGGTCAGGAGCAAAATTCTCCTTTTAGGTTGATTTCTCTTACTTAGCTCCATTATTCTCACTTTGATCTACCTTGACTCTCTATTTGGATCCTTCTCCCATGCATGCAACACTTACTTGATCCTCAAAATGGCCAGAAAGGAGAATTTCGCTAAAAATCATGGCCAAGGATAGGACCTATTTAGGATTTCGCCATGGACCCTTCGGAAGGGTCAGGAGCGAAATTCTTGTCTTGAGCTCATTTCTTCATTTTTTCAACTCCAATCCACCTCAAAAGGCAAGGACACGTTACTCCACACCTATCTATGCCATAAAAACCAAGGATTTGACCATCTCCAAGGGAAAATAGGTGTCCTTCAAGAATTTCGCTCAAGACCCTTTGGAAGGGTCAAGAGCGAAATTCTAGTTTTAGCTCAATTCCTTCACGTTTGGTGATCATAAGCAACTCAAAGCCATGCCTAAGGACATCTTCAATCTTGATCCACACTTGTCTAGACATAAAATTGAGAAGAAAAGGTACATTTTAGGAAATTTTCCTCTGGACCCTTTGGAAGGGTCAGGAGCGAAATTCAAGATTGAGGCTTGATTCTTCATTCCCTTCGCCCTCATTCACTTCCTAAGGCAAAACATGTTGGTTTACTTCCAAATACTCCCAAGGAACTAAGATCTTGGTCCAAACAAGGAAGAAATGGGTGTGTTCTTGGAATTTCACTTTGGACCCTTCGGAAGGGTCAGGAGCGAACTTCTTGACTAAGGTTGATTTCACATTCCATTGCTTCTCTTTCCCTTCAAGCTTGATCAAACTCACTTCTCCTCACAATAATCAAATCCATTTGCCATCCTTTTAGCTCAGAACAAGGTCGTTTTCATCATTTTAGACAAGATAGGGGGTCAAACTGAGGATTTCGCTCTGGACCTAAGCCAAGGACAGGACCTATAGGGAATTTCGCTCTAGACCCTTTGGAAGGGTCAAGAGCGAAATTCTCCTTTTGGGTTGATTTCTACTACTTCATCGCCTCAAACCTATTCTCAAAGGAAAATATGCATCAAAGCCTCCTCAATTATGCCTCAAAAATCCAAAACTTAGCCATATCAAAGACCAAAATAGAGGAAAAGTGAATTTCGCTCTAGACCCTTTGGAAGGGTCAGGAGCGAAATTCTCATTTTAGGTTCATTTTCACCTTTTTCCTCCCTTCTTTGGCTTGGATATAACTTATTAGGCCTCTCCTGATCATCCTCTAATCCAAGTTAGCATTCACTTCAAGGTTTTGTGAAGAAAAAAGGGTCTCATATGAATTTCGTTGTGGACCCTTTGGAAGGGTCATGAGCGAAATTCCTCCTTATGCTCAAATCCTTAATTCATTTTCATATTTCTTCACTCCAAATAAGTGTTTTGCCCTCAATAATGCCTAGGAATGAGTTAGTTCTAAATTTGGATCAAAGTAGAATGTCCTATAGAGGAATTCGCTCTGGACCCTTTGGAAGGGTCAGAAGCGAAATTTGACATTTTGGTCTCTCCGTCAGTATTCATATATGGAATATAACATTTCAGTATAAGTGATACTTTAAGTTATATTCCATAGATACTGTCAGGATGTTTGAGAGTGGTTTCGGACCTCCAGGAGTTATAATGCAAAATCTAGTTTTTGGAGGATTCTTCAATTTTCCAGACAGTCAAATTTCAGGATCACGCTGACATTCTAGACAGCCAAATTTCAGGATCACGATGACATTCCAGACAGCCAAATCTCAGGACATTTGAAGATCAGGATGACATTCCAGACTTCATCACTCACCAATTTGACCTAACTCGGATCTTCAAAGATGATATTCACTCACCAAGCTTCATTGACCTCCTGAAACTCAAACAAGACACTATTAGCAACAAGAGCAAAACTAGGCCTAAGGGAGACTTTCAAAGATGACCCTAACTCGGAGCATCCACTGACTCACCTTTAGCTAAAACAAAGCCTGCTATCTTAGTGATCCCTCTGGCAACACTCAGCATGCAAAGGCTAATAGACAAAACCCTAAAAGACCTAGAAACAAACCCCAGAAAGCAAAAAAGTAGGGGTCCCGATTTGCAATGGGGCGATGTGTGAATACGTCACAACACACTTCCATCCTTATCCCCTTGTTAATAATCAATTATGATAGAGTTTGGAAAGATACAATAGGGTGTCCTAAATGTCCTTCCCCTCTAAGTCCAAGAGTGGTGGACTCCGTCTTACACCCCCTTGGCCTCATGGGACCAATGGTCAACTACCATGAGGTGGGCTACCTAGAGGAGGACCTCATCACCGTTCTCCCTCTTTGTACTTCCTTATATTACTACCATGGCAGTTCACTCAACATATGCATCATAGGGTATCTTCATACAAATGACAATATGAATTACATATACATTTCATAACTATGTAATTTTAAGAAAAGTTTTCTCTCATCCTTGTCTCGCATCACTTCTTAAATTGTTTGCACAATATCATAGATATCACTTAATGTTAAGAACTTATGATTAGAAGTACGACACACATCTATGACTTCAAATACAATGTTCCTAAATAAATGTCTATAGTAATCATAGACACTCATGGAGCAAACAAACACATCATAGATGAATCAAACATGGAGCATACACTTGAAAACACAAAGCATACACATGGATATCTGCAAACATGGAGCATACATATGGATACACATATTGTTAGATTCTTTTTCCTTAAATAGGATGATTCATTGATTCATCTTTAGATTCTTTACCCTGCACGATGGCAAGATCGTTGCTCGAATACCACTGAATGTACCCTACTAGGAGGTTGCCAATTCCTGTAACTTAATAATAGTTCCGATCTCATCTGATCGATGATCATGTCATTAGATGCTTTTGACTCCTTTCCTTTATATCTCTCAATGTGAGGGAGAGGTCACACCTCTTCATTATGGATGCCCTTTCGCAAGAGACATACCCTTTCACCATTAGCACCCTTTGAAAGAATGCAACTCTTCATTACTTCTGCCCTTTGAAAAGGATGCAACCTTTCACAATCAGATCTGCACTTCTTATTTAAATCAGATTTGCACTTCTGATTCCCAAATTATCCCCTTCTCAAATGAGGTCCTCTTCTCCTTTTTATATCCCATGTTTGAGGGAGTCACAACTTTTCCTTCCATGTCTTTTGACCATTCATTAACTTAATTAAATTTTAATTATATTATTTTATATTTTAATTTAAATTTTATTTTTATTCTTTTCTATTTTAATATTATTATTTATTATTAAATTCTATTCCAAAGTGGGGACATTATTGGTGAACAAGATACATCATATAGCAAATGTATAAGGATAAGCTTAGAAACCGTTGATTTCTTTACTTAAAAGGGAAATGCACATACTCAATGAGATAATTACAAAGAACACAAAGTATTTTTGTTAAGCTCAACCTAAATAGAAAATTGTCATACAATAATGCTTAAGCTTGCATGCAAATTTTGTCTTGCAACATTGAAAAACACTTCTCTTTATTGAATATCTTCAAAACATCACAAAAATTTCAACTTAGATCCAATCTAACTATCTTTCTACTACACTTAGGATATTCAAGATCCTGTTTACAACATTACAAGTTTCCTTTTATAGAAAGGGTAGAAAATGTGTCGTCCTAGGACCTAATAAAAACTATTTACAATATCTTAACTTCTCAATTACAAAATAAATTTGGGAACATGTGCCCATCACATTATCTGGTTTAGCATTTGAAATATATTAAAAATCACATGCTTGCTGATGTAGTGCTCTAATCCTGATGCTTGATCCATTTGCATTGGCCAAAAATGTTGAACCGCTTCAAAATTGTCAAAAACTAGGTCATCTGCTGAGTTTGATTTGATTTGATGAAAATCTGATGACCAATCGAAATGCAAATATGCCCTATTCTCCATATCTTTCTTCCTAGGCTGCATATGTTTTCTCATCAAGCCATTGGAATCATTGAATTCTGACAATCTTGTCTTGTGACTAGCATATTTTGCATCCAAAATTGCCCTTGCTTCCCTACTAAAAGTATCACATAACATCTCTAAGGCATACATCTAGTATATAATTCAATAATCCCATGTTTATTTCATTATCAATACAAACAGAGGATATCACCTTTGAGCCAACATTACTAAATTTCGACTTACACTGCTCTAGGGTTGCAGCCTGACCTTTATCATCTTTGATGTCAGGCATCATTTGCTCTCCATTTGATCAATCAACTTCAGCTTCTCACTCAGCCTGCTTGTCAAGCTTAAGCATGTATGCAACAACCTCCTCCAAGCTTTCTATCATCTCAACAACACTCTTCAATTCTATAGGCTTCTTAGGATCATACTTTGACACCTTAACAATCTGCTTAATTGTTGCAGTCCTTGGCACCCAATTTTTTTTATATCCTTGAGATTTTTTGAATCTTGATCATGCTTTGCCAAGGCAAAATTAACGTCTCAATAAGCCTTGTATGCTTCATCCACCTTTCCACTTATTCTCGTTAACCTATGGCATAACCAAGTCTAAAACCATTTTACTCATTATCTATTTTATCCTCCTTTATTTCTTGCACTTGATCTTACAATTCCTCAATCTCTATGAGCAAAGCTTCTCTGTCTAATGGAAAGGTTTCACTGTAACCTGAAAGACTTGTGACTATTGGAACAAGGGCAAAAGAGTATGTCAATTCTTTCTTTTCATATGCCCTTAAATTCACCAAAACCTCCATGTATCTCTGTTGCAACACATTATGATCATTTTGCAACATTTTCACCATTGCCTAACTGAAAAGTGTGGTATCAACAACCAAGGATGCAACCCCGGGAGTAGGAGTCTCTAATACTCTTTTTACTATGATGTCTCCCTTCAAATCCTATATGTTATTCACAACACTAGCTTTGCCTATATTAGGTGACAGTGCCCAAATTGCAAGAGTCTCAAACTTGGGGCTAAACCTTGATCCAAAAATGCTTCCTTAACTTGTTCTTCAGTGGTATAGACATCCTTATTTTGTTATTTTATTGAATCAAAAGCAAGGGCAAATGTTATGTCCCGATTTGGTAACAGTAACATGCCACTATCCTTCACCATTTGTCTTCCCTGATCAAGAGTGATGTTATTTACCTTGAAGTCAAATTATGACAAAACTTGTTTTGCCACTTCCTGCCATTGAGATGGGTCCACCTCATTCCTTACTTCAACAACCTTATTTTGATATGCATCTTGTCTTGTTCTAACAACAAAATCTCTAAATTCTTTTGTTTTTGCAAACTCGTCATCTAACAAAAAATTTCCTACAAGTCAAGGCCCTTATATCCCCAAAGTTGTCTATGGCATCCTCGAATACACTATACTTCTATTGGTAGGCATAGCGAGGATTATCATCCCATTACATGAAGACTCAAATTCAGCAATCTCTAGTACCTCAAGAACATCCTCAATCTCCATAATCTCAATAGGAGCTTTCCCTTTCTCCTCAAAGGTCTTTTGCCTCTTAGTTTGTTGATGCTCAAGCATGACATCTTGAGATTGCTCCCCAGGGTCCTGAATCCTTGCCCTAACATATGGCCTAACAAGAACAATTGGATCTCTTTGAGGAGTTCTTTCAGCTGATCAAAGAAAATCCATGACCTCCTTTGAAATCTTCTCTGCTTGTTCACCAAAGAAACCTAGTAATTTCTTTACAAAAAATTATTCAAAGATGACAAAGCTCACAATCTCTATCACAAATGTAAGTCCAACACTGAACAAGAAGGAGATTCTTCTTCTCATCAAATTCTTTGATTTGTAGAGTCTTATCCTACAGAGCTCTTCCAACGTAAAGGAACATAGGCACATCAAGGAGTACCATTTGAATTCAAACTTTGCATCATTGGCCTTGATGGCCACCATCTGTCTGTGCATCCTATTTGCCAAGAAAGTGGCAAAATCAAGCTCTGTGTTCACCATATTATCTTGAATATCTAATGTCATGAACATTAGGTGAATTGGAATCTTCAATTCAACATCTTCGCCAACAATCTGGAAAAGTGAATTATAAGTCTTGATAAAATAGCCTTCAAATGTTTCAAGGCTGCAAGGTTCCTTCTCCATGAACGAGATTTTGATCAGTCACCATCTAAACCCTTGAAACTGTTCTTGGGAATATGCACAAATCTATACAACACACTTTGATGAGTCGTATACTTCTATCTGAAAGAATCAAATATTATTGCCTTGCTCACAACTCTGCTCAAGTCAAACACATCAAAGGTACATGCCTTTGTGAATGATATAATTGCGGTTTCATTTCTAGCTAGGACACTCTTCACTGCTACTCTAACAAAGTCAGCATCTACAAAGATGTTTGGTACAACCACCTTGCCGATATCCAAAACCCATCCATTCCTCAAGGGAAAGTGAGCCAACCACTTCGTGTGCCAATGTATCTACCTATCATCTATCTATGGGAGGGGATAACAATTGTTGAAGTTGATTTTGTTGAATGTCCTAGATAAATACACATCCTCTGAATGGCATTAATCTTTTGTACTATGATAGTAGGCAAACCGCATGGTGAAGTCCTTGAACAAACAACTCCTTTCTATATTAATTCTTGAAGTTATTGTTTGACCTCATTTCTCTCAAAAAGTTATTGCTTGTACAACACAATGTTCTATAAAGAAGATTTGGGAAGCAATTGAATGTCATGATCTATGTCCCCTTTTTGGTGGCAATTCCTTGTGCTCATGGAACATTTCCTAAAAAATGCAAAACTTCATATAGCCCCTTCATACACTTGTTAACATTAGTCGCTATAGAAATGCCTAGCTCATCTTCTTACTTATTCTTTAACAAAAACAAACAAAATCGCTTGGTATCTTGAACTATTTTAGAACCTTGGTTATGACTTTTCATTGCAACTTTGACTCTAATTCAAAGCCCATTCAGGATATATTTAATTTCATCCATGACCCATCTATATTTGTTAGACCTCGTAAAAATATCTTCTCTAACATACATGTAAGGACTACCGAGCACCATGTCAAAAGCATCAAGAGGAATCACATCTACACCAACTTCATCAATGTACTAATGAGAAGCTCAAAACTAAATTTTGTTATGATATGAGATCTACAAGTCCACTTACCCTTGTCTTATTTACTTGTAATTTGGAAAGAAAAAGTTTGTTGATCTCTTAATTCTCTATCATTGTATTTAGAATCATGGTGGCTATGCATCATAGCCTCTCATCTGCATCTATATTATCCTTGATGTCTAGCTCCTCTTGAAGATTAAGCATGAATTTCTTGGAGTCCTATTCGACCTTGATCTTTAGGTGGAATTACAAATGCAACCTATAGTAGTTAGCATCAAGACTCAATATACCCATCAATGATGCAATGACTAAAACGATTTCTTGGATCCTCAAATTCATGCACAGTAGTCATAGTTTTGTTACCCTCCCAATCACCTTTCTTAAATAACCCGCCTTGTCCTTCTTGGCTGATTGTTGTTTAGTCTTACGTAGAAGTCCCCCCTCTCCTTTCTTCTTCTCCTTTTCTGCAAAGTATCCTTAGATATGCACTGTTGGAATCAGGGATCACTGAGAGAGGGGGTGAATCAGTGATCTACCGGTTAGTAAAATTGCAAACTTGTTCTTTATCCACCGATTAACAATGCATAACAAATATGAACATAAACATGCAACAATAAAAGCACAAATCCACAACACCGGAATTTTTACATGGAAACCCGGAAAGGGAAAAACCACGGTGGAGCTAGAACCCACAATATTCATATACTATGGCCAAGAGTACATAAATATTACATAGATAGGGAATGCACTTGCATTCGGGCTCACTGCCTAGAGCTCACTGTTCAATTACAATTGCTTGGAAGGCTCAACGCCTTACAATTTGATTACAATGAGATGAACTCTTAGAAAGCATCTGACAATGCAAATTTGAGTTCCGGTTAGGCTCTGTATCACTCACTGTCTTTGTTCTGCTACTTACCCTATTCCGGTCTCAGTCAGTTACCGATTGTTCTGAAAGCAAAATGTGCATGTGTAATTGCGCTCAATCGCACCAAAACTGATCACAAAACACTTAACACATCACAACATACCGAAAATCAACCGCTACAATGATCTTATATATCCGATCCCACCACAAAAACAATCTCCATCGAGTCGGCCTTAATAGATGTAACGTGTAGATGAAGTCGGCTCCAATCTCGAACACACCATAGCACCAAACTAAAATATTGCAACCACGCTTCCAAAAGGTCCTACCAAACACCGAGATCACAATTATAATCACCACAAACACTGCAAACACCAGAGATGATTCTGGATCAACACATTATCAAAATACCTTGTTTTACGTTGTTCTACTAGTTAACTATCTACCAGTTACCTCCATCTTCCGGATAAGCTAAGTCACGACTGCCAGATCGAATCCCCATGAAGAGTTGACATCAATGATAACCCTAAACAACTAATCAACCACCAAAAGTCTCCTGAAATCACCGGATGAGTGTCAATTGCCAACAATCTCCCCTTTTGGCATTGATAGCAACACCTGTGAAAAATGACTAAGCGCTGAAATTTGTACAACCAGATGAAAGAATAAAAGAATTCCAAGACTCCCCCTAAGATCAACAATCCACAAGTCTGCAATACACCGGGTTGTACACTCCATACAAAGAATCAATCTATACACTGTACACTTCTCACCTCATCTCATCCTTCTATACATTTTTCACTGCATCTCTCCCCCTTTGACAGCAATGCCAAAGATAGGGTGTCCATCAAAATTGTTGTACATATATATACATTCACCATAGGATTAACTCTATACTTCTCCAAAATTGAAACAAAACCGTTCAAAACATAGGCGTGAAATTCTACCGCAGCAATGTCTATAGGAGTATCCTAAGACATATTCTGTATACAGTCCATTTTATGATACAATAAGGTGTCCAGTCGAGGAACAATTAGGTTCGAAAGTTCACCTGTTCGTCGGATTACCCTCTCCTTCTCCTTCTCAAAATTCCTGATATGCTCAGTAATATTCAAAATTTGTCCCTCTATACTGCCGGTTAGATTTGTTGTGGGATCATAGGCCTGAGAGATCTAAATTAGCTATCCTTTACAATTCTCTATTTGCTTGTCTATGTCAGTTGTAAAATTAGTCAAAATTAGACAAGACATATATTTTACCGCCTTCTACTAATGCCTCATCAACCAGTTTTAGCTCCTTATCTAACTGTGCCTTATCATTATTTATCATTTGCAAAAATGTCTGAATTTTGGCGTCCTAAAACTTCTCCATGGCTTGTCGGGCCGATCCCTTAGACAAAGAATCGAATTTGTTGTAGATATGATCAATTAAATTGTTTAGCTTACCAGATGTGTTAGGGCTTGCATCAAGTTGTACTCCCGGTATCACCTGACCCAAAACTTTCACCGATTTCTCAATTAGTTTCTTCTCCTCTGACTCAGACTGGGCTAACTCTTGACTGGCTTGCACCTGAAGAGCAACAGCAGCTATCATCTTCTTAGTCGAAGACATTTGAGCAAAAGCTTTATCAAAATTGATGTTGAACTGAGGAAAACTCCCTAGGCTCTAAGTTTTATCAGTGTCAATTGCCACTAATACCGGAGTTTCCAAACCCTTGCCTTTATTCTTATCCTTGTCCTTATCCTTATCTGGTTCAGTTTGTTTTTCCTCATCTTTCTTCTCAGCTTCAACAGGTCTGGATTTATCCTCCTTGGGTGCCTCTTGTTCACCGATGTCACCACTTGGTGCACCATCCACGACCTCTACTGGTTTGTCATTATTAATTGTAACCTCATTAGCAACAGAATCCAGAACTTGTTGATCACCACCATCCTGTGTATCCTCATCTTTATTTACAATTTCTGCCGGAGGGTTATCTGACTAAGTGGCTTCATTTTGAGAATCATTATCTACAAGGCGGTTCTCAGTTAGAAACTTTTTCCAAATCTTGTTGGTCTCTCTCCTTATTTCTTCAACTCTTCCAACCATCAAACTGTTCACCCTATGTTTACTCCGAAATTCCTTTTTATTAGCCAGCAAAATCGATCTATCAGTTTCTTCTATGGTGATACTGGTGCAATGATTAACCAGCTCACTCTCCTTTATTTCCTTGTCCATCTAACTTGCTGATTTTCTTCTAGCATCAATAAGACAATACAAATCTTTGGGTAGATATTTCTCTAACTCAATTAATGCCTTGCTAAATACATCCATATACAAAATTACTGCATCCATATACAAAATTACTGCTTCTTCTATTTGTCTTTGATCTTTATCATTCATATTTACATAATATACAGATATATTCTTTAAATTGCCATCTTTTATAATCTCATCAATCAATTCTTGAGTAGACAATGGAGGAATAATGTGATACTCTGTTTTTGAGGATTTCATCTTACCGGATTCAATGGATTCATCAGGATCAGACTTTGTCTTCTTTCCTTTCTTAGCCTAGCCTGCCGGTTCAGGTTCAAATCTTACTTTCTTCTTCTGCTTCTCACCCTTCACATCACCAGATTGGGGCTTCTGGGTTACCCTAGCAAATTCACCCTTCTTAGGTGCCTTATGAACATCAGAATCAGATTCAATTTTTTTATTCCACCAAAGTAACCGCCACATACTCTCTTTGTGTTTTTCGCTTCTTCCGAATACCTTTGGCCTTTGCAGGTGTACCAGAGGCTTCAGCTTGGGCAGTAGGTGTCTTCACCGGAGCGGTAGAGGGTCTTGTTACCTTTATCTTGACAGGAGCAAATGTAGATTTTTGTATTTCTTCCTTCTTTGTTGCATCCCTTGCTGCCCTAGCAACCCTCACCTTCTCCCAAGGATGGCCCTCCTCAACAAGAATATCCTCTACTATCTTCGCCACCTTCCTCTTCCTTATCAGTTCTGAAAATTTGGAGTGTAACTCCATTGACTTTTCTTTACACGTATTGAACCTCTCCTCCTTGCTGTCTTCCAGAGAGTTGAGCAAATGTTGTGCATTTGCCTCCAAGGTAGCTTCATCCACCTCATAGCCCATAAGCATTATCCAAACGGTGCGGGGTTGGACCGCTTCCATCAAGCATTCATCTTTATTCACCATAAAACATATTGTCCCCTCATACTTCTTGACAATTTCTTTGGAGATTCGTACTCTCTGCTTCATCTTCTCCTGAAATGTTTTGAAGAAGGCCCACAAAGCAGCATTTTGATTGTCTTGATTGGCAAGACTATCCAATCCTTGCTTAAATTGTTGCGCCACCAGTCTATCATAAGCCCACTGGACTCTACCGGTTCTGAGGATTTGATTCATGAAATATAGGGCAAGACAAAGATAATCAAAGATCCAAATTTGAAGACATGCTTTTTATCTTGTTTAATCTTCTTCAAATTGATCAACAATTCTTCCAACAGTACAGTGCATAGGTCATAGTGACCGTCTTCCATAACCATTTTGTAAGCGGCATGAATTGCGGTGTCGAACACCAAATTCAATCTGTTTGATTGATACACCTTGTATCCAATCACCATAGCAGCAAACTTAACATCATCTTCCCTTATGGTACTAATTTTCATTGATCTTCCATCGAATTCTGCACTGGTTAGTTTATTTACAGTAGGGTTTGTTTATTTACAGTAGGGTTTGTAACCTTCCATAACCCTGGCTTCTCATTGGTTTGATGTAATCAGGTGACTGCTTTGATTGCTTCCGCAGTGATCTTGTATGGCTTGTGCAGCCATATAAATTCAGCATGAACCCTGCTCAACACATATAGAACCCATTCCTTCTCGTCGAAAGTTGGGAAGTTCACAAATTGGGTGAAACCCTTCCTTATCAGTTGTGCAAATTCCGGCTTAGGATTGCCAATATCATCCATGATCTAATTTGTGTACAGATCCAAAATATCTTCTGACCCAATCTCCTCAATTTCACAATGAATATAAGCACGAACATCATCAACATGTAGAACACCATGCGGAACGAAGGAAAATACACCTACCGGGTCATCCTCCATGGACTTGTATGGATGTTTCTTGAATACAGGATGAGTCTTGTCCTTCACTTCGACCACTAATGGAGTAGAAACGGAGGATGCAGATGCCATTGCAAAATCTCAAAAAATAAGACTCAGATTAATGCCCTTCGATAAATACCTTGAACAACTGCTGAATGCCCTAGATCACTTTGTCGAATTGTCGTTTGCTCTTAGATCGCTTGGAAACTTTGATAGCTCGA
Organism: Cryptomeria japonica; assembly: GCF_030272615.1. Lineage (NCBI taxonomy): Eukaryota > Viridiplantae > Streptophyta > Pinopsida > Cupressales > Cupressaceae > Cryptomeria > Cryptomeria japonica. The sequence goes on from NC_081408.1 coordinate 493,366,060, forward strand.
AAACACTATTCGCAAGGTGAAGAATGATTCTCATATTCGCCCTTTTAACTTTGCAAACCCAAATTTCCCTTTGAAATAAATGCACCTCAAATACTCAACCGGATGCCTTGTTCAACTACCGGATGACACAATCAACCATCTGAGTTTCGGATATCAACTGCCATCTGTAATCCATAGACCACAGATCTCAACAAGGGGTACTTGCAAGATTTTCATTGGTTTGCCTCCCCCTAAGGCCAAAAGCCCTAATTACCGGATGAAGATCCTGCACCAAATACAGGTATAGATCCATTATTTGTCTTCGATTCATCCTTTCTCACCCACATCTTCCCATGCTTCTCTCTAATCTCTTCCACTTTCGCTTTACCATTTTCATCTGATTTATTCTTGTCTACCAGAGCATTGTTCTTGCTTGTGCAGTACTTTGCAATGTGACCGGTTTTGTTGCATGCCCTACAAACAACATTATTCTTCAAAAATCTGAAGTTCATCTGATTATGTCTCATCCTGCATTGATTAGAGATATGTCCAAACATTCCACAGGCATAGCATCTTTTGTTCTAAAAGTTATTAATCACATCTCTACACGCATTTGACTTGTGTCCAAAATTATTGCATATGAAGCATTGACCGGTAAAGGTAGAAACATTGTTGTTCATCACATTGTTATTGTTCATCATTCCATTATTCATCCTACTTCTGCGCTGACTTGCCATATGACCAAATTTTTTGCAAGTAAAACATCTACCATTAAATTTATGAGCATTAGGCTCTCTTACCGAAGGATTGTTGCTCTTCTACTGATCAGGTTTAGGATTGCCTTGTCCAAATCCGGAGGATTCACCTTTCTCATATCCAAGACCTCGCATATCCTTTCCATGTCTTTGACTCTCCAACGTCTCATCAAGTCTTGTTGAACTGGCTTTGAATTTGTCTTTGTATTCATTAGCAGTAGCAAGTTCATCCCTCAAGGTAGCAACCTGTCTTTCAAGTTCTTGAGCATTATTCTTTGATTGTGTCAACTCAAGCTTCAACTGATCATTCTCATAGGTAAGTCTGAAGCATTCATCAGCTCTTTCCTTCAATATGATTGTGCCAGATTCTCCTCATTCTTCTTCCGGTCCTCAATCTCCTTGGTCAGATCACAATAGATTGCATCTCATTCTTCAAAGCAATATTTTCTCTCTCAAGCTTGTCAACTTTATCAGCTTTGTCCTAGTATTCCATGATCTGATCTTCTTTCTCCTTTAACTTGTCCATTAATCCCTTCCTCTTTTCTCTGCAGATACTTGCTTGATCCTTCATCTCACTAATGAATTCATCAGCTGCATTCAAATTCTTCTGCAATGTACAGACCTCACTTCTAGCAGCATCAAGATCCTCAAGTGCCACATTGAGTTGTCTCTAAAAACCGGAGTCCAAAAAATCAATCTCCCAGATCTTCCTCAAGCGGTTAAGCTTCCTCAAAGGTCTAGGCTCTAATACCAATTGTTGGAATCAAGGATCACTGAGAAGGGGGGGTGAATCAGTGATCTACCGGTTAGTAAAACTGCAAACTTGTTCTTTATCCACCGGTTAACAATGCATAACAAATATGAACATAAACATGCAACAATAAAAGCACAAATTCACAACACCGAAATTTTTACGTGGAAACCCAAAAAGGGAAAAACCACGGTGGGGCTGGAACCCACAATATTCATATACTATGGCTAGGAGTACATAAATATTACATAGATGGGGAATGCACTTCCATTCAAGCTCACTACCTAGAGCTCACTGTTCAATTACAATTGCCCGGACGACTACAACCTTCAGGGAAGGCTCACTGCCTTACAATTTGATTACAATGAGAATGTACAATGAGATGAACTCTTAGAAAGCACCTGACAATGCAAAATTGAGTTCCCGTTAGGCTTTGTATCACTAACTGTCATTGTTCTGCTGATTACCCTGTTCCGGTTTCAGTCAGTTACCGGTTGATCTGAAAGCAAAATGCGCACGTGTAATTGCGCTCAATCGCACCAAAACTGATCACAAAACACTTAACACATCACAACATACCGAAAATCAACCGCTACAATGATCTTATATATCCGGTCTCACCACAAAAACAATCTCCATCAAGTCGGCCTTAATAGATGTAACATGTAGATGAAGTCGGCTCCAATCTCAAACACACCATAGCACCAGACTAAAATATTGCAACCACATGCTTCCTAAAGATCCTACCAAACACCGAGATCGAAAAAATAATCACCACAAACACCGCAAACACCGGAGATGATTTCGGATCAACACATTATCAAAATACCCTGTTCTGTCGGTTAACTATCTACTGGTTACCTCCATCTTCCGAATAAGCTAGGTCATGACTGCCGGATCGAATCACCATGAAGAGTTGACATCAATGACAGCCCTACACAACTAATCAACCACCGGAAGTCTCCTGAAATCACCGGATGAGTGTCAATTGCCAACAAGTACCTCAGCCAAATCCTTTGATTTTGTAGTAATCACCATTCTACAAATATTGTTGTGGAGAGTTCCAAAATATTTGGTGAATATATCCTCCTCCTCTAGGTCCTTTCCCAACAACATAACATGTTCCTTGAATACCCCAATATAATCCTACACACTATGGCCACTGCCTTGCTTTAAATATAACCAATTGATCTTTTGGTCATTTTTATGCCCAATTGGAAAAAAATTACCATGCAACAATTCTTTGACCTCCTCCCAACTAGACACAATTGGTTTCTTCTTTTTAGAAGATGCCAAATAACTTTCTCACCATTCAAGAGCATGACTAGACATCTTAAAACATGCAAAAGAAAAAACTTGTGCCCCACTCACATTCTACACATTAAATTACAACCTCCATTTGTTTTATTCATGTATATATTTTCCATTAAATTGTCCCTAAAAAGATTTAATTTCAATTTTCATTTCAACTTTATAATGGAATATGCTCAAAATTAACTTAAACAATTATCAGTTTCTTCTCTTCCAAGAATGTATCTCTATGATGTGTTTTATCCATCATCCTTAACACCAAATCTTTTTGCTAGCACACACACTATGTTTGGACTAGAGATCCACAAATTATTGTACACCTTGTAATCTTAAGTCTAATTGCAACTACTTAATATTTTGCTAAGTTACCAAATCAAAATCAGTTATAGATATGGGCATGTGGGTATAATATGCCAATACGACAAAAAAGTTGAGGTTGGGAATATTCTAGGTATGTGTATACAAAAAAATATATATAAAAAACAATATATATACCTACAACATAAAAACAATAGCTAAATTTCAGAATGCTACATATGACAAACAAAACCAACCTAAAAACAACAATTAAATTAATTTCTTGAACAGCTCCTTCATTCAAATAATATTAGCATATAAACTTCCTATATAACAAATAATTATTAATATACAAATATATTCATATTTTAATATTTTTTTCCACATAGTAAATATTAATATTAAATATTATTTATCATTTCCTAAATTTTAATAATAATATATACAGCTATAATGTTTATTATTTATATTAATATATCCTTTGTTAGGCAAATTGCAAGCACATGTAAATAGCTTGTTTTGTCAACCGTTAGCGTTTTGTGTTTGTTGGGTCATCAATTGTTAGTGTTGTGTTTGTTAGGTCATCAACTATTGCTGCTGGCTGCCCTATCAACATATGAAAACCTCCTCTCTTTCCATATTTGTTATATGCATGGTCAAAGACACGAGATGATCAAAGCATTCCAAAGCCCACAAAAAGAATGGAATGCAGCTCCTAAACTCATGGAAAGAATGAAACATATTTATGGGATTTTGGAGGTCAAAAAGTCAAAAAAATGCCTTCAAAATCTACACCTACATCTAGAATCGCTGCAAAAACAAACTAGAAACACCACATAAAAATCAAAATCTCTCAATCCAATTCCAAAAAATTCCACTAGGAAAAATCAGTACCCTATCCAAACCCACAATCAAATTGATGCAGATTCTAACTTTGGGACATTTCATACCCAAAACCAGCCTAGTTTCTACTGGTTCAATAAAAGATATTTCGTAATATTGTAGAGTCTAGACAAAGTGCCCACATGAAAAAGGACACCAAACTTGGATGGACTCTTGAGATTCTCTAGTGTGCACTCTTCGCCATGTGTCATTGGTCTTGTGATGATTGTAAGAAAACATTGAATAGGGAGTTACTTGGTGGACTATTACTAGCAACCTGTGTAAGTTATAATATTATATTATTACACCTAAATGGAATGCATGGGCATTACTTTGACCCCAATTGGTCTTGGTGGTCAAACTACTCAAGCAAGAGTTACATTGTATTCTGGAACAGTTACACTAGGAAGTGGAGCACATGCTTTGGACTTGGACCATCTTGCCTTGTTTTTGAATCATGGTTTTGAGCCAATGATTTTGGAAACCTATTCTTGGTTTCCTGGCATATTTATACAGGTCTTGGGATGGAGATATTATGTCATGTTTTATGCAAGGTTATGTTGTTGGAATTACCATTGAAGCATGAAGACATCGATATTGCATTGAAACATTTGATGTTGGTTAGTACATTGCATCCAATGCTTTGAAGGTTGGGTTTTCTCGTCATTTTATTCTCTTCTATTCTTCTTATTCTCTGTAATTTCAACATGCCGAAACTCTACTGGAATTTACATAGATCTGAAAAGTAATAAAACAATTCTGATATCATTAAATAGGATTTAAAATTTTAAAGCATATTTTCCTTTTACTATGGTGCTCATGGAGCATATTTTCCTTTCACTATAGTGCTCATGAAGGACTTTTTTTGGTCCATCCACTCTTCTTCGTACTTCATGTCCTCTTGGTGTTGGCTATCCCAATTTTGACTTTGCATCACTTCTCTGGGTTGCTTTCCAAGAAAGTGACTAAAGCACTCCAATTATCCATTCTCACCTCCTTATTCCACTCCCAAAAAGATATTTCTAGGTTGCAAGGAAGTGATTCTTTGTTCTCCAAAGATCTCGTCATTGTCATACATCTTTCTACAATTCCAAGTATTAGAAATCTGCTCTGATACCAAAATGATACCTAATATACTCAAATTGTTAGCATAAATTATAAATTAACCAACATCACAATTAAACTATTGTTTTATTTAGAATTATTCGAATGATAATCCAAGAGAAACTATGGTTTTACTTAGAATTACTCAAACGACAATCCAAGGATTTAATGTTGTACAAACAGAGAAATGACATACTGAAACAAGTAGAATTTCAACACCACTAAATTTTTATCCTAGAGAACCCTAAGGTGGGCAAAAACCAATTGGTAGCTACAATTAAACATCTACTAATCTTATTAGATCACAAACAATCAAGTACAGAGGATAGATACAACACTTAATTTCTAATAAGCCCACTGTTAAGTCAATCCTTCCGTCCAAGGGTTTGAGCATAGTTGGTTAAAGCATTGAGTTCTCGTTGTGGAGACCAAAGTTCAAATCCCAAAGGGACATCTGATGTGGAATTCTAAATTGTGACTCTTGCTCTTCCATAGTTGGCTTCTAGTTTGGAGGTGGTCTCTAGAGTGGTTGCTCAAAAGGAGCTAAAATTAGTCTCATTGTGCTTGCGAGAGTCTGTATCGGTCTTATGTTGATGCTTGTAAGAGTAGAATATTTGTGAACAATTAGAAATATTAAAATAAAAAGTCAATCCTTTCTAGTACCTACAGCTAAATTCTCCCCTATTTGATCACTACAACACTCACACAAGCCTCCAATCATGTGTTTTGTCATCTTCAATTGTTATAGGTTCTGGAAGATCCTAACAAACACACTAAAGGGTCTTCTTGCCTGGAATTTCAAGAGACAGTTGTTGATTCATTCTACATTCTTGGTTTTCCCATCAGGACAAAATCACCCTTTTCAACAGATAGGAGGTCGCAAGACCACCCCTAACAGAAGCAGCAGATCCATTCTGCTGGTTCTTAGGGTGCTTTTCATATAGATCTGTTGAGGAATATTCTTATAGATCCACACTAGTAAAAGCACATTTCATACTACAATTGTTTTAGCAATTGCATTCAACTTGCTAAGGCAAGTGCACAAATTAATTAGAAATAGCAACAAGGCTTCACAAAACGCATCCTTGTAACTGGAAATAGCATATTTCCTAATGAATAGTAAATAATTAGATTGGTTAGAATTTGTACTTGCAAACAATTTCTAAAAGATACTTAGTATTGCTAGAGCGTATTGCTTACAAGAACTAGGAAATCATTTGTTTTCTGCATTTCGGCATTGATTTGTCTGTCCAGGCTGTCTCCCCTATTTGCACTGCCAGATCCAAAAAAAAAAAAGAATTTTGAGAGTTAAGATACGATAACCAAATAAATCAAAAAGTCAAGCTGTATTTCTAGTGATAGCAATATGTCCTTTAACATGCAGTGCTGATGTGATCAAATTTCATTTACAGATATCTTGTTTTATGAATCCAACAGCAACAGATAAAAGCCTTGATGAAAGAGAATTGCTTTAATGTTGTCTGAAAGATGGGCAAGAAAAGTACCTTCGCCCCACCACAAAGCGAATAACTATTCCTTTTTCTTCTAATGTCTTCAAGGCTTGACCTGTATAGGATATAAATTTAATGGATAAGCAATAAAAAATGCTTTGTAATCAAAATAGGCACCACTAAAAGTCAAATCTTCAACCTCAGTTTCCTTGCAACTAGGACATTTCTGATCATCTCATCATGTTTTAGTTGCTATTAAATAGAGGATTTGATTTGAAAAAACTGTCAAAGCATCAGTACTTAACCAAGGTTATTGAATAAATCCATAAAATTGTTATTAATATATATTAAATTCCTTCTCCAACTTAAAAACCAACAATATTAAACATTGCGTAACAACCCCGAAGGTCTTCAGTGAGCATACATGCCCAGAAATATTGTTATAGAATAAACAAAATCAAATCTATAGGAAATATCTATTCAATGGCAATGGACATACTACGTCCTAGCCATATGAAGAATCATTCATGGCATTAAGATAGCCATAAATGTGACATTTTATAAGCTTACACTGTAAGCAATTGTGCTTAGGCATGTGCATTCTAAAAATCAAGCCAATATCTTACCATAAGCTAATTTGTGTAGATATTTTCTACTAATAATGGGCTAGTAGTTAAAGTTAGATCCATATTTCAATACACATAGGAAGTGGCTTATGCTTTAAATATGTATGTAGAATAAGTCTTTATGTGAGCTTCAAGATATAATGTAATTTCATCTTAATTTGCTCCATAATTAGCATTTGTGGGTGATAGTCAGGTCTCCAACAACTTCAAGATTCAACAAGAGTCCAAGCATAGAAAGCCATGAGGTTGGAAATGAAAACTAAGTGGATGGGTGTTGCAAACCCATTCCATATTTGTGTGTATTTGCATCCATGTTTGATAATAGACATGAAAGTCCAAGCTATTTGGTTGCATGACTCAACCATAAGCAAATGTTTAAAGAATACAAGGATTTTACAGATCAATGAAATAAATCAACAAAACCAAAAGGGAAATAGAAGGTTAAGAAAGATGATGCAGCACTTAAAGGAGGAAAACAAAGAGCTGCGGGACATGTTGACAAGCCATGGAGATGCCATTGCGGAGTTGCAAAAAAAGTTTCTTGCAAAAGAAGAGATGTTGGAATGTTCCAAGAAGACGATTAAGGTGTGAAGAAGACAGAAGAGTCTACCAAACAAATGATACCAACCTCTACTAAGGATTCAAAAACCATGACTGCTGTATGCATATTTAGCACTCCACCAAGTGCAATCTCTTCAAGATTAACACAATGAATCCTTTGGTAATTTTGAGAAGCATACTAAGAGAATCAGCTCTAAGTCATCATTCAATATGGATTATAAAAGAAAAGGCTTTCTCAAGAATGGTTTAAGGACTAAAAAATCAAATTGAGGTTGATGAAAGACCCTAGTATGAAGGATTGGGACACACCAATGGCAACCAAAACGACAGAGAATGCTCCAAGGTACTTGAAGAAGGAAACCTTACAAAGACGTGAAGCTCAAACTAGTTTCTCAACAAAATAAGCCTATTAAAGGTAATGTGATTATTCTTTTTGTGGAACTCAATAAAGAAATGACAAGTAAGGACATGTTTCAACATCCTAGGGTCGAAGTAGAATGTCCAAAGAGAAGATTGCAATTCAATGAAGCAATAGGAAACACATCACTACTTCGTGAGAACAAAACTGAATGCAGGATAGCTCCAAAGAGGAAGAAAAAAGAAAATAAAGAAATCACATTATGTCCACAAGTGACCAAAATAGATTGATGATACTTGAAAATACAACTAGATATAATAGCAAATGGAAGCCTAAAGAGGCTCTAAAAAAGCTGCAAATAAAAATAAAAGCATTCATACTAACTATAACGGGGGTCAATCTAGAGTGGGGAAACTCGAGTCATCTAAGAAAGGAAAGAACTCGTGAGACAACCAAGTTGACTAAATGTAGTCTACAAGTAATCCAAATATCCAAGAGAAAGGGCTCATTGCCAAAGTAAAAAGAATTGAGGACATTGCAACACTCAAACAAGCAAAATTGATCTATTTTGTACCAATGGAAGGGAAGTCACCCTCACTAACAACAATGAAGGCGCCACTACAAGAACTGATGATGTCCCCTATAGAAATCCCTAGCCTAAGAGATCCCAATGGGATAACCTTGGGCGGTGTGAAGAACATCGATCCAAAAATCTATCTAAAGCTCCTTTAAAATTTATGGCCAAACAGCCTACATCATTTAAGATACTACAAGAAGTGGGAAAGAAATTGGCAGTGTGCACATGAATAAGAGACCCCAACTAGGATTGAGACACAAAAAGAATGTGATGCCTTAGGTGAGACACATGAATGCCCTAGCCCAAGTACATCCTCTCAATGATTTGTCATCAACAATGTGAAAATTGGTGCTGTCCTAAGGGTGTCTAATGCTTCCAATACCAATGACACTCTAGAGTTATTAGAGTTTGAAGTGTTAAAATTTGTATTAGAGAAACAGGTATTTATACCTATAAAATAGTAACAAATTTGAAACTCAGAGGTTCCATAAGAACTCTAACAAATAGAGTCCTAAAGAGACTAACATAGTATAACAAACTTGCTATAATACAATCAATGATGGGATATCCCAACACAAGCAAGACTTAGTTGTCCTAGAAGTCCACTACAAGGCCACAGATCACAGGGTGACAACCTCCAACTAGAAAAAATTCAAGGACTGTTGAGAGTAGAAAACGAACCACTAAAGTCCCTATACAAGCAATAGCATCTTCCCCATGTCTCATATTAAATAGGGCCTCAAATAATTAAGTGATGTTGCCAAGTTTGTTTGAGCTGTAAACTATGCAGTTATAGCAAGCCAAGTAATTGGAAACTAGGATTACATCAGCCACTATCCATCGCATCTCAACCATGGGAAAAGCATATCAATGAATTTTCACATGATTTCCCAATAACAAGAAATGGCCAAGACTATCGCTTTGTGGTGATTGATAGGTTTAACAAAATGTGTGTCTTAATCCCATGCAAAAACAGACACTAATAGATAAGGATGCAATTGAACTTTTCTTTCCAAATGTGCCAAGGCACTTTGGTTTGCCATGGAGGACTATATCGAACAAGGATTCAAGGTTCCATGGTATGTTTTGATGCACTATATGGGGCAAAATGATAATCGACTGAAATGATGCACCACACTCATCCTCAAATGAATGAACAAAGTGGGGTAGTAAATAGAAGGTTCAGTTACTCTGAGACTACAATATGAATCATCGTAAGATATGGGATGAGATTCTTGCTATATCTAGCATTCCTACAACTAGGACACAAACTTTGACAAACATTTCAACATTCTAAACATGTTAAGGTTACATACCTCCAAGCCAGCTTGATGTTGTTGTGGGACAGTCACAAGCAAAAGGAGAAAGTGCTGACTCAGAGATTGTAAATGCTGGGAAATTCATAGAGCGTATCCAACAAATACATCTTCAGGAGAAAGAGAACTTGAAAGTGAGTAAGAGAGGTACAAGTGAAGACAAGAACTGTACTGCAACAAGCATAAGTTTAAGGTGGGTAGCAAGGTCTGCATGTATATAAGGTGCAGCAAGAAATATGAAACCCTTGAAGTATGGACCCCTTGTTAATATGAATATCTATTCAATGGTTAATGTAGAAAATCTACAATTATTTAAGGCCTCTAAGGTAGATGAGGACAAAAAATTGAATCACCTTCAGTTAAAGATCTCACTCTAGGCCTTTTGGAAGAACTAGAACATGATATGGTTCTTCAAAAGGAGAGGCAGAAACATAGGGTGCAAGAAACATGGTTGTTTGGTTTGGAAGTGTACAACTTCCAACCAAGGCAAAATGGTACCCTAAAGAGGGTGTTAAAGAGAAATTCCATTTGTAATGAGTTTCTGAGCTTCAGGGACCTAAAGCCTCCCAACTGGGGAGATATGATCCAAAATCAAATCTTTGTTGCAATCAAACAATCAGATGTTTCTAACCTCAGTCAAGGAAAAAGCTAGTTTCAATAGATACTTCAAAGAGAGTTCTCATTCCATCAATTTTGGAGCATAATGAATTTCTATGACTCCTCTTCAAACAGTTCAATCTGGTATGTTTTCTAGCGCATCCAGACATGACAGGTGAACAAGAGTGGTTTTGTGATCTCACTCCATCCACTTCCTATGGGTAGCTATCCCTTGGTGATGACACATTATATGAAATTAAAGAAATTGAAGATATTACTTTGCCCCTCAAAACTCAGAAATGCAAAATTACAAAGGTTTTATATGTTCCAAGGCTCACAAAGAACCTTCTTTCAATTAGCCAATTATTGGAGCACAACTTGAAAGTTGAATTTGATTGCCACAATGGTGAGAAACTATGTCTCATTAGAGATAAATTCAAAAACGGTGAAGTTGTTTCTCATGCATCAGTAGTCAGAGATAAATTCAACCATTGATGTCACACATGAGGATAAGGCCCTTGCTGTGAAGACTTTGCATCCACAACTCTTTGGCATCGGAGATTTGGCCATCTCAGTTTCGGCTATCTTCTTGCATTGAGTAAGAGTTGTATGGTGAGAGGACTTCCCCATATGCAAAAATTGCTCACATTGTCTTGCTGGAAAATGACATCCTTTTCCTCTTGCAGAGAATAGAGCCTCTAGTCCCTTATAATTTGTTCACACTGATCTATGCAAACCGATTCCACCAAGTCATGTTTTCTATGATTTGTGGATAATTTACAAGGAAAAAGTGGGTTTATTGTTTGGCTCACAAAAATCAAGCATTTGAGAAATTCAAATAATTTTGAGCCCTTGCAAAAAGATCATCTGGTCATTCTCTGAGAGCCCTTCGCTCAAATCAAGAGGGGGAATTCACAAGTAAGGAATTTTCAAACTACCTTCAAGAGAATGGGATTCAAAGACAGTTGACCACTATTTACACACCTCAACAGAATGGTGTTGCATAGAGGCGTAATCGTACTACTGTTGAAATGGTGCAATGTATGTTGAAAGATGTCGATCTTGCACTGCATTTTGGGTTTAATCATACAGCAATGTATCTATTAAAATGGAACATCCACCAAATTCCTTGAATAAGTCACACCAACGAAAGCGTGGACTGGTAAGAAACCCTCTATTTCATATTTCAGTGTGTTTGGATTATAACTTAAATACATGTTCCCAAGGTACAAAGAACAAAATTGGATGGTAAGCCTTTGAAATGCATTTTCCATGGGTACAGTTCAGAGTCAAAAGTATAAACACTTATGGATACATTAAAAAAGAAAGTGTGCATTAGTAGGAATGTTGATTTTGATGAGGAACCAACATGCAGCACCTCTTCCTCACCATCCCCTACTAGTTCTCAAACACTGAAGAACATTGAACATGAAGATGAGGATCTTGATGAATAAGCACAAGAAGAGGCTTTGTTTTTATTGGATCAGTTTCCCTTTCTCACCACCTCCATCCTCATCTCCTGTGCACAAAAACTTTCCTAAGTAATACTGGACCACCATAAAGGATGCTAAAGGTGATGCAGTTATAGATCCATCTCTCACTGAGCCTCAAACAGAACCAGAAACAGTTCAGCAGGATCTTGAGTCATCACCTTGGAAGGAAGCCATTAATGCAGAATAGTAGGCCTTACTAAGGAATAATAAATGGGAACTTGTTCTTGTTGATCTTCCACCGATAAGAAGGCTATTGGATGCAAAAGGATCTTTAGTATCAAGTCTACGGCAGATGGTAGCATTGATAAGTACAAGGCCCAACTTGTGGCTAAGGGCTACGCTGACAAGGAAGGCATTGACTATGATGAAGCTTTCGCCCCCACAGCAAAAATTGAGACTATCCATATGGTCTTGGCAATGGCAGCTCAATTTGGTTGGCAAGTTCATCAGTGTTAATTTTAGGATCAGACTGTATCAATTAGATAGCAATAACAGAAAACAAGACAATGTGCACAATAACACCAATACACCCTGGGAAAACCTCCCTCTTGGAGGTAAAAAACCCAGCAACAATTCTCAGATCTTGATTAGGCAATAACCAATTGAATCTTTACAATGAGCTTCAACACTTGAAGCTATCAGCAAACTATGCACAGTAACATCTTCAACCTAGGGCACACAGAGATGATGAACTTATTTGCAATACAATGTTGCTGTCACAAGGATGAGGTATGGTGATTACAGCCTTCAAGAACAGTTCGCTGATCTTCAAATGATGACAGCTGCCACCTGAAACCAGTTCGCTGTCACACAGTGATGTTTGCTGACTGCTAGATAAGGTTCGCTGTCTTCTAATAATGTTCGCTGTCTTCCAATTGATGTTTGCTGTGCACTCAATGATGATTGCTGACTTAGGAGATAATTCGCTGCTTCTGAAGTAATTCGCTTATAGCAGATACGAATGTATTTGCTGAATGTGTGTCTTAACAATGACATTAGCATTACATATATATCAGACTCTAGCCATCAATTTGCCTTAGGTTGGCTAGGAGTCTAATTACAATGCAAAACATAAAGTGGTGCCAAAACCAAATAACCACACACGTTAAGCAAGATAGGGCAGGGTTAATCCACGAGTTACATATACCACCCCACTTAGGGCACAGCAAACACAAGATGTTTAAGCCTTCTAAAGGCCGGCACGGCCATACACACGCCAAGTGTGCTAGGTCGGCCCTAGAAAGGGCTCCAACCTAGCTACTTACAACAACACTCCCTCTTAGCTAGGGAGGAGACCTTCACAACATTTGAGATTCATGGCTGCTCCCATGAACAATGCAAATGAATACAACCACCATGGCTACTCCCATGGATGTCGTTCACCATAGCTACTCCCAGAGGGTGAACAAGCACAAGTGCTGAATCGTATCCACCATGCCTACTCGCAGAGGGTGGAAAAATACAAGTACATCATGGAATTTCTTCCATGACATCCATCATGCCTACTCGCAGCGGATGGATCCACCATGCCTACTCGCAGAGGGTGGAGGAGGGCTTTCACCTCAAACTTCTCCCAGAGGTGTGTATTACCACCATGCCTACTCACAAAGGATGGTTCCACCATGCCTACTCGCTGAGGGTGGAAGATACATCTCAATGTATCACTAATGCTGAGACTCCCTCTCAGCCAGGGCTTCATTCTCCACGACTCCAAGCTTGTTCCGAAAATGCACAAACTTCACTTTGGTAAGGGGCTTGGTGAGAATGTCGGTCGTCTGCTCCTCAGTGCAAATGTATCTTAGTTGAACAACATTCCTCTGTACCATATCCCTGATGTAGTGGCACTGAATCTCAACATGTTTTGATCTGTCATGGAATATTGGATTAACCAAAAGCTTCACACACACAACTTTGGTTATCACAATGAATGATAGTAAGCTCCAACGATTGACCGAACAATCCTGCAAAGTGCTTCCAAAGCCACACTGCTTCGCAAGATGCCACACGTGCTGCAATGTATTCAGCTTTTGCAGTACTCAATGCCACTGAAGACTGTTTCCTACTACACCAGGAAATCATGGCGGATCCCAAGCTGAAGCAAACTCCAAAGGTACTCTTGCGATCAGTTACACTTACTGCACAATCAAAATCTGAATAACCTTACAAATTCAAAACAGTGTTGGAGGAGTACTTCAATCCATAGCCAACTATGCCACGCAAGTACCTCAAGATGTGTTTGGCTGCAACTAGATGTATCTGTCTTGGTTCACTCATGAACTGGCTAAGTGCACTCACTGCACAAAAGATATCCAGTCTAGTGTTGACTAGATACATCAAGGCTCCAATCAACTACCTGTACATGGTAGGATCCACAAGATCTGAACTAGCTGCAACTTCCCTCAATTTCTTCAAGTTAGTTTCCATCGAAGTAGGCATGGACTTGCAGTCTAACATTCCAAACCTCTTCAAGATATCAATGGTGTATTTGCCTTGACTTAGGATGATCTCATTAGGCCTCTGCCATACTTCTAACCCTAGAAAGAAGTACATGAGTGCTAAGTCTTTCATCTCAAATTATGAAGTCAACTCCTTCTTGCACCTATGAATGAGATGATCTTCCCCTGTACCAAATAAGTCATCAACATATAATACCAGGATCAAAATTTCACCATTAAATACCTTGAAGTAGAGGTTCGGATCAGCATCATTATTGTAGAAGCCCAAGCCTATCAAGTTTCTATCAATCCTCTCATACCATACACGAGGAGCCTGCTTGAGCCCATATAATGCTTTCTTTAGCTTGCATACATGAGACTTCTTCCCATGGATCACGAAACCCTCAAGTTGCTCAATGTAGACCTCTTCCTCAATCACACCTTTGAGAAAGGTTGTCTTCACATCCATCTGGTGTAGTTTCCATCCCTTAGTTGTGGCAATCGCAATAATGGTCCTAGTGGAAGTATATCGAGCAACTAGAGCAAAAGTTTCTTCATAATCTATCCCTTCTTTCTAAGAGAAACCACGAGCCACGAATCTAGCCTTGTATTTCTCAATGCTACCATCAGCTACATGCTTGATCTTGAATATCCACTTGGAAGATACAACAGACTTGCCCTTAGGTCTCAGCACAATATCCCAAACATCATTCTTGAGGATGGATTGATATTCTTCGTCCATGACATCTTTCCATATGTTGTCCTCATTTTTGTTTTCAAAAATGATGGACTATCACATAAAAAATTTGTAAAAAAATAAAAAATTTACTCTGTGGCACACTTCCCGAGCCAGAATTTTGCCTTGCCCCTGGACTAGACTAATCCTCAGTCCATTCTCAAACCACGTTTCAAATTTCATCGCATTCTAAGTTCGTTTGCTATGTTTTTCCTTCAATTTCGGTTTTTTCTCCCTGATTGCAGGTGAGAAATTTTCCTTAAGTTGCAAGTTTTATTTTTCCTTTGATTTAGTATTGTAGGGAAATTTTAAGTTAATTACAAGTGCACTTTATGAAAAATAGAACTTGTAACTTACTTTTTATTCCCCCCTTTTTGCTTTTTGGCTTTTTAGTCATTGTAGGAACTTTTTGAACATATTACAAGTGAACTTTAAATTTTGAAGTTAAAATCAAACTTGTAATTCTTTTAAAAAGTTCCACTTAAGTGATTTTTACAATATTATAAAGTCAATTTAAGTTGTAATAGGGATTTTATTTCCCTATTACAAATTTTATTTTTAAAAGTTATTTTTGTGACTTGTAAAAGGAATTTTATTTTCCCTTTACTAGTCTTTTGTTGAGTTGTTAAAAACTTGTAAAGGGAGTTTTATTTCCCTTTTACATGTATTTTAAACTTGTAGTTTGCTCTCACAAACTTGATTTTGCCTTAATGAATGAAAAGTGACATTTTTAAATTTGCAAATGGGTTTTAGAAACCCGATTTCATATGTTCTTTGCAATTTTAAACTTGCTGCCCTTCCCCAAGAACTCGACCAGCTATAGAAGTTGGATTTGTTGAAAGATTCCAACGATTTTTGAGGAGAAATTCAAGGAGGAGGAAGGCGTTTTGATTTCATACCTATTCTCATGCATCTTGAAACTCTTTTTGTGCCATTTGTTAGACGGTTTGCTGATTTAATGGCATTCAAACAGCAAACACGTGTTTCATGAAATGCCACGATTTACTTCAAAAAGTGTCACAAATCTTGATTCTCCTAAGTCGTTTTGGCTTGTCTTGCTTAGGCATGGAGATTGGAAGCTTTGTTTGACCGATTCCTCATACAATTGTTGGACGTTTTGCTACATGTGGCATTTTCTTAAAAACGTGGCTAGGGTTTTAATCTTCTTCTTTGTCTATTTAAAGAGATTCAATCTTTTCTTTCAAGGATTGCTTCTTGTTCTTGGGAGGACGTTTTGTTGATCAAGATATGCTTTCTTCCCTTGTTCTTGTTTTCTTTTCTTATTTTAGTTTGTTTTGGTTTCCTTGATCAAGTTGTATATATGTTAGTTTTGTTTTGCTCTTGCCTAAAATCAGTTTTGTGAGAGATTTTCCCCTTTTGTTCCAAGTTTGCAAAGCAATTTGCAAATTGCATTGTCTTTCCCCATTTTCCCTCTTCACTTGCATTCGGGATTTAAAAACCCGATTGCAAGTGAGATAAAAATAGTTGATCTACCCCTTTGGTTGAAAAATCTTAACCATCTTTTGTTGAAATTCCAAGTTTCAAAGTTGGAAAAATGCTCATCCTTTCAAAATCGGGTTTTTAAAACTTGATTACAAGTTGAAAGTTCTTCCCGTTTTCATAAAGATGATCTTCCCAAAATCTTTTCATTTTCACTCATACTCATTGCCATCATCCGTGCATGCCATACCCACAATTTCATCCACTCATTTCACACCTTCATTCATTTTTCCCATTTAAAGTCTACTTGCAGTCAACCTTCCAGAACCCGAAATTGGTCCAAAATGCACTCAAAAAACACATGAAAATGAGTTTTAAAGGTCCAATTACAAGTGCAA
Organism: Cryptomeria japonica; assembly: GCF_030272615.1. NCBI lineage: Eukaryota > Viridiplantae > Streptophyta > Pinopsida > Cupressales > Cupressaceae > Cryptomeria > Cryptomeria japonica. The sequence continues at coordinate 493,383,127 of NC_081408.1, forward strand.
ACTTGTGTTTACCCATTACACAGGAAGTTGCATGTTTGTTCTCCACAATTGCAAGTTAATGCTCTTGTTTTTCCCACACATGTAATGCAGCTTCCAGAACCCGAAATTCACTTGTGAGCCCATTTTTGCATCAGTTTATCCCTTCCCTTGCCAGTTAGGTTTGCACACACGATCTACCAAATCAATGGATTAAGGCATGGACCTTATTTTGCAAGCAGATTTCGAGATTCGAGGATGATACAAAAAAAAGATACAACAACAATTCATGGTTGAAAGCATAGAATGCTTTAAAGACAGAGATGATCATAACATGAAAAGAGGAAGGCAGCTATTTCCCTCCTAAAAAGCCAATACTACCCCAAGCAAGAAGATAAGGTTGAAGTTCGTTGGCCAAGGACACAAAGATCATTAAGGATGCAAGTTCCCACTCCGGTTCAAGATGTCTTCACTAATCCAAAATACTTCAAGTTCTAGCATCCTGAAGCAGCATGAAGATCATCACAGACAAAGGATGAAGCAGTTAGAGTCGTGTCTTTGGACACATAGAATAGTTTTAATTATGCATTTGTGATTTTGTTTTGACAAGTTACACGTAAAAAATAACTTTGTAATTGCAAGCTCATCACTTGCACCCATCACAGAGATATTCATGATATTATGATAAACCCATCACAGAGATACAAGAGATTTCGAAAAAGAAAATTGCAGAGAGGGTTTTGTGAAGAAATTTGTAGAATTTCGTGCAGTGAAATCAAGAATTGCTCCTATTTACTTCTTCAGCAAAGCAAAAAATGCAAAGGTTTCTTCTTTTAAAATTCAAGCAAAGTCTATAAATTCTATTCGAATTGTAGAAATTCCACAAAAAACGGAAAAACCATAACATAGTTTGCCTGCGTGAAGAATCAACAGAGTTTCCTGAAGAAAAGTGAAGGAAAAGAAAACGAAACCCCATTGGTGCAATTTCCCGTTTTTGCAAAATAGAAACAAAAAATTGCAGAGATTTCTTTTCAAAAATACAAGCAAAACTCACAAATGTCAAGTTCACAGTTAAGTACAGAAAAATGCAGAGAGTTTTCGAACTTTCTTTTCAGCAAAAAGAACAGTCTAAAATACCTTTCATTCTTTTCAGATGGAGCAATGTCGTGGTTTATAGTGAAACCCTATAATTTCCAATGTTGGAGCGGACCGAGTGATGTTCCAGAAAACTGTCAAAGAGAGGAGTACACATATGGATCTCACTTCCCATCTCCATGTTCGAACCCTAGCAACTCGGCCCATTTACCTCTTCAGCGGTGAAAAAGAAAACTTGCAAAGCAAAAATGAAATATCATTTTAGGTTTTCATCGTTATATTTCCCCTTGTTTTGCTTTTGCCCATTTTTATGGGATTGTATTTCATTTATGAAATGCGAAGGTAATAGATGCATGGTGGTCGAGGTTTCCACAAACTCCCACTTATGGGTTAAATTTAACATAAACTTTGCCTAGCCGTGGGGAGGCTTTAAAACCCCTAAGTCTTTTTTAGACTTATCAAATATTTAATTAAATAATAAATTAATTTCATATTTATTAACTATATCAATGTTGTAAAAAATTGCTATTTTCTAACAACATTTATATAATTAATAAATATTTAATTAATTATTTTTGCACATGTTAAATTTCCTAGCAATATTCTTAAAAGGAATTTTTTCGCATCTTTAAACTTTAAGATTCAATACCTTTCCTCCATGTACACACGATAATGTAAAATGAATATTTAATTGGATGGGTTATAAATCCAATTAATATGTATTATAATTATGTCTTTAAAATCATTCCCAATATGCACATGGAAGGAAAATATTGAATCTTAAATAGGTTAAGTTATCCCAAGAATTTGGGGTCGAATTTGAGCTTGGAATGCAGTTATTCATGAGTTTGGGCTAGTTCTCCAGCAGTTAGAATCTGATTTTGAGTATTTCATGGATCAACCTTCAGTTGACCAAGTGTTTACACCTGATTTCATACAATTATGTAGAGTTTGAAGCCTTTTTGTGAGGTTTCCTTTCCCTACTTGGATTTGAAGATATTTTTGACTTGAAGATCACTCAAGAAGACTTTCAGTTGAGCACTAGTCATCTTATCCTTGCCTTTGGAAGGCTTTTTGCATAAAGGAAGGAAGGATTTCAGTTGGAGAAGGTTCTGGATTTTTTCTCAAGCCTAGCTGAGTTTTGTATCTTGTAACCCATTTTGCAATTTTGACAGTAAATTTCAATACAGATATCAGTTTATGCCTTTCTCATTTCTGAGTTATTTTTTCATTGTGTGATTGAGAGCAATTTTCATTTTTGTGTTATTTGTGAAATAACCTTTCTTGAATTTTCTGTCTCATGCATGAATCATAGGTCATGCATTATGGTTTATCAAAATAATTGTTTTGTGAAAATCATTTCCTTTCAATTTTTTGAGCAATGATCCTTTGCATGAAACACTTTTGTGATATGAATTCAGAGATGTCATATGTGTAGAACAGGTGCATTTAAAGGAGTTTTCCTGTCATTTTTCAGATCATATGGTGCATCACCTTATTTAAGTTGTTAGTTTTCCTTATTTATCCCCTCTCCCTTTTCCTCAAAAGTTTTTCTTTAGGTCTTGTTAGAGTAATTGATCCATCACTATCAGGAACCGGCCTATCCAGAGGTCTAATCATAATAACAGTTTACCCACAGACTCATGATTGTTCCCATGTTATCCCAAAGTGCTAGGTTTTAATAGCTTAGTTTTCGGGTGCACTTTTGGGCCCTTAACAGTAATTACATGTAAAGCAACTACAAGTTGAGTTCAATTAGGACTGTAGTTGGAATAAGTCATGGTGGCTGAGAGAATTTCTCAAATTAATTAGGATCCTCCCACATTTTTCTCAAGGCTCCTCTCCTATAAATACTTGAGGGGATCTATTGTAATGGATATCTTTTGGCAATGCAACAAAATTCTGCCAATTTGCATGTACACTCTAAGACTTTGAGCTTAGATGTAAATTAGATTGCTTTCAATAAAAGAGGCAAGTTGTGTTGAGACTTTGTGATAATTCAAGTTATTATGTGACAACATTTTCTAGAGTTGATTGTGATTTTTGTTCTATTGTGAAAGAGGGATTAAATTCAATCTTGCAGACTTTGAGCTGCTAATTGTATTTAGAGTTATATGTTTGGTTTTCAGATTTGGTCTTGCAGACTTTGAGTTGTTTATCATATCCGAAACTAGTGTGGAAAGCTAAAGTGAGAAGATAGCTTGTAGACTTTGTGTTGCTTCTATTTTTAAGACTTGTGCATGTAAGGTGAATTGCATCATGTAGCTAGACTTTGAGCTACTGCATATTGTGCTTAGTTAGCAGAAAATCATCTAAAAGGGTTGATAGGAGAATAGATAGTTGAAGACTTTGAGCTTTCTTTCTGTTTTCCCGTCCCGAGGAAGTGACGGAGGTCTTTGTGCCTTCATGGAAACTTTGCGTCCTTTTATGTTCCAAAAAATCCTACAAAAAAGTCTCATTTTTGTATTTGTTGTTATTTATTTCCAATTGCTATTACTTTTCTGTGAAGAGAAAAGTGTATAGTTTTTCTTGAAAGAAGAAGAAAGACTATTGTCCCATCCATATTAGATTAGTTTAGTTTGTAGCTAAGGGGAGCCTTCCCTGAATTAGGAGAGTATCATACTCACACACTGTGGCTAAAACCACAATTTTGCACATTCCCCAGGTGTACAAAATTTTCAACCAACACCATACTTGTTGATTTACGGCCTCCTCAACGCTAGTAGGCTTAGTCTCGATGAGATTACACATAGAAGCAACATAACGAGAGAATTTTTGAGGTCTCTTACTTTCTCGAAATGTACCTTTAGAAGCAGCAAACTGTTCTGCTTCCTGCATAGTATTCATTGCCCAAAGAGGTCTCTTTTGAGTTATAACAATATCTCCAGGCCCATCAGTAGGATCCATATGCTCAACTGGATCATTGTGCAACTCAAGTTCTGATGGCTCCCTCTCAATCTCAGGATCTAAAGTCTCCCTCTAAATCTCAGGATCATGATCAATATTCATGTCTTGAGGATGAGCTTCATCTTCTACGCACTAACCCTTGGATTTCTTGAATGCAACATCTTCCTCAAATGTAACATCTCTGCTGACCTCAATGTACCTTTGTCCTAGAATGTAGATTTTGTAGGCCTTGGAAGATTCGTTGTAGCCCAAAAATATTCCTCTCTTGCCAGAAGGTTCCAACTTGGTACTCTTGTCCTTAGAAACATGTACATATACTGGACATCCAAAGATCCTCAAGTGACTGATATCAGGTTTGATCCCGGAAAAGGCTTCTTCTAGAGTCATATTCTTCAATATCTGATGAGGGCATCTGTTTTGAATGTATACAATTGTTCTAGAAGCTTCTGCCCATAGAAAAGTTTGAAGGTCTTGATCAAGAATCATGGCTTTTGCAGCTTCAACTATATATATGTTCTTCCTTTCGGCAACCCAATTTGCTGAGGGTTGTAAGGGACACAGAACTCCCTCTTGATCCCTGCCTCAATACAAAAATCATGGAAGCTATCCGAGGTGTATTAACCTCCATTGTCAGACTTTAACACTTTAATTCTTTTCCCAGATAAGTTTTCTACTAAGGACTTGAACTCTTTGAATCTACCTAGGACTTCATCAAACTCTTTAGACTTTAAGAAATAAATCCAAGTCTTCCTAGAGTAGTCATCTATGAAGGTTACATAATACAAGAATCCACTAAGAGATGCAACTCACATAGGTCCACATAAATCAGAATGCATAAGAGCTAATATTTCTTTTGACCTACTCTCACTACTATGAAATGGACTCTCTATGTTTTTACCCATGGCACAACCTTTACAAGTATCATTATGAACATGATTGAGTTTAAGAATACCTTTAACCATCTTCTCTAAGGTTGGAAGAGCCCAGAAGTGTAGATGCCCAAGTCTTCTATGCCACAGCTCGCTGGAACTGGAGGAGTCATGAAGGAGAGCTTGGACTGGACGAATGGAAAGCTTGTACAAGCTCTCATACCGATTCCCAATCACACGAGCAAATTTGATGCTAGATTTCTTTGGCCATGCAACGACTCTTCCTTCTGAAAACGCCACTTGATAACCTTTATCCTCCAAGGCTGAGATGGAGATAAGGGTCCTCCTGATTCCTGGCACAAACAGGACATCGTTGAGATGAAGAGAGATTCCCAAATCAAGGTTGAGGGAAGTAGCACCAAACCCTCTCACAGAATAGCATGCATCATCTCCATTGATGACTTGGAGATTAGACTCCCTCTCAACCAAATCTGAAAGATGCTCCTAATAGTCGGTGATGTGTCTAGAAGCTCCACTGTCAATCAGCCACATATCACTATCTATGGGAACGTTGCTTGACAGGGCTGAAATGAAGAGGAATTCATTGGAGTTGTCTTTTGCATCCTTCTGATTTGAAACTTCATTGATGTTGACCCCTTGTTGCATCGGTCTTGACTAGCAGTCTCTTGCATAGTGACCAAACTTCTCACATCTGTGAATGCACGAGAGGTCTTTCTTCTTCTTCTTGGAATCATGTGCGAATGCTGACCCTTGATCTCTGCTCCTCCTGAAGTTGTCTTTCTTCCAATTCCCACCTTTCTTCTTGATGGATTGAGTAGCAAGAACATGAGAGTCTTCACCATGAGATCTCTTGATGATACCTCTGGCAGCCAACCTCAATTCCTCTTGAATGCAATCAGCACGAAGGCGATCAAACTTGGGAAATTTGGATCTCCCATGAGTGAGGATGACCATTCAATGCAAGCATGACTAGGTCCTTGTCCACAACTTCATCTCCAATGGCGCTGAGCTGATCTCTCAATTCTAAAATCTTCATGAATTAGGTGATGACAGAATCTCCCTTCGCCATCTTGACTTGATGAAGGTCCTGACGCAATGCAAGTGCTCTACTTGTGTTGTTGATATCATACATCCCCTCCAATGTCTTGAACATATCTCTGGTTGTAGGCATCTTGGAGATGATGGTAACAAGATGATCTTTCACGAAGTCAATGAGGATCTTCTTGGCTTTGACTGCATTCTTCTTGAACTGAAGCTTCGCATCTTGATCTTCGGGTTCAGATTGCTCCCTTGCATGAACTCCAAAAGATCATTTTCTTCTAGGGTGACAAGGATTCTGAATTTCCATGAGGTGAAATTTGAAGCTCCTTCAAGTCTGTCCTCAACTTTCAGACCATACACCATCTTGAATGCTGGAAATGGAGTGAAGAATGTGAAGTAGGAGCGCAGCTACAAAGTCTGATCACAACTGAGACAACCTTAGCTCTGATACCATGTTAACTTTAAATCAGACTGTAGCAATTAGATATCAAGAACAGAAAACAAGACAATGTGCACAATAACACCAATATACCTTCGGAAAACCTCCCTCTTGGAGGTAAAAAACCCAGCAACAATTCTCAGATCTTGATTAGGCAATAACCAATTGAATCTTTCAAACTATGCATAGTAACATCTTCAACCTAGGGCACACAGAGATGATGAACTTATCTGCAATACAATGTTGCTGTCACAAGGATGAGGTATGGTGATTACAACCTTCAAAAACAGTTCGCTGATCTTCAAATGATGACTGCTGCCACCTGAAACCAGTTTTCTGTCACACAGTGATGTTCGCTGACTGCTAGAGATAAGGTTCGCTGTCTTCTAATAATGTTCGCTGTCTTCCAATTGGTGTTTGCCGTGCACTCAATGATGATTGCTGACTTAGGAGATAATTTGTTGTTTCTGAAGTAATTCGCTTATTGCAGATAAGAATGTATTTGCTGAATGTGTGTCTTAACAATGACATTAGCACTACATATATATGAGACTCTAGCCATCAATTTGCCTTAGGTCGGCTAGGAGTCTAATTACAATGCAAAACATAAAGTGGTACCAAAACCAAATAACCCCACACGTTAAGCAAGATAGGGCAGGGTTAATCCACAAGTTACATATACCGCCCCACTTAGGGCATGGCAAACACAAGATGTTTAATCCTTCTAAAGGCCGGCAAGGCCATACACATGCCAAGTGTGCTAGGTCAACAACAATCAGATGGACGTCAAGAGTGCCTTTCTTAATGGTGATCTCAAGAAAGAAGTCTATATGACTCAACCGAAGGGATATGTTGCACCTGGACAATAGCACAAATTATGCAGACTTATCAAATCCCTCCACAATCTTAAATAGGCTCGCTTGGTATATCAAGATCGTGAGCATCTCCTTAATAATGGATTCATCAAAAATCTTTATGTTCGCAATCTCTATCTCAAAGAGAAAGGGGGAAAATTGTAATTGTGATTATATATGTCGACAATCTGGTCATCACAGAGAATTCACCACAAATGATTCATGCTACAAAGAATGATCTCAAATAATCGCTTGAGATGACAAATCTCAGGCTTCTACATTATTGTCTTGGAAATTAAGTGTGGCAATAGAAGAATCATATTCTTGTACCTCAGATGAAATATGCCAAGATATTGCTCAAGAAATTCAGAATGGAAGATTGCATACCTACGTCAACACCCATGGAAACAAGTTTGTGTCTTTCCAGTCATGATCCATCAGCTCAAGTGAATGCTACTCTTTGTTGTCAGTTGATTGTGAGTCTTAATACCTGACTTATAACAAGACAGATATTAGCTATGCTGTCAATTACCTTTCTAGGTTTATGCAAGAACCCAACATTTTTCATTGGAAAGCATCAAAGTGTGTTTTGAGATACATCCATAGTACAATGGCATATGGCCTAGAATACAAGAAAATTGCAAATTTTCCTTTGTGTGGATACACAAATGTGGAGTATGCAGGTTCAGTGGATGAGACGAAGTCTACTGTAGGCTTCATTTTCTTTTGGAATCTGGTCCAATATCTTGGGGGAGCAAAAAATTAGACCACTATTGCTTGCTCTTCCACAAAGGCAGAATATCATGCCGCAGGTGGAGCTATTTTTAAGGCAATATGATTATGTCGCATTTTGACACGTATAGGTGTTCCTAAGACAAGTCCTATTGCTTTGGTTTGTGACAATCAAAGTGTGTTGATGTTTGTTCGCAATCCCATTTTTCATGAGCATACCAAGCATATTGAGGTTCAGTGTCACTTGATTTGTGAGCATGTTCAGCAACAGAATATCCAGCTCCAATCTTATTTGACTCAAGAATGGTGTGCTAGCATATTCACCAAATCTTTTGCAGCTGTGAAGTTCGAAGCTTTTTAACTTCCTTGTTTTGTTCTCTTGGGCCTATGATATGATAAGGAGGCGATTGTTAGCACTTAATTATCACATCTCTGTTATCGACCTGTAGGTAATTTTTTGTTTGTGGTCAGTTATATGGTTGTCATAATCAATTCTGCTATATACTTATGTTGCTATTCACTCTGAATAATACATCGCCTATGTTTTGCTGACTGACTCTCTCTTATTAGTCATTACCATGTTCAATGAGGATTGGATCACAGGATCTCTTAAAGCCAACCATTTAAAATGGAGGCATCTATTGAAGATGAAATCAAACCTCTAACCAATTACTAGCACCACATTAAAGAAAAAGCTGCCTCCTTAGAAGTTTCCCTCAATCGCCTCTCCCAGTAAATATTTAAGGCTTCCTCGCAAATCTAAGAGCTGGAAAAGATGAAAGAGGAGTTGGAGAATCTGAAACTCGTGGTTATGTAACACCTTGTCCTGCCACTACGAATGACACTTTAGATTTGCTCAGATGCTCCTATTTCCCTCAAAAATGGCCCGACATGGATGATTTCAAACAAGATATTATTTGTCTTGGGAAAAATTTCAGGCATTTAACTTAATCTGATAATAGCAGCAGAGGCCTATAAGAATAAGAAACCCTTAAAATTTTCATCTCAGGCCTACCACCAATTCTTTCATGGAGAACCAAATTGTTGATGAAGGTTCTGGCTGTCTGTTGGTACTGTAGAGAAGACTTTTGTTGGAATAAAAAAGCAAGGAGTTACCAAGAGTTTCACCTATGGACTGAGGAATTTCGATGTTCCTTAACAGACATTTCAAAGTTTATATTTCAACTTTTGTTATGTTCTCATAGTTCTGGTCTGCAATTTCAGTTGGCTTTTACTACTTTGTTAAAATTCATATTTTATGGTTTGAACACTTCAATAATATTTTTTGTAACAGGCAATTTATCAGACAAATGGGTTTTCTTTATGGAACACCAGGATTTTCTGAGAAATCCACTGTTTGATTCCTACAGAAAACTAGAAATCTATTAAATGAGCAAATATGTAATGCTTCTACTAATTTTGATTTTCTCTTAACATAATTTTGAAGCTTCTTCACCCTTTTCAAAACAAAAAGAAAACATTGGCCATCTAACATGAATTAGATTCCACACATTTATTCTTCGTAATAATGCATGTTAAATACAACAGACAAAATCTAATACCATACCTATACACAATCAACTACATTGCATATATATATATATATATATATATATAGATGAAGAAATTGAGAAATACAATTTCAGAGATCCCAAGAACACCTGCAAGCAAAATATCTCTCACGAGAGAAGAATGGAGGCAAAAAAGCAATAATGGCTCTGAAGAAAAAGATTTATCATTCAGAGAGGGTATAAAATAAAAAGTACAATACAATATTTATAAAAGGAGAATATGCAACCCTGAAGTTGTGCAACCCTAAAGAAACCCTAAAGGGATAAAATGTATTTAATAATTATTAAATACCTACCATATTATTAAATGCCTAAGTTTAGCTTAAGCATAGAGGATAATAGACTAATAATTAAATAAATAATTATTAGCTAATACATGATAACTCTAACACCCCCCCTTAAGATGAACTTAGGGAGTAGCTAAAAAACTAAATGCATGAAGCAAAAATGCAACTACATGATGAAGGCAAATTTGGGTCTTGGCAACAAAACCTAATGAGGTACCCAATCACAACCAAATCTCTATGAACTGAAGAAATAGAGAAAACCACGTCAGAAAAAACTCTACTCCAAAAAAGAGATGGAAAAAGCATGCTATAAAGAACATGAAGGAAGGAAGGTTTCAATAAGACCCCCCAAGGACAACTTCCTTCACCCCAAGCATAGAGCGCAACTGAAGGTAGCGTGGAGATGCGAAAGGTTTAGTGAAGATGTCAGCAACCTACTCCTCTATAGGAATGTACTCCAAGATGAAAAAGCCATCCTGAATCAAATGTTTGATGAAGTGCATGTGAAGCTCAATGTGTTTAGTCCTTTGGTGCTCCACTGGGTTGCGGGAAATGTGAATGGCACTCTGATTGTCACACCAAAGAATAGTGGGACTATCAGGAGGGAACCCAAAGTCAGTCATCAACTGTCGAAACCATAAAACGTCCTGACTAGCTAATATCGTTGCTCGGTACTCAGCCTCTGTAGATGATAATGCAACAGCAGACTGCTTCTTGCAAGACCATGTGATAGGGCCAGAACCAAGGCAAAAAACAAAGCCAGAAGTAGACTTCCAATCATGAGCATCACCAGCCCAATCTGAGTCAGTGAAGCCAACAATGTGAGGGGATCCTGAAGTATAGTGAATGCCAAACTGTGTAGTGGCCCGAATGTACCTCAAAATACGTTTGGCAGCTTGCCAATGGCTTTCATGGGGATCATGGGAGAACCTAGAGACAAGACCAACCGCAAAGGAAAGATTCGGGTGTGTATGTGTCAGGTACAACAAACTACCAACCAACTGCCTGTATAAGGTAGGATCCACAGAAGGTGTAGAACAAGTGGCAGACAAAATAACACCTGACTGAAAAGGTGTGGGTGCAAGCTTGCAAGCAAGCATGTCAAATCTGTGAAGCATATCAAGAGCGTACTTCTGCTAAAGTATGGAAATCCCATCAGAAGACTGAATAACCTGTAGGCCCAAAAAATAGTGCAGAAGACCAAAATCTATCATCTCAAACTGTTGCATCAAAGCTCTCTGAATATCCTAAATCAAGGAGGACAAGCTACCGATAATGATGAGATAGTCAACATATAGCACAAGGATAACTATATCATCCCCTTGATGCTGAATATAAACTGTTGGATCGGAATGACAATGTGTGAAGAATGTGGAGAGCAAGAAGGAGTCCATCTTCTCATACCAAGCCCGAGGGGCCTATTTGAGACCGTATAATGAACGCCAAAGTCTGCAAACCAAAGAGGAATCTTGCACAAACCCCTAAGGCTGCTCCATATAGATCTCCTCATGAAGGTCTCCATGCAAAAAAGCACTCTTCACATCCATCTGAAAAACTGTCCATCCCTGTGAAGCTGCAAGTGAAAGCACAAAGCGAATAGAATTCATCTTGGCAATAGGAGGAAAGGTCTCGGAGTAATCAATACCCTCCACCTGAGAAAACCCCTTTGCAACAAGACGAGCCTTATACTTATTAATAGAACCAATTGCAGCATACTTGGTACGGTACACCCACTTGCACCAAACCAACTTTCTTCCTTTCAGAAGAGTACAAAGATCCCAAGTAAGATTCTTCATCAAAGAAGAATACTCCTCATCCATGGCCCTATCCCACTCTGGGTGACCTGTCGCCTCTGAAAATTTCTGAGGATCATCCGAAATGCCATGACTCAGAAGACTAGAACCAAATGTCTGTGCACGAGTACGACGAGTGTCTGAAGGATCACCTTCCATAGAACCAACGGCATAAACTGTAAACCGGGGCCACTTGGGCAAAGGCTGAGTTGCGGGTGGTGGTAGTGGTGGAGATGGCAAACCATCATCTGCATCATCCTCAAGGAATAAGGAATAAATGCCCAAGCCTCACTACCAAAAACTCGGAATGATGAAACATCAGGCTTGACATGGGACCAAGCCTCCTCAGGAGTCATTTGGCGCAATGCCTTATGAGGCATCCGATTTTGAATATAAGTGGCACAATTAACTGCCTCAGCCCAAAAAGCAGGCTGCATAGAACGTGACTGAAGCATACAATTGGTCATTTCCCGTAGTGTTTTGTTCTTTCTCTCAGCAACACCATTCTGTTGAGAAGTGTGAGGAATTGATAACTGATGCTGCAAACCATGCTCTGTGTAGAAATCTGTAAAAGCCTAATTCACATATTCTCTCCCATTATCTATGCGTATCCTCCAGATAGAAAAACCAGACTGCTTCTCTACAAATGTCTTAAAGACTCGAAATGAATCAAAGACATCAGACTTGTACTTAAGAAAGTACACCCATGTACGTCTGGAGAAGTCATCAATGAATGTGAGCACATACCTGGACCCTGAAAAAGATGGAGTCAGAAATGACATAAAATCACTATGTACCAAATCCAAGGGTGCTTAGCACGTGTGGCTCTACCTATAGGAAAAGGATCTCGGTGATGCTTGCCAAGTGCACAACCTCGACATACACCATCAATACAGGATATCTAAGGGAGCCCAATCACAAGTGCTTGTGTGCTCATTTGTTGTAAGTATCTGTAATTGACATGGCCAAAACGTTCATGCCAAAGTCTGCTCACTGAATCTACATGTGCTACAAGAGAAACAGCTGAACCGTCTGGACTCTCAAAGCCATCAAACCTGTATAACCGAGAATCAAGATCAACACTGCTAGTAGCCACAACCAAATCAAGACCATGGAGTTTTCTAATAACCACATCATGTGGTGAGAACTCAACTGTTTTACCAGAGCCAGAATGACAAATCTGATAAACAGGGAGGAGGTTTGTCGAAACGTCAGGAACCAGAAGAACATCCTGAATACAACCAGCTGTCAATGGAACAGTACCTGAACCTGAAACTAAAAGTTGTGCTGAGTCACCAACTGCAATCTATAAAGTATCACTGTGAGCAAGTGAGGTAACAAGCTGCTGAGAGTGTGTCATGTGGTGAGAAGCCCCTGAATCAATAATCCAAGCGGATGCAGAAGTAATAGCTCGTGCAGAAAGAGCATGTCCTTTCATTGTAGAAGAGAAAGAAGGAGGCTAAGGAGAAGAAATATGATGCTGCTGCATGGCTTTGTTTACCCTCTCGAGTGAATAGCTTAAAACATAAAGCACGTAATGCAGAATAACGCCATAGATATCAGACAAGTATAAGAGATGTTATTCCATTCATAATAATTTTGTGTTACAAGTTACATTCCGAAGTATATAAAGATACTGAGGGGGTGCGAGCGCCAACCGTCGCACCGCAACGACCACCCCTCGGTTGCCAACTAACCAAAACAATTACACATAATTAACTAGTCTTATGTTTGTGTACAACAATGCCGCTAACATCATCCCCCCCAAAAAGAAAGTCGTCTCCAGGCAACTAACAACAAAAACGGAGACAATGCAACCTATAATAGATACATCAGCAAAAACTAAGGAGGGGGCTGGGGAAGCGTCCCTGAAGTATAAGGCTGAGACGCCGGCGTCTGGGCCGCCAAGCGGGCGCGGAGCTCATACACCTGCTGAGTACGGGCAGTCACATCCCGCTCCGCCACCAAGACCTTCTCCAAAGTCGTCTTCACCATATGCGCGGCTTCTAGCAGCTCCTTCTCTTTGGTATCCGTTGTCGCTATCATATCAACCAACCGAGTTTGTAACAAGCTCCTCTCGGTAGTTGCTGCCTCGTACTCTTGCTGCACGAGGCTCCTCGCACTCTGCTCCACCAACAAGCGAGTCTCTACCTCTGCCTTCTCTGCGTGGGTCATCTCTAACTGAGCCAACAACTGGGCCCGCTCTCCTGCCCAGGAGGCCTGCTGAGTGGCCACATCCCTCTCTAACGCGACTCTGGCAGCCTCTCGGACCTCCAACTCATGCTAAGCACGCCTTAAGGCATAGTAGGCGTCCCGGTAGACCTACTCCATCTCGGAGACATCTGTCATCACTCGACTCTCCACAATGGGCTGACGCACACGTCAAGAGTGGAGCATCCCCTCCGTCTCAGTAGTCGGCCAACCTTGAGACTCAAAGCATGTAGTCAAGACTACGGAACAGCCCACCTGCATAAACCGTAGGGCCCTCTCCAACTCCACCACAAATTGTTGTAATGCGTGCGACTGGGCAGTGGCCACTACCCGCCTACCCCTCGTCACCATGTCTGCTAGATAGGCCTCAATATCCTCCCCCTCCTGCTCTAAAGGCTGTGAAGTCTCTGGCGGAGCTGACACAACTGCATCCTACTATGAAGGTACCTCCTCCGCCACCAATGGTGTACCCTCCCCTGGCGTCTGGATGGCAGAGACGACCTCTCCTGCCGTGTGCCCCACTGCTGGCACATGTGTCTCGCCAGAGGAATCGTCCAAGTCGACTACCTCTGCTCTAGTCTCCCGACACGATGAAAATACAACAGCTCCCTCTGGTTGTGCCAAAGTCATCTGAAATCTCTGTGTGAGCTAGCTCTCCATAGCCACGACCGATGGGTCGGCACGCATCTCGACGACCGGGGGATGGCCCGCTATCATCAGCTCCTCCAACAAAGACGTTGAAACAGTCACCATGGCCTCGGTCCCCACAACATCCAACCATACCTGCGGCTCCGTTTCCACTACCTCCCTCAGCCCCTGCTCCTCGAAGACTACTACCCGATGCAATGACTCCTCCGTCCCTAACTCTACCATGTCCTCCGTAAGTGTCGTCGTGGTTGGGCTCGATGATGCTACCCGTTGCTGAAGGGGGCCAAGTGTAACTGGCATGCGGCTCTGTCCGAAGGCCAGAATAAAGGTGCCGCCTACTCCAGATGATGGCATCGACGTGCCCATCGGTAGCAGGGGTGGGGCAAACAGGACCCGCTCCTTCGTCGCCCTACTGCTATCATCCTCTTCTTCCGCTTCTGATTCCTTTGTGCTACTGGAATCCCTCCCGCTGTCAGGCTCCCCTGAAGCCGAGGCCGTATCTACCGCCCGTTTCCGCTTCGCGGAAGAGTGCCCAATGTCCAAGTGCCTCCAATACATTATTGGAGGCTCACCTGCTGCCAACGGTCCATGTGGCCGTACCTCCAACTCTGCCTCCGGCACTGCTTCCCGCGTGGTCTCCAGGAACAAACCTATAGCATAGTGCGGCATATAGAATGTGCGATGCTGCATCGTCAAAAACTCATACATGCGCTCTGCGAGTAACGCGGCCCAGTCATACACGATGCCATTCATCAACCTGTTCATAAGCATAATCTGAGGGAGGGCGATGTCCGACGCCCTACCCGACCCTGTCAATCTGCTCTTGATGACATCCATAATGCACCGCCAGTGGCCCTCTGCAACAAAGGTCTTACGGATTCCCCGACCCTTCGTGGCATTAGCCATGCTATCTAGCTCTGTTGTCGTCAAGTTCCTGGAGATTAATTTGATCCACCGCTCCTTCTCCTCCCGCTTCATCTTTTTAGCCTTCAATTCTATTTTCTTGCCCTGTCTGCCTGGAATGCCGAATACCCTCGTGAAGTCCCCTGCTTTAAAGGATATGGCAACATCCCTCCTGAGGTATTCAAAAGTGTTGGTGCATGTGTGCCTGTCGAAGGTGTCCACCATGAACCGTAGGGCACCCTCATACTCGCGGATAGGAAATACGAGCATCCGAATAGCCCACTCCACTTGTGCCTTTCGGAGGTTTTGCTTCACCAAATCATCGTCGGGAGTGTCCTGCCACCATTTCCGGCATTCCGACCCATTCAACCCTTCAAAGGTGATGTTCTAGGGTGTTAATGTATTTTTCGCACGTAGGGCAACCTATGGTGTTGTCTGCTTTTGCTTCTGTCGAGCGCTAGCATCCATGGTGTTGCCTACAACACGTACGCCTGATGATAAAACCCTGGTATTGCTATCCCTCTGGCTGCTACTAGAGGAAGCCTGCAGCTGTTTTTTCCAACTTCGTTTCCCTGCTGAATCCATTAATCTCTTGTATAACTGAATTCCGGCTAAAAATCGTACGGTTGTTGGCCACCTTCGTAACGACCTTCTTCTGTTGTGTATGGCTGCGTTGTTGTGTGGGTTGTGTGTCTCTCTTCATGCGTGGCGGCTGCGTGGTTTACTTATGACGTGGGCTGCGTCCCTTTTTTTTCTTCCTCGCGTGCGTATGCGGGGCTGTGCGGGCTTCATCTTCCTTTTTGTTTATTTCTTTTGTTTGCGCGAGGGTTATGTGTGCGGTGGCGTCCACCGCATGGTGGCATCCACCGTCAGTGTGACCATCGCACGGTGGTTCCACATTCGATGTGGTCACCGTACGGTGGCCCCACGACTTCTTTTTTTTCGTTATCTTATAATAGACTGACAAACATCCAGACTAGAGGGGCCAGGTTCCCTCCGTTCGTGATAAATCTTTAATTCCGACCCATTGACGGCATCTGGTATCTCCTTCCCGTCTATTGTCCACAACTTGATTGCCCCGTTGGCATTGACCTCACGTACCTTGAAAGGCCCCAGCCATCGCACTTTAAACTTTCTTGGTTTGATTTTGTTCCTCCCATTGAATTTCCACACTAGCTGCCCAGGAGTAAACTTCATTCGCCGAAGGTGCTTGTCGTGCTAGACCTTTCGTCTTTGTTGGGCTGCCTCTGTGGCCCATCGTGCCAACATTCTTTTTTCGTCCAACTTACTTAAGGCATACAGTCTCTCCCTTAGGCTCTCCATATCCCCGAGTCTGTTTTCTATTGCAATGCGAAGGCTTGGCACCATGAATTTCGTTGGCACCACGGCTTCCTGCCCGTACATGAGTTGGAATGGAGTCTGACCCGTGGTCACCTTGTAAGTCGTTTTGTAGGCCCATAGTACAGAGGGTAACCTCTCCTCCTAATCTTCCTTTTCTACTCCGCGGGACTTGTAAATTACCGATACCAATATTTTGTTTGTGGCCTCCGCCTGGCCATTGGCACGTGGGTAGTACGGGCTCGATAATGAGTGAAAAATCTTGAACTCTAATGTCAACAGCCGTATGACATGGTTCACGAAGTGGCCCCCTCGATCACTGGTCAACTGGATAGGTATGCCATATCGCGTAATGATTTGTTCATAGATAAATTTAGCCGTGCTTACTGCAAAGTTTTCTGGGAGAGCCCTCGCCTCCACCCACTTGGTCAAGTATTTTGTCGCAACCACAATGTACCGGCACCTTCGTGTGCGGCTAGCCTTGAGAGGACCTACAAAGTCGAGTCCCCATTGTTCAAAGAGTTCCTGTGCATGCGACAGGTTGAGGGGCATGAAGTCCCGCTTCAGAGGTTTGCCCGCCCGTTGGCAAGTGTCGCACCCCACGATCCACTCCCTGGCGTCGTGATGTACGGTTGGCCACCACAGTCCTGCTAGAAGCACCTTGCAAGCTGTAGTGTCTAGGCCCATATGTCCACCTGCGGGTCCTTCATGTGCCTCCCTTAATACGTTCGAGACTTCTTCCTCCATGAAACAATGCCTTAATACCTGGTTCGGCCCCATTTTGTAGAGTAGCCCGTTGATGAGCGAAAAAGTCCTGCTCCTTAATACGAGCTTTCTCCGTTCCCCCTAGAGCCATACCCTCCGGAAATCGGGACGTCGACAGGTATTCTCCAATCTTCTTGTACCACGAAGGGAGTACGGCTATTTGGAACAAGCGCGCATCCGGAAAATCATCATTTACTCCCTCTAGAGGTTCCCCCGACTTAATCCGGGACAGCTGATCGGCGATGACATGGCTTCGCCCCGATCTTACCATAATTAAAAATGTGAACTCTTGCAGCAGCAATAGCCAACGGCTTATCCTCCCCTGGATAATAGGCTTGTTTACCAAGTACATGAGTGCCTAGTGGTCTACATAAAATGTGAATGGTGTGGACAGGAGGTAATGACGGAATTTTTGTACGGCATAGACCATACCAAGGGCTTCACGTTCTGTGGTACTGTAGTTCTTTTCCGCCTTCGAGAGCAGCCTGCTCGCAAAATAAATGGGGTGGTCCAACCCGTGTCCTCCTACCTGGGCTAATGTAGCCCCGATGGTATAGTTTGAGGCATCCACGTGAACGTGGAATTCCTTATCCCAGTTCGGGTATGCTAGTATGGGCGCTCCCATCAACCTTGTCTTCAGCTCTTCGAAGGCCTTGCTCTGTGGCTCTGCCCAAATGTATGGTTCCCCTTTCCTTGTCAACTTATCCAACAGGTGGGACACCTCAGCGAAGTTCTTGATGAACCTCCTGTAGTACCCCACATGACCAAGGAAGGACTTTATCCCCGTGACGTCCGTAGGAGGTTCCATTTCTACTATTACCCAAATCTTGTCCGGGTCCGTTTTCAATCCTTCTTTACACACAATGTGTCCCAGCAATCTTCCCTGTGGTACTATGAATCTACATTTCTTCGGGTTGAGGGCCAACTGTGCCCTCCGACATCTCTCTAGGCACTCCCCGAGGGTTTTTAGGTGGATGTCCTGTCCACTGTAAATAGACCAATCATCCAAGAAGGCTTTGAAGTTCCCCACCGACATCTTGTCGAAGATGTGCAAGATGATGCGCTAAAAGGTGGCAGGTGCATTGCATAGACCGAAGGGCATTCAGTTGTATGCATACACACCGTCCTCCACCACGAAGGTTGTTTTCAACTTATCTTCCTCCGCGATGGATATCTGGTTGTACCCAGAGAACCCATCCATGAAGGAATAGATTTCATGTCCAGCTACTTCCTCCAAGATGATGTCGGTGAAGGGTATGGGAAACGGGTCTTTAATAGTGACAACGTTCAGGCACTCTGATTGACCTCTTTCTTGAGAGAAATCACAATGGGAGACACCCATTCGCTTGTCTGCACTTTGAAGATTATGCCCGCTTCCAACATCCTCTCAATTTCGTCGTTCACCCGTGCAACATAATTTTTTTCATTCGGTAAGGCCGCTTCCTCACCAGCTGGGCTCCCGGTACCAATGTTATTCGGTGCAGAGATAACTTTAGGGGCACGCCCTTCAAGTCCTTGTATGTCCATGCAAAGACATCCTTGTATTCAAGGAAAATTTTGAAGGCTACGGCCTTCAGCACTGGATTCCAGTCATCTCCGACTAGGATGATCTTGGGGTCACTCGTCCCCCCGAGATTTGTCTCCTTTAAATTGGCTTCCTGATATTTAATGGGCTCCCCCCTCGGGAATTGGTGTGCCGGCGTCTCATTCACTGAGGCCTCCCCTTCCTTGTACTCGCCATATTCTGGGGGAAATATATCTGGTTCTTCTTCGATGCTCAATATGTTGCACGAGGGTGTAAATAGTTCATAATCTCCCATTTGCCAATGGAAGAGGCCATTCAAGGAGTCCTCGTCGTCCCCTGAGCATGCCTCCAGTTCTAACACCCCTTCGTCACTAGGCTCCATGTGGCGTCCGTCTCCGCCTTCCGCCAACTGGTCTCCCTCAGAATCCAAGTCGGAGGAGGATGCCAACTCCTCACTCACCATCTGCGTACGAAGATCGATCACGTACTTCCTCCCCACGTTTTCCAAGGACAGAGTATTACGCTTCCAGTTATGGTTCGCTTTTGCTGCAATGAGCCACCCAAGCCCGAGGATGGCGTCATACCCTTTTTGCTTCAGGGGAATTACTACAAAATCCAGCACGAAGGGCTGCATGCCAATCATCACTTGCTGGCCCATGAGGGTACCAAGGGGTTTAATCCCATGCTGATCTGCCCCTAGTAGGTTGAACGTGGGGGGCCACAACGTAGGCTTTCCCAGTTTTTTCCATGTCGTTTCTGGGAGCACATTTACTCCCGACCCTCCGTCCACAATAGTGTCTGTCAAGGTAGTCCCCAGTATGCCCATTTCTACTACCGTCGGTTGGTGTCCGCTGTTGACTACCAACAACATGGGGTCAACCGTGGGGGGCTTAGGACCTCCCTTAACGCAGAGTCGGCTGTGGGGCTCACGACCTCCCTCATTTTCACTTGTGAAGGTACAAAGTTTAAGATCGCAGTTTTTAGCTGCGACATGGTCTCCAAGAGGTCTTGAATTCTGACAGGTACCTCCATCTGCAATATTTGTCGTAAGATTCCCTCTTCTCCCCTCTTCCGTAGCGGACTTGCGGTCTGGTGGTTGTTCTACCTTTGTGCGGCCATTTCCTTTGTGATCTCGTCTCTTGCTTCCCGCACCCTCTCAGTCTCCGTGCGGGGATTTGGGTATGCACTCTTTTTGGCCTGCGCCCTGCTAATCGCCAATACTTCCACCTTCGTGGGTTCTATGTTTAAAAGGTTTACACCAGGCTTCGGGCAATTTGCGTCCTCATGGTCACCTGGCCCGCACCATCGGCAGAGGTGCTGAGGGTTGACTTCCTTTGTGCAATCGCGGGCGAAGTGTCCCCACTGATTGCAGGCCCTACACTAGATCATTGGCCGGCCTTTGGCATCATACTGGATCCGGTTTCTATTATTGTTATTATTATTGTTATTATTTCTTCCGGCGTCACGTCTGTTATCCCGGTATCCTCCAGATGATGTCGTTGTGTTTGTTTGTTGGCCCGTACCCGCTGGTGCGGACGTTGTGGCCTGCTCCGTGAACAGCACCTAGTTCATTTGCGTATTCCGGGTTTTCATGTTGTATGGGCACTCCTTGGTGGAGTGTCCCATCACTTGGCAAATCTCGCAGAATGCCTTCTTCTGGCAAGTACCCTTTGTGTGCCCCTCCTCTTTGCACTCAGTGCACCATATGTCCCCTTCGGTCAGACCGGTGCTTCTCATTGTTTTGAATTCCCTCCTCATTCGCTTCATGTCTTTCTAGAACGCTTGCACCCGTTTGCCAACCTCGCTGTCACTGATTTCCTGTGACCAGTCATCCTCCTCAGACGAGCTATCCTTCTTCTTTTTCTTCGATGTCTTGGTCTCACTTTCGAGATCCATCGCTCTATTGTATGCGTCTTCGTACGATGTAGGTGGAACGATTTTCATCTTCTTTCGGAGGGAATGCTTTAGTCCCTCCACGAACCATCGCTTTTTCAACCCATCTGCCGGTTGACTCTCCATTTTTCCCAATAGTTCCTTCAGCCGCCGCCTATAAGCTCGCACTGTCTCGTTCTTATTCTAATTCGTTCCATAGATCTCGGCGACTATTTCGTTGTCATCTCTCAAGATATGGAACTCTATCCCAAACTCCTTCAAGTCGGGCCATGTGCCGACTTTGGCCTTGTCCATATCTGAGTACCAGTCTATGCCCACTCCTCTCAAGGTTGTTGGGAATTGTGTTACCCATTCATCTTGATCGATAACACCGTTTGCTAACCATATGGTTTCACACATTCGACAATGGCGAACGGGATCTTCCTTCCTGTCGCCATTGAACTTCGGTAGTTTCTGTTTACCTACCATTGATGGGGGTCGTCTCCCCTGCAGTGGCTGTTGCTGTGTCTGAGCCCCTGCACCGCTCCCTCCAGCGCCCGTGGTGTGTCCTACGTGGGTGACGGGTGGTACAGTGTTCTGCCCGCCGTGCGTCACACCTACAGCCGTATGATTGCCCTCCCCCTCGTTCTCACCCGCACCCACTCCTTGCTCTCCTTGGTGATCCTCACTCCGTGGTGTAAGGGATAAGTTTCTAAACTGATCCTGAGTCTCCTCCATTAGATTTCGCCGTAACCTTGTTTCTTGCAAAAACTCTTCGTGGCTCCATGCCCTACGGTGTTCTGGCGACGCATAGAAATTTCCCTAGGCTTCTGCACCCTCCGTGACACCTTTGTGGTTCCCTTCGGACCACCCTTCGGTAGGTCGTCCTTCGGCAAGTTGCCTCAACCTCCGTCTCCGTTCTACTCGCTGCTCCAGAATCAAGGCCCTCTACGCGACCTCCCACTCGTCCGTTTCTGCTTTTTTATTTCTATCTTTATTCAATAGGTTGGGCATTAATTGCCGCACATTTCCATAACTCACAATACATAAATCAAAACACTTCTTTATTAATTCATTTCCTCAAATACAACTTGTGTCAATGACACTTTTATTTGAATATAGAAGATTCAAGGTTCAATTCCTTCCTGGCCTTGCGCCATCCCGTTCTGCTTCCCGTCGGCTGTTATCTTCGTACTGTTGAAGGATCTGTTGGCGTTGCTCTTCCTGGGCAATCTCCTCCAGGCGAGCTTGTTGTGCCAGGGATGCCTGTGCAAGCAACCGGGGAAGATGGTTCATCAACCGATTTTTTGTCGGGCTCACCTCCAACGGTGTCCACACGGCACTTGGTGGGATTTCCGCCTCCGTCGCCTCTCGTCGGACGTAGGTCTGGATGGCTACCTGGAGCAGAATTGAAAATTCTCTCGTTAAGGTGTCTTCTCCTGTGTAAAGTTTTGTTCACGCGTCGTCGGCCTTATCTCACCAACGAGTAGGCCCATCGTGTCCGTGCGCCATCCGCGTCTTCCGTTCCCAAGTGCGTCTAGGCAGCGGTGCCAAATATTTACCCTCTTGGGTGAATAGCTTAAAACATAAAGCACATAATGCAGAATAACGCCATAGATATCAGACAAGTATAAGAGATGTTATTCCATTCATAATAATTCTATGTTACAAGTTACATTCCGAAGTATATAAAGATACCGAAGGGGTGCGAGCGCCAACCGTCGCACCGCAACGACCACCCCTCAGTTGCCAACTAACCAAAACAGTTACACATAATTAACTAGTCTTATGTTTGTGTACAACAATGCCGCTAACAGGCTTCCTCCAAAGCCTCTAATCGTTTCCAACACCGGGAAACTGGATGTCCTTCCTTGCCACAAAAACTGCAAAGTTCATCTGATTTCTTCTTAGTCTTCGAGGAGACTCACCAGACTTAGAAGATTTCTCCTGTTTGGGAGAGGACTTCGGTTTATAATCAAACTTAGGTGGTGGCTTGGAGGGACTCTCACTGCCAGCTGAATCCTTCCTAGGCTTCGATTTCTGCTTCTTGTTCTCTTTAGATGTCTGTGCAACCAATGCTTTGTTCTTTGATCCTGTGAGAGTGTCCAACTGAGATAGGTGAGCCTGCTCACGAGTCTAGCAATCACAGAACACATCAAATGTAGGCATGGTGAAGCGTGCACCCAAGGCATCCATAGTAGAATAAAATGTAGAAGCAAATATCTGATAGGGACGTCGAAGCTTAGAGAGAATCAGGCAGATACACTCTATGTGCCTTATTTTTACCACAACTGTGTAGGATACATCTGGTGGTTTTAAACTTGTTCAAGAAGTCCTCAATGTGAGGAAAAGACTCAAGTAACAAAGAAGAGAGTTTCGCCTCAATCTATAACGCTTTGAACTCATTGATGGTACCAAAAAGATCAGCAAAATTGGACCACATAGCCCGAGGAGTGAGTAAACCATCGAGGTGAAAAAGCAAGTTGTCTGAAACATGTAATGAGATGATACCCATAGCCTCATCCATCTTATTCATGTGCTGAAGGACACTGCAATTGAGGCTAAGCCTCATCCAAACAAGACCACAAACCTCTTGATCTGAGAAGCCTCGTCATACGAGCTTTCCAGATATGATAGTTTTGTGATGTAAGAAGCTCAACTGAAGAATCTGCCATGTGTACCTGTACCTGCTCTTGCTCTTGTGTTTTTTTATTAAGTGGTCTTTCAAACTAGACAGAGGATGCAGAAAGGGGATTTGTTGTTTGAGTTTTAGGTGTTCTGATTTTCTGAAATAAATTACAGAAAGTAGAAAATAACACCCCCCACAAGATGAAAAACCAAACCCCAGTACAATCTGAAAGCCAGAAAGAAAGGCAAGAGCAAAAAAAATGCTTCAGAAAATATCTTGTGTACCTGGTAAAATTTCTGGAACAATGAACCCCAAATCTGAATAGGGCTCTCCAAGACCTTTTTGACGCCTATTCGTTTGCCGAAAAAGGAGTCCGTTTGCCCAAGTTATGATGAAAAAACAACCTCTAGGTCAAATAGGCCTTTTTTAAAAAATAAACCCCACCCTCCTAGTGGCAGAGCAGTGGTGCCAGGGCGGAGCAACGGCGGAGGTTGTGCAGGGCAGCCGGGCAACGGTGGTGGCCAAGAGGCGGGGGCTGACTGGCAGCAGAGCGGCCGTGCGGCAGGGCGGCGAGTCGGCAGGGCTACTGGGCGGTGAGGGCAGCGGTTTAGAAAACCGTTGTGATGGCCAGCGGTAACTGCCGAAGATGGCCACGGCGGTTAAGAAACCGTCAACGGTCGATGGTGTTGTAAGCGGCCTAGGCACGCTGTAAACTACCCGAAAATTTACTTTTTTAATTTTTTTGGTTTCTTTTCTCGAAATTTGTGCCCAATAAGGGCATAAACCAAAAAAAAATTGCTAGAGCCAAAGTTGTCCAAATTGGACAAATTTTATATGAAAATAGGGGTTTTTGGGTGTTATGAGCTCAACGGTTGGGTTTGTTTGAGTCCAAAATGCCCAAAAACAAAGAAGCACCCCAAATGCAAATAGAAATGATGAAAAACTTGAAACGCTAGCCTCCAAAAAATCTTTTGAAAAATCAGGAACAAGTAGCAGTAGATGTAGGCTTTGATACCATGAAGAAGTTGAGAAATACAACTTCAGAGATCCCAAGAACACTTGCAAGCAAAATACCTGTCACAAGAAAAGAATGGAGGCAAAAAAGCAATAATGGCTCTGAAGAAAAAGATCATCATTCAGAGAGGGAATAAAATAAAAAGTACAATACAATCCTTATAAAAGGGAATATGCAACCCTAAAGGAACCCTAAAGGGATTAAGTGTATTTAATAATTAGACCTACCATATTATTAAATGCCTAAGTTAGCTTAAGCGTAGAGGATAATACACTAATAATTAAATAAATAATTATTAGCTAATACATGATAACTCTAACTATATATATATTGTGTTTGACTGTTAATACTCTACACGTGCAGAATCACTCCTTGTGATGTCCCCAACTCAAGCCATGAGGCTTAACAGTGCAGTTGTTGTCCTTTCCTTGAATTACTCAAGAGGAAGAGGGTGTAGAGTATTATTGGGTAAGCGTGGAATCTTAGGCTTATATTCTATTCTATTCTTAAGTTGTGGGCACATCTTTTTATGCAACCTAAGTGAACTTAAGTAATTTTAAGTTGTGGGCACATCTTTTTTGTTATTATAAAATAAATATATACAATAGAGACAAAAGGTTCTATTTATAAGAGATTACAAGACAATGTTTCTAAACAAAACACTCTTAAGAGAATGCAGAAAAGGAAACTTCTTAAACCAACTAAGATGACCATTATAGAAACATTACAATATTTTAATACCCTCCCTTAATAGTCATCATACTAACTACCCGACAGAAGACATGACCAAATCTGTAGGTCTTTTGGTCACAAATGCAAAAAAGGCTTCCCTCTTCTCCTCAGAATGCTCTACAACATTGAATTTGTTGTTGAGGCCCTCCCTGAATCTGCCGAACTTTTGGAGACAACCCAAGTAACAAAAGTCCCTCCCTTTATCTAGAGACATGCAGATCAACTGCTCAAACTAAAACCACAATTTTGAAGAAAAATCGGCAAACCCTTGTGCATACCGTTTGCCCTAGCAACTCTAGGTGCGTTCAAAAACAGCTACAAGAAACCACAATTTTTGTGGAAAAAATCGCCAAACCCAAACAATAATTTTCGAGGAAAAAATTATAAAACCGAACAAATGATTTTCGAGGAAAAAATTATAAAACCGAACAAACAATTTTTTTAGGAAATAATTTTGTTTTTATTAAAGGAAAAAATTATAAAACCCAACAAATAATTTTTGAGAGAAAAAACTAAAACCCAAATATAATTTTTGAGGAAAAGATTATAAAAACCCAACAGTAATTTTTTAGGAAAAAATTAAAAAACCCAAAATAATTTTTTAAGGAAAAAATTATAAAACCCAAAATTATAAAATTATAAAACCCAAAATGAGAAAAACCCTTTACAAAATCATAATTTTGGTGGAAAAAATCATACAAAAAATTGGGACCTTGAGGTAGGAAAGAAACTAACCACATTACAAGCAAGCACAAAAAATGTAGTGAGGAACCATAACGTGTGTGATGAATGGCTAAGGAAGGCCAAGGAAGCTAAGTTGATAGCCACTCACGCAAGAGAACACCCACAGAAAATCAAGGAAAAGGTTGCTAACAGGGACCATGCAAAGCAAGATTTTAGGCAAGAAGGTTCAAAACCTTTTTCCAAAATCTATAGATAATCAAGTTCGGTGAATATCTAGTTAGATGGAGAGACTTACTTGTTGAGGATGGAACTTGGGAAGGAGAACAGATTCTACAGCATCCCAATTTGCGATTGCTAGAGGACCAGCAATCCCGGGAAGGGAGGACTGTAATGTCCGTTTCTGCCTAGCCCAATATTAAAATAATATTTGCTAGCCTTTATTATTCTCGAAGGCTAAAGCAAGGAATTAATGAGGGAATAAAAGTTATTTAATTAAATATGTTGGAGAGCTAGGTATAAGACAAATGTTAAGTCATATTTAATAAATATCAAGGGGCCACCTAATGAGAATGATAATGGGGCGATTTTCACACTTAGGCCATTTAATTATTTGAAGGCCCAAGTCGAAATAATAAATATTAATGATGGGCGGCATATTTAAAGGGGCGGCTTATACTCAAATTGAAATATTAATATTTCAATGTAAAAGTCGTTTGAGTGATAAATCATATAAAAGGAAGATATTGAAGGCTTAATGGATTATTGATTACTTGTGGTTATCTTCTTTCATCATGAAGATTTTTCTCTGAGCATCACAGTCTTGAAGCAAATGCCCTAGGACGACACCCCTAGAGGCTGGTGATTTGGATGTAGCCCCAGGTCATCAAAACTGGAGAATTCATTGTCCAGATTGGAGGATTGAAGAATCAGATTGCAGGTTCAATTTGTCAAGTCACAGGTGTTAAAATTAGCCTTTCAGATTAATATAAGAACCCAGAAATCAGAATTAGCTCCTAATTAGTTGTTTGTAGATAAATAGAGATAACCAAAATGAACACAAAGACACAAGTACCCTAGGAAAACCTCCCTCTAGGAGGAAAAACCCAGCAACAACAGATCCTTAGATCTGATTAAGCAATAATCAGACAGTATCTTTACAATTCGGCTTCAACACTTGAAGCATTTAGAACCAGCAGGCTATGCACAGTGGTATTGTGTCTTCAAACTAGGGCATACACAACATGAAAGAACTTATCTACAATACACTTGTTCGCTGCCACAAGGAAGTTTGCTGTCTCTGTAAGGTGATTCGCTGCACCTTGATTCAGGTTCGCTGACCCTAGAACAAGGTTCGCTGATCTTGGAATGTAGTTCGCTATGCATAGAAGTGCATTCGCTGTCCTTAGGATATATTCACTGACTGTAGATGGCATTCGCTGATCACTGCTGAGGGAAAATGTATTCGCTATGTATTTGTGTATCTTTTAACCTTGCAAGTAGGAAAATATATAAGAGGTTCATCTTCTTACTTATCTTTAGGTCGGCCCATTTATCCTTGAGCGCTAAAATCATTTTGCATATAACAACGATGTGGATAGGTCCACACGTTTGGAGTGAGGCTTTAACTTAGTACATTTCAATATAGGGTTGGCAATATCATGAAACATGAGTTTCTTTATGTTTGGCGTGGAGGATATATAAGGGGGCCAGCCCTATTTGATTTCCACATTAGATACAATAGATAGGGCCCTGCCCTATAAGGATTCGGATGATGCCTTAAGGCAATCCGAATCCTATTTATTTTCTCACCAAGTTACAAAATCAACAACAGGGTTTTAGATTTTTGCTGGGTGATACCAATCATTTTCATACACATTGCTGGAAGGTGCGATATGCTGCAGATCAAAGGCATCTTATTCACAGATTGCAGCATTGGGCCTCTTCATTGTAGCAGTCTGTAGCTACAGCATTCAGCCCGCATCACATTTGCTTGAGAAGGGAATCGCAACCTCTACAATGCGCTGGATTAACCTTTCAAGGACGATCCTATTGAGTTTGTGGTCTTCAATATTGATGGGTTATTCAAGGTGAAAACAAACACGAGTATGAGTTGCATGTGATGTTCTGTAATTTTTGGTTATTTGCAACAGTATAAATATTGTAATACTAATAATCATTGGATTTCTCTATCTCAATAATAATACTTGAGAAGGTTTAAGTTTCCTTGCAAAATTCAGTTTTGTATCCTTCATTACAAATACTTATTGTTGAATGCACGAGCAAAATCAAGTCAAGAAATAAATCTCAAACATACATTTAAGACAAAACCATAAACTCCATTAAAAATCAGAGGAAAGGATCCCCTAGTCAGAAGGGTGTGTTTCGATTGAAGGGCTTCAGTCTACAATGCACTCGCACATCATTTTTCAGGGCTGCAATTGTTTATCAGATTTGGAGGCCAATTTGGAGGTGAAATTCAGAGCTACAGGTCAGTTTTAAACTAATTACAGCAAGATATCTTCATGCTTCTAAGTATCATTGAAAACAGCAACAGAAAGGACAAGTTTATCAGACCTAACACTGGTTTACTGGGAGTTTGACAAGGTCAGCTAGGATTTCAAGACAATTTCTAGGATATTTGTATCTAAATCTGCATATTTTAATCATCTTTATCTCAGGAAAATAAAAGAAGATCAATATAATACATTTCTGAAATTTCTGGGCAGAATTAAAAGGATTTTCTTTACTTCTATATTCAGTAATACTCAGAAATATATTTCTATTAGCACAAAAATAAGATCAATAATCTGTTTATAAATCTGAGTTTATTGAAGAATTTTTTTTACGCAAATAAAGTTCCAGAATATTTTGTGCCCTAGTTTGGAGATATTAATATTTATCTATTATCCCTATTTGGGGATAATTCACTCTTTGAATATGAGCAGCTGGGGGAGTTCTTAGTAGGTGGTGATATACTTTCTTATAGTCTAGATTTTTTACCTTTTCTGCATTTTCATTCTCTTTGAACTTGATTTTATAGATGCAACAGCCCTGCAAACGTGTATGAAGCTTGAACAGCTCAACAAATGCCAAGTGCAAAACCAAAGAATCTAAACAAGATTGAGGGCAACAATTTCTGCAAATTCGAGGAATCAGTACTTACAAACAGTTTGTGTTGTTGAAGGTGCAAAATGAAGGGAATGAAAAACACAAAGAAGAATTTATCTCATTGAATATGCAAAAGGAAAACTCATTTAAAAAATAGTTTATATGTTTTACCAAATAAACATGGTTCGACTGCTCACCTTTTTTATAAATGTCAATATTTTATAAAAATTTGAAGTGACCTAACAAACATGGTTTGACTGCTGATTCTTTGAGTAAAGTTCAGCATTTTTTGGAGTAATTTAAAGCAAGGATGTTTGAAGTTCATGCATTTGAGATATTACATTCCAAACTTTCAGAAAAAATGATGAATGTGGCAAAATTTTATCATCAATGGTAATAATTAAAAGTTGAACAGGCAATCCCATTCAAGAAATAAGTGGTAATAAAAAAGGTCAAAGAGCTTATGAGAAGAAAAGTGGTGTACTTAAAAAACAATACTAGAAGCCACCTCCAAAGGTCTCTATAAGCTTAATTTTTTATGGGGCAGCATGAGGGAATCCAGGTTTGGGAGAGGGAGGATTTGCCTTTATATCTTTGCAAGGAGATCTGGTCTATGAGGCTCACTATTCCTGAGCAATTGCACAATAATTAAGTGGAATGGGAAGCTCTCATTGCAGGCCAAGCAGTGGCAATTTCTTATAACATTAAAAAATTGAATGTGGAATGTGACTCCCTAATAGTTATTAATGTGCTGGTCAAAGAAAGAAGTCCAAGTTGGAAATTCAATTGGTATGTTGAAGAAGCTAACAGTTTAAAACAATACTTTGATTCTATTAGCTTCATGCATCTCAAAAGACACTTGAAACTCAGTTGCAGAACATCTAGCCAATGAAGGTATCAATCAAGATTCAAAACCCTCTTATGGCTATGTACAACAATCAAGTTAGCTCTTAGCAAGGCTTAGAGCCAAAACTAGTGTCTAAGTGCCTGTAGATGTTTTCTTTTGTTTTTAAAGAGCCTCAGAGGAGCGGTGACAAATCATACCCTCACAAGTAAATAGCTGTGGCTAATGACATGCTTCAATCGTTTCTCCACAAGTGGTGCTAAGATTTGATAGTAAGCTGATTGGAGGAGGATACAAGTATTTATGACAGGCTAGTTTAGATGATGGTGGAGAGAGAGAACATGTTAAAAGTATGTGTTCATGATTAATGTGTGATCGTAAGGCAAAGGCAAGTATTGTTATATGCATTGGCAGGTGTCCTAGGTTTCTGCTGTATGAAATGGCTACCCAGTGGCCTTCATTTCGTCAAAGAATTCTGGGTGATCAAGCATTAGTTGAAAGACGGAACTGCAAGGCACTAGCCTTCTACCTGTTGAATGATGTTATATGACTCTGGCTTCTTCAGTTATTTATACCAGATCAGTTTCCGGGGACGCAAATCCCTATAGAAGGATTAGAGTAGGGCCAGGCTAAGCCTTTGAATTAAGAGGGTGTGGATTCCACCACAACTCCTATGTGAAGATGCAGGTAAAGTGCTTGACACTTTGCATGTTCATCATTTTAGAGGTGGATTAGTGGTGGGGAGTGATCATACCGTTCCACATATATGTGTTCCCTCTTTACACAGAGCTTGCGAGCAGGAGGAAATATGTTGTGGTGTTAGGTTTCTGTCTCTAGCTGGTTATAAAAGGAGCCAAGCCTCTGCAACAGTCCAGAGGCTTGGGTGGAAAAAGTTGTGGATACTGGATATACTATATTAAAATCTCGTGAGTTTTGAGGGGACGTGCAGGGTGCTAATGGTCATTGAGGAGTGTCATTGGTGGTATTGATATTATATTTTCCTAAGTTAATTATTAATGCTCAATCATGTAATATATTGTAATTTTAGTTTCTTGTTAGAAACTTTCTATTTTGTAAATCCTTGTAATTTATTTATTGAGAGTTCTTGCTCATTGTTAATACATCAAATTTTTTTACCAATTACTTGCGTAAAATGGTATCAGAGCAACTGTTAAAAAAAAAATCGTTTTTTCTAAAATTTCTTTCAAGAAATTTTCTCGGTTTTGAAAAACGTTTTTCGAACTCAATTTTTTCACGGGATTTTTTCATGACTTTAGGAAGGTTGTCTTTTGTGCACACGTTCGTGACGACTCCTTCTCTGCTCACGTCGTCCTTCAAGAAAAACCCCACATCATTTTTTTAGGCGATATTTTTCATGACCCTTTCACACGATTTTTTTTCGTGCCTTTCTGCAAATCGTGGTGCGTCTCTTTTGTGTTTTGCGATTTCATATTTTTGGCGGAATTTTTAATGGTGACGGATTTCTTCTCACGACCCACGATTTTTGCCCGACGCCCTCAACTTGTGGCCTGCAGCTCGTGTGAAGGATTTTTCAGTCTTTTCTCCGCACAACCTGCAAATTTTGGTGATTTTTTTTTTTTTTTAAATCGTGTGGAGATTTTTAAGGCGTCTGCTCAACACGACCTGGTTCATGTTTATGTGTTCAGATCAGCCTGTGTGACCTACGGGATCTTTTTCTGCAGCCTGCATTTTTTGCCTAGGGTTTCTGCATTGTCAGCTAGGGTTTATACCCTTCATTTCAAGCCTGAATATTTTTTTCAATTGCAGATTCTTTGTGGGTTTTTCGAGATCCGAATTGGGTTACCTTTAGTTTTTTTTGGGTGCATCATTTTCCGTGCCTCGATTTTTGAGCCATCGGATTTGCATTCTGATTTCAGATTCCTTGTGGGTTTTTTAAAAACTAATCTGGGTCATTGTCAGAATTTTTTGGGTCAGCCGAAAAAAATTTCTCGAAATCTGTGCCAACCGTACTTCATCTTTTTCAAAGTCTATACCTGATTCTGCTTTTGTTTCAGAATCAAGCCTTTTTCGATTTTCTCGTTTTCCATGCATTGGGAAACGTGCAAGATGACGTCTTTGACCAACTTGATGTTGGAAGGCAATTAGAGATTTAATGGCAAAAATTATAACACCTAGAAGCAGCGCATGTTAACCATTTTTTAATATCACCACCTAGATGATCTTGTTTTGGGAAAAGAATCTTGTCCTTCCGCAGTCGGATCAGATCAAGACAAATTGGATGATCGCAATCGAGAAGCTGTCATGCTTCTTAAGCTCTCTGTCACAGATGACCAGTTACCTCAGATTCCTTTTGGTAAATCGGCCTCAGGAAATTTGGAAACATCTAAAAGAGTTGCATGAGACATCCAACAAAAGCTGAGCGTTCTTTCTAAAGAACCAGTTGTTCTCCATCATGATGAACGCATGTCCTTACAGGAGCATCTCAAGAAGATTAGGGACATTCGAGATCAGCTCGAAGCTATTGGTCGGAAAATGGAGGAAGAGGATATGGTAGTCATTACCTTGAAGAGTCTACCAAAATCCTATGAGCACTTCATAGAGACTCTCAACATTACATCTACGAATGTTGATTTGAAATTTCTGGAGTTGTGCACCAAACTTTTGGCAGCAGGATCACTGGAAATAACAGTTTGATAGCGGTGCCACTTCATCCCCCTCAGAACAAGCATTTGCAGCCAAATCTTTTCACAAGGATAAAGGCAAAGCTCAGTCATCTCAACAGAAGGGCTCCAACTAGTCTCAGGAAGATTCGAAGAAGAAGGTTCAATGCAATTATTGTCACAAATATGGCCATATGATTAAGGATTGTCGCAATTGAATAGCTTCCGAGCAGTGGAAGCAAGGGCGTTTCAGCCTAAAGCCAATGTCACTGAGCACACGGAGCAAAAAGAATCTGTCTTTTATGCCTTCATGGCTAAAAGACCTACAAATCATGTGAAACCTTCTGCTTGGTATATTGATTCTAGTGCTTCTTGGCATTTCACTCACAAGCATGATTGGTTTACAGAATTCTCTCCCTATACTGATCCAGTTATTTTTGGAGGAGGTGAAGAGTATACCGTTGTCGGCAAGGGCAATGTTCAGATACAGTCTAGTGGGAGGAATCTCATATTCCTCAATGTATACTGCATTCCTAGCATGGAACTGAACCTTCTCTCTATGAGTCAGATTATGCCTACCATAAGGCCTACCGGCTGATTGATGTAGACACCAATCGTCTCATCTTCAGTCGTGATGTTGTCTTTGATGAAGATCAAGGACCATTTCAGATTTCCTCATTTGAGCAGAATTTTGAGGATCAACCTTTGAAGGCTTCTGATTTAGGTGTTTGTCTTCCATTTGGTTCACCTGATGGGAGGGATGATGCAGCTTTTGTATTTGATGATGCACTACCTGAATTTCCTCTGGATGATGCTAATCTTTCACCTGTTCCATATCCTCTTCCACCCTCAGTTCCAATTATTCCACCTACATCTGATGTTGGCACTTCTACTCTCCAGCCTAAATGGTGGGCTAAGACCATCAGTGATCTTCGTCCTGATAAGCTCATTGAGGGTAGATCTTCCAAAAATAAGGGCAAGCAGCAAAATGCAATTAACTTTGCTCTCATGGCTAACATTCATAGTATTTATGAGCCTCAGACATATGCAAAGGAAAAAGGAATTCCAGAGTGGGAACAGGCAATGGATGCAGAATACAAGAGCCTTCTGAAGAACGACGCTTGGGTTGTCTCTGATCTTCCTCCAGGGAAGAAGTCCATTAGTTGCAAATGGGTGTATGTTGATGTGTTTTTCATGCACATGCGAACACAGAACAAAATACCTAAAGGTACCTTATCCTCTCTTGAACAAAGTTCCTGACTGCTGAAGATCTCGCCGAAGGATCAGTCAGAGTAACTCCAAGGTTCTGTTATGTAGGATCTCTACGTGTGGATAAGCTCTCTGTGGTATGATGTGATTTTGCTGGAATCACAAGGGGACTTACACTCGATGACCTGAACGTCTGATTTGCTGGAATCACAAGATTTCACTGGCCTAGATTTTAAAAAAAGAAAAAGGATGAGGGCGAAGAAAGGATCTAATTCTGACACTAAGAATGTAGGAGCAATGAATGATCTTTGATGAAATTCTAACTAAGTCTTGTCTTGACATCCCAGGACCATCTCCACAAGGTTAGTGCGATCTTCGGAGGAAAGCTTTATGATGTTCAGATCATTGCTACAGGCATAGACACCATCAGGCTGATGCATATCAATGAAGAAGTGACAATTGAAGTTAAGCTTAAGCTGAATGATTCCAGTTGACTACACAAGGCAAGTCTGCAATCAACAAACTGCTAGTAGTATGGATATACAAATTTCACCATCAATCAAACACATTTCTTCCACTCATCTAATAACATGAAATCAAAACTGAGAAGTATAAAGACCATGGAAATTGTTGAATCGACCCATAGATTTCACCATTTCTTCAATGAAGTTTTACAAGTCTTTTACAACATCTTGGCAACAATCTTTGCCTTCTCTTACTATTCTACTCTAATTGCTATTCTATCAACTGACTATTCACTATTAGCTAACTATTCACCTACTATCAACTATTGACTAACTATTAGCCTTTACAAATGAGGAGCCAAGGCTTATATAGTGCCCACAATACAATTCAATGGCTTAGATCAATTTGAGATCAATGGCCAAGATTTTACAATGAAACCCTAATTAGGGTTTGTTACAACAAACTTAATTCTAACCAATGAAATAATTGCATTATTTGGACACATGTCTTCTCTGGAATATTCGACCAATGGATAGTCAGGGTAGGTACATCGAAGTTAGTGCCATCTTTGATGAGTCAGGTACATTGAATCTGGACATGCTGAAGTGGACCAACCCGACTGGAGGAGTGATGACTGGGATGCCACCTTGTTTTCCTTCAAATGCTGGACTGGAAGAGGTCGTCCTTGATGAGGCTGGGCTGGAGAAGGTCGTCCTTGTTGACGCTGGGCTGGAGAAGGTCGTCCTTGTTGATGCTGGGCTGGAGAAGGTCATCCTTGTCCTGACCTGGTCTTTTTTCATCTGCCAAAACAAACCAAAAGATGATTAAGGACACATGATAACTTCATTTCAACATAGCATTTTCAACTTAAATCATCAACAAAAAGATATTAACATGAAACTTGCCCAAGATTTTCTCCAGGAACAGACCCTATAAGAATTTCGCCCTGGACCCTTTGGAA
This sequence comes from Cryptomeria japonica, assembly GCF_030272615.1. NCBI lineage: Eukaryota > Viridiplantae > Streptophyta > Pinopsida > Cupressales > Cupressaceae > Cryptomeria > Cryptomeria japonica. Next base: position 493,418,263 of record NC_081408.1, read on the forward strand.
GGGTCAGGAGCGAAATTCCAACTTTAGCTCAAAATTCACATTTTTGAAGGTCAAACATCTTTCCAAGGCATTGCAAATAGCTTTTCTCACCCTAGTCCAGGCTTGACTTAGCACAAAATTTGGAGAAAAGGATGGTTTTAGTGTTTTTCGCTCTGGACCCTTTGGAAGGGTCAGGAGCAAATTTCTTGTTTGTAGCTCATTTTTTTCATCATTTCAACTTCAATCCACCTCACAAGGCAAGGAAACACTTTTCTTCTCTCATCCAACCCAAGTTTATCTTGATTTTGCAAGGCAAAATAGGTGATTGAATGATTTTCGCCCTGGACCCTTTGGAAGGGTCAGGAGCGAATTTCCTCTTTTGGCCTAAAATCATTACTTCTGGAGACAACCATCAACTTAAGGGCAATCACAAGGGCATCTTTTACCTTGGTCTAGGCATAGCTTGGCATAAATTTGAAAGGAATAGGTAGATTTTAGGATTTTCGCTTTGGACCCTTTGGAAGGGTCAAGAGCAAAAATCTTGTTTTAGGGCCATTTCACCATCATTTCAACTTCAAATCACCTCCAAGACTTAGAACACCTTGCCTCGCTCCTCTCCAAGTCATAAAAACCAAAATCTTGACTTGATTTGCAAGGAAAAAGGGTGATCTTAAGAATTTCACTCTGAACCCTTTGGAAGGGTTAGGAGCAAAATTCTTATTTGGCTTCAAAATTTGCATTCTTGGCGACCAAAATTCACTCTAAGGCAATCCAAATGACTTCTCTCACCCTTGTCCAGGTTTGACTTTGCTCAAATTTTGGAAGAAAAGATGGTTTTTTTAGGATTTTCGCTCTGGACCCTTTGGAAGGGTCAGGAGCGAAAATCATTTCTAGGCTCAATTCCTTCATCTCTCATGGTTTCTAGCAACTCAAAGTCACTCTTAGGGGCAACTTCCTCTTGATTTTACCTTATCCCACACTTGACCTAGCAAAAATTTGATAGCAAAAAGAGGTTTTGAGAAAATTCACTCTAGACCCTTTGGAAGGGTCAGGAGCGAAATTTTCATTCTTGACCAAAAATTATCATTTTTTCAACTTGAAACTTCTTTGCAAGTTAAGATTTCATCCTTCATTGTCATAGGAACAAGGTTTCATGTCCAAGAAAGATTAAAAAGTAGGCTTATAAGGAATTTCGCTCTGGACCCTTTGGAAGGGTCAGGAGCGAAATTTCCTTTCCTGGCTAAAATCCTTCATTTTCACAACTTCCAAACACTCTCAAAGGCAAGATCATGTCCATTTTCCCTTTCAACATGCTTTGGACATCACAATTTGGTCAAATAGGGAAGGAAATGAGGTCTAGGAGGATTTTCGCTCTGGACCCTTTGGAAGAGTCAAGAGCGAAAATCATGATTTGGGCTTGATTCTTCCTTTTTCCAACTCAAAATCACCTCTAGAAGGTAACAAAACATCATTCTTCACCCAGGAGACAAGGTTTGTGGTGTAAGCAAGGTCAAAAAAATAGGCTTGCAAGGAATTTCGCCCTGGACCCTTTGGAAGGGTCAGGAGCAAAATTCACCTTCTTGGCTAGAATCCTTCATTTTTTCAAAGCTTTCAAACATTCCAACGTCCAAACATGTCTACTCTTCCCTTCAAAATGCCTTGCAAATCAAAATTTGGTCAAACAAGGCAAGAAATGAGTCTTAGGTTGATTTTCGCTCTGGACCCTTTGGAAGGGTCAGGAGCGAAAATCTTGATTTAGGCTTTAATTGCTCATTTTTCAAACTTCAATCTTCTCCTGGAGGCAAATATAGATTGTTTTCCACTTGAGGAACCAGGTTTTAAGCTCATTCAAGGTAGCAAATGAGGATTATAGTGAATTTCGCTCTGGACCCTTTGGAAGGGTCAAGAGCGAAATTCCTAATCTTGGCCAAAATCCTTCACATTTCTACGTTCCATCACCTCAAAAGGCAGAGACATGTTATTTCCTTCCCAAATTCGCCCATGGAACAAGGTTGGTATCCAAAACAAGGGAGCAAATGAGGCTTATGAAGAATTTCGCTCTGGACCCTTTGGAAGGGTTAGGAGCGAAATTCCTATTTTTGGACAAGATCCTCACTTTTCAAAACACTTCTCAAGGCAAGAACACATCAAGACTCACACACAAAGCCTAATAAACCAACGCCCATCCAAAACAAGGAAGGAAAATGAGGGTTATAAGGATTTTCGCTCTGGACCCTTTGGAAGGGTCAGGAGCAAAATTCCTCTCCCAGGCTAGAATCCTTCATCCCAAGGTCTAAAATCTCCTCTCCAAGGCAAAGTTGCATCAAACCTTCTCAATTATGCCTCAAAAGTCTACAAACTTGGTCAAGCTAAGGAGAAAAACAGAGGAAATAAGAATTTCGCTATGGACCCTTTGGAAGGGTCAGGAGCAAAATTCACCTTAGGCCATGATCCTGACTTCATTTCTTTTGCATTTCTTCATTCAAACAAGTGCTTTTGCCTTCATTCAAGCCTGGGAATGCGTTAGTTCTAGGTTTTGGTCAAAGTAGAATATCTTATGGAGAATTTCGCTCTGGACCCTTTGGAAGGGTCAGGAGCGAAATTCGCTTTGGACCCTTTGGAAGGGTCAGGAGCGAAATCTTGATATTTTGGACTCTCCACCAGGATCATTTTATGGAATATAACATTTAAGTATAAGTGATACTTTAAGTTATATTCCATATATACTTTCAGGATGTTTGAGAGTGGTTTCGGACCTCCCGAAGTTATATTGCAAAATCTAGTTTTTGGAGGATTCTTCAATTTTCCAGACTTGGTCAAATTTCAAGATCAGGACATTCCAAACTTAGCCAAATTTCAGGGCATTTGAAGATCAGGATGACATTTCAGACTTCATCACTCACCAACTCGACCTAGCTCGGACCTTCAAGAATGATACCCACTCACAAAGCAAGACACAATTAGCAACAAGAGCAAAACCAGGCCCTAAGGAAGACTCTCAAAGAAACCCTAATTCTGAGGCCTTGTGGACTCACCCTGGCTTAAGCAAAGCCTATATTCCAACGATCCCCTCAACAGCACTCATCCTGCAAAGGCTAACAGACAAAACCCTATAAGACCTAGAAAGCAAACCCCAGAAAGCAAAAAAAGTAGGGGTCCCCATTTGCAATGGGGCGATGTGTGAATACATCACAACAGTGTATAAGGTCAAGTATCATGCAGATGGTACTTTAGATAAATATAAGGCTAGATTAGTTGCTCGAGGATTCACACAGACGAAGGGCATTGATTATGAGGAGACATTTGCTCTTACTGCCAAGATAAGTACCATTGGTCGCCTTCTCGCTATTGCAACTCAGTTTGGATGGAAAGTCCACCATATGGATGTTAAGAGTGTCTTCCTCAACGGTGAATTGCAGGAAGAAGTCTACATGACGCAACCTACTGGTTTCAAGGTTGCTGGCAAAGAACATCATGTAGACTCAGGAAAGCACTCTATGGACTCAAACAGGCTCCTCGAGCGTGGTACATTAAGATTGATCAGTACTTGGTTGCTCATGGTTTTCAATGTTGTCCTTCTGACACTAATCTGTATATCAAACACTCTGGTGATGATATTCTTTTTCTTGTTGTCTATGTGGATGATTTGATCATTACTGGCAGTTCAGCACATTTGATTGCAGAAATCAAACAGGACCTATGCAAGGATTTTGATATGATAGATTTTGGGCTTCGCCATTATTGTTTAGGTGTTGAGGTTTGGCAGACTGATAGTAGCATTATTATTTCCCAGTCTAAGCATACCAGGAACTTGCTTGACAAGTTTCGAATGCAGGATTGCAAAGTTGCTTCCAAACCTATGGAGACAGGACTGAAGTTGTCGGCCAAGTCTGATTCTCCTCTTGTAGATGAAACACAATTTAGCCAACTAGTGGGCAGTCTCATCTATCTTATTGCTACTAGACCTGATCTCAGTTTTGCAGTGAGCTATATTTCACGCTTGATGGCAGCCCCCAAGGTTGATCATCAAGTAGCAGCGAAGCGTGTGCTGCGTTATGTGAAGGGCACCTCTGATTATGGACTTTTTACACTAGGAGTCATGATCCTTGACTCAGTGGGTTCACATATTCAAATTGGGCAGGTTCGGTTGATGACAGGAAGTCAACCTCTGGATATGTATTCAGTTTGGGATCTGGTGCAGTCACATGGACTAGTAAAAAGGGGCAGGCAGTGGCTCTCTCCTCGACAAAAGCAGAGTATCGAGGAGCAGTTAAGGGCATGTGAGGCAATTTGGCTTCGCCAGATGCTTGCGGATATGCAAATATCTCAAGAAGGTCTGACTCCCTTGTTCTGTGATACTTAGGGAGTGCTCAAACTTGCCAAGAATCCCGTTTTCCATGAAAGAACCAAGCCTGTGGAAACTCACTGTCACTTCATCATAAAGCTTGTTCAAGACGGCTCAGTTCAGTTGCTATATGTTCCAACAGCAGATAAGACAGCAGATATTCTCACCAAGTCACTCAATCCAGATAAGTTTGTCAAATTCAGGGGGCAGCTTGGTGTTATTGATAGATTGAGCATTAAGGGAGGGTCTTAATATTATATTTTCCTAAGTTAATTATTAATGCTCAATCATGTAATATACTGTAATTTTAGTTTCTTGTTAGAAACTTTCTATTTTGAAAATCCTTGTAATTTATTTATTGAGCGTTCTTGCTCATTGTTAATACTTCATTTTTTTTTACCAATTACTTGCGTAATAGGTGGCAGTTGGATGTTGCTACGGTTTTGTGAGATAACAGGTTGTAAATGTCCTTTTAGTTCTAGTGTAGATGCAGGCTAAAGTTGTTTCATAGATAGCTTTTGGTTATGTATTTCCTGGTCTATGATAGGTTTTCAAGGTTGTTTCTACTGGTTTCATAGTAGCTTTTTGTATGTATTTTCATGCCAGCTTTGTCAACTTTAGATGTAGTGCAAAACTTTTTAAAAATTTAAAGGGCAGGGGCCACCATGGAACCCCTACTATTTTATCTTTCAAAAAAAAAAAAGTTTATGCTGTTGATAAATATGTGTGGAATTACTTTCACATGTGTTTTCAAAGGCAAAAAGATAAGCAAAATGTTACAAAAACTAATAAATACAATTTACTGTTAAAAATTAAACGTTGCATTTTAATTACAAGATATACCGGTCAAGGCCCACTTTGTTTAATTAGAGAGAGCAATATGTGCACTCATACAAAAATGCTCTTATTTTAAGGCATGACTGTAAGTACGATTTGGTTTCTACTTGCAAGGGCATCAGAGCTTTACCTGTTGGTAGCCAGGTGTTCCTTATTCTATTTCTATTTAAATGGCTGCCAAAGCCAGTCTGAATGCCTATCACAGCCAACAATCTTTTTTCAGGGTTTGCATTCCAAGTTGGGCGCTTGTGGAGGTAACCTTGACTCCTAGCAAAAGCTAGCTCCGTCTCCAGATCTGCAATTTTCTTTCCTAAATCTCTGGCAAACACCAAATAATACTCTTCTATGAGAACTTGATATTTTTAAGTGTATCTCTAATTCAAAGATTATGTGGGTAGTATGGAAGGAAAAATGCTTATCTATAATGTATATTCATTGTGACCCTTAACTTTTTATGGAAAAAGGTCAGCATTAATTAACAATTAAAAAAAACACAAAGTTCCACACGTGCATACTTGCATCTGAGATTCATCAACTGCTCATCTACATTCATTATCCTTGTTACCTAAGAAAAACAACAAAAAGTATTGTTCAATTGCCTGCAGATGAATTTAACACCAACCTGACTAACAAAAAAAATGCATGAAATGATACATAAAATTGTTCCAATTAATATATTAATTTTAAAATAAGCAAGGATTTGTAAATCTAATTTACCTTTGATGGCACGTTGCACAAACAGCAAAACAAAAAATTCCGCTAGAAAGGAATTGGAGAGAAAATAAACCTGTTCATTATTTTGCTGAAGAAGACTAGTAAGCAATTTTCTCATCTCTGCATCTTGCCACAACCTGATGGCGAAAGACCTCAAGTTGTCATAGAATGATTTTGATTCAATAATTTAATATTTGATAGCAAAACTACTAAATTTCTATGCACATCCTCCTACATTCTGGTTCCAAAACTAGAGCTCTGTGAATGATTTAAAGTTTTAAAAGAAAAAATTAATTGGTCCAAAAAAATTCTTTGATGTTGAAGTAAAAAGAGAAAACCACGCTTTTATGATCCATGGTACCAGTAACTATGCATGAACTGGAGTGATCAAACTTCCTGGATGTCTCTTCCAGAACAGCATAAGATGAGGAAGCCCATTAGGAGGAGCTAACAATGATCCAAAACAAAGCAAATCAAAAAAGAAAATGAAGTAGCATTTAACCTTTCAAAAATCTTTCAAAATACAAAAGAAACAACAAGAATCAGTAGCTGATTGTTAGAATATGAAATCCCACTTATCAGGCCCAATTTGAATGACAGGTTACAGCTGGTCTGTAGGGACGAAAAATATGTTTTGAATTTCAAATTCATGTGGACAAGTTGGCAATAGGAAAAGTGGGTGCTTTTCCCTCCTAAGAGGCCTATTTAAGATAGGAATCTTTTCCTTTCTACTCACTCATTCATTCAAGTGAGATTTTTTATTCTAGTGTTTTTTGGTATCTTTAGAAACTGTCAATATCTCTATTTGTTTCTCTTTGGAAGGGTTTTTCTTTTTTTTACTTGAGTTAATACATGTAGATCTAACGGTGAGTGTTTGGTGATTCTGATATGGTATTAGAGCTAAGGATTTAACACTCGGTTCAAAGGCCACTCACTCACTCATTCAAGTGAGATTTTTTACTCGTGTTTTTTGGTATCTTTAGACACCGCCAATATCTCTATCTGTTCCTCTTTGGATGGGTTTTGCTTTTTTTTTGCCTTGAGTAGATGCCTGTAGATCTAATGGTGAATGTTTGGTGATTCTGATACGGTATTAGAGCTAAGGATTTAACCCTTAGTTCAAAGCCCACCGTGCCTTGTGAGAGCTATCACAAATTCGCAAAGCAAAGACTGCATGACAAAGGAGCACCCTATGATATTGAAGTGTGGTGATGCTGAGTTGTTCTGATAATTTCATACCTAAGAAGACTGCAGAAAATTGGGGCAGTTTTGTCATATGTTGTCAGAGAAAGGAACTTAAAGAAAGAAAGTACAATCTAGATACTGAATTTTCAAGATCTCACATATCTAGGGCGTTCCTCTTAAAAATTGAGCGGAGATGTTTTACTTTTCTATTAAAAATCCAAAGAGCTTGAAACAAAGGAATGGATAATGAAAAGTTTGATGCCATGAGCCCAGGTTTTATTCTCACTAAATCTTGCGCATCTTGTAGTAGCCATGGGAACACATCAAGTTAGGAGTCGAAATTATGGATTGCGTGGAGTTAGGGCTCTAGTGTAATCATAATAATAGTGTTCCACGGAAACGCGTTCCCCCCCTCCAGGCCCAAGTCCCCTGTCCCCGAAACCCGTCCCCGAAACTTTTTCCCTTTGTCCCCCTTTCCCCAAAGCACATCCCCACGCCCCCCGTCTCCCCGTCCCCAATGGCCGTGGAACAATGAATCATATTAAATACTCAAGCCCACCCTCATGTCTCTATGAGATCTGTCCTAATAATATCTAGGCTAAGCTTTGTCAGATAGGCTTAGCTGAATAAGTAAATCAAATGGACTCTTATATTGGAGCCCCAGGTTCAAACTCAAGGAGATGTCACACAGCATTGAAATTTCATGAAACAGGGTGTAAATCCTCAGTAGCTTTGACACAAGAGATCCCCCTGGTTAAAGCGTCTAAGCTCAATAAGAAAAAAAAATTTAAAAATAATCAAAATTTAAAAGAAAAAAATAATAATAATTCAATAAAATTCTGTAAAAATGTGGAATGGGACAAAAACCCAATTGGTAAAACTATCCCCACTTTCGTAAATCAAAGCCTGGATTCAGTTCACGGCAGACACAACAAATCGTTGAAAACGGGTAATGACCGCGGCGAATTTACGAACCCAAATAGAAACAAAAATAAACTGTTAAAATGTGGCCAAACCAATAAAACCCTGACTAGAAGTACCTTAACTTTATCAATTCTTTTATGCTAAGCAAAGTTTTTGAGACAGCATAACTTCTTCTGAGTATTCGTACAATTATTTTCAAAATCTATAGAAAAACAGATATAACGATGACTGAAGATATCCGAATTGAACCACACCCAAACTTTAAATATTTACAACAAAGAAACAAAAAGCATACCTTCCGGCGATGTAAAACCAGGCAAGGCAAGAAACCAAAACCATCAACAAGGTACTCATAATGCCTCGCCCCGATTCCGCCTGATATGCTTTAAATCTTTGTCTGTGTTTTATCCCATTGCTGTTATTCTCCCTCATTATCATCTTCCAAACTTTGATTTTAACTCTCCGTCGACTTTATTTTTGCCAGCAAATTTCTCCCTGAATATACCGATACGTCGTGGTTCAGATTGTATAAGAATCGGGCTGAAAATTTCTGCAAAGGTTCGATGAATTTGTACTTTACTTCATTCATTGCCGCCACTGCTTTCAAGCAATCATTGTCTGTATCATCATTAATTTAATTTGTAAGGAAATTTTGCAGCTGGTTTCAGCTGGTAGAAATTGAAGATTTAAAGAAGCTTCTGCTGTGCTTCTTGCATCCCAAAAACAGAAATTTCTTTCTGAGACGGATTTTCCGTTAAAAAAAGATCGTCTTTTGCTTTTGACTTTTATACTACATTCCCAATTGTTCGAAAAAATAAAATAAAATTAGGCAAGGCTTGGGCTTTTTCTTACGTCTCCTGATTTTCCTATGCAAAGCTGACTCCTCATTTGTAACTCAGAAAACTGTAATTTAGTTCGAAACCTTGAAACGTGCTATTAAAATAAAGCAAGTTAATTTCATTTTTAATATTTGTTAGAAATGCTTGAGAAGTGAAGGGAGGAGATAATATACATAGGATAGTACCTATTAAGTGAGTGGAGGAGATAATAGACATAGGATAGTACCTATTAGTTGGGATTCTTAATTTTGTCCTTCTTAAAATCATAAAGATAATTTCAAATCATTTTCATTTTTTTTAAATAGTTTATTTGATAAGTGTCTTGATTCTAATTAAGGGTTCACGTGTTACATTATTAAATATAATGTCTTATGGTATATTTTTTGTTAAGGTGTTTTACAAGATTTGAAAAAGGTAGGTAGATAGTAGAGCATTAATTTATGTTGGTGTATTAATGTAACATCACATGATTTGTTGTTGTTTTGATGTAAAGAACACATTTCATTCAATTATAAGTACTCATGATCAATACTAACAACTTTATAGTCACAACTACTAGTACGATAATATTAAAAATGTTAGAAACTAAAACAACAAATGATATCACAACTATTGGAACAAGCTCAACTATTGTGTCATCTACCCTAATGCTTGTGTAATGGAAAAGCATGTGAGAAAAAAAGTCAAAGCAAACATGTGGACAAAACAAGTCAAACAAAAAAAGAAAATATTATGTCAAACAATTCAATCCTACTTGTGACTACAAGCAAATGCATTATATAAGAGCAAAAATAAAACTAGAAGTTAAGTTGTTAGTAGCCTAGGTAATAATTAGCTCACACCATCTTAGATGTGAAACAAGCAATGGAACATTCAAATCAAATATGCAAATACTCTAAAAGATGAATCTTTAACAACTTATGTGAATAGCAAATAGCAAAAAGCAAAAATAACTTATTGCTTGATCAAAATTCACAACAAAAAAAACCATGATTAGCAAAGAAAAAGGGGACAATCCAAAGTAGAAGTTACAAATTATTTGGTATGACTTTTGTTTCTTCTTGGACGATTCAAATTTTTGGGTAACAAAGACTCTTGACTCATAGATGTCATTGAAAATTTTCATTTCAATGTTCTAGGTGTGAAAAATAACTCCAAAAAAAATTGAAATTAATTTAAAATTGAAATATCATCAATTCCTTCCAAATAATTTTTAAGGTTTTATTAAAGCACATGAATTATTAACTTGTATGTTAGGATTTTGTATCTTAAGACAAATCTTAATTCATTATTAGACATTTGACCATTATATAAGAATTATACATAGGTATTATTATATGTTTGTATGTAATTTTTTATTGTTGTTTTGTAAAATGGACTTGTTAACAAAGATTTAACCAAGGGGGGATCTCCCTACCCAAAAAGCTCAACAATAATTTTTATAAATACCACCTTATTCAGATGAAGGTTGAAGACACTAAGACGAGCATAGTTTCGATAAATAGATGTAATATAGTCTAAAGCTACAAGCACAAGTTCAAATCTAATTGCAAGTTAAAATCTGTATGGAAGTTCAAATTAATTTCGTAGTTAGTTTCTAAATTCACAAGTGTTCACCTAATTGCAAGTTCGATTAGGTGAACAAGTTCAAATCTAATTGCAAGTTCAACATATTCTAAAGCTACAAGCACAAGTTCTTATCTAATTGCAAGTTTGAATCTGTATGGAAGTTCAAATTAATTTTGTAGTTAGTTTCTAAATTCACAAGTGCTCACCTAGTTTTACATGAGACTTAGATAAATTAACAAAACAATTATTACAATCTAATAATACATTATTATGTTGATATGTGGTGATTGATCATGCAAGTATTGTACACTCGTTATGAAAAAAAAGTTGTCGTTTTTCTTGAAGAAAAAAAATGATATTGAAAAACCCTAAAAATAATCGACTTTGAGTGTTGCCCTAAAAAATTATTTGTTATAAGTGGTTGGAATGCAAAAAGGTGTTGTAATGGTGTCATATTGAATTAACTGGATAATAAGAAAAGATTGGATGGTTGTGTTCTGTGGATGTAGCCCATCTTGGGTAAACCACGTTAAATCTCTATGTTATGTATTTTTTCTTCATCTTGTGTGTTTGTATCTGCATATAATTGTTAATTTGTATTTGCTCTGGATCTGTGTAAACCCTAACATATTAGATATTTGAACATTATATAGGATTATGCATATGTATTATTATATGTTTGTATGTAATTGTTTAACTATTAGAACTCACCATTTTGTAAAATTTGAGATCGATTGTTTTATTTGTTTACATTTTAGTTGTTCAAATTTGGGTGTTGCTTATGGATTTTGATCTTACATTTTTGGCTCAAATTGAAGCCATTTTTAGCTCCAAAAGCCAAACCTTGGTTGCTAATATTTCTAAAAGGGCAAAATTTCACCCAAGCTTAAGTTGACTCTAAATCCTAAAAATACTAATCCACCATCCAACCCTTCTACCTCTAAGCTCACCTTTCCAAACTAATTTAAGCAAAAAATAAACAAGACTTGATCTATTTGAAGCAATGATTGACACTTTGTGGTCCATTGTTCATCAAATACAATCATTAAGGAAGAAGCTAGAAATAGATAAAGATTTCTCTCTCATCTTTTTTCTCCTAGTGCTAAGGATAAAGGGGAAACTCTTTCAATATGTGCTTTAGTTGCATCTAGGAATGAATGGGTATTGGATTTTATTGCTTTCATCATATGACCAACTCTAAGGGGATTTTCACATTTTTTTTTTTAAGATTGTAATACTTCAATAATTGTAATTGTTAACTCTTCACACAATGATGTCTTGGGATTAGACACACTTGAAATGCAATTCATGGTGAGCACATCAATGATATACTATGTTCCATAGATTTTTAGCAACCTCCTTTTTATATTAGATTTATCTATTGTAATGAAGGAAAATTTGTGGTTTTGTTTTTACATAATGTGGTGATCAAATAGGTGCAAAATCCGATGGTTATGGTTGCTTATGGGGTAGCTAACTGTGCTAGTTGCTTGTATAGGTTCATTTTTTCAAATTCTTCTCAAGCTTCAACACTCATTGAATATGCTAATTTTGTTGGCATGTTTGTCATTGATGTCAAGTACAAATTTTTGGTTTTATGTTTCAGATTTGTAAAGCTATTGAAACTCTACTTTTATGTAGGGTTTGGTACATGATCTAAAAAAACACAGTAACAAATTGTCAATATAGCCCAGTTTTTTATAGATCTTGCAAAGTGAAATGCATATAAATAGAAGAAAATATACAAATAAATGATTGTACTTGCTTATATGCATACATAATGAATGATAGTTGAGATGCTTCATGGCTCTGTAAAAAAGATGGATCTGCATTTCTGATGGCTCAGTTTGTTTCTCATCAGTTGTGTTGAAGGCATGGAGATACTGGGATTTGTTACTATCATAATGTTACAAAAATATTTATTTTGTGAATTAGTTTCTGTTGGTTATGGTACAGTTAGATGAACTAATCATTAACATTTCTTTTCATTCATAAATCAGAAGTATTTGTTATTAGTTAAGGTTTGGTTAAAAGTAGTTTCAACTTCCTCTCAACCCTATGAAACTACTTCTCAACTATACATCTAAAGGAGTCTATTTAATAACAAGTCATTGACATTCAATGGTGGTGTGAAGAGTATGGTCGTGTGATGTGAAATTTGAATATAAAACTTGTTGTTTGCTTAAGATTAGTGTGTGATAAGTGTGCACAAGTTAATGTAAAATTTGGAAATGAGTATGAATCAGTGTTCTACTAGAATGGAGAAATTTAACCTTTTTAATACAACAACTTATCAACCGGTAAACATAAAATCATATAACAATAAGCAACAATGTAATCACAAAGATGAACCCAATAACACCATAGATTTATATGTGGAAAACCTCAAAGAGGAAAAACCACGGTGGGATTGGAGACCCACAATATCTATCCACTAATCAGATGAATAAATATTACAATAAGGGGCCTGCACATGCAGGAAGGCCGATAGCCTAAAGCACACTACTCATCACAAAAGGAGTCTCACTGACTACATAAAACATTAGACAACAATCCGGAATGGAGAAAGTTGGCCCTGATGAAACCTTTCATTCAATAGTATTTAGCCTTTAATTCATTCAAATCCACCTGAGCCAAGATGGCAAAAGGTTCATACAAATAAAAAATTTCCTAGAACTCCTCCCTTCGGATTGTCAACAAAACTTCTCCATCATTCCCCCTTATTACTCTTGAAACGAGGTCATATCTCTCTGCAACTGCCTTGAGAAGGTTGACATCCATGAATACATTGGGAACCACTAACTTGCCCAAGTCATATTGCCATGTACTTGAGAACGAAGATTGCAAATTCCTCTATCCACACCATAATTTAAACATCTCTACCCAGACATGGGTACCCTAGCATCTGAAATAGTATATGCTTTATCAACTAACCCTTCTCCTAGGGTTTTGCCTTGTATAAGCCTTTGCCCCTGATATTTATCATTTATTGACGGTTTCAATTGGTCAAGAAAGTCAAACAGATTCCTCTTCAAATACTCTTTTTGTCCTGAGTGCTTTCATGAGGGAGCCATCCTTCTTGATTAGGGCCTTTTTAACAATTACCGACAGATGGAGGAGTGAAACTAGGGCTTAACACGAGACTTAAGAATCTCAACATAGAAAAATAAAAAATCTAACTCCTTTTATGCCAAGATTTTTTAACCCTATAACAATTCGCAATCCTTTCACCACAATCTCACGCAATTCACAACTTTCAATAGTTTTAACAACACAAAAGGGGAATTGAACAACTTACTGCTTTATAGGCACTGGGTGAACCTCAATACTGCACTACAAGAACTCTTTCAGATCTTCTTTAGCTCTAGAATCACCTTCTGGTCACTAATAGATTTCTTTGTGAATCGAGAATGATTTTGAAAAGGTTTTTATTATCATTCTAGAACCAAGAGTCACCATCTTGTCTGCCATTACTGCTCGCACAAGTGGTAAATGACTTGAATTCATATTTGAACCAAGTTTGAAACTGGACTCTTGATTCTCTCCATGATGGCATGTCGCATGATTCATACTAGTCAATTTGATATTGACCATATCTTGTGGCAAGTGGACACATCAAAAGCATGATGTGGCACCTCCAACTCATCATCCTCTTCATTATCATCAACGACCCCCACCATTTGACTTATCTTGCCCCCCCCTAGACACGTGGCATCATCTTGTGATGCCGCAATCATTATCCCATGATCATGTTTGACCGCAGGGTAGCAAGAGCCATAAGATTTGTTCAAGCTTGATCTTACTGGCCATGGTGTCCACCTTCTCTAGGCATTTAAAGACCAAGCATATTTTGATCAAGATTTAAAAGATCTTCATCCATTAACACATGTGCAGATTATAGGAAACTTAGTAGCCCGTCTGCTATCACAAAGGTATTGGTAACAATACTTAAGGTCAGACTTAGGAAAATTTTATGCAACTGATGAAATATTTAAAGGGAACCCACCCAGGAGAAATAAAATGCAGAGTTAGAAAAAAACAAGAACCACCAAACAATTGAATACCTGGGACACAAAAAGGCCCCACCAACGTTACTAGAACCCTCAGACTTAGGTGAAAAAGGTAATGCAAAATTATAACAGTTTAGGGATTTTATCGGAGACTTAAACAAAAATGCATAAAACCATAAACCCTAAGCCTGAAGCGTATGGCAAAAACAAAATTTATCCAGAAATGACCAACATTTTGCTTGAGGCATGAAGATTTTCACTAGGTCATTTTTCATAACTATCAGTGGCTCTAGTTGGGGACAATCATCACTCAGGTATGATATGAGAATCCTGAATCTTTGGTGGAGCAGACCATTCACAGAGAATACCAAAAAAGGAAGCTACCTAGACATGGTAACTCAGACAAGAAAGAAAACCTATTCTACTTATATACAAACCTATTCTAATGTTCATAAAAAGAACTACTTTAAGAAAAGTAGGGCTTCAATTATTGTCCATGAATAGGCAATTCAAGAATTTCATCGTTTATATCTTGGAGAAAATATGAATCTTCTCTCCACTTGCTTTGGATCAAATATGGACCAAGCCAAATGGCATCAAATTTGCCATGTTTTCCTTTATCTTCTATCCTGGCATTTCACATCAGAACCAAGTCATCACCAAGGGGGAATCGCCTTACCCAAAAAGCTCAACAATAATGTTTGTAAACACCACCTTATTCAAATGAAGGTTGATTGTCTTGTTCGACAAATAGATTTAATATAGTCTAAAGCTACAAGCACAAGTTCAAATTTAATTGCAAGTTCAAATCTGTATAGAAGTTCAAATTAATTTTGTAGTTAGTTTCTAAATTCACAAGTGTTCACCTAATTGCAAGTTCAACATAGTCTAAAGCTACAAGCACAAGTTCAAATCTAATTGCAAGTTCAAATCAGTATGGAAGTTCAAATTAATTTCGTAGTTAGTTTCTAAATTCACAAGTGTTTGCCTAATTGCAAGTTCAATTAGGTGAACAAGTTCACATCTAATTGAGAGTTCAATATAGTCCAAAGCTACAAGCACAAGTTCATATCTAATTGCAATTTCAAATCTCTATGAAATTTCAAATTAATTTCGTAGTTAGTTTCTAAATTCACAAGTGTTCACCTAATTTTACATGAGACTTAGATAAATTAACAAAACAATTATTACAGTCTAATACAACATTATTTTTAGTAAAAAATTGATCAAACAATCAAATCAAAACCATCAAGTTAATTTATCATGGAGTGTAGATATTTCACACATTTAACATTGTCTTCATTGAAATTCATACTAAATGTACAATTATTTTATATCCACGCATTTAACTCAATTATATTTATCAACCATAACAAACCCACACTTACAAAAATCAATTTCATAATTACAAAAATAAATGAAAACATCAAATATTATATATATATAAAAAATAAAAAAAAATCAATTCTTAACGCTTAAGATAACATCACTGATCTCTGCAACTTTCCTGCTCACCGTAATTTTTGAATTTTTGCAATGGTTGTCGTTTTTGCAAGGGAGGGCTCGTCCTCCCTGGAACCTGACCCCCCTGCTAATCTACAGCTGTGTCCGGATCTGGCTCTCGTGTTGCACTCTCAAAGTGTTGGGTGGGCTCCCTTGGTTGGTGATTCTATCGTGGATGCTTGTAATGCGTCTTTGCATGAGGTTCCCTCCCATGTGAAGATTCCACATGAGACCTCCAACTTGGATTCTCTTAGCAAGGTTCCCAAGACTGATGTTGTGGGGCCTTTGCCTGGGGAAGCTCAAGCGAGCACATAGAAGGGTGCTCTTGTTGGAAATACTAAGTCGGGGTCGTCGAATCTGCTGCCAAAGGTAATTGCTGGTGAGGATGGTCCCGAGATTTGTCTCCCTGACAGTATTATGGATTATATTGCCTCCTCCCTACACCTCTACTTGGTGGGGAGATTCTTGGCCTTTAGACCCATGATAGATATGGTCAGAAGATGTGCTAGTTCTAGATGGAAACTAAAAGGTAGTGTCTTTGTCTCTGCTATGTCGGGTGGGCTCTTTTTATTCAGATTCACTGCAAAAGAAGACTTTATTTATATTATATCTGGTTCATAGTCTTACAGCAAACACTACTTAGCTCTCTCTAAGTGGAAGTCGAGGTTTGACCATAGTGCAGACCTCCTCGGACTGGCACCGGTTTGGATCAGACTCCCTGGCCTCCCTTTGGAATTATGGGATGACACCATTTTTAGATGGATTGGCAACTCTTTTGGTCAGTTCGTTGTTGCTGACATTGTGACGATGCAGAAGTCCAGACTCGTTTATGCTCACCTATTTGTGAATGTGGTTGTTAACGACCCCCTCCCTAGCTTCATAGCTCTCAAATCTAAATGGGGTAAATGGACGCAGGCTATTGTCTATGAGAATGCCTCCCTTTATTGTCAAAGGTGTGGAAAACATGATCATGTGATAACTGACTACCCGACCCCTCTACCTCCAGAGGAAAAACTGAAGGAGAAGTTGTCCTCCCTGGGAATTGCCAATGTGGAGGCGACTTAGAATGTTACCCCCCCCAATCCCCCGGTTACTGACAATATTGAGGATCGGGTCAAGGACTTGAAGGGAAGGGATGGTCCTCAAGATACTATTGAGGAGGGATACCCCTTCTTGGAAGGTATTCTTAATATGATAAAGACCCCTGACCCCAAGGCGAAACCTCCCTCCTTGAGGAGATGCTTGGACCCAGACTTAGAAGAGGGAGAGATCTCCCAGAGGAAGGTATAACAAGAAGGACTGAAAGCTGAAGAGTGCTTCGGAGAGAAGAAAGGGTACAATGAGACTACTTCATTTGTGCTCAAGCAGCTGAATCCCAATACTATGGGGGAAAACGGGAGGAGTATATGGTGCACAGGGGTTGGCCCCACGCCTCCCAAAGTGAATGTCCTGGATCTGACCTCCTCTTCTATAACTACTAGATCTACAGGGGAGATTAGTGTGACCTTTCTCTCTCATGGTAGTCGATTTGCCCCATCTTCACCCGTGGATAAAGAGAAAGAGGAATGGCAAGAACCCAAAAGAAAAACTAGAGGAAACAAGAAGGTGGATGTTGGAAACGACTCTAAACCAAGAAGACCCTTTGAGAGGACCCTCAGAACTAAGGTAATGGCCAGAGAAATTGCCAGTGGATGACAATTAACTCTGGAGACATTTCAAAAAGGCAAGAAATGAAGTTCCTTTCATGGAACTTAAGGGGCTTAAATAGCCCCTAGAAGTAGTATGCTCTTAAGAAATGCATAGTAACCAATAATGTTGATATTATTCTAATCCAGGAGGTGAAAATGACCTATCAAAATTTTGCTACTCTTATGGACAGTATATGGTCAGGTGTTGCCTTCTATTATAGTGAGGTGGAAGGCGCTTCAGGGGGAATTGCAACTCTCTAGAATAAGAGCAAGCTGGATGGCATGTTGTTGGTCTTTCTCACAACTTTCTTACTACCAGGTTCACTATGAACAACTTCTTATGGTACTTTTTCAACATTTATGCTCCTAATACTTGATATGGTCGGGCTCTGGTCTGGGAGGAAATCACTACCTTCATGACTAATAATAAGGAGGCAATGTTCATGTTAGTCAATGACTTTAACACCCCTCTTTTTCCCTCTGAGAAGTTAGGTGGTCTAACTGATTACAGTGATAGCATGCTTGACTTTGCTAACTTCAATAGAAAAAAAATGAGCTATTTGATCTTTACCTTTAAGAGAATCCTTTCACTTGGTCTAACAACAAAAAAGGCTCTAATCTGATTTAGGTCAGGTTGGATAGGTTTTTGATCTCTACTAAGTGGGACCTTGGCAACAATTCCTCGCTCTTGAGTCTCCCTTGCACTATCTCTGACCATTCCCCGATCCTCCTTTCTTGGGTTGATAGGTCAGTCTCGAGCCCCATACCCTTTAGGTATGACATTATGTGACATTCTCACCCAGACTTCAAACAGTGTATACAAAATTGGTGGAGCTCGCTTGTTCAAGGTTCTACTATGTTTAGAATCTCTAAAAAGTTGGAGATAATCAAAAGGGAGGTTAGAGCCTGGAGTAAATCTTCCTTTGGTGATATCTTTAAGAGAAAGAAGGAGGTTGAAACCAATTTGGACCGCCTCCAGAGAACCATTGTGAAGGAGATCACCTCAATGGATATCCACAAAGAGGAGGAATGTTCGAGACAAAAATGGAAAGAAATAATGAGCCTTGAAGAAATCTATTGGAAGCAAAGATCCAGAATCCAGTGGCTAACTGAGGGGGATAGGAACACTTCCTTCTTTCGCAGGTCTTCTTCAAACCACAAAAGGAGAAACACTATCTATTCCATTCTCAATAACAGAAATGAAGAATGGGCAGGGAATAACGAGATTGGTCAATGGGCTTCTCTATTCTTTGCTAATGCTCACACTAATGACAGGGCGAGCGAACCTATTGAGGTTAGTGATAAGCTTCTCAATCTTATCCTTCAAGTCTTGAATGATGTTGACAATGAGCTGCTGATGTGTCGAGTGTCTGAAGATGAAGTTAAAGAGGTAGTTTTTGTGATGGCTACCTTTAAGGCCCCAGGACCTAATGGCTTCCCTCCGGCTTTCTTTTAGGTGTTCTGGGAAACTGTGAAGTTTGACTTAATCAAAGCTACCAGGGACTTTATTCGCACTGGGAACCTTTTGAAAAAATTGAATAACACTTTCATTGTTTTGGTTCCCAAAGTTCTAGACCCTAAGTTTATGATTGATTATCGCCCTATCAGCCTGTGCAATTCGATCTACAAGATCTTCTCTAAAGTTGTTGTCAACAAAATCAAACCCATTCTTGATAGATGTATTAGCCCCTCTCAGAGGGGTTTTGTTTTGGGCAGGCAGATCCTCGATGCGGTCATAACTACCCATGAGGTCATCCACTCCATGGAGAAGAGTCGCAGCCCAGGTATGGCTCTTAAAATTAACATCTCAAAGGATTATGATAAAGTTAACTGGAATTTCCTATATTTTGTTCTATCTAAGATGGGATTCCAGGGAAGATTCCTCAATGTTATCAAGGTTGCAGTGGAAAGTGTTCACTACTCGGTGATTGTCAACGACACCCCTTGGGGATTCTTCAAGGTTGGGAAGGGCCTAAGGCAGGGGGACCCTCTATCACCTTATTTGTTTATTATGGTGGCAAAATTTTTGAGTAGGAACTTCTCCCACTTAATCAAGAATAGGAAAATCTCGGGGGTGAAAGCATCTTCTACCCTTCCTCTGGTGGTTATGCAACAATTTGTTGATGACACCTTCCTGTTTTGCCAGTTGTCTGTTATAGAAGCTAAAGAATGGAAACACTTGTTGGAGGATTACGCCTTGGCCTCAAGACAATTTATCAATTATAATAAGAGCAAAGTTTATTTTTTCAACACAGATAGGAATCTCCAAGGTAAACTTATGAAAATCCTTGGATGTTGTGCTGCTAATCTTCTGGATTCCTACTTGGGTCTTCCCCTCACGATTAAGGAGGTCACCCCCCAATTCTGGGAGTCTATCTTAGAAAGAATGCAGAAGAAACTTGTTGGCTGGACTAGAAAACCCCTGAGTAGTGCTAGTAAACTCCAGCTTCTGTCGGCCTCTCTTCAAGGTGTCCCTGTCTATTTTCTATCGCTATTTAAGATATCCATTGCTATGGCTGAGAAACTTGATAAAATCCAAAGAAGTTTTATGTGGATGGGGATGGAGGAAAAGTCTAGACTAAGCTTAGTCAATTGGGAGGTGGTGTTCAAACCTAAGTACATGGGAGGCCTAGAGATCAGAAAAATTTCAGACCTGAACAAGACTTTGCTGACTAAAATTGGATGGAATCTTGTGAAGGACAGAGCTGATTGGTGCAAGATTATGCGGGCTAAGTATTTCAATCACACCCCCTTCTCTTCCCTTGTATCTTCTAATGAGCTCCCTCATGGATCAAAGATATGGAACAACATTGTTAAAAATCGAAAGCTGCTTAAGGGAGGTCTAAAATGGCAGTTGGGCAATGGTGAGAAAATTAGATTCTGGGAGGACAATTGGATTGGCGATAGACCCCTGGCCTCTTCCCACTTCAGTTGCCTCATGGGAACCCTCAAGGACTCACTTGGTCCTCTTGTGATGAATTACATATCCCCCTCTCGCTGTTGGTTGAGGCTTGTTGATGGTCTGGGAGATAATACTTATTGGGGCCATTTGGTGGGGGAGTTACAATCTCTTCTTGAGGAGGTCAGGATTCCTCGATTCTCTCATGCTGATAAGTTTGTTTGGGCTATGAATCCCTCTGGGTCTTTCAGTGTTAAGTCAACCTATAATCTCTTGTTTGCTCCTGTGAACAACTGTTATAGCTGGAGAGAAGCTTGGAATTCTCAGCTTATCCATAAAATAAACTTTTTTCTGGTGGACGACTCTACATGGGAAGATCCTAACTATTGATAACCTTAAAAGGAGAGGCTTCATGTTAGCCAATCGATGTGTTCTGTGTAATTGTGCTGAGGAAAGCACAAATTATCTATTTATCCATTGCCCCTTCGCTTCTATGGTTTGGCACAAAGTTTTACAGAAATTCAACATTGTGTGGACCTTCTTGGAAGACTTGCAGTAGTTTATCAACAACTAGAAGTGCCCCTCTGCTCACCCTTTGATTAGACAGTTTTGGAAACTCATCCCTCCTCATATATGTTGGCATATCTGGAAGGAAATGAACAACCAAATCTTTTGAGAAACTAATAACTCTGTTGACATGGTGGTTTGCATAACATAAAATCTCCTCAGGGAGAACGCTTTGATCTGCAAATGGAAAAAACCGCAATCTGCCCCTTTGGTGATGGATTGCAATTGGATTAGGACATGGAATCTACCTGACAACTTCCTCTGATATGACAACTCTAAAAGGATGGAGAGGCTCAACACTAGATGGTCGGCCTCGTCCCCCTCATGGCTCAAACTTAACTCTGATGGTGTCGCTCATAGTAGAGTTGCAACGGGAGGTGGAATTATAAGGGATAGCTTGGGCAACCTGATTCTGGCCTATGCAGGGAATTTTGGCTCTACCTCGAGTAACATGGTTGAAGCCCTAGCGCTCTTCTGGGGGATTAAATTGGCTCTTGATATTAATGCTAAAAGATTGGTCATTGAAGGGGATTCTAAGCTGATTATTGAGGTGACTAAAGGTATTTTTGGGATTAGCTGGATGATTAGCAACATACTCAAGGACATATGGTCTATGATTGTTTGGCTTGAGGAATTTCAAATTCAACACATTTATAGAAAGGGAAATTCGGTGACGGACTCTCTAGCTACGGTGGGCCTTGAGATGAAAGGTATGAGGTGTTGGAGACACCTGGAATCACTTTCTGACAGAAAAAAATCCCTCATATGAAGAGACCAAAATTTCATTGCTAACCAATGATTTGCTATGTCCTATTTTACGGGTGGACATTTTGGGCCTTCTGCGATGTCAAGATGCAAGAGGGAAATTCAAATTTGAATTGGGCAGGCTATGCCAAGGTGGCTATAGGTGGTCCCCATTTTCTCCACCACTTTGGTCTGGTGATGACGTGTCCAACCACCTATAATTGTATTATCGAAGGATTGCAGCTTCAACTTTTAATCATTAACTTGATAGACCATAGCAAGTACAACACTTATTGCTATAACTAGAACTTAAGATTTCTCCATAATAAAGGTCTTTGCAAGTTGGTGGACGAGTTATGAGGTGTCCTTTTGCATGCTTATCGGAGTTGGCGGACGCATGCCTTGGGAAACACCATAAAAGATCATTATTGTAGCTTTCACCACACTTTGGCTAAATTTATGTCAATCATTCTTATCTTCCACTCAGGGTTTTCCCTCAGCATAACCATTACCAGTTTCGTGCTTCTTACCAACTTCACTCTGGAGGAAGCTGATATGGGTGGGGATTTAGTCCAGGTTGAGCTAGACATTGTTGATGACTGCTTCCGCAATGACCCATGTGTTTGGATGTATGTCAAGGAAGGGGGAATTATCTCGTTCATGGAAGCCATGTCTGGGTTTGACGAAAACCTCTCCATGCAGTTTGTCAGCAGCTGGAAAGATAGGAGAGTTGTTATGGGGGATATTTCATTTGAAATTAATGAAGACGTCATTGCTTAGGCTACGAGATTTTCAACTGAGGGAAGGAAGTGGAAGGAAACTAACAAGGTCACGGATGAGACCAGTGTGAACAGATTCTACAAAAAGGGTGAGGAGCTAGTTAAGATGTGTAGGGGTTTCAACAGAGAATGCCTACCTTATCCATGGGACCAGGTGTGTAAAATTATTTTGAAATATTTTACCCTTGAGGGAAGATATGGAGTTTTCTATTATTACCACTTCCCGTTGCTCAATAATTTTTGCAACCATGATATTATTTCCTTTCTGTTCTTTTTACTTCATGCTTTAGAATCCAATGTTAAAGAGGTTCGTCATTGCATGAGTTAGGACAACAATTTCACATCCTCCACCAAGGTTTAATGTTTCGGCTCTACAATTTCCACATGGCCCTGTGTCCACCTAAACCCATCTCTATCCAGCCTGCTCCCTCCCTCCAGGGCCCCCTGTTGGTACTAAAAAAGGCAATAAAAAGACCTTGAAAAATCCTAATACGCCTTGTCAATCCCCTAACCACGCCCCTCTCATTTCCCCTAAAATTGGGGAGAAAAACAAATGTAATCTTTTCGCGACCTCCAAGAAACCCAGGAAAGAACCTAAGATCATGTCAGTTGAGTCTGACGTAGAGGACGATGTGACCCCTCGGAGGTCCAACAAATTTGTTGGCAAACCCCGTATGAAACAAATTGTTGTGAGGAAGAACTATGCCAAAGACGGTGAGGAAGATTCTGAGAAGGTAGAAACTGATAAGGCTGAGGATGATATAGAGGCCACGGAGGGCTCAAAGTCTTCTAAGCTAGATACCAATTTCCCTGACTCTGAGACTGTAAAGGAAGATAATAAGAACACCTCCCCTTCTTCTGCCACTTCCCCCTGCATAATCAGATCTCTAAGGAGGATGGGAGGAAGTTCGAGGGCAGTCAGACTGCTATTGAAGGTGGAGAGAAGGAGGAGGTGGTGCATTGTGCGAGATGTAATGCTCTCTTTGAGGACCTGAACAGCGTGAAGAAGAAGCTGGACTATCTAGATTCCCATGTCAGCAAAATTGCAAAATTTGCCATTAAAGTCATGCACTCCTCGGCCACTTCAATGTGCCTGTTGCACCAGGAAAAAGTGAACCGGGGTGGGCTGGAAGGTGATACCACAAAGGAACTGTTTGAATTCCTTGCTGAAGATTGGACTGGGCTACTACTCTCCCAGCACGTGGGAGCTGGAAAAAATGATTAATGGATGATGCTTTCCTTTTTTGTTATAGTTTTAGTTTCAAGATCGGCTGGATCCCTGATAAGTTTAATTTCTTATCATCCATATGAGGCTTGTTAAGACTCTTTTTACCTTCTTTAGTTATTATAGTTTGAACAATATGCTTATCTCTAAGGATAGATGGTTTAAGGTTATTTTCTTTTTGGTTATTTGTTGTTTGAGTTGCTACATGGACGAGATTGTTATCAATCTTGGGTTATTCTATAGCTGCAGGTGGTTTATGTTTTTGACGATTAAGATAGGGATTGGTTGACTGTCGTTTGGCAGTTGTGTGTGTGTTGTTTATGCTCTCTTCAAGGCTTATTGTGTATTCTGGGTCAGCCCCCTTGTTTGGGCTACTTTATTATCAAAAATATTATCTTTATCGAATTTCATGTCAACACTAATATTTTGTTTCCACTCATTTAATTTAATAATAGCTTTAATTAGCCACAACTTTTTTATCTAAGATAAATTGTATTGATTATTGTTTACTTGACTTGTTAAAGTTTACATATTTGAAAAGTTATTTTTATTTTCCTTTTAGGCAAAAAGGACTAAGAAATGCAATTGGGAATATTTTAATATAAAAAATGGCAATTTTACGTTTAAAAAAGTACATGAATGGTGGAATATTCAAAGACATGTATGCACATTAATTGACCAATAAGATTTGGCTATGGAAACTAACTTTTACTTGTGCTCGCGTTGTTTCATAAATGTAACCTTTAAACAAACATCTACTTTTGAAAAGGAAAAATAAATAATCTTCTCAAATTAAATAATTATTATGTAATAAACTTTATAATATAAAAATAAATAAATAATTATTGAAATTAAAATGATAAAGAATATTAGTGTAATATTGCAATTTATAATAAATTAAAGTGTGTCAAAATAGATTATATAGAATTATTGTAGCAAGATAAATTTGTAGAAATTTTTCTTAACATTTTTTAGCAAATTTGAGCTTTGAACTTTGAGTAAAGAATTAAACATGTCATTCACAATAGACAAAGTGTTGAAATTTCAAAGCTCTGATACCATGTTGAATTAAAGATTGAGCTTTGATACTATGTTGAATTTTGCAACACAAGCCTACGAGATTAAACGACAAGCAAAAACACCTTCCACAAGCAAGAGCTACACAAAAGAGTGTTATATTACTTAAAAGCAAAGAATACAAAATGAATTACAATTCTACAATGAGGTTCTTATAAATAAATCACGGAGTTAAATTTAAGAGAACTAAAGTGCAAGCATGAGGAGCTAAATAAAGCTCAACTAGATGCACAAAAGCTAAATTAGAATTAAGCACTCCTAAGAGAACTTATGCAAAAAAACATAATTGCAACAACTACCCAATAAACACTAACAATAATACAATCATTAATGAATAAAGCATGTAATTGTGAGTCATAGAAGTTGACATATTTTTTTTCTCTAATAACATATAAAGTGGTTCTACATCCAATACCATTAACATAAGTCCATTTATAATGCTACAACATAACTATAAAACAATTTACTTTTTAATGTATAGATGAATTTACACACACCATGAACCATTTTTCCAAGATGTGTAACCTAACTAATTATAGTAGACATGCTTTACTATAATGAAGTCATAATGACAATATATATAAAAAATAAGTAAGGGTTATATACTTATAACAAGTAGATCACAAGATGTGTTAACATCTATATCATAACACTTCTTGTATATTTATTTACTATAAATTGAAGCAAGAGAGAGAAAGAGATCTGGAGAGAGAGAGAGAGAGAGAGAGAGAGAGAGAGAGAGAGAGAGAGAGAATCATTAGGGTGATATCCACCTTGCCACAAAGCATTACGCTTCCTCGTGCTGCTCCATTAGGACAACCTGACCCATCTCAAAAGGATCTAGCAGCGTGTGGCCAACATGCATGATGGAATGGCAAAAAGAAGTAGTTGTGTTCTCTATGGTTTGGGTTTCTGGTTTTTTAAATGGCCCGAATAGTCTGTCGGCTTATAGTTATGGTTTTTGGTTATGCTTGGACTTAACTATCTTTTGCTCTGCATGGCATATTTTAATTATGACTTTTATATACTTTGTTAATATGTGTAACATGTTTAAAGCTTTTGATAGAGGAAAGTTTAGGAGGTTGTGATTTTGCTGCTTCTTTGCTGATAGTTGGTTAGCCACTGTTTTCTTATCTGTACCTGGGACAACCCCCTTGTTTTGGCTGCTTTTAATATAAAAAACATGCATGATGGAATCCGAAAATGTGAATTATTAACAATAAGAAAACCTATGTTCTCATGCATCACATAATCAATATATTTTCCCATTACCTAATATATCATGGGAGTTCTCATAATCAACCCAACTAAGGCACTTATGCATCACAAACATGGTAATCAACGCATACAACACATAATGCCCTAGCCATCTTGCTATGACATCTTGACATTCTACAATATGGATAAAATGATATTCCGAAATAAAAGCCCATTTTGAATTCCATTCAATATGGATAAAATGATATTCTAAAATAAAGCCCATTCTAGATTCTATTCAATATGGATCGAATGATATTCTAAAATAAAGCCCATTCTGGATTCAATTCAATATGGATAAAATGATATTCTAAAATAAAGCCCATTTTGGATTCAATTCAATATAGATTTGTTAGGTGAAAAATTTGTAAACTGATGAAGGTTCACAAAATGCGTGTTTCACAATAGCACATAGGATAATATCTCTTAGAAGGCAAGATATGCTCCCTCCTAATTATAATGGAAGGATTCCCCTTTACACTACAATTACTTTCTATTCTATCCACCTGCTAACTTTACAC
Organism: Cryptomeria japonica; assembly: GCF_030272615.1. Taxonomy (NCBI): domain Eukaryota; kingdom Viridiplantae; phylum Streptophyta; class Pinopsida; order Cupressales; family Cupressaceae; genus Cryptomeria; species Cryptomeria japonica. The sequence goes on from NC_081408.1 coordinate 493,444,925, forward strand.
TGATCCAAGGTACAATAACAACTTAGTTCTCTTTCTTTAGAACCAGTTCTATCTGATTATCTTTTAAGACCATATTTTCTTTTAACTCAAATAACTAAAAACTTGCAATAATATTTAAAAATAATCTAACTAAGAAGTAAAGTGTCTGTGAAAGAACAAAGTCTTCCATTACTTCCCCTTTTCTAAAAATGACTTAGGGACAAGAATCACATATACTTCAGAACTCAAAGATTCTTTCAGTATACTGAACTCCTATCAACCACTGTAACCCAAATATATTTTCAGCTCAAAGACTTAGAATATATTTAAAGATCTTCTACTCTAGCCAGATAAACCATATAGCACAAAGACTCTACTTTTTATCTTTTCAATGCAAATTAGAGAGATGTAAAAGCTTAAAGACTTAAAGCAATTTTCTCTCAACTAATCTCCAATTCCTAAATTCTCAAATTAACTCAAAGATCACTTGTAAAGATTCAAAAGACTCTTCTACTTTCAACACCAATAACTATATCCAACTTTAATCATTCAAGAACATATGATACCAATGACGTAATAACATTCATATCACATAAAAGATTGAACTCAAAACAAATTTTGAATGCCAAGCTCTTCTCTTTCTTAATTAAATTGAAAATTTACAAAAGGAACACCGAGTCTCAATTTGCTTTTCAATTTGGCAGAGTTTTGTTGCATAAACATAGATGGAAAAAAGATCCTTATTACAATACTAACCCTCATATATATAGAAGAGGGGTGAAACATGAAAATAGGAAATTATAACTAATCCTAAGACTAAGTCAAAAGAAGAGTTCAAATTGACTCAGGACTTGTGCACTCAATAGGTGCACAGGAGAAAATATAAAAGGACACCTGAGGTGTGGATGGATAATATGAAATGCCACTAGGAAAAACATGAAAATGAGTGTCATTTTCCCTTAAGTTGAATCTTGCTTCTGGAACTCTTCGAACTTCTAAAAAGCATTCTTTATTTGAATTCCATCAAGTCCTTGGGTATTACTTGTGATGACCTTGACCCTGGTGATTGAATCTTCAAAGTCGATGCCACACTTCTTGTGATTCCTCAAAATAGTATCCAGAAAATCCAAAATGAACTGAAGATCAACCAATTTATCAATTAAGGATAAAGAGAAATCCTCCCTATCAACCTCAGGAGTCATGAGCAAGCTAAATTATTTGATGATTACATCTACTTCAAGTACCTTCTAATTGTCATCAAGAAACGTACATGGAATCTCAAAGGTTTTTGCTGCAATCTCTTTCTTCTTATCCACACATTCTTTTAGGGTCTTCCTCATATCCTTGACTAGGCACTCAAGAATATTCATCCAGTGTTCCAAGGCCTCTCGTTGCTCAATGTACATGCACCATGAAGGGATCACACCATTTTGAATGAGATCATCTGGATCATAGCCTTCAAATTTCAACTAGGCTTTGAAATCCTTTTCTTGTGTTTCAAGCTCCTGGAAGAAAATTTCTATGGTATTATCCACCTTTGTCCTTACAACATCAAGGTTGTTGACAATGGTGCAAGTCAAACTTAGGAGTTGTGTGCCTTGATTTAGCATTCGATCCATCCATTCTCTTACAGCTCTACTACAAGATGTTGCTTACTCAACCCTTTTAACAACCTATTCGTTTAAAGATGAAGCTATTGGCTCAACAACTTCTGAAGACTTGATCACTTTGACAAGAATTGAGGTGATTTGTATAATTCATGCCTTAAGATGATCTTTCTTGACTTTGTCGTCATCATACCTAGAAACTAAACCCTCCAAGGTAGACTGAGCATCCTGTGCCATAGAGTCACAAGTTTGCTTCCCTAGATCAATCCTTTGAATAACATAGTTTGAGTTTTGGACTTGTCCAATAATTGCATCTAAGGGAGGAATAACAATCTCAACATACTTGTTCTTATTCTTTTCAACTTTAACCCTTGACAAAGTTTTGGCTTTCTCGACCGTCTTGGGTTTGATAGGAACAAGTTGACTGAAATCAAAGTCTTCAGGAGAGACAACTTGTTTCTTTCTCTTAGGTGAATTTGACATCAACCAAGGTGGTAAAATTGAATCATCATCATCACCCATTACCACTTCCTGAGAAGTATTGATAGAATCCTAAATGGTGGTGGTTACTATAGGTGATGTCATTTTAATAACATGGGAAGGATTTTCAAGGGATGATTCGTTAGATCTAGGAGCTGACTCATTCATGAATTTATCAAAATCATCCATCATGGTTGTAGACACTTCAGATAATGTGAGAAAGGTTGAGAACACATTCTCAATATTGTCTTGGGGTGTGTCTAAAGAAGACTCACTAGCACTAGTGGAGGATACATGAATAACATTTGAAGGAGAAACATAAGTAACCACTGGAGGCTCAGACTTAGAAGTAGAGATAAATGTGAGGATGGAGATACCTGGGGTAAGGACTTATCAACTTGTGGTAATTATTTCTCACCAAATTTACCTTGTTCTTGATCACCTTCTTGCTCCTCTTCCAATTGATTGATATCAATTGATTCTTCATCAGGATGCTCGCCCTCCTCTTGTTCATTTGGTACCTTTAACTCTTGTGTCTCCTAAACATAACAAATTGAGAGTTCTCCTTGAACTTTTCCTTTCTTAGTTCCAACAATGGACTTCAATTTAGGAGCCTTTGTTGGAGTGGCAGGATCCTATTTGTTCTTGCTTCTAATCTTCGATCTTCTTCCCATTGGGCCAATAGTGTCATCATCAGAACAAGAAGAGAAAGGTTTCATGGGAGCACCATGTAGAGACAAACAAATAGTAGTATTCATAAGAAAAATTTGGAACCGCTCGCTGGTGGAAGTACATTCCTTTTGCAACCATTGAATGACGGGAAAAGGAGTAGAAGAAACTCTGTTCTTCTCATATGTAGGATCTAAGATATCCCCATCTTCCTCAAGATCATTGAGAATATTAGCGAGACCAAAGTTTTCAATCCACTCAACTATCAACCGACAATAGTCAATTTTTCTCACATCATGCTTGAATATGCAATCAACCCAACCCAAACATCCCCAATTCAATGCACATGAACATATGCCTTCTTCAACTTATTTCTCATTCCTCTGTAATCAAAATCCTTCCTAGCCTTGAAGAACCTCATGGTAACTCTCCTTATCTCCTCTTCCATTGCTATGGCTTTAAAAATGAACTGATGGAATATCTACCAATGGTAAGGGAGAATTTCAAATCTAATTTATGAGAACTTGATTGGGCCTCATGTATTTCATTCATTTGATGAGCTAACTCCATCAATACAATCTTGTCAAAGGGATACCTAGGGAGCATGAAAGGCTCACCAATGAAGCAACCAACCCTTAGGTATGTGAAGGTTGGATCAAAATTATTTGCAACTGCTACAACAAAATAAGGATCTTGTACAGACATCGGAAAAGCAACAACCAAATGAATTCCACTATTGATAACAACTTCCATGTTACAATATGAAGGTGGTTTCTCAATTCTCTTGAGAAACTTGGCTAGATCAACATGACCTATCTCAGTATCTCTTATGTGATCAATGTTTGAACTGACTGAAGAGGATGGAAAGATCAAACGAGGATTATGCTTCTTGAATTCCATCCCTCTCTTGTCATTTGTATAATGATAACACTGAGACAAATAAAATCATCAGTATTATAACGATACATTTGAATTGAGCTATATTGAGAAAATAGTACATTTGAAATCATTAGGGTTTCCAAAACCCTCTTTGATAACTTCATATTTCTTGAGTAAATTGGATATAAATCACAATTTGCGTGTGTGAAATAAGTGAATTTCAAGTTTATAAGCTTGAAAAATTCACCTATTAAAAAGTGTAGATCAAGGTGTAATTCGAGTTTATAAACCCAAATTACACTTAAAAAAAGAAGTGTAATCACAAGGTAGGTGTTGGGCAGGGTTGCAAACCCGTCAAACACCTCTGGGAACAAAGCTAGTGCAACTCAAGTGGAGGGCGAGGTCACAGACCCACCACACACCACAAAGCAAAAAATATGGATAGTTGGTGGTTGGCGGAGTTACAAACCCTCCAAACACCATGTAATTGGTCTATTACGGGTCTGCAAACCCGCTAGACACCAAGTTCGGCAACATGGAAAGCGATGAAAAAAGACAATGGTGGTGGATGGGGTCGCAGGCGCACCACACACCACACACTACAATGTGGTGTGTGGCAAGCCGGTGGGCCCGCCCAACACCATAGGGTGGTATCACAAGTAAAAAGAAATGGAGGTGGTGGCGGTCAAGGTCGCCGACATTGTGGTGTGTGACTTGTCGGCGACCCTTCCCAACACCACAATAGGTAGTAATAAACAATAACACACAGGGAAGGAATAAAGTGTGGGGCGCAAGTCATAGACCCACCACTCACCACAATTTGGTGCATGACGAGCCTACGACCTTGCACCACACCACATTGATTTGGCATAAATTGGCTATAAATAGAGATGTTGCTCGGGACCATTAACCCAAACACTACCTTTTAAGAAAGATGTCATTCAGGCTATTGATCTCGTGCAGCATCACTGTGATATGAATTGAATAAAAAAAAAAAAGCATTTGAAAATAAACAAAGGGTTTTCAAAAGAAAAACCTAAAAATCGGGAAGAATAACATACCCGAATAGGGATTCAATGAAGTCTCCTCTCCCAACTTCGAACAAGATTAAAATGCAATGAATGTAGATTAAAATGACAAAGGGAGATTTAATAAACCAAGTAAAAAGACTTTAATTCGAATTACTCAATCAAGTAATTAATAACTGAAGTATATTAAATACGTGCAAATTGGGTTTGTAAACCCGATTTGCACCTACAAAGTGGAAATCGAGTTTACAACCCGATTTTTACCTGGATGGGTAAAACAAAAAAAAGAGGTGTAAATCGGGTTTACAAACCCGATTTACACCTAAATGACACACTTGGTGTAAACAATTTGCACCTAAATTGCATCGAAGTGAAAAAAAGGATAAACAAGGGAGAAAAATGTGCTAATGACAACAATAATGTCTTGTAAAACATGCAATGAGCATCAAAATCACAAACGAGCACAAAATTTGTGGAGTACCCTCAAATTTTTGAAAAACGAAAATCGAAGATAACCAAATAAAATGATATTCTAAAATAAAGCCCATTTTGGATTCAATTCAATAATGTAATACCAAGTAATAGCATTAATTGTATACCATTCCACCGAAGCCACTCCATATCACAACATATTTTATAATCCCTTTAAATTCTAAATGATTTAGAAAATAAAGGTCTTACTTCCTCTTCAATTTAGTGGAAAGGTAATAGATAATTTTACTCACATCCATAAAAGTTTACTCATATATAACCATAGAAATCACTAAATTTGCATACTTAAGCCATATAAATCAATTTATAGTTTTCCAATCTACAGACTGTGATGACAAGACAACATATAAACACTCTCAACTTCTCCACTATTTGGCCCAAAATAAAAATAAAAAACAATATGTTTTGGATATAGGAATGGATCAAGAGAAAAACCCAAAAATCTTTTTGAAATATTTTTAAATATGTGTGAGCAGTTTTGTCTGCGACTAGCTCACTAATTTACCATCTAAAATCAGCCACTAGATTAAGCTAGATCTAGTTCTCCACTGAACCAATATAAATAGGGAAATAAAGTCTTCTTATGTGATTAATCTCTATAATTTATATAGAAAGGTAATTATAATTGAATACTTGATTTTAGGTTTGCTTCCCAACAAGCAATATTACCCCATTATTTCATTATTTTGATTGATGTAGCTGAACAATACATTATTGAATTTACCAGAATAAGTAGATACTAGTATATTTTAATTATTTCCAAGATGCTACCTAGCACAATGGCTGCCCTGGATCAATGGATTATAGTTTTAAACCATTGATGTAGAGGCTGGTATCATATCCAGATTGTTTCTCTATGGCCGAAGCACAGAGGAAGAGCCACCAAAAGAGACACCGAAAATGATATTGAAAGTGTTGAAGTCAATTGCTAATGAATTGGAAATATACCCCTTTCTGAGCTACAACTAAAGATAATTAATCATAAAGCCTCCATTCAGGCCACAAAATATTTTCCACATAATTGTAACAACAAAGAATGTAGCACTGTGTGGCACCTAGAGTATTTGATTTCTCTCTCCTTTTTAAAGAAATTGATCCAGGGAGTGTTTAATTTAAATGTTGGATATCCCTCCGGAATGGTTCCAGCATTCCCCCCTTCCCTTTCCTTCCTTGAAATTTATTCTCCCCCAAAGGCAAATTTTTTTTTATCTTACTGGCAAGCATAGGGACATGTTAAATAAGCCTTGCCAACATCTTCCATGTATAATCCTCCATGCAAATTGGAAGCCTTTTTTTTGGGCACGTGGGGTGGGGAGGGGAGAACTTCAACTTGTAGTTTTTTTTAATAAAATAAAAGTATTGCTTGATGTTATTTACTTTATTTTTAAATAAAATAAAAACATAATACGTAATGTCATTATTTATTAATAATATTAATTTTAATTCTTTGTAATAATAATATTTAAATAAAATAAAATGTTATTTGTATTCTTATGTCAATTCTCATTTAGTTTGGGACTCATTTTGACAAATTGTTTGAGAACCCCACCTACATATCAACAAATAGCATTCTTTTGTGTTAAATTGGCTCATTGCCCAATATCTATATGGACTTTCTCATTATTAATTTTCTTATATAAATATTTAAAGATATTTTATTCTCATACAACTGTATTATCTGTCATTCATTAATAATGTAACTATTCAAATATTAAATCCCAAAATACATAATCTTATTTGCACACATGCAACCTAACTACATTAGTCTAGTGAGTATGTGTGTTGATTCCATCATAGAAAGTTACCTCCACTAGCTAGAAGCTTTCTCCTTATGATGTTGTCTCTCCAACTTAAGAGAATGTGAATGATCCCATCACACTTATCAGAACTAGTTGTCAACAAAATCACATTTTAACACTAATATAGTGAATTTTTTAACCTAATTATTTTCAATTAGACAATGTGCACGATAATTCAATGATTAAGCTAGGGAAATTAAATGGGATGTGACAATAACTAGTTATAAAAAAACAACTAATAGCTAAATATGCTCTAACACCCCCCCTTCAGTGAAACTTAGGGTGACTAGAAAAACTCTAAATGTATGAATTTAGAAATGGGTCCTAACAACAAAATCCATTATTAGCTACCCATGTACAAACCAATGAAGTCTCTCTAAGTGGAGGAAAGGAGAAAACCCATGTGGGAAAAAAAGTCTTTTCAAAAGCAAGAGATAAAATGCATGAAAAAAACATGAATTGAAAAAGGAATGAAGGACTAAGAAGCCTCCAAGAAAATGTCCCAAAAAAATAGGAACATGAAGAACATCCTCAAAGTACAAAGAATCTATAGACAACTATCAAATGATAACTGCTATAGTGCTAGATGAAGAACCTCCTCTGAAATCAAGATGATGATTAGGATCAAGAAGACAATAAACTGCATGAGTGCCTCCAACAACCCTACTCGAACAATCAGATCATAAACAAAGGCAAAAGGCACATGTCAATCGAAGATATAGATTGCACGTGAATCTACACGAGTGACCCAACGATACTACTCAACCATGCGAGAGAAAACTACTAGTTGAAAATACATGTGCCAATAATCTGAAGAACTTTGATCAACTAAAGATGGAAGGTTGCCTCCAAAAAATGGAATGCAAGAGTGTCCAAATCCAAAGAAAAACCAAGGAAGCATTAGCACCAATAATAGAAAAACCGCATAATGCTGACAAGGGAGAGGCATAACAGGTCTAGTGAAACTGTGTGTCACCATTAAGTGCATGAGGGAGAATCTGAATGTGTTGAAAAAGGTACTTACAATTGAAAAAGGGTATGAAACCAATGCACACATGCATGGGACAAGAATATTCGGGATTTGATGTTGTCACGGAGCGACAATCATCAGGCAAAAGTGTGAGGGCAAAAAAAAAGGCACTACACAACTCTTCATGGCACTTTATAATACAGTGCATGTACAAAATAAGACACATCCAAATATGTGTAAAATCCCCAAAAACCATACATAAGAGTGGAACTTTATCTCAGTGTGTCTACAAGAAAATAAGTGCTTAAAAAGGATGCTCAAAATAACCAAATAGGGCAAAGTGTTGTAAATACATGTAGGACAACCCAAGAGAAGCAATCCAATGCAAACATAAAGATTCTAGGGGCTAGAAAAACCAGGTAATCAGCCATGAAGTGAAAAAATGAAATACTGATTAAAATTTACTGGGAGAAAATTCTAGAAAATCTAATAGCATATCTAAATAGAGGACTTTGAGATCTTTTTGACGATATGCAAAAGTAAAAAAATAGAGTCTGTAAGCCCAAGTTATGGCCCCAAAAGTATGAAAAAACAAGTATGACTTTGGAGACTTGTAGCAAACACCATGAGAAGAATTTGACAAAAGTAAGTGTAGAATTAGATCGACACCATAGTCAGATTTTTAACGATGTCTCATTTGCCCAGTTTTAACTCTGTATGATGAAGTTATGGACAAAAAACCAACTACTGCTCTTCATGGTTTGGAAGGCTTGAAGGTTCCCAAAAATGGAAAATTTATGAAAATAACAACTTTTTGAATATAGAAAGTCTTTAAAAATAGAAAGTTTCTAAAAAATAGAAAATTTCCAAAAATAGAAATATTCCAAAAATATAAATTTTTCAAAAATAGGAACTTTTCGAAAATGGAAACTTTCTGAAATTTTTTGCAAAGAATTTCTCTATCTTTGATTTTGACAAATTAACCGACAATTTTAGGGTTCTTAGGCCTCTTGAGTGTGATGGTGACTTTTGTTTCACTCCATAATGGCCATATTTTTCAGCTACTGCTAGAACTTGCCTCAAAAAACATGCCCTCAGCTAATTTGACTTGATTTTTTAATTGCTCAAATTTTGATGAATCGACAATTCATCATAGGGATTTTTGACACTGTGAACGCGATGATGATGCCCATTTTGCTCCAAAGCTAATGAAAAAATCACCCACCTCCAAATCCACAAAAAAAAGAAAATCTAGGACCCTATAATGCTTCCGAGTAAAGAAACCCTCAAAGCTTGAGAAGGGGCTTTTTGAATATGTGCTCTTATACCATGTTGAAATTTCAAAGCTTTGATCCCATGTTGAACTAAAGGTTTATCTTTGATACCATGTTGAATTTTTCAACACAAGCTTGTAGGATCAAATAACAAACAAAAACACCTTCCACAAGCGAGAGCCACACAAAATAATTCTATATTACTCAAAAGAAAAGAATACAGAATGAATTACAGTTATACAATGAGGTTCTTATAAAGAAAACATAGAGCTAAATTTAGGAGAACTAAAATGCAAGCATGGGGAGCTAAATAAAGCTCAACTAGATGCACAAAATTTAAATTAGCAGCAAGCACTCCTAAGTGAACTTAAGCAAAAAAAGCATAACTAGTTGTAAAAAAAGCAACTAATAGATAAAAATGCTTTAACACAAAGAAGTCATAGCAGGCAAAAACTACAGTGATAGCCCACAAAAGAACAAGGTACTTGAAAATATGAACAAGAATCATAAGGCAAGCTTGGAATTATGTTACATTAAAAACTATCAACTAGAAGACTACATATTTTTCAACAAAGGAAAAATATGATAACAACCAACAACAAAATTACAATAATAATTTAGTTAATCTGCTAACAATCAAGCAACCATGGTCAAACAAAAGAATTGTCAAGCTACTAGGGCTAAGAAATTGAGACTCTCTAATGAATGAAATTTCAAATGCATAAAAAGGGAAAATATAGGAAGAAAATTTCTTCTATGACAATACTCCATTCATTGAACTAGAAATTTGATTTAAAATCTACAAAGCAAAGCATTTGACATATAGTAGGAACAACTATAAACCAATGTATATTAAGAGGGACAAGGTAGCTAATAGAATGTGTATTTTAAGTATAATAATCTTTATAGTGAGGTCTAAAATCCCATGTGCATGAGTCATCTATTGTACAAAAAAGGAAAAAAAAAAAATGGCAAACCCTTCCATACCAAGATTCCAATGTATGAGATAAATTTTAGATTCAAACTATAGGTCACAAGAATACTATATTGTGTTCAAATTAAAAACAATAAAATTTATAGAATTGGCAAAAACATTGTTAGAAAGACGGATTTTAAGTTTATCAACGTGCATTTCTCAACATGATTGCAAGAGGTTGATTTACACAAAACTTACAAACAACCTTTTCTATTTTTTGTAGCTAAGATTTAAGATTGCTTGCATTTTTAGCAAGGTCATCATTTGCAATGAGTTGTTTCATTATTGCATTATAAATCATATTAGTCACCTAGAGCGATGAATTAATATAAATCAATTGGATATGAATCTATAGGGGAAGAAAGGATAACAAGAGGGAAGCCATACAATAAGGGTGATTAATAATTATATGGCAACATGTCCTAATTATCACATTGTGGGAAGTAGAAAAATTGAGAACGGTTGCATTTTAGGACCAATAAAAATGGAAAATCACAAATAAAGTGGTCATAAGGGAGGATTGAAGCAATTTACCATGCAAATAGAACTAGAAGCAATGTTGGATGGACTCGACCTTCACACAAAAAGTGGCAAGAGGGGGTAGAAACAATAATTCAAGGCATTTCGCAACCAGAGGTTTTGAATGGAGAAGTTTCCACACAATGTCTTTGGATTGTGAGTTATCTTTGAAATGACATATTCAAAGGTTGAGTTTGTTCCATTTGACCCTACTAAAATTACACCTTCAAAATGAGTTGAGATGATGAGCAAGAGGTACAATAGGCAGAAGTTATTTGCAGATCGTCTTAAGGGGGCATGTTTGGATGCTATGACCATTGGGACACCTTCAATCCTTCAAGAAATTAGAATGGTAGCATGTGAAAAGTAGAATTGAGAGATTTATAGTACAAGTTTCTATATTTCAACTATAGTCACCTCACCTTAGAAGCTGAGGTTGAAGTAGGCCCCAAATATGTGTTATGATTTCCAAGTGGGGATTATATTATATCTCATAGGTCTTGAAACATGTGGATGCCTTTTTTGCAAAGGTATTTAGATTTAAAATTAGGAATCATTGCTAGATGTCTTCCATTGAATTAGATTAACTTTCTCCCCTAGATAAACGAAGTATCAAAGTCAATCCCATGACTTAAAGATTGGTAAAACCAAGATAGCTTATGGGAGACAATCTATTGGGCCCATTAAATACTATTAAAGGGAGTTGATCAACAAGTCAAGATCTCATCATGCCAATGGATTACATCCCATGTGTTACCTATAGTAGCAATTTGTATGAAAAAATAGATCAAGTGTTTCCAAGGTTCATCCACTTACAAAGCTCTTATAGATCACTTATTTTAAAGATAGAACCCCTAAATGTAAAGACCAATGATATCCAATCCACCTCGATCTTTAAAAAAAAATATAATATAACGAAGATGTGGTGGGAAAACCCTTCTTATTCCCCCATTCAAGACATTGAGGTAGTTCTAGATAAGTCATGTTAATTAGTTATAGCATATATTAGAGGCCACCAACATGATGAGGTATAAACATGGCTTTCCAAGAAGATTTTGTTTGACACCTTAAACTATCCAACTATACAAAAATCATGGCTTGTCCAGGAAAATTATTTATTTTTAACTTTACTTAAAAACCTACTCCACTTATCATATAAAGAAACACCAATAATATAAGGTATGCCAATATATCTAGTGATGGTTTTGTGTTTCACCTCTTTCCATTCTTTAGGAATCCACAATGATTGAAGGATAGGATGTGTCAGAGAATTATTTCTGATGCAAATTTATTATTGGGAGCCAAAGACTACACAAAAGTACTCTAAAGTATCCATTGTATTATTCACATCTTTGATAGAATTTTAAATGAAAGTAATATTGTGTTAGTAAAGTGGGACTTATACCTCCAATCCATTGGGTTATGCCTCCAATCTTGGGGCCCCCTACCTTTCCTTCTCTCGCAAAGGAAAGAGTGTAAAGCACCCTTGCGATGTTGCACATTTGAGTTGATGAAGTACATAGTGTGAGTTTGATTTCATTGCAATAAGCCTTGAATTTTAGGTTGTAAAGAGTGCTTAAAGTGTCTTCTATTGTGCTAAAACAATGAAAATTTGGGCTTTGTGGAGCCTTGGCCATACCCTTATTTGTTTATCACAATAAAATTAATAGCGATTATGTCTTTGTGTTTGCAAGTTTTCTTGCCACACCGATTATCAAACATTCAGACTTGGTCACTATTTCAACATCTTATACAAGTTTAGGTAGACATTCACCAGACCTATGTATTTGTAAGATCCTCCTAGATATGTGTTATATATCCCTATGTATTTGTAAGATCCTCCTACATATATGTCAATTATTCTTACGTATTTGTAATATCCGCTTGCACATATGTTAAATATCCCTCTATATTTGTGAGATCTTGTTGCATATTTTCTAGATAGTCATGTGTATTTGTGGGTGTCTTTTTGTGTTTTTTACTAGCAATTAAGATCAATTCAGACCTACAAATTGCCAATCTAGCCTCTAATTTGGCATCATTTAGATTTGCTTCAATTCCACCATCCTAGGTTTTACACACATCAGATCAAATTATAAGTCAACATCTTACAATCTTGATTGGCATTAGGTCGCTCTTTTCACATTAAGATTTCTTGGCTTTTAGGTTTTAGAGGTCTTATAGTCTATTGCATTGGAATTTGTTTTTGGAGTTATTAGTGTTGGATCTCAAAATTGCAAGTTGCCAAACCCTAAAGGCATGTGAAGCCTTATGCTCAGGTTCAACATTCAATTCTGGCCAACTAACAAAATGAACCAATATAGTTACTATTCCCTACACTTTAAGCTCTGTAGGACCTAGGTGGGTGCACCTTTCTGGTTAAGCAGATTGTAACTGTTGTCACCAAGATTGCACCCATGTGTGCTCAGCTGAATTCTCAACAATCTTGTGAAACATTGGAATATTTCCAAGCCTGTGGGTTGCCTATATTGGAAATCAACCTCCAGAGTGAGATGGTTCTCTTGGTGAAACCTCCTAGAAAATTAATCTTGACTGAGAAAAGAGAGAGAAAGCTTGCTGGAAAATAAAAACATTCTGCTATTGGGAGGCGATGCACCAATGGTTTTGATATTACTTGTTGTCCTAAACTTCTATTAGCTTGAAAAGAACCTAAAGCCTATGAAACCCATAAATACTTTGTGTGGAGGTTTGGTAGTTTTCATAATTTTGTTTGAAGGAAAAAGCTTTCACAACATTCAATTTTCTAGAAAACCAAAATAACACAACACACAACCTGAGCCTATAATGAAATTTCTTATTCTAGAAAGCACTCATCAGATAATAATGAAGGACTTAACAGTAAATCATAATACTATAATCAAAATCATACATGTGACAATGCTAGAAACAAGAGAAAGATAAGAAGAATCTACTGTATTTTATTTATCAACTGATAAAAATCATTACAATGCTTGAATCTGAAAATTTTATGAGCTAAGTCCAACTTCTTGCTGCTGTGTATGCAAGAAAGAGAAAGAACTAACTCTGAAAAGAGGAGAGAAAGTCTTATAGAAGAGAATCTTTTGAGAAGTTGAAGAAGAACTGATGCTTAATTGTTGTCTCCACCTTGGATTCCTCTTCAATTGCTTGAAAATATCTTCTTTTGGTCGAAATTGATCCAAATCCATGTAAAAAGGTGCTCATAACAGCTGGAAACTGATTGTTGACTGCTGAAAAAGTCTTCTCAAGTCATGATGTATCCATGTGGGGTCTCTAGCTGAAGCTTAACTGCTGCCAACTACTCAAAACTCCCCTTATTTCATGCCTTAAACTGAAAGAACCACCTTTTTGTCCTCTTAAGTTGATTATGGACTGGTTGTCATGAAGAGATAACTCATTGATAACTGCTCTCAAGTCATGGGGTCGAATTTGAGGCAGAGGACCCTGAAAAAGGCCTTGGAATTGATTGTAACTCATGGTTGATTACTTGAAAAGTTGTCTCATGTCATGATGCATTCATGTGAGGCTCACAACTAAACTAGAACTACCCCATCTCCCTCAATTTCAAGGAACAACTGATTGTGAGACTACTATTTTTATGTACCTCATACTTTGGACTATTGTCATGCTTACTAGGAATGAAAGATGCACCATTGAAGATTACTGTGCACTCCTCTAATGACTACAATAGTTCCTACTACAATTCATGTTAAGACCATGATGCATATTTTAGGTTCTCACTATCTTTGATTTTTGTGATGAGGCCTTATGTTGGCTTTGAAGACCACTTTCATTCAGGCTTTGAGCTTACATAATTTATCGGTTACTATGTCTGCACCTCTTCTCAAAAGTTATTGTCTTTATGTTGTTGTAGCTTGTCTTGGTATTGCTGCTATAAGACAGCTTTATGGACTGTTCACTGGCTTGGAAACACTGTTTTATGCATTGTTTTAGGTTGTTTGTGACCTTGACTTGAAGACTGGTAGCTCTGAGTTTTTTGGCTGCTAATAGTGCACTTCCCTTTAGGTCTGATTATAAGTGTATTTTACTTACCTTGACAGTGCTTTGTGACTCAAGGATTGCAAATTTCTATAGGTCTAAAAGCTCATTATTCATCTCTTCTAATACCTATGCTTTGGACCTGTAGAATAATGTCTTATTTGCTTTGGTGGTAGTATTGATAACTCATAACTCTATCATGATGATTGAGTATTGAGGTGGCTTACTGTGTACTATGAATTCTTCAAAGCTCTTACTATCTTTGAACATTTGTTCATTACCATAATGTCATATGAACCTTACTTCTAACCTCCATGCTTACATATTTGTCCATGCCCTGAGTGTTTTTGTGTTGCAACTTTGATGTCATTGGGCATGATTAATCTTTCTTAATCATGAGGTCTGCTACCTCTACTGCTTGATTGCTCTATAATAGTTTTAACAATTGGTTCTACTTCTCTATTGGAGACTGCTTTGTAATCCTACTTGATAACTGTTCCACAAACATATCATGACCGAGATGTCGCCCTTTTCTCTTTTCTCTTTCTTTTGTCTTTGAACATTATCATCAATGATCTGTCTTTGACATATAAATAGCATAGCTGACTTTTCCTACAAAAGACTACATACGAGAAAGGAAAACTGCCAACCTCTATTCATGGCTACCTCTGAGAGCTTTAAGACAATTAACTGTCTTTTGATGGCTACATTTTATCTTGATACTTTTCACCTTCCAATGATCATTCTAAATGACAGTGATCTTGGTCTTTGATTTAAATGTTGTTCTTAGGGGCTGTGATGGGCTGCTCATTTAATCTCAGTCAATATACCGTTAAACCCACTATGATATTCATGCCTTTGAGATACTTGGGACTGTGATTTCTATGTGAACTTACAGAGATGCTACTCACCTTCCCTGTATACATCCATTAGCATAGAATTTATGTTGGCCTTGTTTCGGGAATGCACTTTTCACCTATTCATGCTTCTATCTTCTCGTTTCGTATCACATATGCATTGCTCTGTAGGTTCTATAACTACTCTCTTGAGGAATGTGTTTAGGATCCATTATCACTGAGTGTTTGGGACCAAATCCTTGCTCACCGTGCTGTGTCTTTGAAGGGTCTGCTGCTCTTGGGCTTCTACCATTATTTTGAAACCTGCCTTTAAATGTCAAGAGCTCTTCTTGATTGAAAATCTGGCTTTAAGACTGATTTGAGTCTATATCCTCTATCTTAATTGTCCCATTGGACAGCATTTGCCATTGAAGCTCTGCTATATCTTTGATTCATATCATATGGGAATCATTGTTCTTTGAATCTTTAGCCTTGTTTCAAACATAATCTTTATCTTTTATGAACAAAAGATAACAAAAAGGTTCCATCCTTTAACAAAGGCATCCATCACATAACCTGGTTGACTGTGATTAGTCTAATCTACCATGTCCTTAAGAAAGATATTGCTTTATTAGACAATGGACTGCTATTCATCCTTTCGACACCAAGGGCTGCTCTGAGCTTGTGTTTGAAGGCAGATTATACTCTCTCCTTGAAGCTTTTAGATGACTCGGTGGTTGATCCTCAACGACCTTGCCCTCACTGTTAGTCATATAAACCCATCTCTTTGACATTTGATATTTTTTGAGATCTCCTGTGACTGTCCTAGAATTCTTCTGTCAGTGATCTTGCATCATTTGTGGCTATATTTGTCATGGTTGTAACTATGGTCCTTAGTTCAAGGATTTGGCACTATTCTACTTCTATTTTGTGTAACTCTTCTAGGCTAGATTTTTTTTTCTTTCTGAGTATAGACATTAAGAAAAGGTAGTGCACTCTATTTATCTTATGATGGGACTGTGTCACTTGCCCTAAGTTCGAGCACTAAGTCTTTCTTTAAATCATAGTGTCTTTGACGTAGGCTAGAGCAATTTTGATGGCTTGTGGCGATTTCGTAAGCATTGTACAACAACTCTTGATGCCTTCTGGACTGCTAGAAGCCTCCTTGATTGTAAAAAAACCCTAAGCACTGCTCTCTTTATTCACTGTCATTTGGCTGCTATAAACACCCTTATTGTTCGTCATGACTGTGATGATTCTCATTTTACTGTCATGATAGGCAGTGCTCCTGTGGCTCATCATTATCCTTGAAGCTCTTTTCATGTATGATTTATGAAGCATGTTCAAGATGTTTCCTTCTAATTTGGACCTTGATGACTGTTATCTCTTTGTCTCCTTATCTTTGGCAGTGGTAGTAACATGCTTTGGACTGTCAAAACTGCATTCTTATCTTGGATGCACCAAAACTTCCCTTTGTCATTACACAGTGAGCTCTCATTTCCTTTTAAGACTGCCCTAAAGACTTCTCTATTACATGACTGTGCTTTTGCATGATACCACAAATGCTCTTATTATAAATTATTTTCTCATCCTTGTCTTGGCCTTGGGAAGATCCTTCAACACCATCTTTGCTCTCCACATTTGAGAACATTGTATTGTCATATCGTGATTTAAACGTAATGATGAAAATAACTCCATACATGCATGAGAGAAACTTTGCTTCTAGATGAAAGACCGTATAATAAGAAGGCACACAAAAGAAGACTTGCCTTAACAATGGGATGCATGCTTTTGTAGTTGGACGGATACGATGTGCTTTTCACCCTCCATATTGCAGATTTTATGTAGAGACTTTTTAGAACAATTTCTTACACTCTTGAAAACTAACATTATGTTCTCATGCAGCTGTTTAATTCCATTTTCTGCTTAATTTTAAGCAGTTGGAGTGTTCCCATGCAAATTTAAAATTGTTGGTAAAGGATAATTTAGAATCTTTTGCTATTTAAGTGGAGAAGCTATTATTTAGGAATTGAAAATAAGCTATGGGAAAATAGGGGGGCTGGAAATAAGAAGCAACTGCATATTGCCAAAAATGCTAGGTGGCTATTTCTATTTTTTCTTGTGCACAAATTATTACTAATATTATTAATACCAATTTTAAGATCATGGAGCCACCAGCTCCACAAATATTTCCTAAAAAAGGTATGATGCCATAAAGAATGCATTTGAGATGTCTCCTTTTACTGGAATGGAGTGTAGTTGGAATAGAGAAACTTGAGAGATTTGCCTGTCAAAGCCTTTGTTACAGATTGTAAACAACTATGACTTCTATCATGGGAGAACCGAAACAATGGAAAGTTAAGGTTTCCTTTCAACCATACTGCAGTCTTTCTCTTCGAAACTCATCCTCTTTTCTTCCTAATCACGTGCTCAACTTGATTTTAGAGAAAGAAATTTATTTTTCCCTCCTAAAGAAAACTCAAACTCGGACTTATATTGGGAAAAGAGGCTTTGGAAAGTCCTTTCTCTATGCTAAAATAAAAAAATAAATAAAACATTAGTGTCTTATTTATTTGAAATGGTTTATGCTTTCAATGCCAATACTTAAAAACTCTTCTACTATATCATTTGGCTTTCTTATCCCTTTTAAATCCCTTACAAATTTTGAAATAAGACATATGGCTTATAAAGAGACCAAATTGGGCAAGATGGTCAAAATTTGACTACTGTATTCTTCTAATTGAACTATCCTCTATTCCAAGAATATCTAAAACAGATTAATTTAACTTACCTTACTTCTATCTCTTACTTAAATAGAACTGAAATTTAAATAATATAATGGTTTGATTGATGACGGACAGAAACAGGAAGCATGTGTTTATGCCTTGCTTAAACGTGTAAGTAAGCGAATCACCAAATCGAATCCCTTACCCTCCTTGATCACAGTATCCGTTTGAGAGATTTAACTCTTCCTTAAATAGGCTTAATCAAACCGATTGCACAAAAGTACCTTATGCTTTGATAAATTAGATGTAACCTTGATACACTGATTTATATGATAAAGAAAAAAAAACTTGGAGATGATACTGACGATATCTTTCCATTAAATTAATGAATAACTGAAGACATTCTTGGAACAAAATAAATTCTGCACATCCTCTTATTGCTCTTATTTCTGGGTCTTGATTTCCCTTTTATAGTTTTAAGAGAGCGCTTCAGACCATTACAATGTTTGGTTACACATATTTATTTAACTTTCAACCTAAATACAAAAACATAAAATAAAATAATTATGTTTAATAAAACCTTTGATCTCCAACTCTTTTATTTTCTTGTATTCTAGTACACTTGCTTGGCACATATAAACAATTTCTTTCATTTGCTGATGGTTTCATTTTTTAATCTACCCGGAAGCGAAATTAATCCCCATTTGTGAAACCATTTCATCTTCTGATCATTTTTGCCCATGTGACTTTTACTTTCAAGATTTAATTCAAGAACACATTCATTGCCTTCAAATATTTTCGCATAAGTGAAAATCACAATTCACATATTCCCGCCTCCTTCTCCTTAAAAGATTATAAATTGGCTTTGCAACTTAGGGCAATTCTTAGCAAGGATATCTTCAACAAATTTATGTGTGGATTTCATAGGCGGCGAGGACAACGGATGGCTCCACATTTGCAAATTTCATTTGATCTGAAAGTTTCTAAAAATATTTTAACAAATTCATTTCGTGCATATCCTGTAATCACGACATCTCTAAAATCACATTCTCAAAACCAATGCTCTCATGTAGGCTGAGGGGCGTGCTGGCAAAAATTATTGAATTTAGTTTTACACCTGCTAATTGTTTTGACAGTTTATAAAATCTTTTCAATAAATAAATTTTGTACAAATTCTGCTACTTCGCTATTCCATGAGATAGCCATTTTTTGAGGCATTTTAGATAATTCACATGCATTGTCTAGGTTTCCATACTGCCAAAACGCTTATTACAATTGTAGCACTTGTAGCTTTCACGCTTTGATGGATGTTATAAACATGTTCCAAAGCTCCCATCGTTTTGGTTTAGGTATGGAGAATGTTCGCATAGTTAATTTGTGGAATTTGGTTTTACACTCGCCAATTGCATTCACTGGAAAGTTTTTAAAGCCACTCAACAGATCCAATTTACACATACTGACGTAACTATGGCGGTTGTGAGATCATATTCCATCGAGCATATGTAAAAGCAGTTCACACGCTGTGTCTATGCTTCCATATATGTTTGGCATTTGCAGATTCAATATCCCAGACAATTCTTCTTTCAACTATGCTTTGATAAATATCCATAACCGGTTCCCAGACAATTCTTCTTTCGACTATACTTTGATAAATATCCATAACCGGTTCCCGCATTCTCATTTTGAAATTTATATGGTTATGTATACTGTGGGACCCGCAAGCTATTCGGTATAGTACATATTTTCGCTAAGACTTCTTTTGTCTTTTATAGATCATGGATGTTATACCGGCATTGAGTGCTTTGGTGTAGTATATAATTTTTTATATTTTACTTCGAATGATTAATCCATATTTGGGGCTTGGACTTAATGGCTAAAGCTATTCTGGTTTCAAAACGGACCTTCGTACAGCATGTTAGCGATAGGTTAGTCAATCGCAGCTGTTTATTGCAAAATCGACGGTGTAAAACGCACGACTAACATGCGTGTTAGTCAATCCGTACTGTCGTTTTGGAGCAAGAATAGACGCGTCCGAACCTAATAAGGTATATGAATATTTTAAGGGAATAATAAGGGATATAAATTCTTTTAATTGGCAAGTAAGGCATAATTCGGTTAAGATCATTTGATTTATCATTTGATTTGATTTTTTTGTAAAATCTTTTCATGGGCTAGATAACATATTGAACTGTTATATGGATTTCCTTATGGGAATTGTATGCTGGGCTCTACCCTTGTGGGAGCCACATTTTAATCACACATACAATACAAAATATTTGAAATGTCAAGCTATATTCGAATTTAACATGTCTCCACAGTGGATGCAATTTTAGGTTTTTTATTTTCTTATTTAGGAAACCCTAAATTTTACAAAATTTAGGGTTCCAACAATTAGATCAGTACTTTGGTGCATAGATTCAAGTTGGTTGAAGTTGTGCTTATTCTACACATTTCTAGTCTCCCTACGTTTCTATTACCTTATGTTGCATTTTTGCTTTGAGAAATGACATGTTTGCAATATTTTGTTGCATATTTAACCTCTCTTTCTGTGTATCTATCATTTGTTCCCATGTTTTGGTTCCAATAGGTCTTGAGTTTTCAAATTATTCTAGCTAGTTTCATAGGGTTTGTTTCCTTCACCAACCTTTCAAAAAAACCAAAAGTTGTCTTTTGTCCCCATAATCTTGTAACAACCTTGACATCACTAGGTGTTTTTCTTCTCAAATATATCATCTTCAAGTAGGATATTATCTTAGTCTCTTGAGTTGGATCAACTTACCCTGGAATTAATCATCTCCTCGTGAGTCACATCCTTCTTGAGTCATTAATTTGTGGCTATACATCATTGGAGTCTAACTTTAGGACCTTGGAGATAACTTTTGACTTTTCTCCATCTAAGTCATCACCTTAGTCTAGTCTACATCATCATGCTTATCATCTCGTCATTGCATTGCCTAGGTCAAACTCGCCCTTGTATGGTTGAAACTAGAGCCCAAAATATTAGACGAGAAGCTCAAGAATCACAAAACATGGTCATTTTTATGATGATGATGAATATTTTCATCAAAGATCTTTTAGAAGTCAAATGTATACCTAGGACGATGATAAACCCCCGAGAAAGGAAGAAATCCAAGATCACATAGTTGATCATAGATTCAATAGGATGATTGATGTCGTGTTAAGCCAAGACCCACATCATTATTTCCTAATGCTTGCCAAGCAAGGTGCCAAATTGCCTCCTGATTTTGATGTGTCTCAACTTAAGGATGCAAACAATAATGATGCTAGTGTCATTGGACATGGATTTGGAGCCATCCATGTGTCTCAATCACCCTCATCTCTTTTGTAGAAGCTATCCATCCTCGTTCAAGATGCTCAAATGCACATCTAGCAAGATCAAGATCAACCCCGTGTCAATAATATTTATATGGGTTGTCGAAGGAACAACCAATCACATACTAATGGTCAACCTCATGATCAAAATAATGTTCACCCTTCTACTAGTCATCAAAATGATCAATCTAATGATAAAAAACATGGTTATATTTTCAATCTCTTAATACCCATAATCAAAATGCCAACCAATATTACCAACATTACTAGGATTACTAGCAATATGTCCCTCCTCCACCTTTGCCTGCACGGTCAATATCAACACTATGCTCCTCTTCTACCTCCACCCAATGGTTAATATCAAAACTATATTCCTCCTCCTCCTCCACCCAATGGACTAGGCATAGGTACACCCTTAAGAAATATGTTACAACCTAATGAGGATTTGACACAAGTGTGGGAACGACAACAAAAAAATGGCCAGTATGTGATTAGGAACCCCTCTCAAGAATTACATGATTTGAGATATTTGTCCTTATCCTTTTGATCCTAACCTACAAATGTTGCCTTTCCCCAGTAATTTTTTAGGTGCCTAAATTTGACAATTATAAGAGGAAAGGTCATCCTAACGAGTATGTTAGAGTTCTTCATGACTTGCATAGAGGTAGCCTACAATGATACTTATCTCATGCTCCTTTTTCCATGTAGGTTAGGTGGACATGACAGGGAGTGGTTTTCAATATTACCTCTTGTAAATGTCTAAAATTAATTAAATTAAATATTTAATTGATTTGGCCTTTTTACATAATTAATTAATTTAATTATGTTTATCCTTATTCTTCTCAAAATTAATTAAATCAAATATAATTAATTTTGTCACTATAGTCTAATAATTAATTTGCCAATAAATTAATTATTTTCCCATTCTTCTAAAGTCATTCAAATCATTAATTCTTCTAAAATTCTTCTTAGTCAATTAACTTAACTTAAAGTTATTCCTACCCTCGGCGAATACCCTGGTAAGGACAACAACCATCTAATGGAAGAAGCGGAACCCAAGGATAACGAGGAAACTAGAGTGAATTTTGGGAAGGAAATGAACAAAGACTCTGAGAAGGACCTGACTGAGGATAGGGATAGCGAGGACAAGGAAAGTGCTAGTAAAGGGCTTATCCTGGATAACCTCAAGAAGCTCTCTGAGGCTAGAATGGATTTCGATAGATGGACCTACGAGACCTTGAAAAACCTGGATAAGAAAGGGATAAAAATAGATGAAAGGAAATGGAGAATAAGGTAAAATCGCTGGAAGAGGGAAAATAAGCGATGAAAAATTTGATGGGAGTTATCCCAAGTATCCTCTCTACTGTCACTAAAAACTTGGAGGACATCGCCAAGGTCGTTGATCATACCTGCACTCCTAAACCGGTCGTGGATCTTGACCTGGAGGAAGAGACCATCCAGACTGGAAGTAGTGATGCTAATCCGGTGGGCGGTACTGCGAAGAGAACCAGGGCCAGTATCAAGAAAGTTGTGGCTGCTTTGGCAAAGAATCCCCCTAGCTTCAAAGACAACATCAAAGAGTTGTATGATATCAACAACACCCTAGCTAAAGCCCTGGAAAAAATCTGAATGCTGGAAGGCCTGTTGGCTTTTTGGGGCTTTTTTGGGTTTTTTTTCAGTTTTTCGTTGGTTTTTTGTGGATTCTGTTCTTTTCTGTTTCTAGTAGCTTTGCTGTTTAAGTTCTGCTTGTAAAGGGTTTCGGGGCCCCTTCAAAACCTGCTTTTTCCTTAATAAAAAACTTGAAGTTATTCCTACAAATCACTTTTCCTAATCTCCACTTAGCCTAGTTAATTCTTCTAGAATCGGGATTAGCATCATCCCTCAATTTTATATTCCTCCATTCATTATCTCTCCTCATGTCAAATCCTCCTAACTTTCCCACTTGCATTCAAATCCCTTATTAACCTACCTAATCACTTCTCTTAACCATTTGCACAATCCCAATTCCCAATATTAGGAGCAAGTCAACTCTTTGCCATAAATGGATTTCCCCTCTCACCTTCCAAACCTTTAATGCACCTACTTTGGTAATGTCAAAGGATTTCAAAATACTTTACATATTCCCATACCCTTTCTTCCCAAGGAATTTTTAATTCTCTTGTCCCTTCCCAATGAATTTTTAATTTCTTTTTATTTCTCCAATGTGCCTAGGGATCTCTTCCCCATGCACCTTGAGGAGTGTGGAGACAAGAAATGCCTTTATGGAAAATCTCTTGGTTCTCCCACCTTGTCCTCTCAATCTTTCCCATTGCTTCAATATGCACTCTCCATTTCAAATCAATATTGGCCCTCCATTTTGGCCTCCTCCAATCTATAAATTGGATTCTCCTCCCTTCATTTCCACATCTCATCTTTGTGCAATATTATGATGTTATTTTGAGCTTATAAATCTCCCTTTAGCATCCACATTATACCCATATCCTTCTGTACTTATCCCTTTTTATCCATCACTCCATTCAAAAAACCAATATCCCTTTATTATTGTTGTTGTGGAGAGCAATCCACATCCAAACCGAGAGCCAATCTAATCAAACAAGGAAGGGGTACATTCTTTGCTTCACCAAAGGCTCTATCAGAGGAACAAGAGAAGAATTTGGAAGGTATAATGGTGTTTTCATACATGTTTATGTAGTTTATGTGTTTATTTTAATTAATACTAGCCATTGTCACCTTCCTAGCTTTTCCCTTGGTCCATTTTGGCACGCCAAATGGGACCCACTTCCCTTGCTATTAATAATATTTGTGAATTTTTAACATTTTCCTTGTAGGTTTAGCGGATCGACACTTGAGACTGCTTTTCGGCATCTCCGCTCCACTGTTTTAGCGTCTACGGATAGATACTTCGACATCTTCGATTTGCATTTAAATTTTCTTGCTTGCTATTTTTTGCAAGATTTTGAATCGATGTTTGCGTTTCAGTAAATCAACATCTCCGCTTAATATTAATCTTGTCGAATTTTTTGCATCCATTTCACTTTTTAATCAATTCAAAAAAAAATTTACAATATAAGCTTAAAAAGTAAAAAAAACAAAGTAGTTTAGTAATTATTATTCCTGCGACATTCAAATTTTGTTTGAAAATTTGAATTTTTAGGCTAATTAAGCAGTTATTTTTGGGAATTAGCTAATTGGCATATGCACAGACGCCAACGTTTGCGCTACAGAACGATGTCTCCTCCACTCTATATTTCGCACCTTCATCTAAAATTTTAAATTTTAAATTTTCTCAGCTAACTATTTTCTATCGAGCAAATATTTCAACATCTGCGCAAATGTTATTGTTTGTGCTATTCTTTGGCGTCTCCACATATTTAATTCTCCCTTTGCTTTTCAAATTTTTAAATTTAAAATTTCCCGCTTTCTGCTTTGAGTTTCTACGTTTGCCCTTACATCGGTGTATGTGTAATCGTTGGTGTCTGTGACTGCACTTCGGTGGTTAGGATTTTTTGTTACCAATCAGATTTTAGGTTTTTTGTAGCTCTCTTGTCTGTCCAAGAAACTTTTTGCTAGACTACTAACTCAATATTCTACAACATGCTTGTCAAAGACACTTGTTTTCCGCTAATTTAGTTTGTTTTTATTGCATTTAGACTAGAAGACATATATTTGTGGGATTAAAAAGAACCTTTGTTTGCTATGTCTTGTGCACTTGCTCGTTTGTAGGGTGGACCTGCCATCATATATATTATCCACTTCTCTCGCTTTTATGGACCTTGGGTAATGAGGAAGGTGATTGAAAACACTTGCCTTTTCTTTTTATAGTGAGGGGTATCTTTGATTAGGGATTTTATCGCCCCACAAGGGTACTTTGAATTGGAACATGTCGAGGATATCATCTCTACCAGCGCTATCTCGAGCGGTGTGTTTTCGAGCCGCTATACAAAAACCTGGTCAAACAATTGGAGTTTTGAGTGAATTTGACGTATGTAGATACCTTCTTTGGACTGGTAAGCTCAGTTAGAGCCTTAAGTGGCTTGCTTCGCGGATTCATTATTGGATTGGACCCATCAAAAAATAACTAAAAACCTTGTTGTAGTGGCCCAAATCCCACATTTGATGGTGCAGGGAGTGCATATCGTACCCCAAAGTAACCTCTCATTTACCCACTCAAGATGAGACATGATTCCCTTGGTTAAAAGGTCTTTGGATCTCTAGGGTAAGAGAATATGGTATTCTTGAGAAGTGAGTGTCATGGAGTGGAGCCATTACTACTAGAATCTCTATCTATCTGTTTGTTTGAGGTATCTCCTTGTGCAAGAGGCCCCATTGAATGGTTTCCAATTTTCAGCCTAAGTTGTATTTTTTCAAAGTGTCTTCATTTGTGCAAAACTAGTGAAATTTTGTTTGGGCTAATCTAGGCCCCCTTCACTCTCACACTTGTTATAAAGAGTTGTCTTTGGCCAATGTGTTTGTTCATGTTTTATTTCTCTTGCCAAGAATAGATAAAGTCCAAAACATTTCCAAGTTTCATTTATCCAACATTTGACCAATTCTCACTCATGCACCAAAAAACCAAGTCCATTAAGCATCCCAAAAAGTCTGTCTATCACCAAGTAAAGAAGAAGAAGAAGTCTAGTTACAAACAAATCCTCAAGCATCGAAAAATTCTTGTATTGTTGAAACATAGAACCTTCTTGCATCGTTTCCATGATTACCTTCATGGCCCTACAACAATGAGTTTGATGAGTAACCTTTGAGAACTCATTCCTTCCATCAGAGATTAGGTTTATCCCAAAGAATCAATAGGAGTGGTCTTATTCCTTTTTCCAACTTGCCCTATTCCGAGATCACTTATTGAGTCACTTTTCCATCTAAGGTAACCTTCGTATTCCTCACATTCTTTTTCTTCAATCAAGCCCCCTTTTCTTCCATAATCATTATCGTCTTTCCTAAGTA
The DNA here is from genome assembly GCF_030272615.1 of Cryptomeria japonica. NCBI lineage: Eukaryota > Viridiplantae > Streptophyta > Pinopsida > Cupressales > Cupressaceae > Cryptomeria > Cryptomeria japonica. The sequence goes on from NC_081408.1 coordinate 493,471,447, forward strand.
CTTAGCATAATCAACCATCAACCTTATTCCAATCAATAAATCATTAAATCAATGCCCCAATCCAAGGTCAGCGCTTCGCAAAAGTCTAACTTAGACCTTTTATCATTAATTGAATCCACAATTAGCCTTGTGCTTGAGATAGAATCTACCTCAAATATATTGCTTAATTGATCCTAATCATTTGGGTTGATCAAAACCTTTAATCCTTTACCCCATTTTTCTTAGGAATGAAGTTTATCCTAAGTAGAAGAGGACTTGATCAAAATTAACCTAAGGTTTGAGTTTGGCCCAGTTTAGTTGTTAACTCGCTTTGTGGCCCTTCCCCATCTATGTTCTAATCCAAGGGCTAAACTATCATCTAATTAATCCTATCCTAAACCAAGGACCATCAAATAATTTTCAATCCAATCCCATTCAAATCAAATTTCTAAGTCCTTTCATCACTTTTTCTACCCTGCTCACCTCATTCTTCATCTTCAAGGTTACCTGTGTATGGTCTTGATGCGCTCTCAAAAATCAAATATGGCCGCCAAGATGCCTGAAACTAGTCACCTTTTTTTATCAAGATACTCAACCAAAAGAACAACTCGTTGATCAACCTGAACTTTCTTTTCATTTACAATCATTCATAGAGGATCCTTACTGTTGGATATTGCCACTGCTAGGATATGTTATTGTCATTGATGTCAACATATTCCTGTGTTTTGGTGTTTCAGTGATTGGAGAGAGTTGATCTGGTTGGTTTATTTGTTTGATATGCTAAATCAACTAGAGATACTTGTGTCGGTGTTGGTTTCATGATGCTATGTGGTGATTTGATCGAGTTATGGATTCCGGTTTGAGGATTGGTTTTTCAGTGTTCAATGTTGCAGTATTCTGGTATTTGATTCGTTATGCTCTGGAATTATTATATCTTGAGTTGTAGGTTTGGAAGAGTGTTTGGGATGTTCAGATGTATCTTCAATTAAGATGGTTTGTGATTTGGTGCTCCACAAGTTATCTTTCTAATCCTAATTGTTGTTGTTTGAGTGTTCTTGAGTATCAACATGTTGATCGATGAAGATTTGATTAAGTGGTGTTGGTGCAGCTATTGCAGATGGTTCTAATGGGCTTGTTGGTGTTTCCTAATCGTGTCTTATTTGTTTTGGTGGTATACATTGATCTTTGTGCATGTTATTGAGGATCTTATGGGTTTGGTGATGTTCTTTGTGTTATGCAACATTTTTGGTGGTGTAGCGTGTTGCTGATGATCTTAGCAAGATTTCTGGTGGTGTTGCATGTTCAAGGATTTGCTTTAGGTCCATGCTATGTTGTCTTGGCATCATATTGGTATGGTGGTTGATCTATGTATCGTGTGATGTAATTTTGTAATTAGGTCTTGAGGGTTGAGTTGACCTTGTAGTCAAGGTTGATGATTTGTATAAATAGGTGTTATATGCATGTAATTTGAGTATGGGGGTTGTGTCTGCATTATCAGAGAGTGGTATATGTATGAACAAGTGAATTCATCTTTCAGTGTGAAGTGTTGAGTAGAGAGTGTTTCAGGGCAGACAAATGTGCTTAACCGAAACTATCATCAGGCATAAGAAGATGTTATTCTTTCAGTTCATATAAATCAGACTGTTGTCCAAATGTTCTTGTAAGGTAGTGAACCTTCCCTGAGGGTTGTAGCCTTTTGGGTTATTATATTTTGAGCAGTGAGCTCTAGGCAGTGTGCCTGAATGCATGTGCATTCCCCATTGTAATATTTACACATACTACTATAGAGTATCATCTTATTGTGGGTAGGTTCCCACCATGATTTTTCCCTTAATCGGGTTTTCCACATCAAAATTGTTGGTGTTATGTGTGTTGTTATTATTGGTTTTATCCTTGTTCTTGCTGTAGTTGATTGGATTTGAAATTGTGCTTAATTTATTTAATCTGGTGAAAACTGATTCACCCCCCCTTCTCAGTTTTCCTTCATTGTTTTTGCCAACAATTGGTATCATAGCTACATCCTCTGGAAGAAGCTTGACCACTTGAGGAGATTCGAGATGGAAACTTCTGTTTTCAAGAAGGAGACTCTAAGATTTGATGGAAGCAATTACAATGTATGGAATGACCAAATGGAGTGTCATTTGAAGTGTCTTGGAGATGATTATTGGAAAATTACAAAGAACACCTACAATGTTCCTCATAATGGTCCAGTTACTGCAAGTGAGATCAAGGATCTTGAACATAACATAAGAACTAAAGAAGAATTGTTGAGTGCCTTGACCAATTCAGAGATGACTAACGTAATGGGATTGTAAACTGCACATGAGATCTGGGAAAAGTTAGAGACCTTGTATGAAAGAGATAAACATGTCAAAGTTGCTAAATTGCAGTGTTTGAAAGGAAAGTATGAGATGTTGAAGATGGGAGAAGATGAGAACATATCATCATTTATGGCTAAAGTGAATGAACTTGTCATGAACATTAGATGTGTCGATGGAACTCTTGAAGAAGATGAGATTGTTGGTGAGGTGCTGAGATCCTTGCCTCCTTCTTACAAATCTAAAGTTGTTGCTATTGATGAGATTCTCATTGTGACCACTATGATAAGAGACATGCTGGTTGGTAAACTTGTTGCATTTGAGTTGAGGGAATTTGGAGAATCACATGGTAAATCTAAAACTGCATTTAAAGATTTTGTATCCGGGAAGCATAAGTATGATCCAGGAGAATTTTCATCTAGGGTTTCCAGATATGAAAGAGAAATTAGAGAGATGGAAGAATAATAAAGAGAGTTGGATGAGCTTGAAGCACTTATTGCTCAAAGATTGCCTAAGGGAGCTGGTAAGTATGATGGAAAGTTTCCTTTGAAATGTTTCTCTTGTAATAAAATAGAACATTTTACTTCTAGGTGTCCTGAAAGAATGTCAAAGTATGACATGTGTGATAAATTTGATAAGAATGATAGATATGAGAAGCATGATAAATATGATAATCCTTATAAACCCAACCAGAAGTACATATATTAGAAGAAATTTTATTATGCTATTGATGAAGGTGTGATAGATGAAGAGTCTGAGAATGGGAATTCAGAAGATGAATTTGTATTTATTGCTATCAAGGAAGATAATCTGGTACCCGTGAATTCTACAAGTTGCATTGTTGAGGAGAAATATTTGGCTACTAAGATTGAAGAGAAAGATGAATGGGTAATTGACAATGGTTGTTCACATCACATGGTAGAATATAGAGAAGTATGATGGTGGTATGGTAAGATTTGGAGATGATCAGGCTTTTGTAATTTGTGGTAGAGGTGCTATCTCTCTTGATGGTAAGCATAATATTAATGATGTCTTATATGTTGAAGTTTTGAATCATAATCTTTTGAGTGTTGGATATTTGGCTGATAAGAGATATGATTTACAACTAGAGAATGGTAAATGCAAAATTCTAAATGCCTTCGATATAGAGATTGCATTAGGAACTAAACCTAAAGGTAATATCTTTCATTTGAATGCTAGTGAGAAAAGTTGTTTGATTGTTTAGATAGATGAAAGTTGGTTGTGGCATAGAAGGATGTGTCATGTTAATTTTGACTGCATGATTAGGATACGTTCTACTCAAGTTGTTAGGTATTTGTTTAATATTGTGAAACCTTCTAATTCGGTATGTAATGAATGTTAGTTGGGAAAGCAAACAAGAATTTAATTCAAGAGTAAGTTGTAGACATATAATCGATTGTTAGATCTTGTGCATATTGACTTGTGTGGTCCTACAAGAGTGAGAAGCATGCAATGTGACATATATTTCATGTTGCTGATTGATGACTATTCTAGAATAATGTGGGTTACCTTTTTAAGGGATAAATTAGAAGAACTAAATAAATTCAAGATATTCAAGGCTAAGGTGGATACTAAGATAGGATTGAAGCTGAAATGTTTGATATCCGACAGAGGAGGATAATTTACATCCGGTGAGTTTGATTAATTTTGTGAGAAGAATGGAATCAGAAGACAATTATATGCTTCTAGAACCCTTTAGCAGAATGGAGTTGTTGAAAGGAAAAACAAAACTATTTTGGATGCTGCTAGGACTATGTTGATTGAATGAAATATTTCACAAACTTTTTGGAGAGAAGCTGTTAGCACTGCTGTATACACATTCAACCGGGTGCATATAAAAGGTGATTCCGATAAAACTCCTTATGAGTTATGGTTTGGTCATGTTCCTACAATAAGATATTTCAAATTTTTTGGAAGCAAATGTTATATCAAAAGAGATGAGGATATAGGAAAGTTTGATGCAAGATGTGATGAAGGAATCTTCTTGGGCTATTCTACTAAGAGCAAGGCCTACCAATGTTCCAATAAGAGGATGAGAAAGATAGTGGAAAGTGAAAATTTGAAGGTTGATGAATGCCGTGAGAAGCATATCAGAAAATGAAAATACAATTTTGATGATTAGGATGTTATTTCAAAGCAAGTACACACTGAGACCCTAAAGCAGAATGATCTGGTAGAGACAATTAATCCAGATATTGCTACTGCTGGTGAAGAAGTTCAAGAACCTGAGAATCAAAATAATCAAAAAAATCCGAGGTATGTGAAATTAAATCATTCAAAAAATTATATTATTGGTGACAAAAATAAGGGTGTCATGACTAGGAGAAGGATTGTCATTAAAAAGATATGTTTAATTTCCAAGATTGAAGTTAACGATGTTGTTGAATCTTGTAAAAATGAGAATTGGATGAAAGCTATGAAAGAAGAGTTGAATCAGATTGAGAAGAACAATACATAGGAACCTTTTTGAGACCTAAAGACAAGAATGTGATTGGCACTAAATGGCTGTTCCAGAATAAACTAAATGAAGTCGGTGAAGTGGTAAGAAACAAAGCAAGATTGGTATGTAAGGGATACTCACAGATGAAAGGAATTGATTATGAGGAGACTTTTTCTCTGGTAGCTAAAATTGAAGTTGTTAGATTACTTATTGCATATGTTGCTTACAAGAACTTCAATGTATATCAGATGGATGTAAAGTAAACCTTTTTGAATGGTGATTGTGAAGAAGAACTCTACATTGAGCAACTAGATGGGTTTTCATTATCAGATGAAGGAGACATGGTATGCAGATTGAAGAATGAACTGTATGGACTTAAACAAGCCCCTAGAGATTGGTATGCTAGATTGGACATGTATTTGATGAAGTTGGGATTTTGTAAAGGTATTGCTGATAGTAGTTTATACTTTAAGGTTGATAATGATAACATTTTGATTATTGAAGTTTTTGTTGATGACATTATTTTTGGAGGAGATGATGATTTGAGTATGAAGTTTGCTAATGATATGCAAAAGGAATTTGAGATGTCTATGATCTAGGTGAAATGAAAATATTTTTAGGATTGCAGATTACACAGACAAATAAAGGCATTTTCATTTCTCAATCTAAGTATATGAAGGAATTGCTAAAGAAGTTTGGGTTAGTTGATTCCAAGCCTATTGAAACTCCTATGGTGATTGGATGCAAGTTGTCTAAGCTTGATGAATCTCTGAAAGTTAATCAGACCTTGTATAGATCTATGGTTTGTGGACTGCTATACTTGACTCAAACTAGATCAGACATTATGCATGTTGTTTGTCTTTGTGCAAGACTTCAAGTTGATCCTAAAGATAGTCATGTTACTACTTGTTGGCATTCTACACTCTAGTGAGAAATGATGGTGTTTTCATTGATGGAAACCTACCGACAACCTACAGGTAGCCACACGACATTCATCTGGTAAATCACTGACAGACACCGACACTGACAGGCACTTCACCGACAGCGACAACAATATATACCGACACCCAAGCTGACAAGATTTTGTTTATTGTATTTAATTGTAAATATCTTTTGTAAAGCCGACATGGAATATTGTAATAAGACTCATAGATGTATGAGATATTGTAAATCATTTTGACATAGGATGGAAACATGGATAGTGTAGAAGTGATGAGTGAATATTAAGGCAAATTTTGTATAAGGGTTTATGGTTATAGTATGAGCTTAAACCGGTACTGAACTTGCCATAGCAGATGCTGAATTATAGCAGTACATTATATTGGATTCTCATAATCCATTTTGTAAGTCAGTAAGACTTTCTTTTGTATTTGAGTAGTGAACTCTAGGTAGTTGGCCTTTCTGCATGTGCATGCCCCTCTTGTAAGTAATATCCATTCATTGGCCAGTGAGTGAATATTGTGGGTCAAAAATCCCACTAAGGTTTTTCCCACATCAGGTTTCCTCATTAAACATCTTGTGTTATGGTGTGTTTTCTATGTTGTCTTTACTGTTCCTATTTACTGCATTAATTCTTGTTTATCGGTACACTGTTTTGGAATGCAAAATACTTAATAAGGTTAAAGATTCTCTACACCGGTTAGATACTGATTCACCCCCCCTCTCAGTATCTTTGGGACTATCATTAATCCTAAAAATTGGTATCAGAGCCTGGTCCTTTATTTTCAAAAGTCTAACAGCTTGAGGAAGATTCTGACACTGGTACAGATGGAGAACTTAAGAAAGCAATTAGAAGGAGCTCTTGTGGACTATGATGCAGAGAAGTTTAAGAATATCAAACTTGAAGATGATGTGAGGACTGCACAAGAATTCATTCAAGGACTTCAGGAGAATCTCACTATTGCTAGAAATAAGAGAAAAGAACTTCATGAGAAGATGCAGAGTGATGATGATGAAAAGGAAACTCTTAATGAGCTTGTAAACAAGATGAGGCAAGAAACATGACTTTGAGGAATGAAATGAAAGACATGACTATGAGATTTTGTAAAGACATTGAAGACAGAAAGAAGAATGAAGATGAATTGACTAGAAGACTCAATGATGCTGGAAATAAAAATCTAAGACTCAGTCATGAAAATGATATGTTGAAGACAGATTTGATTCACATGGAACATGATAAAACTGAACTTATGAGACAAAAGAGAATTATGGAAAATGAGTTGGCTACTACAAATCAACACAAAGAGAAATTCAAGAAAAGTTCAAAAGAACTTGATGGTATGCTGAAAAGTCAGAAACCTAATGGAGGCACTAATGGACTTGGATTTGAAGTTGGAGAAAGTTCTGGTACTGCAAACAATCATGATCACAACAAACCGATAAGACAACCTAATACTTACAAATTTAATAGGAAATGCTTTAACTGTAACAAGTATGGTCATAGAGCAAATCAATGCAGATCTAGAAACAATCAGAACATTAATGCACCCACCAATCAATGCTCCAAATGCAACAAAATTGGTCACAATTCAGAAAACTACAGAATGAATGTAAGGTGTTATGTTTGTGGAAGATTTGGGCACTTATCTAATCAATGCATAATACAAACTAGCATAGGATATGGAAAGGCTATTCAGAAAAATAATGTGACTTGTTATGCTTATAACAAGATTGGACATATTGCAAAATTTTGTAGAAGTAAGACTTCACCAACAAACAATAAAGGACCCAATTTGAAAGGCAAAGAGAAGGTTGATGAGGTAAAGCAAGAATTTTCAAGACAATGGATTAGAAAGCCAGATCAGAATGTTGATGAGACTATTCCTTCACCGGTAGAACATAGTATTACTCCACCGGCAGGAGACTCTTCATCCAACTGAAAAGTAACACTTAGGGGTATTGCAACAAGTTGAAAATCATGCAAGTTTACCCTCGGTTGATGGTGAGAAGATGGACTTCTTCTCTACCGGCATATGTGTTAAGTTTCACTTAACCAGCAAGCATTTAATGCGCTTGTTGGAGGAAAAGACATTATAAATCTTTGATTTTCCCTCTTTTTCAATTCACCGAGCATTCAAACTTTCTGAGAGCACAAAAATCCAAGCGAAGGCATCCACAATGAAGAAGTGAAGCAAGTTCTTTCAAGCACTCAAACCTATCAGGCAGCTTAAGGTATTTATCAATGACTTCCTCCTCTACTCTGGAATTTATTGCAAACCCTACTGTTATAGAAGTTGTGAAACGCCCTAGGCCTGTTTTTAAGATCATTCCCGAGATAGCAAAACAAGATGATTCCCTAGGTGCTTTTTTAAAAATTCCAAAAGGTGTTGCATATGCTGAAGACCCTATAATCTATATTCATTGCCATATTGAGGAATTAGGTTCAGAGGAAATATTGAAAATGTTTAGAACAGTTATCTGTGATGAAAATGGAAATGTAAAACCCAAACACAAGGTAATTGAAACTTTAGGTTTTATGGAGATCTTAGACATCCTAGAATTTCCTAAGGAGGTAGTATAATTGTCCTTAGCAAAGTTCATGGAGAATTCTTTTGGCTAGATTTTGTTTGCAAAATCAGTAAGGAAGCAGTTAGGGAAGTGACTGGTTTACCCTCCACCGGTAGCAGGCCAGATAAGACTAAGAAGGTTCCTAATAATACTGTCATGACATTAACAAGAGCAACATATGATAGTAGATCCCTGAGAGTAAATGATGTCAAAGATGAGAATGTCAGATTTATAAGCATGATCCTAGGTTATAAGATCGCACATGCAAACCGACTTAACTTAGTATCCAGTCTTTGCATTAAAAGTGCTTATGATATGGTGAATAATGATGCAAAAATAGATGTATGTGAGTGGTTAAAGGATGAGTTGATAGACAACCTGAAAAAGATCAAAGGTGATAAGAAAAGGTACTTTTTGTTTTGGCAATCTTCTTGTATGTCTCATGTTGTACTTCACAAAAGAAGTTCCCGGTATTGGAAAGAAAGACTTTGGATATGATATATTGGTAGGAAAACAATTGCTAGAAATCTTCACTGGTATGGGCACAGACAAAGAAAACAATATAACAGAGTACTTCAAAATCTTCAAAGCAAAAATGAAAACAAGAGAGAGACTGCCACAAAGTATTGTAGATAAATATGAAAAAGAAATATGTTTTATAATTAAAAAGGATGAAATTTGGATGGAGGCAGTTCTTCCTAGAACTGTATGGGTAATAGAAATGGGGTATGAGGTAGATATAAATATCATTGAAACTTATGCTAAAGCCTTGTTAGAGGCACCTAGAGAACCAAAAGAAAAGGTTTTTGGAAATGTACAAACAATAGAAAGTGATGTACAAACATTGAAACAGATAAAGAGAAGAGAAAAGTACATAAAAAGTGCATCTAAACAAGTTAAGGAAATAAAAGAAAATGTCATGAACATAACTGGAATAAAGGAAAGTGACTTAGAAGGATTACAACCGGAGGCACACATCTCATCGATTGGTACATCATCTGACAGTGAAATTCTCGCTGAGTTTAAAAGAGTTTATAGGAAGAGAAAGCCATCACCGGTACCCTCTCCTCCTCCCAAGAAAACAAGAACACCAAGGCAGAAGCAACAGACAGTGAGACCACCGGCAAATAAGTTGACACCAAAGAAGAAAAAGCAACAACAAGTTATACCACCTCTGGATAACTTATTGAGTGAAATAATTGATGAAGGCAACTTAGCTAATGTTAGCAAACTGTACAATACATTTTCTAATGCAGAGAAAGAAAGTATTGAGAACAACATTATTTTACATCTTGATATTTACAAGAAAGTATTAATTGAAGTTGTAGATGATTTGCCTAGTGACTTATATAGGCGGTTAGATGCAAAAAGGATTGTAGTCATGGAGCTTGACAAGAAACTAAAGAATGAAAAACTACTAGCTATACATCCGGTCAACTCTGTAGAAGAAATTGATGAATTAATTAGTGAAGCTAATAGATCAGTTTTTGCAAGTGGACACCGGCATGTGAGCCTAATGGCTAGTAGAGTCAATGAAATTGCAGAGGAAACAACAGACAAGTGGGATATCTTCTTTGCAGAGAAGGAAAAACAGGAAGAGCTGAACAGACCTAAGAAAACTTTCAAGGTTTATCAGAAGGACAAAGACAAGGGGAAAGGTAAGGTAGGTGGAATACCAAATATAAAAGTAACTGACAACATACCACCACCTTTAGTTACTCCATCGGTATAGACTGATAACACACTGGCTACTGAGAATGTGGACACAACACATGAGGACACTAACCCTGAGTCAGAAATTTTGTACACTATGAATATTAACACTCAGGAAGTAAACATTGTAGTTGATAAGGAGAACACAGAGGAAAAGAAAAATGATATTGCTACTGAGCAACCGACAGCTAATATTGAGGTTGGAACACAGGTAGATAATATTGGGGTTGAGACACAAGCAGAGAAAGTTGAGCATTCAGTGGAAACATTGGACAGTGGAATGGTTACTGATAATATTGATGCAAGCACTAAGAAACCTGCAGAGACAGTAACTGAGACATCGACAGTGGATAACACAGAAAACAAACTGAGAAATTGATAGAGTCACAGGTACACATTGAGGTAGTGAAACTGGAAATAATAGAGAAACCAAAACCATTGCTAGTGGAAATGCAAACACAGACTGACCCACCAGAGGTCGATTCAGGCAAATTGGTTACTCCCACCGGAAGCACATAAATTGTAAAGGTAGTTGGCCAGACATCTGGTGCTTCACTAACAAAATTTAGACCTACTAATGTGAGTGAAGTACTTCTAGATTCAATAAAGAAAATAACTAATTGTAATGCATTGGCTTAAAAGGCGATTGATGACACAATACCCATTCTTAAGATGATTGCACCCAAATGCAATGTAGATAATGTAAAGGATTCTTTAAGTCAGATAGACACATTGTCTAAATATATTGCTGGTAATATACTGACAGTTGATCAAATAAATGAGGAAACATTCAAGGAGAAAATGGAAAAGGAAAAAGGAAAATTCTTTGAGGAAATAATAAACAAGTGCACAGAATACATCAATACACTTTTACTGGCACTGAATACAACAATTTTGGAGTATAAGGAATTGTACAGAGATACTTGCAAGACAAATATGTTAACAATGGACATTGATAAGAAAATTAGCAAAGTTCAAAAGGAGATAAATTATATAGCTGATAATATCATTGGTTCATTTGAACCTATATCAGTTATTGAGCAAGAAATTGATGGATTTGAAGAAAAATTGGAGAAGTTAGAAAAAGAGAAGGAAAGGATAAAAGGAAAAGCCAGAGAGCTTAAGTGCAAACTCAGTCCTAGGTTAGATAATCTTCTCTCTAAGGAAGGAAATCTCCGAGGCATTAATTCAAGGACAAAAGACACTAGAGGAACATATGCATCATCTCACCAGTACAATTCTGAGAACTGAGGCAACTATGAAGGACAACAATAGATTTATACAAAGCTTAAACTTGGTATTAGCAGACGTATTCTAGATTGTAACCAACCGGTTACAAAGTTCAAATTGAATTTTTAAACTCATTTGACAATTTTTGACAACCTTTGTCATTGATGTCAAAGGGGGAGTAGTGGACACAGAAAAATGGTTATCAAAGGAGATCATCTACTCAGGGGGAGCACACATTTTTGGTAAAATTTTGGACTTCACTTTTTGGGACAAATTTTTGGATTTTTCTCATGAGTGTTGCCATCAATGCCAAAGGGGGAGATTGTTGGCATCCTACACTCTAGTGAGAAATGATAGTGTTGTCATTGATGGCAACCTACCGGCAACCTATAGGCAACCACTCGACATTCATCTGGTAAATCACCGACAGGCACCGACACCGACAAACACTTCACCGACAACGACAACAATGTATACCGACACCCCAACTGACATGATTTTATTTATTGTATTTAATTGTAAATATCTTTTGTAAAGCCGACATGGCATATTGTAATAAGACTCATATATGTACGAGATCTTGTAAATCATTTTGACATAGGATGGACACATGGATAATGTAGAAGTGATGAGCAAATATTAAGGCAGATTTTGTATAAGGGTTTATGGTTATAGTATGAGCTTAAACTGGTACTAAACCTGGCATAGCAGATGTTGAATTATAGCAGTACATTATATTGGATTCTCATAATCCATTTTGTAAGTCAGTAAGACTTCCTTTTGTATTTGAGCAGTGAGATCTAGGCAATTGGCCTTCCTGGCCCCTCTTGTAAGTAATATCCATTCATTGGCCAGTGAGTGAATATTGTGGGTCACAAATCCCACCGAGGTTTTTCCCACACTGGGTTTCCTCGTTAAACATCTTGTGTTATGGTGTGTTTTCTATGTTGTCTTTACTGTTCCTATTTACTGCATTAATTCTTGTTTACCGGTACACTATTTTGGAATGAAAAATACTTAATAAGGTTAAAGATTCTCTTCACCAGTTAGATACTGATTCACCCCCCCCCCCTCAGTATCTTTGGGACTATCATTAATTCTAACACTACTGTGAAGAGGATTTTCAGATACTTGAAGGGGACAATTCACTATGGTTTGTGGTATCCGAAGAATGATGATTTCATGTTATGTGCTTATATTGATGCTGATTGGGCAAGTGATGTTGATGATCGGAAGAGAAATACCAATGGAACATTCTTCTTGGGAAAGTAAGAAGCAAGATGGTGTTTCTCTATCTACTACAGAAGCTGAATACATTACAGCTGCTAGCAACTATACTCAGGTAGTTTGGATGAAGCAGATATTGAGGGACATTAGAGTCATTTATGATGAGCCTACTGTTATATATTATGATAGTTTAAGCACTATTAATATTTCCAAGAATTTGGTATTGCATTCTAAAACAAAGCATACATCAATCAAGTATCATTTCTTGAGGGAGAAAGTTAGTGATGAAGAAGTTAAAATAGAATATGTATCTACAAAGGATCAAATTGTAGATATCTTTAATAAGCCTTTGTTTGCAAATACATTTGTATATCTAAGAGATAAGTTAGGGGATTCTGCCCCTCCTGATGAGAACTATATGCATTGAGATGCATCAATCTGATGGACTTCATAGTCTTATCTTCTTATTTGGATTGATGAGTGGGTGTTGTTGCTCTGGGGGAGTAGTTAGTGTGTGATATTGAGATTTGTGAGTTTGTTCTAAGGGGGAGAGAATGATGATCTATAGGTGTCTTTGACATTGTTGTCAAAGGGAGAGAGAAGCATGTGAAAAACAACCTTATCTTAAAGGCTTTGTGTGCATGATTTTAGGGGGAGATTGTTGGAGATTGTTGGTGTTGATTTATTTATTTGCATTGATTGTTATTCACATTCATATGTTGCCATCAATGCCAAAGGGGGAGATTGTTGGATATTGTTGCTGCTAGGATATGTTGTTGTCATTGATGTCAACATATTCCTGTGTTTTGGTGATCTGGTGATTGGAGAGAGTTGATCTAGTTGGTTTATCTATTTGATATGCCAAATCAACTAGAGATACCTATGTTAGTTTTGGTTTCATGATGCTATGTGGTGATTTGATCGGGTTATGGATTTTGGTTTAAGGATTGGTTTTTTAGTGTTCAGTGTTGTAGTATTTTGGTATTTGATCCATTATGCTCTAGAATGATTATAGCTTGAGTTGGGGATTTGGGAGAGTTTTTGAGATGTTCATGTCTATCTTTAGTTCATATGGTTCATGATTTGGTGCTCTGCAAGCTATCTTTCTAATCTCAGTTGCTATTGTTTAAGTGTTCTTGAGTATCAGCATGTTGATCGATGAAGATTTGATTAAGTGGTGTTGGTGCAGCTATTGCGGATGATTCTAACATGCTTTTTGGTGTTTCCTAATCATGTACTATTTGTTTTGGTGGTTTGCATTGATCTTTGTGCGCATTTTTGAGGATCTTATGGGTTCGATTATGTTCTTCATGTTATGCGACATTTTCGATGGTGTAGCATGTTGCAGATGATCTTGGCAAGATTTCTGGTAGTGCTGCATGTTAGAGGATTTGATTTAGGTCCATGCAATTTTTTCTTGGCATTGTATTGGTCTGATGGTTGATCTATGTATCATGTGATGTAATTTTGTAATTAGGTCTTGAGGGTTGAGTCGACCTTGTAGTCAAGGTTTATAATTTGTATAAATAGGTATTATATTCATGTAATTTGAGTATGGTGGTTGTTTTTGCATTATTAGAAAGTGGTATATGTGGGAACAAGCGAATTCATCTTTTGGTGTGAAGTGTTGAGCAAAGAGAGTTGCAGGGTAGACAAATGTGCTTAACCAAAACTGTCATCAGGCATCAGAAGACATTATTCTTTTAGTTCATATAAATTGAATTATCATATGAATATTATTGTAAGTTAGTGAACCTTCCCTAAGGGTTGTAGCCTTTCGAGTTATTATATTTTGAGTAGTGAGCTCTAGGTAGTGTGCCTAAATGCATGTGCATTCTCTTTTGTAATATTTACACATACTACTACATAGTATCATCTTTTTGTAGGTAGGTTCCCACTGTGGTTTTTCCCTTAGCCAGGTTTTCCACGTCAAAATTCTTGGTGTTATGTGTTATGTGTGTTGTTGTTATTGTGTTTATTCATGTTCTTGCTGCAGTTCATCAGATTTGAAATTGTGCTTAATTTGTTTAATCTGGTTAGTTTTCCTTCATTGTTGTTGCCAACACTTACAACCAAGAGATTATGGAAATATTTTTCAAATCTAGTCCAAATGGTCTTGTGGCTCAACTCATCACTCAAGGGGCACACTTGCCCCCTGATTTTGACCATTATATTCTTGACAAACCAATGGAAGGTGACCTTGTTGACCAATCCATTCTTGATGTTTTCCTCTATCTGCCACCCCCAACCTCCATACTAGCAACTTCTATACCCCCCAGTTCTATTTCTGCAAACACTTCTAATCCACCTCTCTCAACCCCCTCGATCATTTGCACCTCTCCCCAAATCCCTTAATTACATTAACACTAGTTTACCTCCTACTAGCACCATTTGTGGGTCGCGTCCTCAAATCTTTTCACAACCCCCCATTTTTGCCTATCAATATATTGGTGGTGGTGGTGGTATCTTGTCCATGTACAACCAAATCCCAAGGTCTAACATGGGTCAATATCTCCCTAATGTCCATAATCAACAACTTGACGTCATGAAGTAAATTCAGGACATGAAGGACCTCATAATTTTTTTTAAGGATGGGACTAATAAAAGACCTTCCACTTTCGAATAAATATGTCCTTGTTCATATGACCCTTCCATTTTAGTTTCACCCTACCCTCTAGGTTTTGAGATGCCCAAGTTTGAGAAGTACAAAGGCAAAGGTGACCCTAGAGACCATGTCTGCGAGTTCTTCATTCTTTGTCAAGAAGTCTCTTATAGTGATCTCTACCTTAGAAGACTCTTCCCAAAAAAATTTAGTGGAGATGCCCTCACTTGGTTTTCAGCCTTACCTCATGGCTCCATCAAGTCCTTCCCAGACCTAGTAGATAAGTTTGTCTCATTATGCTCACAATATTGAGAATGGTGCTTCTATGATGGACTTGTGCAACACAAAACAAAGGCCCGAAGAAACCTTCTCCAACTTTCTTCAAAGGTGGTGGCATCTTATCAATAAATTTCCTTGGGACATTACCAGAGTCATACCAAATAGAGTTATTCCAAAATAACTTGGTACCAAAATTGTCTAAACCCTTGATTTGTCAATGCTTGGATACCTTTGAACAAATCACTAAGAAAAGTCTAGCCTTAGAACATGTCCTCCTAGAGGAAGGAATATTAAAACATTATCAAAAATCTAATCGAGGTTCTTCCTCGTATAATGACAAGCCGAAATATTGGTCCAAAAACAAAAATGTCATCAATGATGGAGTCACTGATGCCGAGCATGTTCAAACCATGACCATTCCTTCAAAACCCACCACCACCAATAATCTATTCAACACCCAACCTAACCCCCATAACTAATCCCAAACCCGCAATAATGTCTCCATCCAAGGTCGACCTCCCTACTCCAACAATCAATCTCACACAAGTACACCCCACTCATTGAACCCATTGAGGTAATCTTCTAGAAGCTTGTTAAGGCTGGCGTAATTGTCTTTCTGATGACTCACCCTTTTGATCCAAATCAATCTAAACCCTGATGGTATAATGAGAATGAATATTGTGTCTACCATCATGTCAATGGCCATGATAAACACATGTATGAAATTGAAGAATTACATCCAAGACTTAATTGAAAAGGGTGATATTGAGGTTGCAACCACTAGGCCTATAAATTCTAATGACAAGCTTAAGATGTACCAAGTTCCATTCCCCAAGCATGGTAAAGACAAGGCCTCATCATCTCATGAAGTACATTATGACTATACCAATTATATTTTCGTCTTTGACTCCTTGGTAGGTCACATAGAGCCCGCTGATATACATGTCAACACCATCACAATATAAGGAACCAATCCTCCTCCCAATTCTAATAGACCTTGAGTAACCATTCAAGGCTCCCATCCCCAAAAATCATCAAGTAGACCCTCCCAAGCAAAGATAGTCATTCAAGGTGCCTCACCTTCCACTTCATATTCCTAGAATGACTGCAATGTCACTACTTGTAGAGGAAGGGTAACCGTTCAGGGAGATCATCCCCCTCCTTCGCAAGCCCCCATGTTATCCACTTGCTGGTATGATATCCTTGATCATCTCAGTAAGACATATGCATAGATCTCCATCCTGAAACTCCTCAAGACTTCACCTATCCACAAAGAGATCCTTGAGCAAGCCCTTCTAGAATCCAGTGTCCCAGATAACATTGATGCAACCCAGTTCCAAGCCCTCATCGGTGACCTTGCTGTGCAACATTACCTTGTTTTCACATCCAAAGATGCCCCATCTGATGATCCATCTCATAATAAACCCCTTTATATTAAGGATATTGTTTAGAAACATAAGATCAAGAGGGTCCTTATAGATGGTGGATCTAGCTTAAATATTTCTATATACAAATTGATTAAACAATTGGGAATATCTGAATACTTGGTTGACACATTTGGTTGATCACAATAAAGGCCCATGATGATGCAAAAAGGGTCACAAAAGGCACCATAACACTACTTCTTTAAAAACATGTCAAGTCTTGGACCTTGATCTCCCATACAACATTCTCCTTGGCTACCTATGGATTCACTCCATTCAATTCATTCCCTCCACTTAACACCAATGCCTAAAATTCCCTTACAATGGTAGAGAGATTACCATCCTGATTGATCTGTGGCCTTTCCAGTAGTGCAAAATCCTTGAAGGGAGGCACCCCTATCATTGCCCACTTAACTTACCCATTCCACCACCTCCATCTGACCCTTCAATCATCACATCCACTTCATCCCAACCTGAGATCAAGGTCAAGATAATTGACAATGGTTGTGGATAGTACACCCTTCAAAATTCTCTCTATGTGGGTCAACTCCTACCCTTTGCTAAGTCATATGGTAAACCTAAGGAAATCAAGATTCAAAAGAAACCCACCATGAAATGCAAGAAGACCACCTTTCAGTAGTGGAGCCAACTTGATGAAGAGAAATTGGAAAGTAATGTCACTTCTTG
Source organism: Cryptomeria japonica (assembly GCF_030272615.1). Taxonomy (NCBI): domain Eukaryota; kingdom Viridiplantae; phylum Streptophyta; class Pinopsida; order Cupressales; family Cupressaceae; genus Cryptomeria; species Cryptomeria japonica. The sequence goes on from NC_081408.1 coordinate 493,488,874, forward strand.
GTTGTGCTGAGAAGAAAATGAAGCACCAATAGATATCCCAAAACAAATATACCCTAAGGAATCTGGTATAGTCGATAAGATGGACTATAAAGGACATGGTCTTGGACCACAAGAACAAGGAAGAAAGAACCCATCTCTCTAGTCTTACAAGCATAATAGCGGCTTAGGTTACTCACTTGTGCCTAAGATTAACTGTCATTGGTGCTTCAATAGACCCTCCTACTGGAATCAAATGCTCCGATGAAGAGGAATTCCATGAAGTGCCTTTTCATTACCTTGACAATATATTTGACGATGCCTATATCAATACTATCACCACTGTCACCCCTTCAAACTCATTTGAACTTCTACTTGTCCACCCAGAGCTTATTGTTTGGAACCAATGAGGACCACCTATTCTTGACATTTGTGTTGATGACAATGCCCTCTTGGCATTACTTACTATGGGAGATCTTGAGGACCACACATCTGTAAATGGAATCTAGCTCAAGAGGGGGGCATAGGGAGGCATACTTTACTAGTCAGGTCAACTCTCTTAGTTGCAAAAATGAGAATAAAAAGAAAAATCATAAGTCCCCTAGTGAAAAACTTTCTGAGGAACCTTCAAACTCAAAAAAAGTAAAAATAAAGGACATATCTTCTAGTGAAAACCTGCATCAGGCATTAGAAGATGAGGGACTTGACCTGCCTACCATGGTTCCCCCATATCAGGAGAAGTTACCTTGCTCATCGAGGAAACAAACACTATCAACATGGGTACAAATGATAATCGATAGAATGTGCTCATTGCCAAATCTCTTATAGATCAGGAGAATCAAATCTTCATGAGTTTCCTACAAAAGATGTAAATAATTTTTTCTTGGTCATATGCTAACATGCCAGGCCTTGACCTAGAGTTGGTAGTACACAATCTTGCCGATAGACCAGATGCTAAACCTGTCAAACAAAAAATTCTCAAGATGCATCCAAAAGTTGTCCTCCTAGTTAAAATAGAGCTATAGAAAATGCTGGATGTCAGATTCATCAAACCCATTAACTATCCTGAATGGGTTTGAAACATCGTACCTGTCAGCAAGCCTGTTGAGGGCATCAAGATTTGCACAAATTTTAGAGACCTCAATAAAGCATGTCCGAAAGATGACTTCCATTTCCAAACATGAACATGATTGTAAACCTCACAACTGTACATGAGATGCTCTCTCTAATGGATGATTTTTAAGGATACAATCAAATCAAGATCACAATAGAAGACCAACACAAAAGAACATTCACTACTCCTTGGGGAACCTTTTGCTACCAATTCATGCCCTTTGGTTTAAATAACATAGGAGCAAAACATCAAAGAGAAATGATAACCATCTTCCATGACCTCTTGCACAACATTATGGAAGATTATGTGGATGATAGGCAAGTCTAAAACATGAGAAGAGCACATTCGTGTCCTAAGGAAAATTTTTGAGAGACTTGAGAAATATAAGTTGCCTCTTAACCCTAAGAAGTGTGTCTTCAGGGTCACATCAGGAAAGTTGTTGGGATTCATAGTCTCTCATACAGGTTAAAGCAATAATGAAAATGCCTCCTCCCAGAACACTCAGACAACTTTGTAGTCTCCAAGGTAAACTTTAATCTATCCGCAAATTCATTGCACAACTGGCAGACAAGTGTCATCCATTTGCACACCTCTTTCTCAAGGACACCAAGTTCAAGTGGGATTTCTTATGTTAGTAGGACTTCAATAAACTAAATGAATATTTGACCTCCCCCTAGTTTTGATGCCACCTATACTAGGACAACCCCTCCTCTTGTACATATTAGCAACTATAATGGCACTAGGGGAATTACTTGCACAAACAGATGACAAAGGCAAAGCATGCAATATATTACATTAGACGCACTCTTGTGGGATATAAATTGAACTATACTCCCATAGAAAGATCTTGTCTCACAATGGTCTTCACTACTCAGAAACTGCGTCACTACATGCTCAACAAAAAAACCAAACTTATAGCAAAGATTGATCCTCTCAAGTACTTGTTGTCTAAGGCTACTCTCATAGGATGCACAAGAAAATGGGTTATGCTCTTGAGTGAATTTGACATTGAGTATGTAGATAGAAAAGAAATCAAATTAAAAATTATAGATGATCAACTGGTTGATGCTTCCCTTTAACATGATCACCCCCTTATAAAGGAATTTCCTGATGATGCTATCATGATTGTTACCACATCAACACAATGCCAATTATACTTTGATGATTTTTGCACACAAAATGGATTAGGAGCAGGTATATTGTTGATCACACCTCAAGGAGATTGCTTCCCTAAGTCCTTTAAGATAACCTTTGCATGTACTAAAAAAATAGCAAAGTATGAAGCTTTAATTACTAGACTCCATTTGGCTATCCAATGGAAGATCACAAAACTGCAAGTATATGAAGATTCCCAACTTTTCATAAAACAAGTAGATGATGAGTATTAGACAAATGATGACAAGTGGATCCCTTATTGGTGCATGGCAGAGGACTTCAAGCAACACTTTACCTTCATTTAGTTTGAACAAGTTCTTGGGACAAACAAAAGAGTTGCTTATGCAATGGCTACAATTGGTTCCCTCTTGCAAATGCTCAAAATAGTTAGAAGTGTGAGTTTTGGACGAGCAACTTCTAGTACTGGTATATGATGTCCTTGACTCAGAAATGGTGTGTGTCCTCATTGGTTCTGCTTCCCCAAGGTACTAAGAAACCTTCTCCTACCTCTAAGACAACATCATCCCCCCCACCTCACTAAAACCCAACAACAAACATTCATTTGTTGATCCACTTTCTACACTATCCTCGATGATACCCTATTTTGAAGGTAGTTCGACGGGACCCTCATAAGGTGTTTAGAAAAAGAGGAGGCTTAATGAGCACTACGTGAAGTGCATGAAGGTATTTGTCGAGCACACTCAAGCAACCTCACTTTGGCTAAGAATCTCTTTCACATTGAATGTTAATCGCCAACAATGGACAAAGATTCTTATCACTATGTGAAGAAATTTATCCTTTTTTAGAAAAATGGTGAGAAGATTCATGCGCCTTCTCAAGATTTGTAGTCGTTTATCACACCTTGGCCCTTCTCTTAGTGGGGCTCAATCTCATAAGGAATTTTCATCTTGCCTCATCCAATGGCCGTAATTTCATAACAAATACCACAAAATACTTCACCAAGGAGGTGGAAGCCATACCCCTTGAAGTTTTACCACTGGCAAATAGATTTCCAAGTTTATCCTAAATTACTTAATATGTCACTATGGAATTCCCAAAGTTATCATCACAGATAATGGAAGGATCTTCAAAATCAGGATGTCAAAGAATTATGCCATAAATTCACCATCCAACATTGCTTTTCCACTCCATACTACCTTCAAGGTAATGGTCAAGTTGAGGCTTCGTATAACTCTCATCAAGATCCTTAAGAAAATAATCAATGAAGCTAGCTCTGATTGGCACTTACAACTCTATCTCTCCCTTTGGGCCTACCGCACAAGCATTCACACCCCCATGGGAGCCACTCCATACTCCCTAGTCTTTGATTCCGAAGCTATCCTCCCCCTTGAGATTGAGATGCTTTTGCTTCGGGTTTTATTGTAGAACATCTTGCCCGATGAGGGATGCAAAGTGGCTAGATTGCTAGATGAAAGGAATCACAAGGCCTTTAATCATCTTGGGGTATATCAAAATTGCCTAAGGCTAAGCTACAAAACCCGATAATTTGACATTGGTGACCTAGTTCTTATGGAAAACTAGAGGAATCTCCAGGATTGTGAGAAGAATGGCAAGTTTGAGCCTAATTGGCTTGGACCTTATGTTATCACTGCAAAATATGGATTAGGGGTCTATCAATTGGATACACTTGAAGGAGATCCCTTGGATGAGCCCATGAACATCACACATTTGAAGAAATTTTACACCTAGTCTTTATAGGTTTCCAATCTTCAAAAATAAAAAAAAAGGCAAAAAAAAATTGAAAAAATCATAAAACATACAAAAGAATGAAAAAAGAAAAAAAAGTAAAGAAAAATCAATTCATCCATCAGTGAAAACCACTTTGTGGCATTGTGGGCAAGTACCTTGTTGAAAACTTGGTTCCAGGTGTCAAGGTAAATAAGTCAGATTCATTGTCTCTTTGGATACTCATCCCTCTGCTTGCATTACTTTCCCACCCTCTCATTTGGTATCCATTTTTGTAATGTAAGCCATTACCTAGCCTTCCCAAGCATGCACTCCCCACCACACCTATCCCGCTTAAGATACCTATTATTTTAGTGACATCATTGATAAGAAAGCATGCCATGGATGAGACAACACATCAATCATTCAGACTTTGGCACCATCACCTCCCCCTTGCATCACTATGTATTGTATCCATATTCCATTAGTAATGTCAAGAATTGATTCGCCATTCATCTCGTCCTTTGCTTTCCAAACCACTCACCCAGTATCCATATTTATTTATTCATGTAGGCCATTAATTTGTCATCTAGCCCATCAATTTTCTCCCCTCATCTGTGCAGGTTGCTTCCATCTTGATCATTCTCACTGCATACCTAAATGCCCCATGCTTGCCTCCCCCCCACTACGAGATGATGATATTTCATCCAAACTATGAATAAGGATTGTCCCATCCCACTGAGATTTTGTCCCATCACACTAAGCTTTTATCCCATCACACTGATCTTTCCCCCCTCTTTCTGAGCTTATCCCATCAAGTTGAGCTTCTTTTTGCCTTGTGTGTCATCCAAACATCCATCCACATGAGACTAATCAAATATCAACAATTAGTTTCACATCTGCATTCACTTGCACATGCCATTTTCTTTATTGCCTACTTAGTCCTATTAGTTACTGTAAAGCGGAAAATCGCGATCGAACCCTAGTTGTTCTCCCCTCTTCCAACTCCGAGGAGAGAGAAGGGAGGTTCGCTAGGATTCGATGGTTTTCACTTAGGGGAGAGACTTTACATTCAAAAGAGGGGTTGAAACTCATAAGATCCAATCCCACACAATGCAAGATTGGATGCTAAATGAATTTCAAGGGTTAGGAAAGCAAGGCTACCCTCTTTTGTAAAGAATGTTGTTAAGGAAATTAAGCTAAGCATGCATAGAAAGTCATAAAGATTCGCTTATAAACTGAGTTCGGGTTATAGGATGAAGCTGCGGACCTGGAATTAGCAGTAGAATGTCGATACGACGTTGTCCTGCAAATTTGAGCAAAAGTTGTCGGGACGATGGCGCCCGGCGCCACGGTCCTCCGAAAAATCCGCGAAACGAAGGGGGATCTGTTCGTCTCTGCACAGGGATTCCAGATCTTCAATTTCAGCTGCGTACCTGCAACCTACACACAGAAAAGTGAAGACGATTGGGGGTTTGCCTTTAGGTCAAACCCCGGTTTTGGAATTAACCAAGAAATGAGCAAGAGTTGTAAATGTAAATGACTGTAAAACAAGTACTAATACCTTGTTCTAAGGATGTTTGTATCCTTATGTGCGAAGGTATAGATGTTGTATGTTGTATGTTGTAGCATGTAGTATGTGATCTCCTCTTCAATGGTTGAATCCTTGACTTGAATGCAACACTTAGCCTTGAATGGAGACTTGAAATGACCAATTGCTTGAATGCTTGAATGCTTGAATGCTTGAATGTTTGAGTATAGTTTCCACGCCTTTTCCATCATATCGAATGAAAGAGGAAAATGTAGTTTATATACTTGTCATTTAGGGCTGATAGACTGATTTTCCCGACCTTAGGCCGACCAGGAAATGTAATTTCCAAATTGCAAACAAAAAGACCCGAGCCCCTTAGGAGACCGGGCCCAAAATAGGACCCAGGGACCAGGGCGCTGGGCGCCCTGGTCCTGAGGGACTAGGGCGCTGGGCGCTCTGGTCCCACCTCCCGGGACATCAGGGTGCAAGGAGGTTCAGGCCAGGGTGCTTGAAAAATGCAGTTTTCAGTGTCGTGAGCAAGTTTTGGGGTCTCCATTCAGGTTGCGTGTTGCGTCGCCATCATGAAGACCAAAATGCAGTCGAAATTGCAAGTGTCGCAATTTTAGGACGCTACAGTTACCTTTGCCCATTGGGATGCATCTTTCCCACATCCATAACATCATCACAATCCTAGTCCTACTCTTGGAAAGAGATATCAATTTGCCATGTGTATGTCATTTGCATGATTTGGTTTTTTGTTTTGATTTGCATCTTTGTGTCCTATGATTTTTCCTATCTAGAGTTGCCTTGATCATTCTATATCGCGGCATGTCCTGGGTTGGTGTATATTGGGGCATCTTTTGTGTAGAATGGCATGTTTGAGGGTTTCTCTTGTATGATCCTGTAGTCCCACATTTACATCATCATGATGTTTTCAAGCCTGTGTGCATAGATATACCTATTATTTGAGAGTCTAGTCCATGCCTCAAATCTTCACAACATCTTGATTCCTATAATCAGTGATGTAGATCATCCTTGGCAATATTAAACTAGGTTTTCTCTCCAAATCTACACAACAACAAATCATTCACCACCCATTCATTCCATTTTTTCTTCATCTCCCTATCTAGGAGACAAATTTATTCATTACCCTCCCCTCTTTCTTCTGTCTAGTCCTATATCATTGTATTATGGTTGGCTCATTACAAAAAAATTGTGCATTTCTATTTGCATATACATGTAAGATGTCATATAGTTGCATTTTCATTATTGCATCATTTGGTTATCATGATCATTTCATTGTCAGTTAAATGCATTATTATTTCATTTTCATTTAGTTACATTTTCATTATTATAATCATTTTAGTTGCAATTTTTTATCATCCTCATTGCATTCGTCACATCCACTTACATAACCAATATCATTTACTCTTTATCATTTACACATCCACATTATTATCATATTACATATGCACATTAGGTCCAATAACAAGTATCTTATGATATATATTTCAACTCCAATGTAATAAAGGCATGATTTTAAATAAAGAGAATTTTGTTCAAATTAGGCAGATTAATCTCATCTATTACATCACATTTTATGCATCACTATAAGAATTGCATACATAAAATGCATTTCATTACTACACTGAAAGGTCCTCTTAGAGGTGGTCGTGGTGTTCTCATCCCAACAGAGGCACCTAACTACTGACTTTTCTTCCAATGTGACTGGGTGTTCTCTGTATACAATGTCGCCCTCTGCTCCACTCATAATGCCTGATGATATAGATCCCTGCAATATTAGGTCTCCCATGCCATCCTCTCAATCTGTTCATGAGTAACTATGATCTCTGTGAAAACTAGAAATAATCCCATGGGAATTAGTAGCTATCGAGCATCGTCTCTCTCTCTCTCCCAGTAGCCTCATTGTGTCAGCCTCTTCTCTACTCAATTTGGCCCTGAGTGTCACTAGCTCCCTATCCATCCACTGGATCTCCTCTCCCATTTTCCTCATGGCTCCCCCACTCCTGGCTGCCTCTAGTAGATTAGAGGTGGTCTTGGCTTTCATCCTATAACTATCTCACTCTGAGATAGTAGCATCTAGATCTCTACGTAGAGCATCCCCCTTTTCCTTGACCCGGTCAAGCTAAGATTCTATGCTATTTGCCCTAATCCTCTCTTGATATTCTCTCTCTCTTGGTAGCTAGTTGCTCTCCAATGTTTTAAGCTTGGGCCATCTTTGTGTCACTGTCCAAAATGGCCTGATCCAAAATGGCCTAAGGAACCTACCCTGTTGCATGCTCTCCCTCTTTTCCCCCTCCCTCAACATCCATCAAATCATCTCCTCCCGCCTCTACTCCCTATACCTATGGGGCCATTTATATCTCTTGTGTTGGTTCTCATGCCTGCATTGGCACCGCTGCTACTGCTCTTTATCCCCTCCCTTGTCTCCTCGATAATCGCTGCATTCCTCTAGCTCCTCCGCCTCCTCCCCCTCCCCTGAACCATCCCCCTCTCTGTTGACTATCTCATTGATAAAAGGTGCTAGTTGATCATCCTCCAAGGCCCCTGACACTACAAGACAAATAGGCATATGTGCCCTATTGTCCTCAATTTCATCATGGTCAAAATCATGAGGCAACCCTATGAAACTGGTCTGTTTCGTACCTCACGTCCTCTGGGAAAGATTAATCAACCTCGACGATTAGTTGCTTTTCGTGTTTTGTCCTTATGTTTGGTCGTTTAGAAGTTAGAATTTTTTTATGTTTTGACTGTGAAGTCGGACTTTAAAGTTTGACCTTCACTGATTCATGTCAGCATATCGAAATTTAAAGTCCGATGTGCTAGTTTCCCTTGTATTAAGTGACTGATAGATCAGACTTTAAAGTCTGACCTATAAGAAGGAGTTAGTTTGTGTTTTTGCACGTTGGACTTTAAAGTCCGATGTACATAGTCTTGCAGTTTTTGTTTGATGCAAGTTGGACTTTAAAGTCCAACATGCATTTTCTTTGATGCTTTGAGTGCAGGTCAAAGTTTTTTCTCTGACCTGCAAAGTTGTTATGCCCTTCTTGCATATCAGATTTTAAAGTCTGATATGCAATCTTTGATTGCTTTTCCTTGCACATTGGACTTTGAAGTCTAATGTGCGAATATTGAGTTTCCTTCCCAGGCTGCAGATTGGACTTTAAAGTTCAACATGTAGCTGCTTGTCAAGTTTTTCCCTTGCAAGTAGTTTGATCTGTGTATGATGTTTGTTTAAAATTGCAAATCAGGCTTTAAAGTCTGACCTACAAGTTTTTCCCTAACTCATTTCTGACTCCTGTATCTTGTTTTGATTGATGAAATTTGCTCGTCCGATGGTGATCATTTTCAAAACACTAATGATCAATGTTGAAATGTCTGAGCCCTCTCCTAGCAAATCGACAGAGAAAAGAAGATGTGATGATGAGATTGGTAATATGGTGCCAGACAAAGCTGAGATGCAAGTTGCTTTGGCTCGGTTTGAAGAATTCCAAACAATCCAATGAGGAGGAGATAGAAGAATAAAGTGTCTCATTGAAACTATCTTTTCATGTAGTTGCATCTTTAGGTGCTACAAATTTTCTTGCAACTGCATATTTTCTTTATGCATAAGTTGTAGTCAAGTGGGACTTTGCAGTTGAATTAGTCAACTGTGCCCACATTTTTCTCCACTCTTTTCCTATCTAAAGAGGACCCTCATTTGTATATATTTATCTTTTATTATGCTAAGCAAGACTTTGCCAAATTTTTGCCTCAACAAAGACTTTGAGCTTTTTTATGTAAAGATTGATTCAAGGAAATAAAGATAGCAATCCGCTAGTTTCCAAACTTTGTGTTGGGATGAAGATTGTGATTGTGATTAGAATTATTCTTATTTCTAGTTCTCATAACCATTTCTTATGTACTTGAATCTTTTTGGTAAAATTGTGAATGCTTATGAAAGAGCTTTCTACTTGTGTGAAATAGACTTTGTGCTATTTACATATTTGGGAAATCTTCTTACAATTAAGTGATTACGTAGGAAGCTTTGTATTGCTATTGATTACTTGTAGTTTTTAGGAATCATTGATCACATTTTGGAGACTTTGAGCTACAAGTCGTGATTGAAATTTTAATTGTGGTAGTTAGTGTAGTTACATTCAAGTAAGACTTTGAGCTTACATAATAGTGAAGATATTGAAGAATCATTGTAATACATTTGTTAATTGTCAAGTTTAGTAGTTGTAAGAAATACCAATAAGTGAGGGAAAAATACATGAATCTGAAAAAAGAGAATTACATTCTCTAAACTTAAACTTGAATTTTATTTTACAAGTTGTTGAAATATCAAAATTCTACTAAGGGCACCTCCCCTTGCTGAGAGGAGAGACTCTGTCTCATCATAGCTGTGTGTGAAATACATATTTTGTCATTGGTATGCTAGTGACAAAATATTCATTCAACACGCTTCCCACGATGTAGCTTGGGTCCTTAATATATGCCCTCTCTTCCCAAACCACCATCTCTACCCCTGTCTAGCTTAGTCATACATTGAAAGGTTCGATGGTGTCTCCCTAGGTGGTCATCTCCTTGGTAATTTGTGGGTGGGTGCACTCATATCCCACTATATCCTGAGTGTGTCCAAATTGTCTCATCACCTGATGTGAAAGGTATTGATCTATCATATGTATGGTGCATCCAAAAAACCAACACTGGCTCTTAACCCACGCGAGCATGTAGTCCCTCCATCACCTCTCACAATCCTTGTAGGGTTGTCATATGAACCATCTCATGAAATATGCGCCTCTAGAACCATATGGTGCCAACTCGAGTATAATGTAGCAACATTCGATATCTTTCCACATAAGGATACCTATGTCATCATGGCTACACTCCTACTGGCCATGCCACCGCTATGTGCTCTTAGGCCTAGATGTGAAGCAATGTAATGCCAGTCTCGAGTTTCTTATAACCTCAATATACACACATATGCATGTTATGATATAGATTCCCTAACATTGCATCTCCCCAGACATACTGCTATTAGGTCCAACAATGAAAGCTAATGTACTGAGAGGGGAGGGGTGAATCAGTACTTCAAAACTTTTCTTTAAAAATAATCTTACTAATAAACATAAACTGTATATAGTTGATCTCATAATATATAAAGCCAAAACACAATCATAGAAATTACATCCATACACATTTCACTCCATAACACAAAGATTTTGGTTACGCAAAAACTCTTGGTTAGAGAGAAAAACTGCGGTGGGGATGGCACCCACAACTTCGCTACTACAATAATAAAGGTTGCTCGGTTAGAGCTACATGTTTAGCTATTTCTGATAGCTTACCCTTTTAGGAGTATCAAGATCTTTAGATCTACCTTGCTAAAGGATTTTACTAACACTTTTACAAAATGTTGTACCTGGTTAAAGGCTTTACAATTTATAGACCTTGTTAGAGTCTTTTACCCTGTTAAAGGTTTCTAACACAACTCAAAATAATTCAATCAAAATCTCTTACAAAATATCTACAACTTTACATCTAAAATGCTATAGCAGACTCTATGTGCTCAATATGAAATTACCATGCTCATAGCATACCTCGGTAATTGATAGATCAACTCAGTGACCTCTTCTGTATTCTCTATCCCTTAAACTATTTTCTGAAAATCTTCTTGGTGACCTCTGAATACCTCTGTTCAATCATCTCATCTCATCTTTTCACAAGATTTTATCTTCAACTCACCATCTTTTTCTCTTCTTCCTTAGATACTCAAATTACTCTGTATATAGATCTCTAAGGCAATGATCTTGTTCATACATCGATTATACAAACATGTTTTATCAAATGAATAATCATAGAAATTATTTCATTGGATAAACTTCCTCAAAATCATACAAAATCTTTAAGTGCAATTCCCTATGAAATAACGGTTCCCTGTTCTTGAATCTTGTAACACATTTCCACATATGTGTCTAGGTTCATTGAATCTGGTAACATGTTTCCACTCGGTTCAGATTAACTCGGTGTACCTTCTTTCCTCCTCGGTGGACATAGGAAATTTACTCGATAGACAACTCGATATATCTCATCTCTATGACTAGCCTTTCTTCTATAACCGACACCCTTAGTGCTTACCGACTAAATATTTCTGTAGTATTAACTGACTAGGGTATATAGGATTTCTTTGAACATAAAACTAATGACAACTTAGTAAATAGTAACAATCTCCCCTTTTGACATTAGTTTGGTATGTTTGACAAAACTCCTTTCAAAGTCATAACACAAAATCTATATACTTACAAAATATGACTGAAATGATAGTATATACATTTGTTCAAATACATACTTTGAATACATACTCCCCTTATCAAGATGTGGTACAAAACTTGATTTGCATGCCCCTGATGTTCCATGCTCCCCCTGACAATTTCATTTGTTCACTCGGATACTCTGTATATACTCGGTACACTCCCCCTTTTTGGCAAACATCAAAACTAGTTACCATTCGGTGGGGGCAACTAATCAAAAATAGATTTATACTTAGTACGAGCATCGTTGAGAGCATTGGTATGTGCACCCTTGACACTTTCCATTAAATAATTCTGAGCATTAATATCAGCTAACAATGAAATTGAACCATCTAAAGTGCTTCCCTTTGCTTGTGTGGATAGTTGGGTAGCTCAGTTGATCTGCTCGTGTAGTGATGATAGATGGGGAATAAATAATGTCCGAAGAGTCATAATATCCATCCTTATTTTGTGCTCTTCATTCCAAAGTTCTAACTGATGAGCCATAAGAGTTTGTAGCTTGGTATAAAAATTTTGAATAAAATTTGGCTCGGTAGTCAGTTTATTTGAGAGATCGGTAATCTCTTTTTCAATGACTTTGGTATTCTACTTGATATCTTTAATAAAGAATGAAAATGTACATAATTTCTAGAATAAATAAGTAATGTGCTTGAGTTGAGGGGACAACTCAGCAATGAATCCAACAAGCTTGATTTTACCTATAGCAATGACTTTCTGCACTTCTTCAATCATCTTGGTAGTTAGCTCTTTTTCTTTTAATTTGCTAAGGTATTCTGATGTCTCTACTCCTGATGTTTCTAATTGAGTGATTAGTTCATCCAATTGCATATGGATGGTAGCATCTTTACTTATGGTAGCTTTAGGTAGCATGTCTGTCAATAATGCTTTAACCTTCTGAAGTACTCGTTTCTTCTTTTGAATGGCTATCTGTTTTTCTTGTTCTGCTTTGGCTTTGCACAGCTTACCAAATTCAATAAGTGCTTGCTCTTTTAGTTTGGAAATGTCAACATTCGGCTGTACAATAGGCTTTGATATATCTATCTTGAAACTGTGCTTCTTTGCTTTCTTCTCCTTTGATGATGATGCCTTCACCAGTTGAATGAGTATAATGGCTTTGGAGGCTTGATCTTCCTCGGTATGTTGCTCGATGGGAGCAACACTTTTGTCGGTTTCTATAGCCTCTGTTGTAGCCTTCGGTGATTCCTTGCTTGGGGTCTCAGTGGCAGCAGTTTCAATGCTTGCGGGAGCTTGAGAAGTTTTCTCACCTGTGGCCTGAGAGGTAGATTCACCTTGTGTAGCCTTATGATCCTCTTTGCCTTGTTCTGTGTCCTAAGGTATCTCGGTTGTCACTTGTTGAGTTACCGGAGGATAGGACTTAACCTGTTTCAAGACTGATTCACTGGATACCAGTTTGGCATAGGCATTTCCTTCTATCATTTCTTCTTCATGTACCTTAGTGTCCATGACATCCTCATCTAGTTGAATAGTTGAAGCGGGACCTTGCTTGGTAATGTCAACTATTTCTACTTCACCTTGAGGTTCTTCAGTCTGAATTCTGAAGATTTCTTGCCATTTTTCTTTGGTTTCCTTTTCGACTTCAAGATAAAGTCCATCCATCATTTTCAAGGCTCTATGCTTCACTTGAAAAATTTTCTGGTAGTTTTTCAAATGATTTCTAATATCATCTACGGACATGTCTGGAAAGAGATATACTAAAACTCTTTCTCTTATCTGCTTCTCCGAGTCCATAGCATATTCCATCTTTTGTCAATATGAGAGTATAATGCTTTTGGAATAAAGTCAGTTACTTCCAATGGAACTACTCGGAATTTGAGAAGTGTACATACTATTGACTCTTCTATTTGTCTCTTTTCTTATTTTGTCCGAGAGTCATATTTAACATACTTGAATGACCCGAATCCTCCATATTGTTTTAATTTGGCACAAAAGTTGTCAACATTGTGTACATCTTCCTTTGTGCTTTTAACAATCTAATTTTTTTTTTGTCTTCAAATTCTGTGTCACTTGACTCTTTATTCAAAATGAGTCTCTTGGTCGACTTTCTATAAGTCTTTGTAACTTTAGGCAATTCAACATTTTTCTGCCTCTTACCGGGTGACACTGCAGATGATCTAGTGTTAGGTCATTTCACTGGTGGAGTCGGTGATACCTTAGGTGTATCTTGTTTCTTCCTTTTCAATATTTTTCCCTTAAGAAACTCGGTGCTCAGAGTGATGGGTGCTTCCCAAGCTTTAGATTCTTCCTCAATTGAAAGTTGATCATCTTTCCTTCCTGTTGGCTTAGTAGGTGTGGAGGTAGAACCTTCTCCAAATTTCTTAGTTAAGTCTTTTATCATTTTAGTGGCTTTTCTGGTAGCCTTTGGTACAACTATGCTCATTTTTACCTTCTCTTTTACCTCTTCATAGGTACCATATCTTATCTTGGTTGAGTGCCTTGGAAGTGTTAGAAAGGCATCTATCTGCTGTTGAGTAATCTCAAAATCAATCTCATAACCCATAGGCAGTAAAGATTGAGTTCTGGGTTCTACTGCATTGACATAACAATAGTCAGTGTCCACTTCAAAACATATAGTATCCTTATATTTGTCCACTAGCTGAGGTGGGATCCTGTACCTGTTATGCATATTTTCTTGAAATTTATTAAAGTAGTCATCCATTATCTCATTGAAATTATCACCTAGCTAATTGATAAAATCATTTATCTGATGGGTGATCGGTCGGTGTAATTCCCAAACAATGTTACCGACTGAAGGAAAGAACTTCTGAAAATAGAAGAACATGCACACTAAGAGAGACCCAAACTTTAGTGTGTTAGCAGTGTTATTCTTCTTAGGTTTCCTTATTGTGTTGAGATTCTCAAAAAGATTCTTCAACAGTACTTCACATAGATCAATTTTTATACCCTTTTTCACAATTTTATAGGCCAAATCCACAGCTGCACATGGTACACTATTCTCTCTCACTGACTAAAAGAAACAATAACCGATGACTCTAATTGCAAACTTTAGTTCTGCATCTGTTACATTATTCAGCTTAAGACCTCTACAATCATACTCAACTCCGGTTAAGGTTATCAGTTCCTTCTGTGAAATCATCTTCTGTGCTCGGGCATGGTCGTATATAGGGTATCTAGTGATTATGTGAATAATCTCCTTGGTGATCTTGAATGGTTGGTCTTCTAACCACATAAAGTCATCATGCACTCTACTCAAAACAAATTTGACCCATTGGGGTTTGAAAACTCGAGGATAGGTTAGGGCTTCGGTCAATCCCTTAACGTTGATATGCTCATACTTACTATCTAGGATTCCATCGGTGCATAGTTTATCATACATGTCCTTAATTTCGGTATGACCTAGCTCTTCTACACGACATTTAGTATAAAATCTGACATCTTCAACCAATAGAACCCTCTTTGGAATAAGAGAAAATACAGTTTTCTCATCGGGTTCAGATGCCACTTTGGGAGGTAAGGAATACTTAAGTGAGGGCTTCTCCATAGTCTCAACTACAACTGGTTTCTGCATCTTGGGAGCCATTTCAAACTTTGGATTTCTTCTAATAAAATAGCTTAGGATTTCAACTAACCAGAAAACACTTTCGACTTAGTAAATATAATGCAAATATTCACAACTGATATTGATCGGTTAACTTGCTTGAAAATGCATTTAAGATTGTGTGAAAATACCTTGAATTTGCTCTGAAATGTTTGATCGCCTTTGATTCGCTTGCCTCTGCTCTTTGAAAACTGGTAAGTGTAAAATGATCACACAAAGAACTTTAAATACACCCTTTACCTTATCGGGCTTTGTGCAGTTAGGTAAGATAAGCATTAAATGCACTTGATTACACTTTACCGACTAACTTCCTTATATGCTTTTACTGACTAGACAGGTTTACTATATTTACCGACTTCACTGGTAAATCGTAAGACTAGATACAATTTCAGAAATGTTAATACATCTTAGCTATGCAGATTTTGGAGTTATTTCCATGATTAAAATAGGAGCTGTTAAGATCTAACCTTGTGAAGACACAATCCCTCCATACCTTTATTGATTAATTGGAAGTAGATGCACCTAACTCGGTAGGTAAGTTGCTTTGTTCATTATTTGATCCATTTTCCTTCTTTTTCCAATTTTTTTATAATTTGATTCTTATCTCTTCAGTATCTCCTCTGGGTTGATCTCTGCAATCTTTAGCCAAGTGTCCAACTTTATGACAATGAAAGCACGCCATTCCAGTATTTCTCCATGATCTCCGATTGTTCATTCCAAACTTTATCATACAGTTTGCACTTATATGTCCATACCTTCCACAACATTCACATCATATTCTTGTATTGTAATCCCATGGTACTGCAGTATATTGTCGATTGAGATCTGTGTGAGTTTGGTAGCTTCTATCATTTGCTCGGTGTAGAGACCACATGTAGTTTTTCTTCTTAAACCAACACTTCTCGGTATTGTGTCCATATCTATTGCAGTTTTTGCAAAATCCCTTGAATTTTGCCTTTTGATAATTGCTAATAGACTTTGTCCTACATTGTTTAGATGTGTGACCATACTTATTGCAATTGTAACAATAACTATCAGACCTAGTGACATTCGGTAGCTTACCTTTTCTGATTTGGCACATGTTGGCAGTATGTCCTTGTTTTCCACAGTAGCTGTAAATAGGTTTGTTATATTTCAACTTATCTTTGTTTCCAGCCTTCTTTGATGGTTCTCCTTTCTCAGTGGTGTTGATTCCTTTGTCGGTAGAGTTGTTTCTTTTGTAACCGAGTCTGATAGATTTGTTGGGTGATCTTGAGTTTAGTTGCTCATCCAACATTCTTGATGCTTCATAACTTTTATTCAGTGTTTCTTTTGACTTCTTTTCTACTTCAAGTTCATCCGTTATTCTTGATAAATCAAGTTTCAATGCTTGGTTCTCATTTTCTTTCAGAATTGCTTCGTGATGTGCATGACCCAATTGATCAGACAGATTATGTTGAATTCTAGTCATCCTTGTGATTTCATCATTCTTTTCAGATACTAATGCTTCCAGCTGTTGTTTTTCTCTTTCTATACCTTTTATGTTATCTTCAGCTATTCTCAATGCATTAAGATTTTCAGTCATCTATATGCTGAAATACTCATGTTCCCTTCTCATTGCTTTAAGCTAATCATTCAGTGCTTTGTTCTTTTCTTTCAATTCTATAATCATTTCTTCAGACTTTTCTGATATGCTGTTCTCAGATGATGTCTCAATTTGTTCCACCAACTCTTGTGAGTCCTGTAAATCATCAGACAATCTTCTTCTTACTTTTAGTGATTTTTGCATTTGTCTCTGCATGTCTGCAATCACTTGATTTGCATGATCCAATTCTTCTTGGAGATTCACAATTCTGTGTGATTGTTTATAGCCTTCCATTGATGAGATCTTTCTCTTTAGGCTGTAAAACCCCTTTCCAAGAGTGTAGCTCTAATACCAATTGCTAGGTTCAACAATGAAAGCTAATGTATTGAGAGTGGAGGGGTGAATCAGTACTTCAAAACTTTTCTTTAAAAACAATCTTATTGATAAACATAAACTGTATATAGTTGATCTCATAATATATAAAGCCAAAACACAATCATAGAAATTACATCCATACACATTTCACTCCATAACACAAAGATTTTGGTTATGCAAAACTCTTGGTTAGAGATAAAAACTGTGGTGGGGATGGCACCCACAACTTCACTACTGCAATAATAAAGGTTGCTCGGTTAGAGCTACATGTTTAGCTATTTCTGATAGCTTACCCTGTTAGGAGTATCAAGATCTTTAGATCTACCTTGCTAAGTGATTTTACTAACACTTTTACAAAATGTTGTACCTGGTTAAAGGCTTTACAATTTATAGACCTTGTTAGAGTCTTTTACCCTGTTAAAGGTTTCTAACACAACTCAAAATAATTCAATCAAAATCTCTTACAAAATATCTGCAACTTTACATCTAAAATGTTATAGCAGACTCTATGTGCTCAATATGAAATTACCATTCTCATAGCATACCTCGGTAATTGATAGATCAACTCAGTGACCTCTTCTGTATTCTCTGTCCCTTAAACTATTTTCTGAAAAATCTTCTCGGTGACCTCTAAATACCTCTGTTCAATCATCTCATCTTATCTTTCCACAAGATTTTATCTTCAACTCACCATCTTTTTCTCTTCTTCCTTATATACTCAAATCACTCTGTATATAGATCTCTAAGGTGGTGATCTTGTTCATACATCAATTATACAAACATGTTTTATCAAATGAATAATCATAGAAATTATTTCATTGGATAAACTTCCTCAAAATCATACAAAATCTTTAAGTGCAATTCCCTATGAAATAACGGTTCCCTGTTCTCGAATCTTGCAACACATTTCCACATATGTGTCTAGGTTCATTAAATCTGGTAACACATTTCCACTCGGTTTAGATTAACTCGGTGTACCTTCTTTGCTACTCAGTGGACATAGGAAATTTACTCGGCAGACAGCTCAGTGACTAGCCTTTCTTCTGTAACCGACACCCTTAGTGCTTATCGACTGAATATTTTTGTAGTATTAACCGACTAGAGTATATAGGATGACTTTGAACATAAAACTAATGACAACTTAGTAAATAGTAACAACTGCACTTCGTCCTTGAGCATATAATACAAATATCTTTTCCATCCGATCAAAAAATCCATGGTTACTGAGATTTGGCATCATCCGTCCACTAATCAGATTGTAGATGAATAGAAATAATCGAGGAATATCCTAACATCACTGCATGTGTGGCTCCAACACCATCTGTGTCCTATCTATAGGAAGGTCATCTGAACAATATATCCTCCAAAGATAGTCCTCCTTGTGCTCTAATCGGTACTCCGAAATAACACCTTTGATTGGAACCTTTAGGATATAACACAGATCAAGGAGAGTGATGGAGGCCTCACCCATCAATAGGTGGAATGTTCACATCTCACTGTGCCAACGCTCCACTAACATGATCATGATCATCGCATGGCGTCAGATCCGAGCCCACTGGGCCACAAACCCCAACCCACACTAAGTCAAAAGAGCCCGCTTCGTGCTGCCAAGGTCCTTGTATAGCCTCATTGTGGGAGGGCAATACTCCCAAGATCCTATGATAGCAGGATCCTCCTACAATCATGCAAACTATCTCATCAAATTTCTATTCTAGCCTATCTAGCCTTGGGGCATCCTATCGATACCTCGCAACCTTGTCTACCCCTTGTATTTGCCATCTTGACTTTTCCCACACTAAGATGGTATTTTCCCTAGGTAGAGACGTTGAAACCACAACCCTTGCATTATTTTTTAGAGTGGATATGGTGATCCGTAGACCTCCCTAATCCCTCATGGCAGATACAACATTCCCCAAGCAGAGACACTGAAACCACCACCTAGGCATTGATTCGTAGTACGAAGACGTCATTTCTTAGTCTCCCTTTTTCATCCCTACTTTCCCATAGCGGAGATGCTAATCCTTGGATCAACATATGCACAGATGGTGTCCATATGCACAGACGATGATCATCTTTGCAGATGGAGATTGCCTTGCAAACGTCAAAATGATGATCAGTGTATATGCTTTGCCCATGTTTTTAGCCCATTAAAATGCATAAAATAAATTCTAATCTACTAGAAGACAAGGTCAGGGTTGAGATACCTACCGGTGGGCCATACTCAGCCATTCATTGGTATCATCGCACTTTCTTGGCATGATGCTCGTGGTGTGGAATGCGGGCCATGGATCCTATTTACTCTTCTCTCTCTAGGTTCTCCAAACCGTGTGTGACAATGAACCCTCCTTTGGCCCCGTGTGGCTTATATAGGGCATCCCTTCGCTCTTTTTATTGTCTTTTCTTAATCCATTTTCCCTTTCCTTCCAAATTCTTTTTCCCATTTCTCTTTCTTCTCCCCTTTTCGTTCATTCTTGCCATTATTTTTCCTTTTTGAGAATTTTCATGATTTTAAAAAAAAATTCTCTGGTTAAATTCTCGAGGGGGCATGTACCACCCGCACCTTCACGTTGGGGCACCTTTTTTCGTCTTTTACCCACTACCAATTTTGCCGCTACGTAAAAGAAGGGCAAAATGTAGACGTCTAAAATTAATTAAATTAAATATTTAATTAATTTAACCTTCCTACAACATTAATTAATTTTATTATGTTTATCCTTATTCTTCTCAAAATTAATTAAATCAAATTTAATTAATTTTGTCACTATAGTCCAATAATTAATTTACAATAAATTAATTATTTTCCCATTCTTCTAAATTTATTCAAAATATTAATTCTTTTTAATTAATTAATTTTGATTAAATAACCTAATGTAAAGTGATTCCTACAAATCACTTTTCCTAATCTCCACTTAACATAATTAATTCTTCTAAAATCAGGATTAGCCTTATCCCTCAATTTTATATTCCTCAACTCATTATCTCTCCTCATGTCACATCCTCCTAATTTTCCCACTTTCATTCAAATCCCTCATTAACCTACCTAATACCTCTCTTAATCATTTGCACAATCCTAATCCCCAATATTAGGAGCAAGTCAACTGTTTGCCATAAATGGCTTTCCCCTATCACCTTCCAAACCTTAGATGCACCTACTTTGGTCATGTTAAAGGATTTCAAAATCCCTTACACATTCTCATACCCTCTCTTCCCAAGGAATTTTTTATTCTTTTTCTCCTTTATTCTTTCTATGCAACCTTCTTTTTCAGAATTTTTAATTCCTTTTTTATTTCTCTAATGTGCCTAGGGATCTCTTCCTCATGCACATTGAGGAGTATGGAGACAAGAAATGCCTTTATGGAAAATCTCTTGGTTCTCCCACCTTGTCCTTTGAATCCTTCCCTTCAGTTTCCTTCAATCTCCACCTTTCACTTCAAATCAATGTTCTTGGCCCTCCATTTTGGCCTCCTCCAATCTATAAATTGGAGTCTCCTCCCCTCATTTCTATATCTCATCTTTGTACAATCTTATGTTGTTATTTTGAACTTAGAAATATCCCTTTAGCATCCACATTATACCAAAATCCTTTCATAGCCCTTTTCATCCATCACTGCATCCAAAAAACCTATATCCCTTTGTTGTTATTGTTGTGGAGAGAAATCCACATCTAAACCAAGATACAATATAATCACGCAAGGAAGGGGCACATTCTTTTCTTCACCAAAAGCTCCATTAGAGGAGAAAGAGAAGAGTTTGGAAGGTATAATGGTGTTTTTCATACATGTTTATGTAGTTTATGTTTTTATTTGAATTGATACTAACCATTGTCATCTTCCTAGCTTTTCCCTTTGTCCACCTCCTAAGATCAAATCATTTAGTGACTTAGATGATAAATTTATCTCGTAGCTCCCCTCAACTTGAGTTAGTACCTAAGAAGCAAATAACTAGAGGTTTGGGGTTCACACCATTGAGATTACATGGTATTGATACTAAACCCTTAGCACAAGTAGCATTATAAGTGGGTCAATCTAGTTCTACAATCAATATTGTTGTTGATGGTGAACAATTTGAAGAATATTGTTTAACAACAGATTCTAATAAATGGGAATGAGACTCTTATACTTCTAGTGAGTATGAATTAGACAGATTTTGAAGAACTAGACTCACCTCTAGTGAATAATTCTATTTCTCCTTGTGAGACTAAACATTTGAACAAAAAATAATGGATTAAAAATTTCTAGAACGTTAAACCCTCTACATCTCAAGGCTTAGGGTGTAAACCTTGAGAGTCAATGACCCTGAGTACTAATTGTGCTTCTCGTATTGATAGTCAAACTACCTCCAGAATTGAAATTGACTAGAAGAGTACCAATGATGACCCTAATGATATCATTTATATCTTTGAAGACTCATGCATCTTTAGTCTCATAACCTTTTATTTTGACCAAACCAATAGATTTTCACTCATTCAACCCCAAATCATAGGCTAGGGCTAACAAGAGCCTCCATAATTAGACACATTACAAAATGATGAGGCTATTATCGACTACCTTGGACTTCGACACAATATTCCTATCAAGGACCATAGAGAAATATTTATCATCGAAATTAATAGCACAACTTATTTTGGAGAGGGTGCTAAGCCTTTCAACCACAAAAAAAATAATAATAAATAAAAGGTCTTCTAGTGAAAACCACACTGAGGCACTTTTAGACCATGACAAAGTAAAAAGAAAGGACACATCTAATACTGAAAACTTCTCTGAGGCACTAAAGAATGGAAGGCTTAACACTCCCCCCTTAAAAAAATATCATGGTAGATCACCTATTTTAATAGAAGAGATAAAAGTGATCAATATTGGGACAAAAAACAATCCTTGTAACATCTAACTTGCAACATCTCTAACTGAAGAAGAGCATCCCAAATTTATCAAATTCTTCCAATAACGTCAGATCAAATTTTCATGGTCATATGCAAATATGCTTAGCTTAGATCTTAATCTTGTCATGCACCACTTAACATTAGCACTAGGCGCAAAACTCATAAAGTAGAAGTTGAGAAAGATGAATCCACAAATAACACTTTTGGTCAAGGCCAAGCTTCAAAAGTTACTTGATGTTGGTTTTATTAGGCTGATAGATTATCTAAAATGAGTTTCAAATCTTATACTTGTAGTAAAACTAGATGTCCACATCAGAATATATATAAATTTTAGAGACCTTAATAAAGCTTGTCTAAAGGATGACTTTCCATTGTCCAACATAGAACTAATAGTTGATATTACATTTGGACGCACAATGTTATCACTCATGGATGAATTCTTCAACTATAACCAAATTAAGATCACACTTGAGGACCAACATAAGACAACTTTCACATATCCTGTAGGAACATATTATTGGAATGTCATGCCTTCGGCCTCAAGAATGTTGGAACCAAATATCAAAGGGCAATGACCACTATCTTTCATGACATTATGCAAATTATAATTAAGGATAATGTGGATGACCTCTTGGGTAAATCGATCACATGAGAAAGCCACTTGGATGTCTCAAATAAGATCTTCGCTCGACTTGAGAAGTATAAGGTACAATTGAACCCCAAGAAATGTTTCTTTGGAGTAAAATTAGGGAAGCTCTTAAAATACACTACGTCACAACAAGGCATCAAAGTTAATTTAGCAAAGTTTAAAGATATCTTAGAAATTACTCCACCAAGGAACATCGGTCAACTCAGATCACAACAAGGAAAACTATAATCAATGTGAAAATTCATCTCGTAGCTCCCCAAGAAGTGTCATTCCTTCACACACTTGCTACATAGGAACATTGCATTCAAATGGGATGATAAATGTCTTGACAATATTTTCAAATACTTAAGGATTATCTCATGTCTCCTCCTATTCCCATGCCACCAATTGAAGGCAAGCCCTTACTTTTATACATATAAGAAACAACAACAACATCGGGGGCACTCTTAGCACAACATGATTATGAAGGAAAAGAGAGGATCATTTGCTATATCAGTCACATACTAGTGGTATATGAGCTAAATTACCCTCCAATTGAGTGTGTGTATCTTGTCATAGTTTTTGCCTAACAGAAATTCTGTCATTATATGCTCATTCAACAAACAAAGCTCAACAAGGTAGCCCTCACAGGAAGACTGGTAAAATGGTTAATGATTCCCAACGAGTTTGACATTTAGTATGTTGAGAGAAAAGCCATAAAAGGACAAGCTATTATAGATCAACTTGCAAATGCACCTAATATTGATGATCACCCATTGACATTTGTCTTTCAAAATGACCAATCACACCTTCAAAGTTATAGCAACTATATTTTGATGAATCATTTACACCACAAGGAGCAGGAGCAATAATCCTTTTTATCACACCACAAGAGGATTTCATTCCAAAATCTTATAGATTGAAAATTTCCAACACAAAGAATCTAACATAATATGAGGAACTTACCACAAGGGGATTCCATTACAAAATCTTATAGGTTGTCATTTCCTCACACAAACAATAGAAAAATATGAGACACTTACTACAAGACTTAGAATTGTAGTTTAGTGGAGCACTCAGGATCTTCAAGTTTTTGGCATTTCTCACTTGGCCATTTGGCCAAAAAATAATGATTATTAGACAAAGGATGCAAAGTTTATGCCTTATAAGCATATGTTCGATGATTTCAATAAAGATTTTATAGAGATCACTTTTGAGAAGATTTTGAGAGATAATAATAGAGTTGTTGATGTTATCACCAACATTACTTCTGTTATTGATATGCCACAAAATACAACCTATTTTGAGTTCCTAGTAGATCATCTCTTGGTCCCCACATATGAGATCCCCTCACCGGAGCTTATGTATATCATTATTCTCAATTCTCCTTGGTATGATGATATCTATGCTTACCTTTGCAACAACACCCTCCCCCAACCTTTCCAATAATAAACATTGTACCTTTATCCACCAAACTTCTAGTTACATAATCATTATCGAAACCCTTTACTGTAGAGGTTAAATAGTACTCTCCTAAGATGTCTAGGGCATGAGGAAATCGAAACTGCATTATGTGAGGTACACGAGGGTATATATGGACCTCACTTTAGTGGTCCAACCCTAACCAAGAAATTAATGAAGACTGGTTACTATTGGCTCACCCTAGCCAACCCTAGCGATTCCTTGTATGTATGAGAATACGAGAATACGAGAATATGAGAGTATGAGAATATAAGAATATGAGTATGAGAATACGTGAACAGGAAGACGATTACAAGAATATTCCTTTAGGGTTAGGGTTATTCTTTATTAGATGACTTTGTATGTTGCCCTAAAATTGCATGTTATGAGCGGCTGGAATGTATAAGGCATGTTATGTTGTTGTACTGATATACTGTATAATAAGAAAATATTGGATGGTTGTGTTATGTGGATGTAGCCCATCTTGGGTGAACCATATTAAATCTTTGTGTTTCTTTGTGTTGTGTTTTTTTCATCTTTGTGTGTTTATATCTGCATATAATTGCTAATTCCTATTTTCTTTGGATCTGCCTAAACCCTAACATTTGAGTTCTTGGTGGAATAATAAATGGTCCCAAATTATGAAATTCCACAATTAGAATGTGTGTGTATGATAGTTGGCCCTGCATCTCCATGGTACAAAGAAACATACGATTATCTCCATGATCAATACCTATCTTGATCTCTCCCATAATCAATGCAAGACTTTGGTATGACAAGCATCAAGATATGCCATTATTGTAGATACCTTATATTAGAAGAGTCTAGACGGGACCCTCATCTGATGTCAGAAAGCATAATTAGCCTTGAAGGAACTACATGAGGGAATTTGTGGTGCTCATTCTAGTGGTCCTACTTTGGCTAAGAAGCTTATGCACACCAAATATTATTGGCCAACAATGGAAAAAGATGCATAATACATCCAAAAATATTGACAATGTCAAATACATGGTGATCTCAATAATGCGCTTGCGCAAGATCTCTAACCTATAACATCACCATGGCCCTTTTCACAATGGGGACTTGACCTTATAGGGAAGATTAACCCCACCTCTTCCAACAAACATAATTTCATCTTGGCTGCTACTAAATATTTTAGTAAATGGGTAGAGGCGATTCCCCTTACATACATAACAAATAAACAAATAATAAAGTTCCTCCTCAATTATATCATTTGTCGATATGGAATCCTAATGACTATAATCACAGACAATGGTTGCCCTTTCAACAATTAGGAAGTGTGTGAACTTTGTGATCAATTTCATCTTCAACATCACTTTATGACTCCTTACTACCCACAAAGCAATGGTCAAGTGGAAGCAACTAATAACACAATCTTGAAGATTCTTAAGAAAGTTGTCAATGAAGTTGGATGAGATTGGCACATACAAATGAATCCCTCTCTTTGGGCCCATTGAACATGTGTCAGTACAACTACAGGTGCTAATCCATACACTTTGGTATCCATATCAGAAAATGATCATAACCTATTTTGCGTATTGAGGTTGAATTACCATCCCTTCGTTTCATATTGCAACATGTCATTTTGGAAGAAGACTATAAAGTGGCCAGATAATAGGAATTGGAGATGCTTTATGAAAAGAGATAGAGTGCCTTGAATAATATACAAGCATATCAAAACTTTCTAAGAAGTTAGAACAAAAGAATAAGAGTCTGATTCTTTGAAATAGGAGACCTCATTCTAAGGGAAAATAAAAAAAAATTGGTAGAAAGAGAAAGACTAGGCAAGTTTGAACTGAATTGGTTGGGCCCTTATGTAATAATAGGATTTCTCGACAATGGTGCATATCACCTAGAAATAATGGAAGGTTATCCATTATTATATCCAATCAACAACATGCACTTAAAAAAAAAATACATTTAGACGGTATATAGTTTAGCGTAGTTATGTTAGCTTTAGTCTATTTTAATTTTTAGTAGTAGTTGCTTTGCATTGTGATAGGTGGTCTAAGTAGGATTTTTCATTTGTAAAAAGGGCATTTGTGTCTTTTGGTCATATGCTTGCATCCACACAATTCTATTTCAATCCATTTCATAGATACTTATTCATGAAGTTTTTTGAAATCCAAGGCTGCTTATCCTTAATGTCATCTTGTGATTAGGATTTGTACTCAACTTGGAAGAGGATCTCTTGTTGTATCTTGATGCCCACATCTTTTGATTGCTATATCTTACAAGCTTTAATCATTTTCTCTAAATCATTGTGGATACTTTGTTGAAGGCATGACTAGTAGAAAATCTAAAATCTTGCTTCAATGCCATTGCAATTCTCAAATCTAAGTGAGATTCATTGGTTATGAGACAATATGTGTAAAATAAATGATGACAACAAGAAAAAGCAAAAGATCAAAAGAAAAGAACAAGCAAGAAAGAGCATTGAAAATGCAAAAATGAACTAAATAAGAATATCGAAAGATTTGTCTTTGGGAACATTCGAATAACTCCATTGGGGGTATAGATGCCTGACTAGCAATGGAGAAATATTTGTTAGCTTATAGTGATAACCTCATTGGGGCTATGGATGTCTGTTGCCAATGACGATATATCCAAGATGCTTTTGAAGTAAGGATAACGTATGTAGCTAGTTGTACTAGATTCTAAGGATCAACAACAGTCACACGAGCTGGAATAAACCCACTTGCACACACATAGGTTATCAAAGACAAGGTATTTGGATCTAATATGAGACTTATCTTATCTTTTGAGAACACATCCTAGTCACCAGATGTGTTAGACTGAGTTTTCCAAAGGTTTTGAGCACTAATTGACTCCTTACCTCTAAATTTTTTGTAACACTTATTCAACTGATGCAAGATAATGTGGCATATTCACACAATCTCCCTTGTCTAAATGGAAACTTCTCCTTCCTATTTGTAGCATCATTCCTTTGCATAGTCAATTTGTTTGAAGAAGTTTTTGTTTACCATTAGCTATAAATTTTTGGTATCATGAAAAGCCCCATAGTCAAGCAATGGTCAAGTTAGAACACCCAACCCATTAACAAAGCATGTATATTCATTTTGGCTTGAAATATATTACCCTTGATCATGTGTGTTGTTACAAAATATAGTCCTAGATTGGAGTAGCGTAAAATCCTTAATCATCTCCAAAAAATAAAATAAATCATAAAATGTCCTAAAAAATTCCTTAAAAAATCACAAAGTGTTGAAAAATATACAAAAAAATCATATAATGTTTTGGGAAAAAACAAAAAAATCATAAAATGTCCTAAAAAAATCCCTAAAAATCATAAAAATTCCTAAAAAAATACAAAAAAATCACATAATGTCCTTAAAAAATACAAAAAAATTATAAAATGCCTTGAAAAAAACCCTAAAAATCATAAAAAGTCTTGATAAAATACAAAAAAATCATTAAAAAAAAGTCATGAAGAAACCCTAAGAAATACAAAACTTAAAGAGAACCATGCAATAAATGATCTTGTGGAGATCAAACACTCAAGCAAAAATCCAACAAGCAATCAATACCAATCAACAACAACCAAACTATCATACTAGAGTCTACAATTAAACTTATCACATGTCTTGTTAATCAATCCATCAATCAAACTCTATCAATAATCAACTTGTCTTATACAGGGAAGGGTACACTCAAAACAAGATAGATCAATCTTATACGGGGTAATCACTCTCTCAAACTAGAGATTTCTATCAATCATCAAGAAATCAAAACAATGACATAGATCAGTATGGTTGTCGGATTTTGTCCTAGTTAGTCTTATCTTTATCAATTGATGATAGGTCATGTTCCTATGCTACTCGAGGATGTTCCCAAGTGACTAGAGGAGCTGGGATGGTCCATGATATTTTTCTTTGTTTGTTGTTTGTGGTGTGAATAGATGAAATTCTGAGGCAAAGGTACTTTGGATTTTTGTGTTGTTGGGTTCATTTGATGCGAGTATCCTATACAAAAATGGAAGTAAAGGATAGTCATGCTTGTGACTATCACACATATCTCAACCCTTAGTGCTATACCCTAGAATGGAGGAATTCACTCTTTATCTGCTAAGTTTTTATTTCTATAATGGGAGATCAATAATGATTGAGTTTTTCATACCCTACTGTGTGAAATACCATTGATACATAATAAGGCTCAATGATGAAAATGTTGCATTGTAATAAAGGCACAAGAATTCATGATTGTATATTAGTTTTTTTCTATCAATCACTTTTCAATTGCTTTTCTTCATTTTTACTAACACATCTTTGCACGAACATTTCTTTTGCACAAGCACTGGGTCAAGAAACACAAAGTACATTGGTACACAAAAAGAAAACACATCATGCATATAACATAAGCATATCATGCTAGAATCTTAATAAATATCTATATTTTTTTGATAAACATTAGAAATACATCATTATGCATATAAGCTCATATTGTATATAATAACATTCATTAAAAAGTATTTTAAGTACCATATTACCATCATAGATTATCACTTAGATGCATACATAAACCATATAGTTGCATAGATGACAAAGACATTCATAGATTGCATTCAACATAATAATCAAATAATAAAGCATCTAGAACATAGGTCATAAGATTATCATAGCATAAATCAATACATGATACAAAGTATATAGGAAAAGAATACATAGATAATAAGCCATCACATCATCATGCATATAGAAAAAGGAATAACATTGCATATGAATCAACCAACCTGCATCTCATATATATATATATATATATATATATATATATATATATATATATATATATATATATATCTGTGTGTGTGTGTGTGTGTGTGTGTGTGTGTGAAAGTATAACAATGATACAAAATGGCCCAATGGCTCAAATAAAGTGTTTATAAGAGATCAACTAGCACTACACCCTATCGTCGACATGACCCTTAGGTGCCCACCCATTGGAATCTACACTTGGATGACCTGGCAGTTATGGAGGTGGACCCATAATGCCCCCACTATTGGAACCTCATCTCTGAGCTCGTGATTGGCTCTGTGATTTGTAGGATCAATAACTCGGAACCCTCTAGCCCTCAGGAACTACTGCCTCAAAGTGGTGATGCTAGTATGATGTCTAATATCATACTTCAAATAGGTGATCAACTATCTGCCATGCCTTTGTGTGCGGATAAAAATGACATTGGTAAGAACCAAATAGTATTGTGCCCTCCCGGTAACATCATTTCATCTCGAAGGGACAAATCCCTCTCAACAATGAAAAAATCCCATGCAATATTGAGACTATCCCTCTCAAAAATAAGAGTGTCTCTCTCTGTAATGAGGTTTCCATCTGTTCCATGCCCATGCCTCCTCATCAGATGTGAACTGGACTCTATCCTTTTCTCTGTGACGTTGTGCAGTAGACAAAGCTATTTAAGGCTCCCAAACTTGATCCTCCAATGCTTGTATCTATCCCCTATAGCTTGAGGATAAGATATTTGCAAAACATCCTCACCCACTAACACATCCTCAAGCTCTGACATCTGATCATCTTGATCTCTACCCCCCTCCTCCTGACCTCTGACTATCTCACCAATATCTCCAGCACTACTTGATGGCCTCCTCCAATATGAGCTCCACTGAAATCATCATCATCATCATCGTCCTCCCCATCTTTATCAAAACTTGATGAATCTGAGGAAGAATCATCGATATCCCCCTCTGAATCACTGCTCCCCTAGATATCTACATCCATCTCCCCATCCTCCTCCTCTCTCACCGCTAGCACAACACCACCCACATCCTCTCCTCTACTAGATCTCCCAACTCCCCTCTCTCCTCTCCTACCCCATCTTCCTATCCCTCCAAGACAAATAGCTATCCTCCCACACCTATCACCACCTCTTTCATCTACATCCCCATTTCCCCCATCACCTCCCTGATCACCCTATGGTTGCCTCATCTGTCATCCCATTTGACCAACAATAGGAACTGTCAGATCTGTCAAAGGAATCAGTCAATGTTTAGCCCATCATACATCATACTATAGAGATGTACTCAAATTTGCTAAACCTGCACCCCATCCCCACTGCATTGGTTGAAGACTGTCAAACTCTGTACATGTAACTTGTGTGCTGATATAAGGCCCCCCAATCTAAGATCTTCCGTGCTGATCTGGTAAAGTAAGATGAAGCCTAAGTCATAATCTATACCTCTCCAAACTATCTCAAAACTTGGTCAGAAAGATGCACATCAATGATCCTCTGTCATCTCACTATCCACCCAATGAGATACCTTTGCTGCTACAAAATGATAGATGTTGTGCATCATTGGTCCAATTGAGGTAACCTAGGTATGGTATCTATGTAAAATTTTGTAGTTAGTCAATAGCATGCTACCAATAAAATGTATACCCCATACCTCTGATGAATAGCTCCCCCATACCTATAAGAATACTACTCAGCTTGTAAATATATATGAACCATCGACCAGAACACCACAATACTCTCCCATGCCTAGACTTATAGAAGCTTGACACCACAGCTGATTGAGCGAGCACCCAAGTAAACCACTATATACATCTGATAGTATAGAATCACTAAGACACAAGTACCCCATGTATGTAATCTACCCTCCCCAATCATCCCTACAGAAACCCTCCCCCAACCCACTAGAAATCCATGACTGCATTGATCAAGAACCAATGTACTTGCTATCAAACTGCACATGACAATGTTGACATTATCACAATCACTCATCATGTAGTCCCAATCGATCTCATACAATTCCTCAATGCCAAGCTCATGCATCTGACACTCATAAAAATCAAATAATGCGGTAATCCTTGAGCTACAATCATATGTCACCCTCTCGCCATGAATTATAATATGAAGGATCCTCCATATGTCCTCCAGTGTGACTGATGCCTCACCAGTCGACAAAAGAAATGACCAGGTCTCCAAGTGCCATCTCTCAACAAGGGCCATGATCAAGCCCATGTTGGTCATAACCTCGAGCATATACAAAATGTGGTAAAGTCCAACATGCTGAAAAAGTGCCCACTCCTCACCATCCAACTGATGGCGTAATGAAAGGCCCTTATGCCTACTTTTTCATATACCAAGTACTAGAAGCATAACTTGTAACAATATGTCATAACGAGCGTACATATATCTCAAAACATTAAGTGCCTAATATCTATGATGGAATTTGGTCCAAAAAATTAATTTTTTTTGTAAATTTTATAAATACAGAATTGAAAAATTTATTAAAAGTCAAATGCGAAATGATTAACCATTTTGTAAAATATTAATTCATTTTGTGGAACATTTCAAATGAATGCATACTGTAAATAATGAATGTGAAACACTACAAAAAATTGTATAATTTTAGAACTATGAATGCGAAAATTAACAGTCGTATGCGAAAAAGTTACAAATGCAAAATGAAAAACACAAATGCAAAATAAAAATAATATATGTGAAATTTTTCATAAAAAAATGCAAAATTGTAAAAAAATTGGATCTCAAGAAAAAAAAATTATGAAATGAAATCAAGAAATTTTTGCCAACTTGGTTCAGGATACCTACCATGCTACCAGTGCCTTCTTGTTAATGATATGACCTAACCCTCGTAGACAAGTGTTGTCATGCTCCAATCCCTGCCATCACTCACAAAATGCTTAGAAATCGCTTAAAACTCACTCTAAATACTCCAAGCTCCTCGATTGCAAATGAACCAAATGAACTCCAAAATTTCTATTTATAGCCAATTTGGAGCCAAATTAGGGTTTTCCCACCCTTGTCATGATAAAAATAAACTTTGCACAACTTGTAGGTTAGTCAAATGAGCTCGAAACCTCATAAAATTGGAAACAGGTAATCCTGATCACATTATCATTAAATTGGTCTTCAATTCAAATTTTTTTGACCAATTTCTCAAGGGGGCACAATTATACCTTACCACTGTCGGGGCATGCTGGGGCAAAATTTTTCAGTTATTCTTTGAAACAATGCTATTTCAAACATTGTCTCAAAGAGTGGCAAAATGTAGACACTTAAAATTGGCCCGTCACTAACATCATTTTTAATTATTTAATTAATCAAATTTTGTTCCTCTAAATTAATATTCATCATTTTTTGTCACAAACTAATTAAATTTAATTTCTACCTTAATCATTTAATCATTTGACCATTCCCCTTTTAAATTAATTAAATAACTATTCTTTAATTAATGACGATTTATTTACCTTAATTAAATTATTTTTATTATTTAATTAATTTCAATTTCATGTTTTCCCATAATTAAATAATTTTTAAAAATTATTTACTTATCTAATTATGTCTTCTAAATTAAATAAACTTTATAAATTTATTTAATCAAAATTTCCCTAAATTCAAATTTCTTCTAATTCAAATTAACTTCATTTCCAATAAATTTGCATGTCATTTGATAATTTCAAAAATCTAAATGCAAATTAAATTGAATTTCATGCTAATTTCCTACAACACATGCCTAAATCCTAACTGCCATTGACATCTAGTCAACTCCTAATCAACCTTTTCTGACTAACCAGTTAACTCTCAATCACCTTTTCTTAATTGATCAATCAATCCAGTCATTTGATCAATAAAATTATTCTACTGATCAATCAATTTAGTTAACTATCCCATCAAATTTCCTAATTAAGCAAGCCATCTTGTCTAACTCCCAATCAAATCAGCTATCTCCCCAATCAAGCCAATTCATCTATCAGTCAAATTAAGTTAGCATGAGTGATTTTCTCTCACCAACTTGTCACATTAAATATTGACCATTGATTGAATCATCTCTCAAATAAATCTCATCCATCTAATCAATCCATCCAGAATCTATAAATTCACCACCAATTCCTCTTAAATCAATCAATTTTACACAATCCATTATATTACTTGGTACTGTTTCTGGATTTGATTGTGTTTGTGTTTTTTCTCTTCTCCTTTGCTCTCTATAATCTTGATGATGAATCATAGAGTGTGATTCAAAATGTTGATGCAAAAAACATAAACACAATCAAATCCATAAATAGTAGCAATCAATTCCTCTTTTTCAATAACCACAATTTTTGAATTCTTGCCTCGTTATTTTGTAGGTTTCACAATATGACTCTAAGAGACATCATACCGCAAGAAGTAGAAGAACAATTGAAGTAACATGCATTAATCTAATAGGGAGTTTTAATTGATTTTATTCAATATCTTGATATTTTGATTGCATACCTTCATTGATGTTACAAAATTCCTCATTGATTAGATAGGGATTTTCATGGTTTCCCATTTGATCTAATTGGAAATTAAAGATGATTTTGCCCCGTAAATAGTATGTATGGTCTAAAAATGAGTGTTAAGATGTTGTTATGATGTCTGATAGTGATATTTAATGAGTATGTAGTGTTTTTGGAAGGTGATAGTAGTGGAAGCTGAAATATGCAAGAAAGAGTATTTAAAGTCCTTATAGGAGAATGCTCTACAATTCCTTTGGTTTCTAAAGATGATTGGCTTTAAATTATGAGTGTAATGTCTATGTTCTATAGATGTTGCACTATTATGTTTTCAGGTCCTCAATTGTTGAATTGTTGAAGTTGGTTGTTGCAGTCTGCTGACAGTGTGGTAGTTTGTCAGGATGGCTTGAACAATGATTTGCATTTCTCCGCGATATTGGTTCAAATGTTATGGCTTGGAGGACATGTTTATATTTCTCACATACTATTTCAATTTAGAATTCAAGTGTTGGTTTGCCCCAATAGTGATGTTACAATGTGTTTTTGTTTGATGATATTATGTTGGACTCTAACTGACTCAATTAGTTTATCTTATTTAGATCATTCTCCTTTGGTCTGGATATGCATTGAAGGTTGAATTATATAATTGTTATGGGTCTTAGTGTTGTGTGCAAATATTTGCATTGGATAATGTTTTTGGGATAATTAGTTAACGTGCTTAATTTTTTTATGTACATGTTACATTTGATGCCGACTTTGGAGAATGCGTTATTGTGTTCAATTTGTTTGAATCAACTTAAGAAGACATGTTGTGATGTATTTGGGTCCCCTTTATCTCCCAGAGTGGACAACAATTAGCGCAGTTACTCATGTTGATCGACTTTGTGTAATTTATGTTCACTCTATCTGTGGCTAAGTTAGTTGAGTGTTTTAGTGAACACGTTGATATAAATAGATGTGTGGATGTATGAGCTGGTGCGTGGATTGATTGAGGATGACGCATAAGTATATGTGTAGAAGCAAAAGTGTGTTGAATATCTGGGCAAGTGAGAGGGGCAAGTGAATCAGTTGACAATTAAAATCTTCTTTCAAACTTTATTCACAGATCCAAAATGACTAGCATAATTAATCAAGATAGATAAAACATGAAATCATAAATCAGACACAAAGAACACCAGAATTTACATGGAAAACCCAAGAAGGGAAAAACCATAGAGAATGCTAATTCTCAATATAAAAACACCAATTAAGGTGACACTAGTTAAGTTGATTTTTACAAAGGATGGCTCATTGCCAAGAATACCCACTACAGGAGGGCTCACTGCCAAAGCGATCATTGCCCAAAAAAGCTCACTGCTAAAGAAAAAAAGATAGAAAAGAAAATCCACCATGGAAACACAGTCTGCAATACTGGAACTACTTTTGGTAACTATCCGCAACAAACTTCACAACAACTAGATTATTTCAAATTCGCATATCTTCAACATAATTAGCCATTCACAAAAATGCCACACTAACTCATACACATACACATACACATACACATACACATACACATACACATACACATACTGTCTCCGAAAAAACATAATCTTCCAAGTTGGTCGAAACAAAGATCTAAAATAGGTTAATACTAAACATTCAGGTGGTGGAAAGGAATGTGAAGTAGACCACATCACAAAGTTCCTCATCGAACATATCAATATGTTACATATGTTACCAATGCCAAACCCAAAACAAAAATACCGTTATACACCCTCGACTTCCAAATCAAGTCAAACCCAAAAATAGCATTGAGTAACATTAGCAACACATCTTTCGGGAAGCCAAGTCTTCGAGGAAATCACCAAACAACTAATGAAATCACATATATACCAATCTTCCACTATTGCTCAATATACCACATTTGGACCTAACCAGATCACAAGATTTGAGATCAATGACAACATATAACATAATGCTAACAAGGTCCCCCTTTATCATTGATGGTAACATCCATCAAGATGATAAATATATCAACACACATCATACTCTCTCTCCCCCTTTGACAACAATGAAAAAGGTAGGCAAAACTCCCCCTATGAAACTCACTCTTCCCCCCCCTAAGAGGAAGCACTCAAGCATCAATCCAAAAAAAAATATGCAGGCTACTTATTGGACCAATGCACATCCAAATGCACATTAGTTCAAACTCGAAAGGGGTAATACCCCTAACCTATGTCATAGATACTCAAAAGTATCTTTACACAATGCCTTAGTGAAGATATTTGCAATCTGTTCTTTTGTAGGTACATATTCGAGTCTTACTTCATTATCTGATACTTTTTACCTCAAGAATTGGCACCAGATAGATATGTGCTTTGTTCTGGAATGTTGTATCAGATTTTGAGAAATATTTATTGCACTAGTATTATCACACATGATTGAGATATGATCATCAAACTTTACACCAATGTCCTTCACAGTCTGCTTCATCCATAAAATATGTGTGCAACATGAAGATGTTGCAATGTATTATGCTTCAGTTGTAGATAGAGACACAAATTCCTGCTTCTTACTTGACCATGCAACTAATTGAGAGCCAAGAAAGAATTCTCCTCCACTTTTACTTTTCCTGACATCAATACTTCTAGTCCATACTGCTTTTATATAATTTGTTAGGCTAAAATCTGAGTTCCTATGATACCACAAACTAAACTCTTTTGTGTCTTTCAGATATCTAAAGATCCTTTTTATTTCCACAGCATGTGATTCTTTTGGTTCTTGCTGAAATCTAGCTACCAAGAAAACCACATACATGATATCTGGTCTGGTGGTGGTTAGATATAGCCGTCCTCTAATCATTGACCTGTATTGACTTGCATTTGCCTTAGGAGATTTATCATTTTGGTTAACTTGCATCTGGTTGTCATAGGTGTACACACTAGTTTTGATTTCCCCAACCCAAACTTCTTTAACAACTCTTTGACGTACTTAGACTAAGAAATGAAAATTCCTTTATCATTTTGGTTAACTTGCAAACCAATGAAGAAATTTAACTCACCAATCATGGATATCTCAAACTCCTTCTGTATCTCATTAGCAAAAATTTTGCACATACCTTCATTTCCTCCAAATATTATATCATCAATATATACTACAACAATTAAGATTTTACCTGAATCAGTTTTGAAATATAAATTGTTGTCAGGTGAACCTTTCTGAAATCCTTGATTAACTAGGTACTTGTATAGCCTTCCATACCAATATCAAGGGGATTGTCTTAGTTTATATAGAGCCTTCTTCCATCTAGAAACAATATTTGGATCATCTTTCAACCTGAACCCTTCTGGCTGTTCAATATAGACTTCTTCTATCAACTCTGCATTTAGGAATGTTGATTTCACATCCATATGATAAACCTTGAAATCCTTAAATGCTGCAAATGCCCAGAACATCCTAATTACTTCCATCCAAGAAACTAGGGCATAGGTTTCAAAATCAATGCCTTCAATCTGAATATAACCTTTTCTAACCAAACTTTCTTTGTTTCTTACAACCTTTCCATCTTCATCCAGTTTGTTCTAGAATACCCACTTAGTTCCAATTACATTCTTGTCTTTCTGTCTGTTAACTAATTCCCACGTTTGATTTTTCTCAATCTGATCCAGCTCTTCTTTTATTGCCTTCATCTAATTCTGATCATTTCAATATTCTTCTACTATATTTGGCTTGATTTCAGATAGTAAACATAGAAAGACTTGTTCTTGAGTTGCTTTGCTTCTTGTGATAATACCTTTACTCTTATCTCCAATAATCTAATCTCCTGAATGATTATTTTGAACATATCTTGGGGTCTTGGATGTAGATGTCAGAGCATATTGATTATTCTTTCCTTCAATTTTGATTTTCTCTTCCTTTTTCCTTTCATGAGACTCATCAGATTCATATCCTGCTAATATCTCAGAGTCTTTTGAAGTACTTTCATCAACTTTCACATTTGTGCTTTCAAAAATCTTATTCAGCCTCTTGTTGTAACACTGACATGCCTTGCTCTTTGTTGTAAAACTGACATGCCTTGCTCTTTGTTGAATAGCCTAAGAATATGCCTTCATTTTCTCTACTATTGAATTTTCCAAGATTATCCTCGTATCTCTTGATATAGCACTTGCTTCCAAATATTTTGAAATATTTCACCATCAGAGTTCTACCATGCCAAAGTTCATAGGATGTCTTCCTATATTTCTTTTGGTATAGAATTTTGTTAAGAGTGTACGTTGCTATGTGAATTGCCCCTCTCTAGTAGACTTCTAGTAATTCTTCTCCTTTCATCATAGTTCTAGCTATCTCTTGTATAGTCCAGTTCATTCTTTCTACTACACCATTTTGCTATGGTGTCTGGGGGGCATATAACCGTCATCTAATGCCATGTTTCTCACATAAATTGTTAAACTCATCAGAAATTTATTCTCCTCCTCTATCAAACCTCAAACACTTGATTTTCCTGTCAAATTCATTCTCAACTTTTGCCTTGAATATCTTGAATTTCTCTAATGCCTCAGACTTCTCTCTTAAAAATGCAACCCAAGTCACTCTAAAATAATCATCGATCAATAATATGAAGTACCTCTCACCTTGTAAGCGCCTTGCTCTATTCGAACCACATAGATCTATGTGTACCAAATCCAATAATTTGGTGGACGAATACTCTTTTCCTCTAAATGTGCTCTTTGTCTGCTTTCCTACTTGATATTACTTGTAGATGTTCTTATCCAGTTTAGGCAATGTTGGTAAATCTCTCACTACACTCCTTGAACTAATATGTACAAGGTTATCAAAGTTGATATGACACATCCTTTAATGTCATAGCCAGTTATCATAAAGTTGAGATAACAAATAGTGCCCTATAGCTCCTTCCAACTGATACACATTTCCATTTGTCCTTCTTCCAACCACAATAATTGTTCCAGACTACTTTTGGATCTCACATCCATTATCCTGAAAAACAACATTATATCCATTTTCACACATTTGTCCAACACTCAAAAGATTATGATGTAAACCCTTCACATATTAGACATTGTCAGTGACATGCTTTCCATCAAAAGTAATTGAACCAATCCCAACAATCTGTGTTGTCTGATCATCTCCAAACTTAATAGGACCTCCATCATGTTTTTCAAATTTTATGAACTTCCTCTTATCACCAATCATATGATTTGAGAATCCACTATCAATCAACCATTAATTCTTATCTCTTCTATCATGAAATGCAATAGAAACAATCTTAGAAATATCAAACCTAGGTGCATCCTTTTCTACCAGAAACAAACAATCATCTTCTTCATAATTTGATTCATCATGCAAAATGCCAACATCATCCTTAACATAATAGGCTTTCTTATTGAACTTTCCTTAGTTTTCCCTAAAATTTTGTCTTGTTCCCTTTTCCAAACATCTAGTAGCTATATGACCAGTCTTTCCACATCTATAACATTTAAAGGGTGTTGGTGTAAATAATTATTCATCATGGATATTATTACACTTACTTAAGTTTACTTAGGATAATGCATTTCATAGTAGTTTGGGTATGAGACACTTGGGTGTTTGTGCCACATTGGGATAGTGTGTGTAGGAGAAATTCCACCTTTTATGGTGTTGATCTTGTTGTTACACTCCACATTCAGTGGGTGATCCACCTCATGTGGAATATTATATTATTTCTCCTACCTACCCACACCTATTTTCTACCTACCCTTATTTCTTATTGAGCCACATGTCATATTTGTGTGCTCATACATATCCCTAGCCTTGCCTATATAAGCAGGCTCATCTACATTGTATGTAACTATTGAATCATTATTGTTGATCATTTTCTATTGATGAGAATACAGTTTATTCTTGTCCTATATTGTGTCTCTATTTTGTACATTTCATTGAGCTCTTGATCTTGGCAAAATCCAACATGGTATCAGAGCCATTGGGGCTTCATTGATTCGTCTTGAAGAGGCATTATTGCGACGTCAAGAGGCAGATCTGAGGAGCAGCATCTTTTGGAGGTGTCCTAGACCAGATCTGACCCTGCCATTGCGTCTAGAAGGCCGTTTCCATGAATTTTGGTTATAAATTCGGCCTATTTTGGTGAGAAATTTTTTTTCCCCAATTTTGCTAGTATCATACGGATTTTCAATTTTTTTAATATATTTTTCGAAAAAAAATAAATTTATTTTCGGAAAATTTTTTCAGACAAATCAAAAATCAAAAAAATCATCAAAAAAAAAGAGGAAAAAAAAAAAAAAAAAATTTGTTTTTTGGGGGGTCCGCAGACCCCCCCCCCCCCGTGATCCGCATGTATCGCAGATTGCAGGTTTGCAGACTGCGTACCTGCCGAGCCCATACTGCAGGTCTGTTCCGAGCGTCGCCGCCGTCTGCCGCCGACCGCCAGACGCTCCCACCTGCACCTCCCGGTGCCCTCGGCTTGCAGCGCCGCCACGTCCACGCCCGAGCGCCTCCGCTACCCACCGGGAACACGCCTCCCGCGCGCCTCGGCTCTGGCACCACGCCACCTCCCACTGCGCTCGTCCGCTCGTCTCTGTCGGCTCCCAAATTCGCCGCCGATGTCTCCCGCTTGGTCGGCGGTCAACCTAACCCGGAGGACCCGCGCCCGCCATGTGGCAGGTGGCCACTGGCCCGCAGGTAAAACCGTACGCCCAGTCACCTTCCGTACTTCCATACAGTGCCACATAGATATCCGTACGACCGCCACATCATCAACCGAATCAGCTTATCCAGTCAGCAAATCCGTACAGTACAGACTGCATAGTCACTTGGCCGCGTCATCCGTCCGTACAGTACGGACGCCCAGTCAGTAGGAAGGCGAAGTTTTTGTGACGGTCATACGACCGTCAAATTTAACCCATTGATTTTTTGATGTCAGCGCCACATCAGCAGGGTTTGAAATTTTTTGGACCCCCTCTCATTTGCATTTTTGATTTTGCAGTTCAACTTCAAATGGCCATAACTTGCTCATTTTTGCTCCTTTTTGGGTGCAATTTTTTTTGAAATGGGCTAGAATTTCATGCTCTCCATAGTGGTGAAGAATTTTTTTGCTTTTGATGCACGGATTTTTCAAAAAATTCAGTTTTTGGTGACTGTACCTGAGTAATCCCAGTTTTTGCAACTTCAGAGGCTTTGTTTGGGGTCATACGACCTCCTTTTCAGGTACCATTTTTTTTGAAAGTGCGTATTTTTTTGTCTAATTTCACATGATGCTATCAGATTGATGCCATTGTAAGTAGAAATTGTACTTTCAGATTTTGGCCATTTTTGGCTCTCTTGGTACTTGTATATTTGCTTGAATCTTAGTTAGATTCATTGCACTATTGATTGAAGTCTCTTGTATCTCATTTGAGAAGTTGTAAAATCTGCATCATAAGTCCACTTTGCCTTGTTTTGCAAGTGGCTCATTGTAATCGCACTAAGTATAAAGTGCCAAAATCATCACTTTAGGGGGGGTACTTTGATTGAGTGAATTTGGGGGGGTGTCTCTTGTGCTTTTGTGCTCTTGTGTTCCTTCCTTTTTGCTGCTATGGGTTCTTCTAAGTTTCCTCTCTTAAATCCACATAACTATGCTACTTGGAAAATTGATGCATGGAGTAAACTTATGGAAAAAGGACTCACTCATTACATTGATGGAACTATTGTTGCTCCAGCTGATCCTAAGGCTGATCCAGTTGGTCACTTAGATTGGCTCACTAAAAATATCATGGCAATTGGTACCTTAAAAAAGTATGTATCAAAGGATCTCATTTTTCATATTGAGAAATGTACTCTAATCAAGGATGCTTGGCAAAAGTTTCAAGACTTGTATGGTCAAGTTGATGAGATTAGGGGATATCAAATTGATAGTGATCTCACCATGTTAGATCCCAAGAACTTTGATACTATACAAGATTATGTCACTAAGGCAAATGAGTAGAGGGCACAACTCAAAGATTGTGGCATTGATAAGAAGGATACTCAATTGATATTCAACTTGATAGGCAAGCTTCCACAAGAATATGCAACATTTGTTTCTAGTTTCCAAACCCATAGGATGACAATGGGTTCAAGCTACAAAATGCCTACATTTGATGCTTTCAATGAAATGTTGATGATGGAACAAACTAAGTTGATAAGCATGGGCATTCTTAAGGCTTCTAAGTCTCAAGCATTAGTGGCAAATCAAGGGAACAAAGGAAATCAAGGAAAGGACAACTCAAACAAGAAGAAATGGCATTCAAAGCCTAAAGAAAAAGCACCATCTTCTCCACAACAAGGAGATTCATCCTCTTCCAAGAGAGATAATTCACCAAAGAGGGAGAGACCTACTTGTGCTTATTGTAAAAAGATTGGTCATGAGGAGAATCGTTGCCATTCTAAGAAGATTGATGAGCTCACACATATCATCAAAAAGCATAACATTGATTTGCCTAAAGTCTACAAGAAGGATGATTCATCAACTTCCACTTCCTCACATTCAAAAGGAAAAGGGCAAGCATTCATGGCTTCTACAAGTGGAAAGACTCACTCTTTTGGAACAAGAAAAGGAAAAGCTCTATGTGCTACTATCAGTCATGATTCAGAGAGATGGCTTCTAGATTCAGGGGCTTCTCATCATATGGCATCTTTGCAGTCTATGTTCTCTACATTTGAGCCTTGCACCATGCCACAGATTTTGATGGGCAATCATACATATATGGATGTGATTGGGAAAGGATCTATTGACATTGGGGATAACTCCTTCAATGATGTGTTGTGTGTACCCCACTTGACAAACAATCTCCTTTCTATCTATCAAATCACACATGGCACAACTAAGAGAGTTGTGGAGTTCACACCTGACTCAGTTTTTATTAGAGACATGGAGACTAGAGCTATCATTGCGACTGGGGTGGTTGATCATGCATCTTGGTTATACTCCTTTTTAGATTTTGTTAATGATGATGATTTCACATTTGATGATTCTACACATTATGATCACACTTATTGTGATGGTTCAAATTTTGAGGAGAACTTTGGACACTTGAACATGGGGATTCTCACATGTGACCCCATTCTTGAGTCTTGTATTTCATCTCCTCCTATTGATATCACATCACCTATTGCACCTGATGATGTGGATAGTGCGACAGTTTTGCCTTCATGTGATTCAGTGCAGCAGGATATTCATTGTCTTCCAGCTTCAGATTCATGGGATGATTACTTGACAGATATTACAGGTTTGTTTGTGGAATCCTACATTGCAGATTTGGGAGACATCATTGATGACATTCATCTTCTCTTTGATGTAGGTGATCCTTCTTCGATTGTTGTGAGGGCACACTCTGACCCTCTTGTTCATTCTCTACATGATCATTCTTTCGAGGTTGACATGATTGTGGATACTTATGTACAAGAGTTGGAGGAGGTCTCTTTATGTTTTGAGGAGACATGTGAGTCTTTGGGACATGTTCTACATCCATCTCCACTAGATCTTGGAGTGCCTTTTTCAGTAGTGTGGCACAGTTTACCACCTTTGGAGGGGGTATCTTTCAGCATCGACATGGGGACACTTGAGCAGTTTTCAGAGATTCCTTTCATCATGAGTTTTCTTCATACATCTTCCCTTCATGATTGGGGAGACTTCATGGATACACCTTTGGTTTTGTTTCTTCTTAAGGGGGGGAATGTTGTTCGACGTTCGTGGAGCAGTTTCTTCATACATCGAGCTTCTATCATTGGTGCAGATTCTCCATTTAGGGGGGGTCACAGTTTGACTTCTCTTCTTCTCTCATATGGGGGGGACTTTTTCCTCACATGGGGTTTTGTTCCTCACATTCTTCTATGAGGGTTCTCTTGTATAGCTTTCATCTCTCTTTTGGGGGAGGGTTTTTTCCCATTGGGTTTTTCTCTCTTTCCCCACTTTGTGAGAGATTTCATTGCATTGGTTTGCATGCATTTGCATTTGTACATGGGTACCTAACATGGCCTAGTAGCCGAGACCCATCTTGCATTACTTGGTTGCATTGTAGACTTAAGTGCATTCCCCTAAGTTGCACTTAAGGGGGGGTGTTGGTGTAAATAATTATTCATCATGGATATTATTACACTTACTTAAGTTTACTTAGGATAATGCATTTCATAGTAGTTTGGGTATGAGACACTTGGGTGTTTGTGCCACATTGGGATAGTGTGTGTAGGAGAAATTCCACCTTTTATGGTGTTGATCTTGTTGTTACACTCCACATTCAGTGGGTGATCCACCTCATGTGGAATATTATATTATTTCTCCTACCTACCCACACCTATTTCCTACCTACCCTTGTTTCTTATTGAGCCACATGTCATATTTGTGTGCTCATACATATTCCTAGCCTTGCCTATATAAGC
Organism: Cryptomeria japonica; assembly: GCF_030272615.1. Lineage (NCBI taxonomy): Eukaryota > Viridiplantae > Streptophyta > Pinopsida > Cupressales > Cupressaceae > Cryptomeria > Cryptomeria japonica. The sequence continues at coordinate 493,532,802 of NC_081408.1, forward strand.
AGGCTCATCTACATTGTATGTAACTATTGAATCATTATTGTTGATCATTTTCTATTGATGAGAATACAGTTTATTCTTGTCCTATATTGTGTCTCTATTTTGTACATTTCATTGAGCTCTTGATCTTGGCAAAATCCAACAAAGGGTAACATACCTTTGTAATTTCTAGTGCCTTTCTTTAATTTCCTTACAAAATTTTCTTCCATCTCATTTGGGTTGTTGTCATCATTTAGACCATCTTCATTTTCTTTGAATGTTGTCTCTGATTTGTCTTTGTCCTTTCCAAACTTTCTCACTTCAATTGTAGTAAGGGTACCAAATAGCTTCTCTCTAGTGAACTTCTTCGAGTCATACAATTCTTCAATAACTGAGATATTATCAATGTAACTCGCTGGTAGATTCATCAAGATTTTGTTAATTACATCTTCATCATTCAAATTGCCTCCAAGTTCTCCGATTTCATTCACTATGCTATCAACCTTCTGAAAATAGCTTACTATATCTTCTCATTCTTCCATCTTCAAGTTTTCATACCTTCGCTTAGCTATTAGCCTCTTTGTTAATTTAACTCTCTCATTTCCTTCATAGATTTCTTTTAGCTTCTACCAAACCTCATAAGTAGTATTCAAGGAAATAACTTTTCTCAATTCAGTTTTTGATAGTACATTGAAGATAACATACATGGCCTTTTCATTTTCTTCATAGGATTGAATCTCATCCGGAGTAGTAAGAGCATTTTCTGGTTGTACATACTTAGTCTCCACCACCTTCCAAGTGTTGTAACCTAGAGAAACTAGATAACCTCTCATCTTTACTTTCTAGAAACTATAATCGGATCCTTAAAAGATAGGGATAGATAATTTGTATGCTATCGAATCAAGATCTACCTCAAGCAGTTAAGCTTTATATCAAGGAACCAAAGCTTTGATACCAATTTTTGAATATTCGGGCAACTGAGAGGGGGGTTAATCAGTTGACAATTAAAATATTCTTTCAAATATTATTCATAGATTCAAAACAACTAGCAAAATTAATCAAGACAAATTAAACATGAAAGCATAAATCAGACACAAAGAACACTAGAATTTACATGGAAAATCCAATAAGGGAAAAACCACAGAGAATGCTAATTTTCAATATAAAAACACTAATTAAGGTGACACCAATTAAGGTTATTTTTATAAAGGATGGCTCACTACCAAGAATGCTCATTGCAGGAGGGCTCACTACCCAGAAAGGTTGACTGTCGAAGGGCTCACTACGCAAAAAGGCTCATTGTCAAAGAAAGAAAGATAAAAAAAGAAAATCTGCCATTGAAACATAGTCTACACTATCGAAACTACTTCCGATAACTATCTGCAACACACTTCACAATGACAATTGGTTTCTTTCAATCTCACAAATCTTAAACACAATTAGCCATTCACAAAATGCCACACTAACTCATCCAGATCATACACATACATATGCTATCTCCAGAAAAAACATAATCTTCCAAGTCAACCAAAGTAGAGATCTAAAATAGATCAATACTAAACATTCTGGTGGTGGGAAGGAATGATAAGTAGACCACATCACAATGTTCCTCATCGTACATATCAATATATTACATATATTACCAATGTTGGACCCAAAATAAAAATGTCGTTACACACCCTTGACTTCTGGATTATACCAGACCCAAAAATAGCACTGAGTCACATCAACAACGCATCTTCTAAGAAGCCAAGTATTTGGGTAAATCACCAAATGACCAACAACATCACATACATACTAATCTTCCATTACTGCTCAATATACTAGATTTGAAACTAACTGGACCACATGATTTCACATCAATGAAAACATATAACATAATTCTAACAAAGTGTGAATACCATTTTGTGATGTGTTTATGATCAAGAGATTCTACTCAGTTTAATTCATTTTTCCCATGTGCTTTCCAAAAGACAATGTCTCCTTTTAGAAGAATGTGTAGATCTTTATCTTGCCTTGGGATCGTGCATCTTAGTATTGAAAGTCCTTTGTGTATGCCAGAAATATGGTCTTCAACCTACAATAGGAGAAAACAATTCAAACACACCAATGAAGCATTGCATTAGATGTTAGAAATCAAAACACATGAATAAATTTAAAAACACTAAAATCGCCTCATTGTCCTCTATCTCTAAAGATCTCTCAGATTCAAGGTGGTCCTAACTTGGAAGAGAACTTGATCCTCAAGATGACAACCTAGAAAATGAGATTTAAAAGATTTTAGGATCAAAATGGATGCAACTATGATCGTAGTGAATGATATAGATATAAAACTAGATAATGATATGGTGCAAGATATTGATATGAAGCTAAAACTAATATGAAAATGATACTAAGATGAAGCTAACATGACATGAGATTAACATGATATATCTAAGATTATAATGCTATCAAAATGATCTAAAATGCTATTCTATCAAAGAGAGATAACATGCGTAATGTTATGAGACTATAATGTAGATGCATAAAAACCTGATATATGGAGAATGAGGAATGAGAGCTCTATTTATATGGAAAATAGGGCAATGGAGGGTTGAGATTGAATAATCTCAACAAGGGATAGAATTGAAAGTTATCAATCCATGTGAGGGATTCAGTCCAATCTCAAGTTGACAAATTTCACCTTGAGAGGGCTTGAGAGGAGATTTAAGAGGCATTAAATGCTCGAGGAGACATGGAGGTTACCTTAGGAGGTAAGGTTATGTTTAGGTTAGTGGATAACCAATGGATAAAGCCTTTACCCAAGGGGTAAACTCTTGTGCAAGGGTTAATAGGATAACTAGGGTCAAAGCCACAAGTGCTTGATGAGACCCTTGGGTTAGCTGAGGGTTAAGTTAGAGAGAAAGTCTCTAACCATGAGGGGAATGTCGAGTTAACCATTAATGATTAAGAAGACTTTGGGGACAAATTTGTAAGTGTCCTTACAAATTTGGGGAACTCAACAAGTTAGCTTGTTGAATAAAGATTTAAATGCATTTAGAAGACTTTCCTCCAAACTTGAGAAGTGACTTCTTCAAATTTAGGGTGATGACATGATTAGGAGTTGATTAGGCCAATTAAGATAGTTTAGAAGAATCTAGAAGGCTCCAGAAGAGGTTTAAGAGGCAAGTGGGAGATGTAGTAAAATGCAAGTAGGAGAACAAGAATTTTAATTAAAATAAAATGTTTTATTTGACCTAAAATGGTTGCAACTTGCATAAATACAAGTGGGGGGATTTAATTTAATGTAAATTTAATTAAAAGGAAGAAAGGGGAATTACTGAAATAAATTGAGTAATTTATTTAATCAAAATAGATGAAAGTGAAGAGATTAATCAAATAGGATTTAATTACTAGGGGGGATGGGGTTAAAATAAATATTAAATATTTATTTAAGAAAGTGGTCAAATTTATACGTCTACATTTTTCCCCTCTTTGAAGTGACATATGTGCACATGTTGATTCAAAGAAAATCATTGGATATGCTGCCAAAAATTTCCAATATGATGTTGTCACCAAAATTGTCGACATGATGCCCCAGATATGAAGAATTGATTCGATATGAAAAGTTGATATGAGACTGATATGAAATTGGTATGGAGATTTGATATGATAATGCCCCCTGGGGAGATCATTCGTGCACTAAAGGCACGAATGATCTCTTGAAAGAAGAAGAAAGCTATTTGAAGATAGAAGAGTGGATAGTTGATGACATGCATGGGTTTGATAAGATTGATTGGATTGATAAGATTGATCAGATTGAGATTAAGTCTGGTTTTAGGAATGACACCTCCTGTATATGACAAAGATGATCAAAACATCTGGTTTCAGGAACGGTATATCATGTATAAGACTTTTTCAAAATGTCTGGTTTCAGGAAAGATACATCATGTATAAGACGTGATAGAATGGATCAGATGAAATGGATTGATAGAATTGATAAGATTAATTGGATTGATAAGATTGATTGGATTGATAAGATTGATAGAATTGATAAGATTGAGATCAAGTCTGGTTTGAGGAATGACACCTCTTGTATAAGACAAAGATGATCAAAGCGTCTAGTTTCAGGAATGATATATCCTGTATAAGACCTGATCAAAATGTTTGTGTAGTCACATAAATCTGTCCACTTAATTAAATGAATACTTAGTATTTATTTGATTATTTAACCATCAATTAATAATTAATTAAATTAATATTTAATTAATTCATCTTAACCCTCTTCTCCTATTAATTAAATAAATTATTTGATTTATTTGATTTAATTCACTTAACCAAATTCATACCATTAATTAAATAAATAAATCATATTTGTTTAATTAAATCTTCTCTCACATTTAAATAAATTAATATTTATTTAAATCCCCCAAAATCCCACCTCTCACATTTAAATAAATTAATATTTATTTAAATCCCCCAAAATCCCACCTCTCACATTTAAATAAATAAATCATTTATTTAAATCACCTTTATCCTCCACCCACTTGTATTTTCCTACAAAAGCAAGTTGCACAACTATTTTAAATAAATTATTTATTTAAAATCCTATTTATCCTCACCCACTTGAAACCTTTAATGGTTTCCCTTAAAGTATTCAAACTTGATGACTTTAAAGTCTTCAAACTTGATGGCTTCCTTCTATAGTCTTCTTAAGACTTTAATGGTTTTCCTTAAAGTCTTCAAGCCTTTAATGGTTCCCCTCAAAGTCTTCAAGCATTTTAATGCTTTATCTTCCTTTTTCTCATTTAAATAAATTAATATTTATTTGAATATTTATCCAAATACAACTTGCACACATTTATTGAAATAAATGAATTTTTATTTTAATAAAATCCTATTTTCCCTCACCCACCAAATCCACTTGCAAAATCTAATTTCCTTCTAGATTCTTCTAACCCCTTCCTAATTAACTTAATCCATCCCCTAATTATTGTCACATTCCTAAGCAAAATGGAGTCACTTCTCAAAGCCTAAAAGTCTTTGATAACCATTAAAGGCTTTCAACCTTCAACCACTAAATGTCTCAAAGTCTTGGATAACCTTTGAAAGCTTCCAACCTTCAACCACTAAATGGCTCAAAGTCTTTGATAACCATTGAAGGCTTTCAACCTTCAACCACTTAATCCCCAAAGTCTCCAATAACCATTAATGGTTACCTCAAACCCTCCCACATGGTTAAAACATTTGTTTTGACTCAACCTCTACCCAACCCAAGGGTCTCATCAAGCCTTTAATGCTTTGACCATGATTATCTCTTAATCATTTGCACAAAGGTTTATCCTTGCATTAACTCCTAATCCAGTGGGTAATCCTAATTTAGGCTTGACCCTTACCTTCTAGATAACCATGAGGTCTCCTCAGGCATTTAATGCCTCCAACCTCTTCTCTCAACCCAATCTTATGTTGACACTTGTCACCATTTCATTGGTGCAAATTGTGCACATGGATCCCCAACTTTCAAGCTTGACCCTTGATTAAACCTTTCAATCCTGGCCATCCATTGCTCCATTTTTCCTATAAATAGAGCCCATTCCTTCATAATCCAGATCCTGAAAACTTGTATGCATTTAGGCTATAGACATTTTTAGAGAGCATTTAGCATAGCATAACTAAAATCTTGTCTTTTTGGTAAAATCAATCATTTTAGCATCAATAGCATAGTATTTAGCTTTTCATTTCATATTTGAAGCTTAATATTAAATCTCAATCCTCCATAAGCATCCATAGTGCAAAAAGCTGCTTAGAGCTACACTCATTTGGGACTTGGAGAGGAGAGGAACAAGGGAGGAGCAACTATGAGCATCTTGATTAGCTATTTCATTTTATATTTATATGCTTTCTATTTCATGCTTAATATCTCTCTTGATATGCCTGTTTAGGATAATCTTTTGTTGCTAACACTAACGTTTGTTTCTTGTGCTCTTGTGTGTGTTGCCATCAAACAGATTTTCTAATCCTTTTTGCAGAGCATCAGTTTGGTTTCAAGAAAGATACATCTTGTATAAGACATGATAGATGAGAGTTGAATGAATGATGAAGATATGAAAGTGAAGAAAGATTCCATGATGATGCAATAGATATGCATACGAGGGATGCAATGATGAATGCGAATAGATGATGATAATGAGATGTATGTTGAAATTGAGATGTATGATATGAGATGTATCTTGAAAATGATGTGTATGATGTGATGTGAAAATGATAATCCAATTAAATGCAATTTTAAAATGATAATGCAAATGCACCTATATGCAATATTAACATGATAATGATGTGCAACCTAATGCCAGATTAAAATGATAATGATAAGGAAATGATACTAATGATTCTAATGCAATCTCATTCCCAAATTTTTTCATCTGCTTTGATCAAAGTGTCAGTGCTTCCCTTGTTTTCATCATCGGGCCTTGATTTGTTGAAAGTTGATACAAGCATCATGGTATAATTAAACCATAATGACCTAAGTATAACTTACAAGGATTTTGATATTGCAAGATGACACAAGCGTCGAGGTATAGTTGAACCAAGATGACATGAGTGTTGCTTGCATAAACAGACAATAGTTAACCTTTGACCTATACAAATTGGAAATGTCTTCAGTGATATGTTACCTGATCACATCATAAGACAAATTTGCATAGTAGAAGACTTCACTCCCAAACAATAGACAAAGAAAACATCATATTCCTTCCTTGCTTCTCTAGTCGTGAGACATCCTTGAGTTGCTCAGGAGATATGATAAGAAAAAGATCAAAACCACAAGTAAACATGCATGCCATTTGGAATGTATCCTTGTCACATAAAACATCTTGCAAGTATGATCTGTTCAAAGAGCGTTCATGTGTTCACTTTTGTGTTTGCGCTCATACATTGATATGTGTTTTGTTGATTGTTATGATTCTTATTTTTGTATCGATGTGTTTGTTGTGATCGACTATCTGTTTGAAACCAAAGGTGATCTTCCCCCAATGAGGTTATGATTTTTCCCCCACTGTAGATACTACTTATGATATGGATGTGTACACTGATCACCAAGCCATGGTGGGATATGAATTGGATAATTGATCCAAATAAATCAAGGATGGTGACTACGCTAAGTATGTCTAGGATTGATAAGCATGTCCTGCCATTAATTGATAAAGATAAGACTAACTAGAACAAAATCCATCAATCATACTGATCTATGTCATTGTTTTGATTTGTTTGATGATTGATAAGAACGTCTAGTTTAAAAGAGTGAGTACCTCGTATAAGACTGCTCTGCTTGGTTTTGAGTGTACCTATCCCTGTATATGACATGTTGATGTTGATGTTGATAGATGAATTGATTAACAAGACTTGATGATAGATAAGAATGTCTGGTCTCAAAGAGTGAGTACCCCGTATAAGACCGATTTGTTTGGTTTCGAGTGTACCTATCCCTGTATAAGATATATTGATGTTGATAGATTTTGAGTGATGAATTGATTAACAAGCCATTTGATCAGTTTGATTGCAGACTTTGAGAGTTTTTATTAAAAGAAATATTGAAGAAGTAAGGAAGACTAATGTGGGCATAGCACGTAAATGCCCCACACGTCCACCGAGTTCGCCTTCATATGAATCCTGATTGTCGATATGTTTCAAAGGTTGATATGGGTCCTGATTGCATTATGATGCTTGATTTTGATATGTTTTTGGATTTCGATATGATTCTCTATTGATTGAATGATCTTTGATATGATACTTGCATGATTTATATGAAACATAATTTCGTTATGGGTCATTGATTATGATATGATACTGAACTTTGATATGTTGCTTGATTTCGATATGGGACTCTAGTTGATTGATATGGCACTTGATTTTCGATATGAGTCTTGATATGATGTTGTTGATTTATTCTTGATATGATGCTTGGTTTCGATATGGGTCTTGTTGTTGATTTGATGGATAGGGTCATGCGTTCATGCTTTGATTTTCAATTTTGTTCTTGATTTTTTTTGGACATTTTGATTTTTGGAGTTTTTTTGGATTAGAAGAAAGATGTATTTGGTTGCCCCAATGTATAGCAAGACAAGAAACATTATGAATGGATGACTGAACTTTTGAGGTGGAAATGGATAGGAGAAAGATAGAGGTATCTTACGAGGAGACACGCCAAGAGCTTTTTTGAAATCATGTTTTTGTCCTTAGTTTTGATCAAGATCAAAGATGGAAAAGGGGATATGGATAGAGATAGGATATGGATAGGAAACAAGATCATAGATAGCGAGGGATGATGGAAGCAATGAATAGATAGGATAGATGGTATGGATAAAGTGAAGCAAGATCATAGATAGCACTGGATGAATTTAGATAGGGTAATGGATATTGGAAGAAGGATAATGGGAGATATGGTAGGAAGAATAGAGTGGATGAAATTTGCCCCCAAGAATAGAGGTTTCCATTTGCAAAAAGGCAATATGTAAGATTGTCACAACATCTATCACCACCCGAATAAGTGTTTTGAACTTTTCAAAGATAGAGACCCAACCCACACTTAGAAGCTCTAGAAAAATTCAACTGAACATATCTAGCGAATAGGAAGCATACTCAAAAGGGAATAAGAATCCCAAACTGGGTCAAGGTATTTAGTCTTTGATTACCCATGTGTGTGCAAGTGGGTTCATTCTGGCTCATATGATCATTGTAATCTTCAGAATCCAACGTGGATAGCTACATGAGTTACCCTGAATTCAAAAGCATCCTGGATAGAGCCTTACTGCCAGTGAACATTCATAGCCCAAATGAGGTTATCGTTGTAATTTCACAAATATTGCTCCAATGTCAGCCAGGCGTCCATAGCCCAAATGGAGTTATTTGCATGTTCTCATAGCCAAGCATTTTGATATTGTATTTTATTGCATTTTTATTTTCTTGATATTTATTTTCTTGCTCATGCTTTTGATCTTTTTATATTGTCTTTTTTCTCTTTATTTTTCTTGCATTGGCTTGTAAGTGATGAAACTTACATGGGTTTGATAATTACAGTGGCGTTGAAGCAAGATTTTAGATTTTTCACTAGCCATGTCTTCAACTAAGAGATCACAATGAAATAGAGCAATTGATTAAGTGTATGATATATAGTAATCAAAAGATGTCGGTACCAAGATACGATAAGTGGTTCTTTTCTGGATTGAGTGTGTATCCCAACCGAAATAAAATGTTAAAGAGGAACAACCTCGGATTCTGAAGCATTTCATGAATAGATATCTAGGAAAAGGACTGAACATGAGATTCGAGCATGGGCAAGCATGTGACAAAATGACACAAATGCCTATCTCACAGATGAAGGATTTATGCAAAGGACTGAATGAAAGGGATGGAAGGATAGAAAAGAGGAGTTGGATAATAGATATAATGTTTGAAAATTTGTGCAAGGATAGATGGAAATGTATTCAAGATGAGTATTGGTACACAACTCAGGAAGTGATGAAGAGATGGAGGAAAATTGAATTTTGGGACATAAGGACCCAAAATAGATAAAGGAAATGATGGAAGAATTGTTTTGGAAAGATGTTTATATATATGGTTGAAAGAAGTTCAAAGATGTGTGCCTTTATTAATCTTTCTTATGGATCATTTGAGGTGATGGATTGGTGGATGGAGGGAGGTAAGGACCCAAGATGGATGGAAGGTTTGAATTTGGAATGAAAGGACCTAAAATGGATTTGGAGGATGAAGAGTTTGACTTTGGAATGAAAGGACCTAAAATAGATTTGGAGGATGAAAGGGTTCCTTGATCTTGATCTTGACTTGGAGTAGAATCATTTGAGTTTGTGTTTTTCTCTTGATTTTGAATTAGATTAGTGAAGGAGATGGAAGGGATATCATGCTCTTTCTTAGGAGGTGGATGTTGAATGGGACTCTGATCTTGAGATAAAAGGGGATCATTGTGGATGGAATAGAAAAATCTTAGGGGATCATCATAAGATTGATAGGTGGGATCTTGATAAAAAATGGGATTAGATTGGAGAGCCATGATATCATGATCTTTATTTAGGCTAGGACTCATTTATTTTGAATAAGCTTCTTATTTTGAAGTGACCAGGGATGGTCACATGAGTGATCAAAGTTTCAGTTTGGATAGGTTGAAGTTGTTGACTTGATGGATACTTCGTTTCGGATACACAAGCTTATTAAGTCGTGTTGGTGTAAATAAATATTCATTATGGATATTATTACAGTTTACTTAAGTTAACTTAGGATAATTCATTTCTTCATAGCTTGGATTTGAGACACTTAGGGAAGTGTGCACATAGGGATAGAGCTTGTAGGAGAAATTCCACCTTTTGTGGTCTTGTTTTGTTGTTACACTCCACATTCGGTGGGTCATCCACCTCTTGTGGAATATTATATTATTTCTCCTACCTACCCCTAGTATTTCTTACCTACCCTTGTTTCTCATTGAGCCACATGTCATGATTGTGTGCTCGTACATCCATATGGCCTTGCCTATATAAGAAGGCCTATATTCATTGTATTGGTGAATCTAGTTGATCATTTTCATATTGATGAGAATATGGTTTGTTCTTGTCATTCTTTTGTCTCTATTTTAATACTTTTCATTGTGCCCTTGATCTTGGCAAAATCTCACATGGTATCAGAGCTAAGCTAGGAGAGCTTTCCTCAAAGTGAACACTCCTCTCAATGAACACCTCATGTGTCTCAGGATCCATCAATCTATATGCCTTAACACCCTCAGGATATCCAACAAATATGCAAGGTCGACTCTGTGGTTCCAATGCCTTGCGTTTCTGTAGAAGTATGCGAGCCCATGCTAGACACCCAAAGACTCTGAAATGTCTCACAATCGGGTTCCTACCAGCCCAAGCTTCAAAAGGAGTAATACCTTGCAAAGTTTTGTGAGGAACCTGATTTTGGATGTGTGTGGCACAACTGATAGCCTCGGCCCAAAAGGCAGGATTGAGAGAACGTGCATGTATCATACAACTAGCCATTTCTTTGAGAGTTCTATTCTTGTGTTCTGCAACTCTGTTCTATTGTGGAGTGTATGCAACAGAATGCTGAAGATTCAATTCCCTCAAGTGTACAAAAATCCTCAAGCCTCTTGTTCACATATTCCCTTCCATTATCTGTATGAAGAATCTTGACCACTTTCCCAGATTGCTTCTCCACAAGAGTCTTGAAGTCCTGAAATCTATCAAATACTTCACTCTTATGAATGAGAAAGTAGACCCAAGTGAAGCGGGAGTAGTCATCAATGAAGGTGAGGACATAGCGGGCCTTGCTAAATGAAGGTGTTGGAAATGGACCTGTTACATCGCTGTGAACAAGTTGAAGAACTTCCAAAGCTCTCCAAGCTTTCCCTTTATCAAACTTTTCCTTGGGATGCTTGCCCATGAAACAACCTGAACATACACCCTTTGAAAAACTGATTCGAGGTAGACCTGTGACCATGTCTTTAGTGCTAAGCTACTGAAGATAGCGGTAGTTGAGGTGACCAAACCGCTCATGCCATAGCTTACTTTCTGAATTTGAATGAGTAAGCAAGGCCCTAGAAGGTGAACTTGGCACAAAGTGGGAGAATGAATAAAGCCTTGAGTTGTCATTGACTTGTCCCACTGCTACCAAGGCATCATCATCAAGTTCCTTTACCACAATTGAATCTGGTGTAAACTCAACCTTTTTCCCATTCCCATAGTGAGTGATTTGGTAGATAGAGAGAAGGTTGGTAGACAAGTTAGGAACATAGAGAACATTCTCAAATGTTCCATCATCCATGTCAATTGAACCTTTCCCTTCAACCTCTACTTGTGTATCATCACCTATGTAAACGTGAGGTACCTTAGACGGCTCCAAAGAAGAAAACTGCTCCTTTGTAGAACCCATGTGATATGAGGCACCTGAGTCAAGTATCCACTGCTGTGAAGAACTTGTTGTAGCCACAAATGCTTGCCCTATTCCCTTAGACTGTGAGGAAGAGGAAGGAGATGAATCCTTCTTTGTGTAGGCGGATGGCAAGTTGATGTTGTTTTTCTTAAGAATATTAGTTAACTCATCAACTTGCTTTGTGTGGCATTGATGCTCATCATGACCATACTTCTTGCAATATGCACAAGTTGGCTTATCCTTCTTAGGTGGTGTCCCCTTCTTGGAAGAGGATGAAAAATTGCCTTGTGATGGAGAGGATGGTTGTCCTTTTTCCTGTTGTGGCTGTGACTTAGATTGCTTCTTCTTCTTGTTGGAATCTTTGCCTTGACTTCCTTGATTAGCCACCAAAGCCTTGGACTTTGAAGACTTGAGAAGCCCCATGTTCAACAACTTAGATTGTTCCAATATCAATATTTTTGTGAAAGCATCAAATGAAGGCATAACATAGGAACTCCCCACTGTCAAACGATGGGTTTGGAAGCTAGACACAAATGCTGCATATTCTGGTGCAAGCTTGTCCAACAAGTTGAATATCAACTGAGCATCCTTTTTGTCAATTCCACAATTCTTAAGCTTTGCTCTTAGCTCATTTGCTTTGGTGACATAATCTTGGATTGTATCAAAACTCTTGGGATCCAAGTTGGTGAGCTCATTGTCAATCTTATAACCTCTGATTTCATCAACTTGACCGTACAATTTCTGAAACATATTCCAAGCATCTTTGATTGTACTACACTTCTCAGTATGAAAGATGAGGTCATCTGATACATAATTGCGCAAAGTTTCAAGAGCCATACAATTCTTAGTGATCCATTCTAATTGAGCATTAGGATCAGCCTTAGGATCAGGTGGTGCTGCTATTGTTCCATCTATGTAATGCGTGAGACCTTTTTCCATTAATTTGCTCCACACTTTAATTTTCCATGATGCATAATTATGTGGAGTTAAAGGTGGAAATTTATGAGGACTCATTGCAAAAAAAATAAAAGAGCACAAGGAGAGAGAGGCACAATCACACAAGACACCCCCCCAAATTCACTCAATCAAAGAACCCCCCCAAAAGTGATGATTTGACACTTTATACTTAGTGCATGTACAATGGGTCACTTGCAAAAAATGGCAAAGTGGACTTCTGATTTCAATTTTACAACCGCCTCAATAAGGCCAAAAGAGACTCAAACTAATAATTCAAGAGATCTAAACTAAGATCCAAGCAATTTACAAGTACCAAATAGGCCAAATAAGACCAATATCTGAAAGTACAATTTCTACTTAAAATATTTGAAATATGATCATAGATTATGAAAGTAGATGAAAAAACATGCACTTTCAAAAAAAACGGCACCTGAAAAGGAGGTCATATGAGCTCAAACGAGGCCTTTGAAGTTGCAGAATTGAGGATTGGATAGGTACAATTGAGAGAATCTGAAAATGCCAAAAACCCTATGCACCAAAACCAGAAAATAACCACACCCCTATGAAGAGCACAAAAAATTAGCCCAAATAAAAAAAAATTGCACCCAAAAAGGAGCAAAATTGAGCAAGTTATGGGCCTCCAAAGTTGACCCAAAAATCCAAACTACTCAACAGAGAGGGGTCTAAAAATTTCCAAAGAAAATGCTAACTAGGCACTGACTGGGCGCTGACTAGGTGCTACTGACTGGGCGTTGACTGTGCGCTACTGACTGGGCAAAAGGTACGAATCCCAAAAAAAAATTTCAAAATTTTTTTTTTCAAATTTTTTTTTTCAAACTAGAAAATCTTTTTCAGAAAAAAATCCGAAAATTCCATAACATATCGCCCGAATTGGGCAGAAAATTTTCTCCACACCCAAAAATCGATTTTCGCCAAAAGAGATCGAATTTATACTTGATTTTTATGGAAACGGCCTCCCGGACACAATGGTGAGGTCGAAAATGCTCTAAGATGCCTCCAAAAAATGCAATCCCTCAGATCCAAAAAATAGAAGCCTTCCATGATGTCTCCAAAAACCAATCAATGAAGCCCTAATGGCTCTGATACCATGAGGACTCATTGAGAGGAGTGTTCACTTTGAGTAAAGCTCTCCTAACTTAGCCTCTCTACCTCCTCCATCTTCCTCCATTATGGATAGTGATGCTAGTGATTCAGATGATGAGACTTCTTCAACTCCGACTCACAGGGTTACACCTCCGCAGGGTCCACTTGTAGTTGAGGAGCCTCGTTCTCCACCTCCACCTAGACCTCGTTGGGCTCGACAGACACTTGAGTCCGCGGGTTCTCTTGTTGGGGATCCTTCAGATACACGGAGAACTCGATCACAACATCAGAATCTTCCACATGCATTCATTGCTACCGCTTCCGATCCACAGACATTTCAGGAAGCATCAGGGGTTCCTGAGTGGGACCAAGCTATGGAGGAAGAGTATAGTTCCTTGATGAGGAACAACACATGGGATTTAGTCCATCTCCCTAAGGGGAGAAAGATGGTTCGATGAAAGTGGATCTATCAGACCAAGTTTGTAGCAGATGGTAGTGTGGATAAGCACAAGGCTCGACTTGTTGCGAAAGGTTTCTCCCAGGTAGCAGGTGTTGACTATACTGAGACCTTTGCACCCATATGCCAAGATGGATTCCTTTCTTCTCTCCGCAGGGTTCACCAGGTGTCATTCTGATCCGAATGTCTACATTTTGCGAGAGGATGACTCTTACTTGATACTTGTGCTCTATGTTGATGACTTGATCATTATAGAGATTACTGCATCCATCATTAGCAGGGTCAAATCTGCTTTGCATGACAGATTTTCTATGATTGACTTGGGTCTTTTGCACTACTTTCTCAGGATAGAGATTTCACATTCACCTTTCGGGATTACACTATCGCAGCCCAAGTATGCTCTTGATCTACTTGCACGCTTTCATATGGCTGATTGTAAGCCTGCCTCGACTCCCTTTCTTTCAGGAGTCAAGCTTGAGGCTCAGTGTTCTTCTCCACCAGTTGATGACACTTTGTATCGTCAGCTTGTGGCTAGTCTCATCTACTTGACCCATACACGCCCTAATATTTCATTTGCAGTTGGCATGGTTTCTTGCTTCACGCAGGAACCACATGAGCTTCATTGGAAAGCCGCCAAATGCATCCTTCATTACATCCAGGGTACACATCACTATGGGATTCACTATGCAGCAGACACAGGACTTCGCTTGGCTGGTTACACAGACTCCGATTGGGCTGGCAATCTTGATGATCGTAAGTCTACTTTTGGTTACAGTTTTCACCTTGGTTCAGGCCCATTTGTTGGCAGAGCAAGAAGCAACATGCTATTGTTGTTTCTTTGACTGAGGCTGAGTATCGAGGCGATGTTAATGCAGCGAGTGAGACCATTTGACTCCAACAGATTCTCACAGAGTTTGGGTTCACCACTCCACGACCGACAGTTCTACATTGCGACAATCAAAGTGCTATTGCAATCTGGAAGAACCTAGTCCAACACTAGCGGACTAAACACATCCAGATTCATATGCACTATATTCGAGAGCTGATTCAGGAGTAGGTCATTGAGTTGTAGTATTGTCCTACAATGGAGCAGGTTGTAGACATATTCACCAAACCTTTCACCGAGAGTAAGTTCCAGCAATTGCGAGCTCTCTTGGGGGTGCGGGATGTGTCATTAGGGGGGGTCAGCTGACTTCTCCTTCCTCTCTTATGGGGGGGACTTTTTCCTCTTTGAGGTTTTGTCCTTCTTCTTTGAGAGTCTTTTGTACTTTCATCTCTCTTTTTTTGGGGGGGGAGTTTTTTCCCACTAGGTTTTCTCCTTTTCTCCGTTTGTGAGAGATTGCATTGCATGGTTTTGCTTGCATTTGCATTTTGTACATGGGTACCTATCATGGCCTAGTAGCCGGGACCCATCTTGCATTGTTGAATTAAGTCTTCATTCCCCTAAGTTGCACTTAAGGGGGGGTGTTGGTGTAAATAAATATTCATTATGGATATTATTACACTTTACTTAAGTTAACTTAGGATAATGCATTTCTTCGTAGTTTGGATTTGAGACACTTAGGGAAGTGTGCACATAGGGATAGAGCTTGTAGGAGAAATTCCACCTTTTGTGGTCTTGGTTTGTTGTTACACTCCACATTTGGTGGGTCATCCACCTCTTGTGGAATATTATATTATTTCTCCTACCTACCCCTAGTATTTCTTACCTACCCTTGTTTCTCATTGAGCCACATGTCATGATTGTGTGCTCATACATCCATATGGCCTTGCCTATATAAGATGGCCTATATTCATTGTATTGGTGAATCCAGTTGATCATTTTCATATTGATGAGAATACAGTTTGTTCTTGTCATTCTTTTGTCTCTATTTTAATACTTTTCATTGTGCCCTTGATCTTGGCAAAATATCACAAGTCGAATAGAGGGTTTGTTCGATAGGCCCCTAAAGACAAAGCATGTCAAATGATATGGATAAAGTCTCCCGATATGGAAACTTGATTTCAATAACTTGAATACCTAGCTAGGTATTGTTGTCATTGAGATAGTTGGTTGATAAACTCTTGATCACTTGGTTTGATACTCCCCTAATCTTGTTGGATGAAATTTGTGCCTAAGATAGTTGAAAAGTTAATAACCACCTCAAAAGGTGCTTTGTTGGATTTGTAAACTTCTCCACTCTATGATTACTTTGTTTGAATTGATTTTTGAGTTGGTTGATTGATATTTTTGCAAGATGTTTTAGCATTTGTGACAAGAATACATAGCACACATGAAGACAATGCCCATCCTAATGCTAAATATTGAGTGTATGTTCTTTTGAGGATGCGTTCAAATCCTTGATGTTTTCACTGGTTTGGATACAAATAAGACACACCAAGTAGATTCTTTATCCAAGGTTCATTAACAATATCATCACCCACTAGTCTTAATACTCCGTCAGCTCAAACAACCTTGTCACTCCCTAGAAGGCGATTGCTTTTTTGCCTTTTTTCCAGAAATTAACCCAAAGTGAATTACTTCACAATTGGGTAGTTATCTTGGGAGATATATGGTGAGTAATCTTGGGGGAGGATTCTTCTCCACCCTTGCACTATGATATTGCCAATTGTTATCTTGTCATTCATCCCTCATAACAAGAGTAAGTCACCCTACAAAAAATTATTTGTCTTTATCTTTTTAGAAATTCCTTGGTTCAATCCTTAATTCGCTTGTAAATTGTCTCTTAATCCACATCGTTAAGTTTCAATTGTCTGTTTGAACCTAATGAACCCCTTGAACCATTTTGAAAAGAGTTCATAATGTTCATTTAGGTACCGTAGGTTCTAAGTTGTCTAAAAAGTTTTCAGGCTAACATTCACTCAAGTGTTTTGCAGCAGTTCTATTTCATGGTTGCAGATGATGTTTTATATCCTCTTTCTCCAGACCGTGAACCGTTTGAACCTAGTTCAAACAGTTCAGTGATGTTCAAAATGTTTGGTAAAGTTCAACATGTTGACTGGGTAGAGCTTATTGCTGACTCCATGAGGGAACAACTGAGCATGGCGAAGAAGTTCAAGCAAAATTTATTTATGTCCTCGTATTTGATATATTTCTTGGCATGTGTTGAAGAAATAATGGGGATACCTAGGCAGCTTGCTGAAGGAGATGTTTCTGTGTATGACTTTTACCCCATGTTGCAAAAAGATAATGCTTTGCAAGATTTTAGGAGAGTACATAATGCTTTCCTGGGAGACTTGTGTTATGAGTTTAAAAACATGATAGCTAAAAGGATGTCTGAAGATGCCCAGGCATTAGTGAAAAGATATGGAAGTTTCTTTGTTCAGTTTCCTCATTTCTGTTATATAAGGTAGGTGGTTTTGAAGAAGAGCCTTTCAGACTTCCTCGCTTTTGTTCTGATTGTTTTGTCCTTGCTGAGATTTGTAGGCAGTTGTTAACAATAATTAAGAAAGCTCAACCTAGAGATAAATGGGAGGATCATTTTCCTGTTCAATTGGGCATTTTATCTTGTAGTTCAATGTCAGATGCGTTCAACATAGGAGCTGACTTGAAGAATTTCAATTTTCCACTGTATCATGAAAGGAAGGGCTTTGATAATAAAGGTTTCTCACAGAGTCTTGGTTTGATGCCGCATCTTCCAATCCCACACTTGGAGGACTTTTGGGAAGATTGTGGTGATGAACTTGAAGTGTTCAAAAGAGCAAATATGAGAATGGTTTTGGAACAGGTAGTTTCACTGCAGTTGAAACTTGATGTAAGTGGGATCGAAGAGGATTATCTGGAGCTTTTTGAACCTGGATATCTAGACCAAGCTAAATTTGAAATGTCCTACATTAATTGGGATGTGGAAGAAGAGGATGATATACAACTTAGAACAAAAAGAGTCTTGGAAGGAACTGCAGATTGGTTAATAAGAAAAGAGCAATGAAATTAGGCATCAAGATTGATCCTACAAGAGATAATGTGGTTTCTTTATGTTCCCCAAAATGTTTTTCTAACCCCACTTCTATGCCTGTTCATGCAAGTAAAAATAAGAAGTCATCTCACACCAAGCACGAGCCTAATCCTACCTTGAACTTTCTTGCGCCTTGATATACAAGGTCACAGAGTGTTGCACAGAGGAAAATGGACCAGGTCAAAGACATAGAGGTAAAAGACAAGATCCTTGATACTCAAATTTTTGAGGTTGAGGACCTTAACAGTGACATTGTCAACACTATGGATTCTCATGCAATCACTGTAGCCATGACACCCCCACCTAAAGTAACTGGAGGAACAACTATTTCAAGTACAACTCCCAAATGGTTAACTACTTAAGTAAGAAAGAAATGAAGCTTCATTCCAGTGTCCATCCCAATCCAAGACATGGTGGTCAAATACATGGAGAAGGGTCCCAAACAAAAGAAGTTCAAAACAACTGCCAGATTGGATGCTGATGAAAAGACCGAGAGGTGGGTTGCTAAAATTGCTTCTTATAAGCCCAAAGATGAGAATAAGGAAGTAAATGCAGAGGATTTTGAGGTCACCAAAGTGGATCTTGGGAACATGAGCAGGGACTCTAATAATAACCTTTTCCAAGTATTGTCTAAGAAGATGCTCACTAGGTCAGAAAAAGATGGATAGGAGAAAAGAGAACTAAAATGACATATCAAGATTCTAGCTCAATTTATTGATAGCATAGGCTGTTTTGGAGCACTTCCCATATCGTATGCCTTAGAAAATTTTGATCCTACTTCACCAGAGAACAAGAAACTAATGAATCAAGTTCAGCGAGCCAAGAGCATCGCAGGGGCCATAGAGAAATGGATTGAAGGAGTGATTAGAGATGGTGACAAATATATTACAAACTCCAGGAAGCTATGCGATGAAATGCAAAACTTCACTGCGGAGATTTAGAATCAGATTGTGCCATGGGAAAAAGAAGAGCATAAATGGGAAAATGTATTACCCATGCTCACCAAGATAGAGGAATACGAAGCTACAAAGTTTTTAGCAGAAATTTCAATTAAATTGGTAACTAATGAGTGCCATCTTTTTGTATTAAAGAAAACTATAGCATGGCGGGTAATTACATTCAAGTCTATGATTTCTGATGTCGGGGCCTCTATTTATGAGCTTCAAGAACTTCAATGTAGCTTGGTCAATGACAATAAAGTGGTTAACCCAGACCATGATTGGCAACTGGAACTTTGTGGGTTGAACACACGGGACGTGGTAAAGGCATTTAGGCTACACATGGAGAAAGTTAAGGCCAAAGGCAACTTTACTCCCGAAGATATAACACAAATCGCCTGAATTGAGTCCATGACATTCATTGGTAATGATCAGTTACCTAAGCATGCTGAGAAAATGGTGAAACACATGTGGGACAAGGAAGCCACAAAAGCCAAGATCAATGCCATGAAAAATCTGAGTCGGTCTATAATTCAGGAGCTTGCAACCACCCACGATGCCTAGAAAAGTGGAGGAGAGGATGATGATGGAGAAGAGGCATAGCATGATGCTAATGTTTTGTTTTTATTTTATATGCTTTTCATAATCTTGCAATGACTTCGGGACATTTGTCCCCTAAATACTCTATTGGTTTTTATAACCGTTTCAGAGGAGGTCAAGTTTTGTGGGAGACCTCCTCTATTCTTTAAAGACTACTATAAATTAGACTAAGATAGATAGAGAAAGGGTTAAAAAAGATACGATGATTTTGAGAAGTTTTATTTTGGTCGGAAGGAAGTGATCAAGTTTTTCAGAATCCGAACATGGAAAGAACTTATGAATGTATTGTTATGTCTTTGTTGCATGAAATACATATATAAAGATCATATGCATTTTGAGGTGGAAAATCTTTGAGTTTGAATCCGTAGAGTGGTATTTCTTTGCAAATATTAATCTAATCAAAATGTCCATGATTACCTTTCTGATGATGGATGTTGTTATCAATCTGGCGCTTCTTTCTGTGTTGTTTGGAAAGATATTTAGTTGAAAAGAGACTTTGTTTCTCTTGTTTGTTCTTAAGAGGTACTGAAATTAGTGTTATTAAATTTTGCTTTGATTTCTTCTGATATTAGTGGTGAAGCACTTCATAGAAAATTATCCTGAAATATTTTATATATTGCTTGGCCTCTCATCAAAGAATGAAGTAGGCAACCTTACGTGCTTTTAGGTTAAAAGCATATCAGTTTATTTAGTTAGATTATTCCCTGAATAACTCATGGAGCGAGCTGTACCTATCTAAAATTCAGAGGGAAGTGATGTATGTCACACTTACCCAATTGTTTAGTTGAACTTTTGTCTTTCGAAGGGGTAACAGAGCTTAGAATCAATTCAATTTAAAGAAAGACAAAATTTGTTCACTAACACCAATGTATGGCAACTGACTCGATTGAAATCTTCTACTTTCGTAGTAAAGATTCCACTCGGCGCGGCAAATGATAAACTCAATTAAGAGGCTTCCCAACCTTTAGAACAAAGGCTTTTCACATCACAAGGATACTAAGGGAAGGCTATCAAATACACACTTCTGTTGGAGGGGATTTTCATCAGCCTCCACATTTGATTATAGTGGGTTGGTAAACTTGGCGATAAAGCCCACTTGGGTCGTACCCTTCTCACTAGCCCCCTCAAGGCTTCGAGAAGGAAGGCCCTCTACAGGTTTTAAATACTTGAAAGTAAATAGAGCATGAAAAGAGTGGGTTTGACTTTTTGGTCACCCAATTAAGGGGAGAGCATATACCTACCACCCAAGACAAAGTATACAATATTTTTTTTAGTCCTCTCAAAGAAATTGTTTTCCAAGTCTTAATTAAAGATGTTTCTCCAATCAAACATGGTGTTTAATTTTAATCCCACAAATCAATTTGTTTTGAACTTTGAAAAATCAAATCCTAGTCAACAAAAGTAAATCGCTTTGCAAAAACCAAAGGTGGCTTGTTCTTTTTACTTGCAAAAAAAAGGTTGATTGTTCTTTTTAGCCTTTTGCAAGAAATGAAAATTTGTTGGTTCTTTTTAGAGCCCAAAAAGAAGTGTGATCCTAATCTTGCAAAAAATCAAAATGTGAGATTTGTTGTTCTTTTTATCCTTGCAAATAAAGAAATATTTGATTCTTTTTAAGCACCAACTAAGAATGGGGTCTCTTTTAGTTGCACCAAATGAAAATGTAGTTCTTTTTACCTTTTGCAAAAAGAGAAAAATGAGTTCTTTTTACTAACTTAGAAAAAAAGCAAGAAATAAAGAACTAATCTAATTCCTTTTTGAACCTACAAAACACTGTTAGAACCTGCACAAAACTAGTTAGTAATCATCAAAGATCAATGGTGGGCTAGACAAGCCTAACTTTCTAACCGGTTACCAAAAAATTAAAAAAAATTAAAAATTGCTATGTTTTGTATGTGCTAAAATAGAGATTGTATGTGCTAGAAGTGTTGTATGCGCTAAAAGAAGGTACTATACATATCTCTCTCTCTCTGTGTGTGTGTGTGTGTGTGTGTGTGTGTGTGTGTGTGTGCTACATAGAGATTGTATGCGCTAGAAGTGTTGTATACGCTAAAAGAAGTGCCAAATGCGCTAAAAGAAGTGTCAGATGCACCACATAATTATTTAAATGTGCCAAAACAAGTCATATATGTGCTATAGAATAGAATATATGCACTACAGAAAAGAACAAATATGCTAGAAGAAAGTGCATGTTCAAAAATTCTTGTAGATCATCCTGCAGAAAAAAAAAAATAGAAATGTCTAAAAATGGGGTCGAACCCCACGGTGAACGCCAATTAATGTATGTCGGAAAAGTGGTCTTAAACCTGCAATACGAGAAAATAATTCAAACACACCAACAACATTGCATTAGATGTTAGAAATCAAAACACATGAATAAATTTAAATACACTAAAATTGCCTCATTGTCCTCTATCTCTAAAGATCTCTAAGATTCAAGGTGGCCCTCACCTGGAAGAGCACTTGATCCTCAAGATGACAACCCAGAAAACAAGATTTAAATGATTCTAGGATCATAATGGATGCAACTATGATCCTAGTGAATGATATAGATATGAAACTAGATAATGATATGGTGCAAGATATTGATATGAAGCTAAAACTAATATGAAAATGATACTAAGATGAAGCTAACATGATATGAGATTAACATGATATATCTAAGATTATAATGTTATCAAAATGATCTAAAATGATATTCTATCAAACAGAGATAATATTCTTAATGTTATGAGACTATAATGTAGATGTATAAAAACTTGATATATTGAGAATGAGGAATGAGAGCTCTATTTATAGGGAAAATAGGGCAATGAAGGGTTGAGATTGAATAATCTCAACAAGGGCTAGGATTGAAAGTTATCAATCCATGTGAGGGATTCAGTCCAATCTCAAGTTGATAAATGTCACCTTGAGAGGGCTTGAGAGGAGATGTAAGAGGCATTAAATGCCCGAGGAGACATGGAGGTTACCTTAGGAGGTAAGGTTATGGTTAGTATTGGAGTTGAGGAAAAATCAACTCTACAGCTCCCAAAGATCACCTGCATGCAAACCTGTCATAGAAAGAGAGAAGCAAAAAAGCTATGGAGACCAAAATTCAGAGATCCAAAAAAGAGGAGTCATATTGATTGTGAAACAAGAATGCAATTCAATAATTACAGTTATTATGAAAATACAAAGAGAGAATTCTTATAAAAGGATACTCGAAACCCTAAAGGAGAAAACCCTGAAGAATTATAAGATTCCTAAGTTTAGCTTAAGCATAGAGTATAATAGACTAATAATTATATAAATAATTATTAACTAATAAAAGATAACTCTAATAGTTAGGTTAGAGTTAACCATTAATGGTTAAGAAAACTTTGGGGACAAATTTGTAAGAGTCCTTACAAATTTGGGGAACTCAACAAGTTAGCTTGTTGAAGAAATAAAGCTTTAAATGCATGTAGAAGACTTTCCTCCAAACTTGAGAAGTTACTTTCTCAAATTTAGGGAAAGGACATGATTAGGAGTTGATTAGGCCAATTAAGATAGTTTAGAAGAATCTAGAAGGCTCCAGAAGAGGTTTAAGAGGCAAGTGGGAGATGTAGGAAAATGCAAGTGGTAGAATTTTTTTTTAATTAAAATAAAATGTTTTATTTCAACTAATATAGATGCAACTTGCATAAATACAAGTGGAGGGATTTAATTAAATGTAAATTGAATTGAAAGGAACAAAGGGGAATTAATTAAATAAAATGATTTATTTAATTAAAGGCTAGAAAAGGTTTAGGTGAATTTAATTAAATAAATTGAGTAATTTATTTAATCAAAATAGATGAAAGTGAAGAAATTAATTAAATAGGATTTAATTAATAGGGGGTATGGGGTTAAAATAAATATTAAATATTTATTTAAGAAAGTGATCAGATTTATACGTCTACACTTTGTATCTCGCCCTAGAGCAATGCTCTTTAATTTGCAAGTCCATTGTATCTTGCTCAAAGGTTGTGTGCCTTAACCTACAAATCCAAATGAAAAGAAATGAGATTCCTTGGCCTTGAGCTTAAAACTTTGTACTCAGTTATTTATATTGTGAGTGTGTTTCTCACTATGGTTTTTCTTACATTGGGTTTTCCACGTAAAATTATGGTGCTCATGTGTTTGGTGTTTGTTGTTTCATCTTGCATTGATTTTTAATTGGTTAGTGATAATTGATAAATACTTGTGATTAAAGAAGTTTAAGGATTTGGACAATATTGATTCATCCTCCCCTCTCAATCTTGTGGTGTGCTCAACAATTGGTATCAAAGAAAGGTTCCTCTAAGATAATCTAAACTTCTTGAGGAAGGTTTGAGATGGAACAAGAGAATAGTTACAAAGTACCAAAGTTTAATGATACAAATTATTCCTCTTAGAAGGAACCTAGATGGAATGATACATTTGAATTCTCTATCACTTGGTATATGTGATATTATTAAGACTATACTACTCTGAATAGTGGTCCTTCTACTTTGGATGAGGTTAAGGGTCATGAAAATAATGCCAAGGCAAGCAATGCAATTATTAGTAGTTTCATTGACTCAAATTTCTTGGAGGTCATGAGTTGCAAATATTTAAAGGAAAATTTGGGACAAGTTGAGCAACATTTATGAATAAGATTAGAAGACTAAGAAAGTCAAGATGGATAATCTAAATAATAGATTTGAGACATTGAGTGAATGTGATAGTAAGTTCAATAAGAGGTATTGGTGGAACACTGACAAAAAATAAAGTTTTGAGAGAAGTAATGAGGACACTGACACCTATATCTTATAAACCTAAGTTATATGCTATTGAAGAAAGCCATAACATGGGCACATATACCTTGGATTAGCTTTACGGATCACTCTTTGTCTTTGAGATATCGAAGTTTCACAATATCAAGAAGGAAGTTACATTCAAATCCACCAAGAATATTGAAGATGTACCTTAAAAAATTAATGATCCATATGATATTGAAGTGAAATTTGTGAGAAGACTAAAGAAAGGATCCAAAAAAAACAAAATAAGTTGCCCTACAAATTTTTGAATTGTGGAAGAATTGGTCATTGTGCTGGTATATGTACTTTTAGGAAGCATAACTATAATAAACTTGATGATGATAACAAGAGAACGGATAGTTATAGAAAAGATGGTAGAAACAAAATAATAAATGATAGAGATGAGCGTAAGAAGAGTTTTTGTTCAGTAGAGACCTATTCATCTAAAGAAGAAGATCGTGGTGACTCAAATGATGAATCATTATTTTTGACCATAGATAAAAATGACAATGAAAGGTATGGTACTTTGTATGATGAGAAGAATAGTGAAAGATCAATGAGTATAAAGATTGCATTGCATGCAAAAGTGGAACCTAAAGATTGGATAATTGATTCTAGAAGCTCAAATCATATGACATGTGATAAAAGGAAGTTCATAGACTTTCAAAAGTATGATGGTGGATTAGAAAAGTTTGTTGTTGAGGAGGTTGCACCTATTTGTGGTAAAGGAACCATATTCATTAGTGGTAAGCATAAGACAAATGATGTTTATTAAAGGTTTGAGACATAATATTTTGAGTGTAAGTTAGATTTGCAGTAAAGGCTACAAGCTCATATTTTATGGGTCTAGATGTGAGATCAGAAAAGGAGGTTCTACAAGGTTAGTTGCAGAAGGTATAAGAATAAATAGAAATGTCTATTATGTAAAGGAAATTAAAGAAAGTTGTAGACACCTAAAAATGTCTCTTTAATCGTATACTAATTATTTATCTAATTAATTAAGTAATTCTTTAATTATTTGATTAAACTAACTATTTCCTCTAATAATCACCCCTCAACACTTCTAATTGTTTTATTTCTATTCTCAAATCATTTTAATCAATTAACCCTATTTCAAATATTAATTAAATATTAATTATTTAATTAATTGTGATTTATTCCTTAGTTAAATAATCTTTATTATTTAATTAAGCTCATTTCTAATGTTTAAATAATTATATTTAAATTAATTAAATTATTCTTCCAAATCCCCAAATTCTAATTCCAATTAATTTAATTTAACTCAAATTCACATTCTCCCAAATTTTAATTTCATCACATTTCATCTAATTTCACCAAATTTTAGTTTCAACAAATTTCAATTAATTTCATGTGCATCTCAACATTCCAAAATCTAAATTCAACTTCAAAATCCTACAACACATGTTGAAAACCACACTGATTGATCAAGTCGGTTAACTAGTCATTTAAGTCAGTTAACTCTTCAATCACCCATTTTCACTCAAAATCAACTTTTTCTGACTAATCAATCAATTCAGTCTTCTAATCCATCTAATTAGTCATCTCCCCAATCAACCCTTGGCCAATCAATTGAGTTCACTCTTCAATCAATCTGAATTAACAGACCAATCAATTGAGTCCATTGATCAATCCAACTTAGTTATCTATCAATCAACACTTGAGTTCTATTACTCACCTCCTTTGTGTTGAAAATCTATAAACTCAACCTCTTTTATCAATTCAATCTAGAATCAAAGTCTTTTACTAATCTATGCAGGAAATTAGTGCTATAGCTGAGAGCCAATTCAACAACAACTAAGGAGAAGAGCAATGGAAGCCTTGTTAAATCAATTTAGGGAGTCTTAAATTAGATTTCAATTCATTTCATAATTCAATTGATATTAGCATTATTTCATTGTAATTTAGGAGTAATTTGATTAGATTAGAGTTGGTGATTCTCTCTACTAATCTAATTATGTTATTTACGCTTAATTTACCCCTGAAAAAAAGATGTTCTTTCAAGTCCCATCCAACATCCACCTCTCCAGCAAGATCAATACATACCTTTCATCCTTCCTAATAATATATTTCCAAGTCAAGATAAAAGCATTCCTTCACCTTCATATCCTAAACAAGATCCCATTAGTTCTCTAGATCTTGATCAAGATCCCTCCATCCCTTCATTTCCATGTCATAATCCTCCATTTTTCTTACAAGATTCCCTCTCAAATGAATCTACCATTTCTCTCACAAGATTCCCTCATGATCCCAATGTCTCTATACAAGTTGTTCATGATCCCCTTACCAATGGAATCACCAATCCAGATCATACTACCCAAGACAGCTTGTCAAGAATTGTATGTGCACCATTATCAAACGCCAATGTGATGACAAAAACAAGCATGGAATTAGCTAATAAAATAAACACCAAAATTTTTACATCATCTTCTTCAAGAACAAGCATAACACCAGCTAATGAGATCAACACTTGGTTGGCTTCATCATACTCTCAAGTGCATCAATAAAAAATAGGCTTAGCACTTATTTATGTCACAACTTCAAAACCAAAATCTATTTGCCTCATACACCCACACTTGAAAGACTGGGGGCAAGAAGGTCTACCATAGCTAGATTGGTTTGAAAATAAGGAGGCCATAGCAAAAACTATAAATGAAAGACGCCCAACTGAATACCTTATTGAAAAAGACATATTCATCCAACTCTTCAAACAAAGACCAATGAGTTATCTACACAAAGTTCATACCAACTCATTAACAACATGCACCTAAAAAGATATTACATCTAAGGGTGGGTTCATTTCAATTTTCCACACTGCATTTGCATATTTCTTTACTGCATTGCATATCTTCATTTCAGAGTACATCATAGTTGCTTGTGTATCACCATTGTACAACATATAGTTGCATATCATTATGGCTTTCTCATATAGTTGCATCAAGAAAAACATGATGATTGTCTGAGTCATTCACATGTCTGCATTGAAAGGAACAAAGGTTGTCTCATTTCCTAGATCCTGGTACATGAAGTTTTTAGGTCTTTAGTTATTCATTTTTATCATCATCTTATGACTGAGATTTATCCATGGTTGGGTAGAGGTTTCACTATCAAGTCTTGTTACCCAAAATCTATCAATTGCTATATCTCACACATTAATCAATAGCTTTGAGTCATTACAGATACCTGGTTGGTCATGTGGCTAGTGAAAAAACTCAAAGTTCTACTTCAACGCCGATGTAATCGTCATACCCAAAAAGGTTTCATTACTTACAAGTCAAGGCAAAAAAAAATATAAAAGAAAAAGTGCTATGCCAAAATCAATATCAAAATAGCATGGCAAAAAGAGAAAAGATATATAACTAAAATATCACGCATACAAGTGCGATAATAAAAGATTGACTATGGGAATATGTGAATAACTCCATCAGGGCTATGGACGCCTGCTGAAAATGGAACAATATTTAAGAGATTACAGTGCATAACCTCGTCGCAGCCCTAAAAGCTTGCTAGCAGTGAGGCTCTATCCAGGTTGCTTGTGAAGTCAGAATAACCTACGTAACTAGTCACATAGGATTCCAAGGGTCTTTGAAGGTTATAAGAGTCAGAATAAATTAAATTGCACACATATGGGCAAAAGAAGATTAAAGTTTCAAGAATTTATGGAGAAGTTTTCAGCGCCTCCATTCATAAATTTTGGTTACATAGTGTGTTAGGTTGGATGGTCTAAGGTCTTTTGAGAATGGATTGAACTTCTATCTCTGAAATGTTTCCTGCCTTTGATTCAATTAGTACATTTTAGAATGAAGAACACACACAATCATCTTTGTTCGAATATGAACTTCATTTTCATCATGCATCTTGCATTAGAATAACTCATATCAAAAATTCATTGTCACCATGTGCATTACCTAGATCATCATGTCATACAAGTCTGCAAACTAGGAGCATAACTGAAAAAAAATCTAAAAATCGTAAAAAGACTTGAAAAATCCTAAAACTCATGACATCCAAAATCCAAAAAATCTGAAAATGTCCTTAAAAAAATAATCATCACAAAATCAGAAATTGAAAAATCAAAGCAAGAAACCATAGACCATCCATCAAATCAAATCAATAACAAACAAACTCTCAAAGTCTACAATCAAATTGATCACATGTCTTGTTAATCAATCTATCTGTCAAACTTTATCAAATATCAACATGTCTTATACAAGGAAGGGTACACTCAAAACCAGATAGATCGATCTTATACGGGGTACTCACTCTTTGAAACCAGACATTCCTATCAATGATCACACAAATCAAAACAATGACATAGATCAGTATGACTGTTGGATTTTGTCTAAGTTAGTCTTATCTTTATCTATTAATGGCAGGTCATGTTTGAAAAAAATAAAAAAATTAATAAAAAATATCAACATACCAAAAACATTTTAAAACCATAAAAAATACCAAAACATTAGAAAAAAGTCTTGAAAATATTAAAAATCGGACAACAAAAAAACAAAACATTCAAATACAATCCTAAAAAATCAATCCAAAAACATCGAAAAACTTGAAAAATAAACTAAAAATTGCAAAAACAATAAAAAACTTGCAATAAAATGTCTCGCGAGAAGAAAACACCCTAGCAGATATCCAAGAAACACTTCGCACGAAGTTAAATAAAGGATACAACTATCTAATCAAAATTTGCAACCAAGTTGATCAAACTGTCTTATCAATCGTCAAACTATCGTTATCAACATGATCATTATCTTGTCTTAAACAAAAGAGGATACACTTGAAACCAAACAGATTAGTCTTAAACGAGCTCCGCAACTTTTTGAAACTAGGCATTATCAACCATCACATCAAGCAATCAAAACAAAAACACAGATCAGTGTGGTTGTTGCATTTTGTCCTAGTTAGTTTTTATCTTTTTATCATTTGGCGATAGGCCATGTCTTTATGCTACTCAAGGATGTCCACAAGTGACTTGAGGAGCTGTGATGGGCATGATCTTTTTATTTGTTTGTTGTTTGTGGTGTGAACCAATGAAGTTCTCGGGCAATAGTTCCAGTGGGTGTCTATGATTGGTACTTTCATTTGGCAAGTATCCTATGCAAAATTAAAATTTAGGGATATCTATGCTTGTGACTACCACACATACCTCGACCCCTAGCGCTATTCCTAGAATGGAGGGTTCACTCCTTGTCTGCTACGTGTTTATTCTATGCAATGACATATCTATGCATCTTGGTTCCTTATACCCTGGTGTACAAAGCTTCATTGTTACATAATAAGGCTCAATGATGAAAATGTGTTGCACTATGAATAAAGACAAGAAGACTATTCATCATCAATCAAATCATCATCATATCATTTCAATTCATACCAATTGTTTCTGATTTGTTCATGTTCATTGTCTCTTCAAATCATTCTCTCATCAAGCATTTTTCTTCTTGAATCAACCTTTTCAATTCTTTCCACTCATTCATTTTGTTAATAACATCTCTCTCATCACTTAATTTCAATCTTTTCATCTACAATTCTATCATTTCAACATTTCTATCTATCAATCGATTATTCCTCACCTTCATCATATTTTATTATTCATCCAATTTTGATCTATCATTTGTCTTATACAGGATGTATCTTTCCTGAAACCAGACATGATCATCTATCTTTGTCTTAGACAGGATTAGACCTTCCTGAAACCAAGCACAATCATCTATCTTTGTATTATACAGGATGTATCCTTCCTGAAACCAGACATTTTGATCATTTTTGTCTTATACAGGATGTGTCCTTCCTGAAACTAGACTTTATATTTATTAGATCAATCAGATCAATCCTATCAATCCTATCAATCCTATCAAATCAATCAATCTACAAATCACTTCAACCATTTCTTTTCTATAATCAAACTCATTCATGTCATCAACTAACCATTCTTCCATCTTCGTCTAACATTCTTCTTCTTTTGAGAGATCATTCATGCCTTCAATGCACAAACAATCTCCCAAGGGGGCACTATACAACGTCACTGGGACATACTGGGGCATAAATTTTTCATTTTCTTTGAAAAAACGTCACTTCGACATTGTCTCAAAGAGGGGCAAATGTAGACACCTAAAAATGTCTCATTGATCGCATTATAATTATTTGTCTATTTAATTAAGTAATTCTTTAATTAAGTTAATTTACTAATTCAAATCATGACATTCTACATTACTAATTATCCAATTTCCATTCTTTAATCATTTCGTCATTCAAACCCATCTCAAATATTATTTAAATATTAATTATTTAATTAATTGTGATTTACTCCTTAGTTAAATAATCTTTATAATTTAATTAAGATCATTTCTAATGTTTAAATTATTTAAATTAATTAATTATTCCTCCAATTCCCCAAATTCTAATTCCAATTAATTTCATCTAATTTCATTTCATTTTTTCCCGAATTCGAATTTCACCTAATAAGCATTTAGGTGATTTTGTGATTTTATCTAACAATGTGGTTTTGTAGGATGCAGTTCCTAACAATGTATTGCATATACTATTGGGGGCTTCATCTGACACCTTATGGATAATCCTATTTTCATGAAATGTTTACTTCTATGTACTTTAGCTTGCATATGTACGTAGTGTCATATGACTGCTAAAGTGGGGGCTAAATGTAGTGTCGTAAATTGTACACCCTTAATTGGGTGGTACAATTCCACACTTAGGTTAGCAACCACCTTAGTTTGTTGCATGTTGTATTTTAAATTCCCTTTAAGCATTTAATTAATTAATTTAATTCAATCTAAAGTCCTCTTTTATCACTCTACACATCATAAAATTGGGCCCTTTACCCTAAATGTGCCCCTTTTTATTTTATTCTTTTAATTAATAAATTCATCAAAAGCCCTAATTATGTCCTATTTCAACCTTCAAGGCTCGATTTTGCATATATAAACACCTTGAATTGTCACATCCTTATGGAATTGACTTTAGAATCATGATATCTTGCTTCCTCGAAAATTTAGGCAAAATTTGGTCGGACCAAGAGGCTGCCTCTTGGTCCCAACTTTTTCTTCTTGAATTTCGGGAGCATGTTTTGGCAGCATTTTTATGTTTAAATCCAAAGGATTGCAAAATTATATTGATTCTAGGTCAGCTTATGATCAAAAACAAAGTTAGGGTTTCATACATATGGCCTTCTCTTTCCTCATTTGAAGGATGGATCCATCTACAAGAAATTAAAGGAGCCTCTTATAAAGTGAAAGTGTTGGTTTATGTGAAGTCTTCAATCAAAAAATCAAGCATCTATAAAGTCTACATCAACCATTTTTAATCATCAATTTGAGCTATGAAGACATTGAAGAATAATAGGATATCACCGATTGTTGATTGGCTTGTACCTCTCCCTTAAGGTTTGGTATGGTTTCATGTTATTTTCATGTCTTTTTATAAGCTTCATAACAATAATTTTTAGATTTGCATTCATGCTTTAGATCCATTATCTCATTTGTGATTTGAAGCATCTACATTTGCATTTACATTCATTTAGGGTTTACTCCCATGCATAGGGTAGAACTCTAGATTTACTTTCTTGTTCATTTAAGATCTTGCACACACATAAGATTCTTGCACACTTATTTTCAGTACATTATCAACTTTTTGTGGAGGTGGAAATCACCAAAACAAGGGGTTTGACTAAGGCAAAACCCTATATAGCCACCTAGACACCATTTTTCAAGTTGCAGGTGCAGGTATAGAAATCCAACCGATAGAGCACACAGGTGCAGACCTAGTCTTAGAGGTAGATCTATGTTTTTTAGGACCAAGGCATGGCACCTTGCTCCTCTTTGTTTTGCAACTTTTTGTGGTAGTTTAGTAGTACAGACTCTTAGGTATCTATTTCCAGAAGTACAACTCTCTATGGTATCAAGGACTAGGGCATGGCATCCTAGTCTTACCCAGTCAACCTCAAATTCAGTGATAGGTACACCTCTGAGTTCCTTTTCCTTCTATGTACTCAATCTCTTAGTTTCATATCTACAAATTTCAATATTTTTAGTTTATGTTTGTATATTTACTCATCTCCTAGCATAGTTGATCAATGCATTGCATTTTGCACATTTCCTCTTCATAGCAGCAAAGGAATAGAAACCCTAAAGATATTCCTCTCCTCTCTCTCTCTCTCTCTCTCTCTATGGTCAAAGTGAATAATCTCCTTAGGCTCTTTCTTATTCCAATGTGTGTATGAGAGTGGTATTAAGTCTTAGTCTACTTGATTCTATTTTCATCCAACACAGTATCTACACACATATATATACATGTATATGTATATACACATGTATGTATATATACATACATGTGTATATATACATATGTATATGTGATGTATATATACATATACATATATATGTATGTGAATATATACATATACATATATATGTATGTGAATATATACATATACATATATATGTATGTGAATATATACATATACATATGTATATATACATACATACATATATGTATATCTATATATATACATATATATGCATGTATATTTATATGTATATACTTAAATATATGTATGTATGTATGTATGTATATATAACCATAGTTTCAATACAAAATATACATATCACCAACTCTATGGATGGTGACTACTTGAACCCTCTAACCCCTACTGTGGTGGTCCCATAGGTGTGTGTCAATGGGTTGGCATGGAATGTGTGTGAGATCCTATTATCCCTATTATCACAATACTTCTATACATCGTCGACTCTATTCAAGCCTCTGTGAGCTCACGTTGTAGTGACTCCCTCTCCTCCCAATCAATCTCTATATCTACCCTAATGGCATCAAAGAAACCCTCATTCTACTCGATACTCTGTTGAGATCTTTATGTGATCTACGAGGATTGAATAATCCACGAAGATGTGATAATATCACCATACTTGATTAATAAAGTCACACCACTCTTGTGCACTAGATGTAGAGAGAAAGAGAGAATTTCATATTATTCATACATGTACACATATCTCATCAATAATTAAACAAAAAATTTTAAAAAGCATACTTTCTTACTCGAATCACCTTCCTGCTAAGTAGAATTAGATGAGGCAAGAGACTGTGATATCATAGTTGGGGGAATTTCCCCATTTCTCTCTCTCTTCTCATACTACCTCAGTACCTCAGAGTATGGCCTAGGTGGTGATGACCTATGTATCCTTGAGGTAAGCCTCTATAAGGCTCTGTCATCCTCCTCTCTCACTACATATTTTCCTCTATCCTCAGCTGGTGAAGGGATGGCATCTCAGATATCATATCTTGCATGACTAGGATCATCCCCCTCATCTTTCTCTTGCTCCTCTACATCTCCATTTACCTCATTAGGTTCCTCAAAAGCCTCATCTACTCCCTCCTAACTGCATGACTTTTCTTATCTCACCCAGGGATCAAGATTCCCTCTTGGATAGTCTAGATGAAATATGCCTCCTGGATATGAAGCCTCTTGGTATTTGGTGTAGCTGCATCTACACCTGCATCATCCTCAAGTGGGGCAACATATCTGTTGCACCTCTCCTCCTCCTCCTCCTCATCATCATCTATAATATCCACATCCTATGTTATAGTTCTAGGTCTCGCTCATGGTCTCACAACACTACGAGAGTGTCATATATAGATTGTTATGTAGTTGTGGGAGAACCCTTCTCTAGACCAAATTACCTCGTGATTGTAAAAATAAAATGGGATGATGATGTAACTATAGTGGCCATTTAATAGTCAGTCCTGCTACATATGATGTAGTTGTACATGTTATCTCACCCAATCATGCATTTATCTGTAAGATCTCCATATGATATTATCAGGCTGCAGATGGTCTATCACAACTCTTCAATATAATAATTCTTCTCTCTACCAAGGTCTCATGAATGGGGCTCCTCAAGAGAAACATCTACAGATAACCTTGCAGGCTATGTATAAATGATATGCTCAAACATCTAGACCCAAAGGAGGGTGCATGTCATGAATCTCTTCCCCTCATAATAGACATATGCTCCCAATTCATGGTAGATATGTGCTAACATGTTGCGTCCCCATGTAAACACAATGTAGTTCTCCTCCATCTTTCATATGGAATGGGTTAGTCCTCCATGTATATGACTATCTCAACCATCTGGACATATGGCCAGTGCCACCATAGCAATCATCAATCTCCTCAGTAATGAGACATCACCCGTTAGATGCAGTAGCTATCAGAAAAATATTTGACCCCTCATCTCTTTAGGTGTCACTTTCCTGACAAAATATATTTGATCTCTCCTCATCTCTACTCATTATTGAGGTGATTGATATCTCACAGTCCTCCCTCTCACTGGTAATCGCAAGATGTGTTATACATCCTCTAATGTGATAGTCATATATTTGATAGGAAGGTATAATATGGATGTATCAAGATCCCATCTCTCCATCAAGGCCATCAACATCGACCAATTAAAATTTGATCACTAGCATGCAACATACCCACCATAAGCCAGCTACACAGAGAAGTCTTTTTCCCTCCAATGTAAGGTGAGGGTTGTGACTCCAAATATGGTTGTATATGTGACTTGAGGTATGCTCCGATAAATACGGTATCTCCTACAACAATCAAATGTCATGTATCAGTATCGTCATCATCAAAATATGCCCTCGGTCCATGAGTTCCACCTGGTGCCCCTTTTCTGGACCATGGTGCCTTGATGGGACTAGGGTGCTCAGGTGGGACCATGGCACCCATTATAGGTGGACCATGTCGGAATTAGGGTTTTAGAAAACTACTCTAACTAATCAAAAGATAACAAATCAATAGGGTACATGTTGTTAGACCTACCTTGTCCAATAGGATGTCCTCTAGGACCAATTACCTCAGATTATCCATCTTGGTGGGCACTTTGGTTCATTGACATGACATTTTCTACTTTGCGAGATCCTCCTCTACACTATGATACAAAAAGGTGAATAATACAAATGAATAGGTTTCTTATCACTATTTAAAGGTAATCTCTCTCAAAACCCTAATTCTACATTTTGTACTTAATCTTTCACTTCTTGAGCGAGAGAGCTTTGATTCTCACTCCATTTGTTACATTGAAATCATGTTTTAGTTCTCTTTATTACCAAATGATTTTCCATTATTTTTTATCTTGCATCAAACTTTGTTGGGAGAATCTATCACCAATTCTCCTTGATAATTCGAAGTGGTAAACATGATACCCTATTTCAACATACTAACTAGCAAGCTAAAACAAGGGGGCATATAGTTACCCTCAAATTTCATTACTCTGAGTAAGCATTTTATGAGATTTTGTGATTTCAACTAATAATGTGGTTTTGTAGAATGTGGTTCCTAACATTGTACTACTAATATCCTTTTTCTCATGAATGTTTAATTTTCTATACTTTAGCTTGCATATGCACATAGTGTCATATGGCTGATAAAGTGGGGGCTAAATGTAGCATCATAAATTATACACCCTTAATTAGGTTGTCCAATTCCATGCTTAGGATAACACCCACCTTAGTTTGCCTCATTTCATTTTACATTATAGGACTTCTTTAGACATTTAATTATTAACTTGATTAAACCTAAGTCCTCTCTCATCAATTTACATGTCATAAAATTGGGCTCCTAATCATAGGTGTGCCCCTTTTTATTTAATCCTAATCTTACCCTAATTTCAATATTCAAGATATATTTCACACATCTACACATCTTGGTTTGAGCCATTGAGATGGATTTAGTATTAGAATCACACTATCTTGCATCCCTAAAAAATAAAAATAAAAGTTGATAGGACCAGGTACTATACTACCTGGTCCCGAACTTTTTTCCCTGATTTTTAGGATAATATTAAGGTAGTATTACCCTATTCAAATCCTTCTTAGTGTCAAATTTCATCAATTCTAAGTTGAACTTTTATCAAATTTAAATTTAGGGTTTCATATATATGGCAATTCTTTCCATCATTTGAGGATCCCTGATCTAGCAACCTGGAAGGAGATTCTTGTGAAGTGAAAGTATTGCTTTTGGTAAAGTCTTAGATTTGCAAATTCATCCATTAATGAAGTCTTCATCAATCATGGAAGCTTTAGGTGATATTGGAGAATAATAAGGGAATCATCGAATGTGATTGGCTTGTGCCTCTTCCTTAGGATTAGGTATAATTTTATGTTGTTTTCATGTCTCTTTATTGAGATTTAGATCTACATTGTATTAGATTTTCACTATTTCTTTATATTAGCATTAAAATTGTGATTTAAAGCATCCTCATTACAAGAATTTAGGGTTTTCTCAAAAAGACAAGGTAGAACTCTAGTTTGCATCTAGCTCATAGAAATATTACACACACATAATGGTGCAGGAGCATCCAAAGACATAAATAAAGCCTAAAAAAGCCTAATATCACCCATTGGGTAAAAATGATCATATGTAATAGGTTGATAGTTTTGTGAGTCAATAAGACCCAATTGATGTAAGGCATTGTCATGGTTGCATTTTATAAGCCACCATGTGGGTCAGTAGGAGTCTAAACATGAGTCTGGAAAATAAATATTTATCTTAGAAACGTCAGACCAATCCTTGGAATAGGTCGAATACACCTTGGAGTCACCAAAGCTGAAAAGTGCAAGTTGACGACTTTTGTTGTCATTGCAAAATGTTGTAAAAAGGGGTAACTAATCCTCCAATGGTTCCAAAGTTTGAAAAGTGGTTGGAAACTATTAGGGAGGCTATATTATTCCCAATTGTATCAATTCTATGGTTTTTGTTGGTGTAGTTGTTGAAGTTGTTGAAATTGGTGATGTTTTGGAGTTTGGAGCAATACAATATATTTGGAGTTTTCTAAAATTTTGCATTTTTGTTGTTCATTTCTAACCAATATGGATTGGTGGATGCCTGAAACCAATTGGATGAGTTAGAGAAGTCTCTTACCTTTCATTTGAATCAAGTTTGAGGTCTTTTAACAATTGGGTTGTAGAGATCCATCAAAAACTAACCAGACTGGACACAAACCCTACTGACACCTAGGATTTCACTGTAAAGATGCCCTTAATCTAACATTTTCACTAGAAGACCAAACAACCTATGGGTTAATGTTAGAGGGGTCATTGTATCATAATATTTTTGTGTTGTTTTGCAGGGAGGCTTCAAGCCTGAAGAGATTGAATTGACCCTAGGTGAGCAACTCTATGTGACCGCCTGAACTGAAGAAGTGAAAATCACTTGCAAAAGACAAAGAAGATGGGAAAAAGTCCTGAAACCTTGGATTTGGTGGTTAGAAACCTTACCCCACCTTTAATAAGTGTTGGTTTAGTCAGGGGATTAATACAAGCGGTACTTGCTTTGTAAATTAATCCTAATTGGCTTAATTAGGTTTGGAAGGACGGTAAGGGTATAGACCTTTCAACTTGTGGTTAGAGTCTAAGCCTTTGGGGAATTGTGTAACTTGATAAAGGGTATCTGAATCTTCTCTTATTTGTTTTTTCCTTTGGAATTTTGTTAAGTTGTGTTTGGAGAATTCAACCGATAGGGCTGCTAGACAAATAGCATAGTTGTGAGACAAGTATCCCCTAACACATTTGATAGTTAGATATTATGGGTGTTTTGTGTTGGTTGGACCACCAATAGAAAAAATCCAATAGGTTTCCATCCCATCAGTACCTGAAGATTGTCTGCCATTCACACAAGGGTAGAGTGTTTTCATCCTACCGGTATAGGAAGATGCTAGACCGGTATGGATCCGGTCACACAAATTGTTGTGTGAGTTGAGTATTTGGTAGGTGTGTTGTTTACACCTTGAACAAACAAAATAACTTATTTGGACATAGTAGTTGTGGTGGGAGAAGGTTTTCACCTAGTTTATTGCCTGGCTCTGCATCACATAAGATTCAAGAGCACACACATTTTTAGTTACAATATCATCTATTTATGGAGGTGAAAACCACCAAAAAAAGGGGGTTGAATAATACAATCCCCTATATGGCGACAACACCATCAGTTTTCAGATTGTAGGTATAATTACAATTTTCCATTAGAGCGGGTAGGTTTTGAAAGATCTCAACAAAAAGGTATAAACCTTCTGTTATAATTTGGACCTAGTTTCCCAAGACCAGGATGCCCCATAACTTTGTACTCCAAAACCAGGGTGCCCCGCGTTCTTGGTCCTCCTTGTTTTGTTCCATATTTTTAGGACAATGCTCAGATAGTTTCAAAAATTGGTCCTCCAGTTTGCAGCTCATCACATTTTCTCAAACCAGGACATACAATGCCTTGGTCCTATCAATTCAAGATCAGTTTTTTATCACAGGTGCATAGAAAAATTGTACCATCATATTTTTACTTGGTGTCTCAATTATGTTATCAATCAATTGATTGTTCTTGTTTTTTTATTCACTATTTCTTGCATTCTCATCATGGCTTTACATTACCCCTACATCTTACATATTTCCTTGCATACAATGAAGGAATAGAAACCTTAGAAGCATCCCTTGACACTCTTTCACAAGAGTTAGTCAAAGAGGATTGCTCCTCTAGGTGTTTTCATATTCCAATGTTTGATGAAAGTGGAGTTAGGTTCTGATGTCATGGAAATGGGGACAAGGCAACAACAAAGTTCAAAGTTAGTTTCAACCATAAAACCAAAACAAAGAACTAAAAACCATTCCAAACATATCAATAGAGATTTCAAAAAAAGCATGAAAGAAGTTTAACAAAACAAAAGAAAGGAGAAGAGCCTCCCTAAGATGCTTCCATGATGCCTTTTGATGCTTCTCCCTTGTTTCTCCCCTCTCCAAGTCCCAAATGAGTGTAGCTCTTAGCTTTTAGCACTAGCCATGGATGCCATATGGGGATTCAAGATGGTTGGATGTGATAAATAAATTCTATGCAAGTGTAGATAGTGATGCTATGAAAAAGCTCTATGCTAATACCAGTATAACAACAATACTCTAATGCTTTCTTCTTTGCTTGAGGAGAAGGGTTATATTTATAGAAGAAATGGGGAAATGAAGGGTTAAGATTGAGCAATCTTAACAAGGGTTAGGATTGAAAGATATTCAATCCATGTGAGACTTTCAACCCAATCCCATGTTGACAAGTGTCACCATGAGGAGGCTTGAGAGGAGAGATAAGGAGAATTAAATGCTTGATGGGACATGATGATTACCCTAGGGGGTTGGGTTAGGGTTAGGTTAATGGATATTCCTTTTATCCAAGGGATAAATAAATGTGCAAGGGTTAAATGGTTACCTTAGTCAAAGAAATGAATGCTTTGAAGAAACCCATGAGTCAAAAGGATGGTTAAGTTAGAGGAAAGTCTCTAACCAAAGGTAAAAGGTGAGTTAACCATAAATGGTTATGTAAGAGCCTTTAATGGTTTGGAAGACTTTAGAGGTTAACCATTTGAAGACATAAAGCCTTTAATGGTTATTGAAGACTTTGGAGGTTTTTGAGAAGTGACTTCCTTTTATTTAGGAATGTGACAGTGATTAGGATAGGATTAGGCTAATTAGAAGGAGTTAGAAGAATCTAGAAGGGACTTAGGCATGCAAGTGGATTTTGTAGGAGAATGCAAGTGGGAGGAATTTTGGGATTTTCAATTGAAATAAAATCATTTATTTCAATTAAATGGTGTAATTTGCATTTGGATAGATATTTAAATAAATATTAATTTATTTAAATGTGAATGTGAATTTTGGATTTATTTAAATAAATCTTAATTTATTTATATGAGAAAAAGGAAGATAAAGCATTAAATGCTTGAAGACTTTAAGGGAAACCATTAAACGTTTCAAGTGGGTGAGGATAAATAGGACTTTAGATAAATAATTTCTTTATTTAAAATAGTTGTGCAACTTGCATTTGTAGGAAAATGCAAGTGGGTGGAGGATAAAGGTGATTTAAATAAATGTTAATTTATTTAAATGTGAGAGATGAGATTTTGGGGGATTTAAATAAATATTAATTTATTTAAATGTGAGAGAAGATTTAATTAAACAAATATGATTTATTTATTTAATTAATGGTATGAATTTGGTTAAGTGAATTAAATCAAATTTCACTTGGTGTCAAATTTCATCAATTCTAAGTCGGCCTTTTATCAAATTTAAATTTAGGATTTCATATATATGGAGATTATTTTCCTCATTTGAGGATCCCTCATCTAGAAATTTGGAAGGACATGTTGGTAAGAGACACTAAAGGTATGATGAGATTTTGTCATTGATGGAAACTCATATCTAAATTGGTATCTGCACTTCATGATTTCAGCATTCTGGAAGATTGAGTAAAGATTGCTTGAGTCTGGTAAGGTCTAGTAAGATTCACAGGGTATCCGACATAGTGTACAATGTTTTGGTTGGTGGATTATTGTGGTTGAGTATTTTTCTTTGCGGATCCGGGAGATGTATTATGGATATGAAATCTACCTTATTCCAAGTATGTGGCCTTCGGTGATAAGTTTTGTGTGAGTTAGTAGATCTAGTAATCATGTTTTGGCTAGAACAGTGGTTATCCATGGTAACGTGTGATGATTTAGATTGTGGATCTTGCAGATCATTTTTTGTGGTTGTTTGTGTATTCTAGGTTGACGAGCCAACCTAGAGGAAGCATGTGGACATTTTGTTTTGGTTCAGATTGAAGTCGCCTTGTGTACACATTCATCTTTTGTGACTTGTTCTTGAAGCTGAATTGGTGGTGACCTAAATTGGTGGTGTGGATATATAAGACAATTTTATTTGATAATTTTGGTATTCGATGATTGTGTGGGATATGTGCATGAGATATTGTGTGTAGATTCACGTGTACAAGGTGAAGATTTGTGCTTTGATATGTAGCAGAATATCATAACATAGCAATATTGTAGAGAAGAGTAAGAATATTTTTTGTGCTTAACTGGAACTATATCCAGGCATTTGTTGATGCTACTTCATAGTTCAAAAATTGATTACAAACATTTGTAAGGCAGTGAGCCTTCTGGGTTGTAGCCCTTTCTTGTAATTTTAGCAGTGAGCTCTAGGCAATATGTCTGACTGCATGTGCATTCCCCTTATGTAAAATTTCTATATTTTTAGTAGAGTATATTAATATTGTGGGTTACAATCCCACCGTGGTTTTTCCCTTAACTAGGTTTCCACATAAAAATCTTGGTGTTATGGTGTTTTTGATCTTTTCTTTGTGTTTATGCACTTTAATTTCTTTCATATGCATTAAGTGGTTTAATGAACAAATTGTCAAAGTTAAAAATTGTAGAATATTGTTTCACCCCACCTCTCAGTGTTCCTTGATTCTAATAATTGGTATAAGAGCCTAGTTCCTCGAAGGAACCCTAATAGCTTGAGGTCAATCTCGAAAGGTGAATCAATGGATTCTGGAAGTCTTAGAAAGTAGGTAGTTGTTGGTCTTTAAGATCTTGATCATGCAAAAGATGAGAACTAGTAAGTGAAAGAAAATCTCAAAGATGTTGAAGAATACATTGATACATTGAAGGACCAATTGAAAAAATCAAGGGAAAAAAGAAAGGAACTTGTTGATCAGCTTAAGCAAAAGGAAAGTGAGAGCATTGATGTAGAAGCCTTGAGGGAAAAGACATAAGAATGTGATAGACTAGCTAGAGTGAATACAGTCCAGAAGAATAAAATGGAAACTATTGTGATGAGATTAACAAAAGAGATTAAAGAAAGGAATAAAAATGAAGAAAAGCTTGCTCAATCCCTGAAAGACAAATTTGAAGAATGCTGCAGACTTGAGAGTGAGAATGGACAATTGAAGCTTGACCCACAAGATGCTAGACCAGATGAGGAAGATCTTGAAAGGTGGATCATTCTTATTAGATATGATCTTGATGTTGCAAATGAATACACGAAGTTTTGGATCAGTTCAGCTAAGCTTGATGAAATGCTTGCAATTAAGGAGAATCCTAATGACACTCAAGGTCTTGGATATGAGAAAGGAGAAAAGCTCCAAATCAACACATCAGAAGAACAACTCAAGAAGGCCTCTGGTAAGACAGCCTAATGCTCATAAATTCAATGGAAATTGTTTTATTTGTAATAAATTCAGTCATATGGCAAGTCAATATAGAAATTTGATGATCAAATAATGCTTCATCTTTTACTAGTCAATGTTTTAAATACAATAAGTATGGTCACAAGGAAAATGTATGCAGAAGTATGATGAATAACCTTCAAAATAAGAGAAATATCAGATGTTATACATGTGGTATGTTTGGACATGTTGCTAATCAATGCAGATCAAGGAGAACTCAGATGAATTTCAGACCTATGCAGGGAAATGTTGTTTTCTATTCTTGCAATAAATCCGGTCACATTTCTAAGTATTGCAGAAGCAGAAATGTGAATAGGAGAGGTCCAAAAAATAAGAACAAGAATGAGAAGCCAGATGAGAAGGGAAAATAAAAAGTTGAGGAGATCAAAGATCAGATGAAGAAGACATGCGTTAAGAAGAATGATTCAAAGGCAGGAAGTGGGTCTACACTTGATTCTAGTGTTGGAACTACATCCAGTAACTAAAACTAGGCATCCGAACTTGGGGGAATTATAATGCAAATCTTTCAAACCCCTTGTTTGAATATCTATGCCAGTTTCTAGCAGATTGTAAAAGTATTTATGATTGCAGATGTTTGTGGTAGATTTTTAAAATATTTGAACCTATTTAAAGATTTGATGAAGAATTCTTGATAGATATAGAGCATCCAAAAGAATTACGGCATAGTGTATTTATTACAATGAAAAGTTAGGTTTTAGAAGAATAAAAGGTAACTTTTCCTCTTTATTTCTTACTTTGTGATTGAAGAGAAGAAGTATAGAGAGCTCTGTGAAGAAGGTTATCAAGTGAAATTAAGTGATATCGATTTCCAAAGAGATTTGGCAAGTAAACCTATTCCGACATCAAAGGTATTTATCAGTGAAAACCCCTCTTTTGGTTGAAGGTTGAAGTTTGAAATTTGAAATTTGAAGAATGGTTGCATCTAGTACCGCAACCCCTTTGGTTGTTAATATCACTGAGCGCACTCGTAACAACTTCAAAAATCATCCATTCATTTCAATGGAGGGCGATCTGAAGAGTTCTTTTTTATCTGTACCCCATGAAGTGTTGCACATTTAAGATATAAGGGTTTACACTCATTGTCTGATTGAAGAATTGTGAAGCTCCCAACTGTTGAATCTTTTCAACAAATGGTTATCCAATCAAAGTTCCACGTTGAAACCCGAATTTCAAGAATTGGAAAGCAAGGGTTTTTTTTCAATTTGTGAAATTCCTGATGGCGTATGAACAGGAGTGGATTTAGTATATTCTGAGTCATGTTCATGAGGAATTAATGTGGTTGGATAGGCCACATAAGATCACTAAAGGTGTGATTCAAGCAGTAACAGGGTTGTGTGCATCTGGTCTATTGCCATCTCTATAAACAATGAAGAATGACATGGTAACCAATAAAACTGGATCAAAGTTTGATAAATGTGCAATGACTATTCATGATATCTTAGAGAATGACATACAGTTTGCATCTATGGTGATATGCTACAAGATTTATTACTCCAGTTGATTGAACTTTGTATTCTTTATTGCAATGTACGCTGCATATGAGATGTTAAGGGAGAACAAGAAATATGATCTTTGCTAGTTGCTCTGAAGTGAGCTCATCAAGAATTTGAAGAAAATCAAAGAAAACAAGAAGAACCCCTTCAAATATGGTACCCTACTTCTATGCATATTCTTCTATTTTAAGAATGAGATTATGGGAGTTGGTCCAATACAGTGGCCATTTGATAGGACTGTGGGAATGCAGATTCGAGAGTATCTCTATAGCTCTGATGATTCCAAAGCCCAAAAAAAGAATCTATGGGGATATTTTAAAATCTTTCACGAGGAAATGCATGAGAGGGAGAGAATTCTAAAATGTATTCTGGAGAAATATGCTGACACCATCTATTTC
Organism: Cryptomeria japonica; assembly: GCF_030272615.1. Lineage (NCBI taxonomy): Eukaryota > Viridiplantae > Streptophyta > Pinopsida > Cupressales > Cupressaceae > Cryptomeria > Cryptomeria japonica. The sequence continues at coordinate 493,577,484 of NC_081408.1, forward strand.
ATGGTTAACACTAATTAGTGTTTGATGGAAGCGGTGGAACGATGAACTTCATGGATTTTACCAATGGGATATGAGGTTGATGAACAAATTTTACAATAGTATGCACAATATTTGTTGAGCCAGCCGGTGGACTCTAATGAAGAAAGGTTTGGACCCTACAGAGAGAAGATCCTAAAACTTCATCAGCAGTTTAAGAGACCAATCATTCAAAAGAAGGTTTGTAAAGAGGTTGAATATTTTTCATAAAGTATGGGGATATCAAAGAGGTCGTCTGGAAAGCAAGAGAATAAAATATTACCTCTGAAGGGCAATCAGTAAGAGTAAAGAAGGAATTGGCAGCAGTCCCTAAGCCTAAAGCCAGAACTAGAAGTACTGCTCCTATCTCTCAACCTCCCAAGCCAAAATTATTAGTTAAGCTATCCAGTAGAGTGTAGAAGAAGAAATCAATTATATTTGTGGTGGTTGATGAAGAATAAATTGAATTGGATGAGGCAGTAAGAGAAGTAAAGGAAAAATCTCCTAAGACCACTAAAGTCTCTAAGGAGAAGCCATCCAGTAAAACCAGATCTAGCAACAAACTTAAGTCTAAGCTCAATGAGGCATTAAAGTTAGGAAAACTTCAAGGTAATTACACTATTGTGCCCCCTATTACATTAGATCATATTGTTAATTCAGTTGTCAAAGATGGTAATTTGAAACCACTATTTGAGAGGTATGGAAATTTTGATGAGAGTGGGAAGAGGTCATTAGAAGAATTCATAGTTGAATATATGAATGTATATAGTAAAGACTTGATAGATCTATCATCTGTAATTTTGAAGAGCTTGTATGACATTTTGGACGCTCGGAGACTGACAACAAATAAAGAAGATGAGAAATTGAAGGAATATGTATTAGTTAATTTGTGTGTAATTATTACTGAGGTGATAGATAGATTACTCTGGCTAGCCAAGGATAAGTTTCGGAGTAAGAAGAGAGTAAACAAGATCATGTTTGATAAGATTGATGAATTTGTTGAGGAAACAAAGAAAATCCGGAAATAATTTTTGCAAAAAAATCAATATGAATTCAATCTAGCAAAGGATCAAGTTGACACCCATCCAAAAACTGAGCAGACCAAGGTGGATACACCTTCAATTCTAGAAGTGTATTCAGTTGAGAAGACAGTGGGTGATACTTTTGTTCTAGAAGTTAAATCAGTAGATCATGTGGAAGCCAATGCTTCAGGAGAAAGTAGAATGGATAACAATGCAGGTGTGGGTGAAGTTGATATAGTAGATAAAGTGGAGATCCCTCCAACACATGGAAAGGAAGCAGTTGTAGAGGAAGATGTGAAGAAGACTGAGGTCAAGATTTAGGTTGAAACTAAAGCAAGAGACATAGAGAATATGAAAGGTAAGCAAGTCATTAATGATCTAGAGTTTATACAAGGACCAATCAATCTTGCTTCTCTATCTCTCATTCAGAAACTTCAGTTCACATATTTTTCTCAAGCCAAATCTAGTGAAGATCTTTTAAAATCTCACACTAAAGATAGTTTGTTGATGAACAAGGAAATCAATACTTTGGAGAAGTTAATGCCCTCGTTCCAAAAGGATACATCTGATACTTCATCCGGGCAATTGAAAAGTATAATCAATTCTATTAATTCTCATTTTGAATCTTTTGTGAAATCTACAAAGGTTAAGGTCAGGAATGAATTTGAAGCTAAAAGGCTCCGCACCCTAAAGAAAATGATATCAAATAACAAACCCACATTGAGTAATTGTGTGAAAAGCATGTAGGATGCAATAACCATAGGTGGAACTTGTATATATCATGCTTATCTCTAAACAAGTTTACTACAAATATTGAGAAGAAGTCTCAGGAGTACAAGGAACAGTTGGAAAGCATGTCTAAATAAGTTGATCCATTGTCAAATTCCTTGAGCCAACATGAAAATTAGGTAATTTATTTGCTTAAGAAGATTTGGAGTCTGAGCTATGACCGGGAAAGAATAATTGGCAGAGTTGGATAACGTAGGAGTCATATTGTCCCTAAGTTGGATGTAATGCTAAATGTTCTTCAAGATTCTCAGAGTTCTCTTAAGTTGCATGATCCAAATGATCTCAAGACCACAGAAGACCAGTCTTATCTTCTCAGTTGATTTATAACAGTTTTTGAGAATCTGTAAAAGGGTTGGGATAGTCACTTAGACTCTTTGAAGAATCTTTATGCAAATATTTTCAAGTTTTTGTGAAGATTGTACAGTATTTTTGGCCTCAATTCTTGATTTTTGGTATCTTACCTTTGACATTGATGTCAAAGGGGGAGTGTATAGGAGTGAAAAATGTTGATCTAAGGGGGAGTTCCTTAATTCTTTGATTCTTTGATTACACTTTTGGTTGCAGTGTTGGTAAGAGACACTGAAGGTATGATGAGATGTTTTCATTGATGGCAACTCATATCTGAATTGGCATCCACACTTCATGATTTCATGATTCCAGAAGATTGAGTAAAGATTGCTTGAGTTCAGTAAGGTTGGGTATGATGAACATGGTATCTGGCAAAGTGTGCAATGTTTTGGTTGGTGGATTATTGTGGTTGAGTATTTTTCTTTGTGGATCTAAGAGATGTATTATTGATGTTCAATCTACCTTATTATAGGTTTGTGGCCTTTGGTGATAATTTTTGTGTGAGTTAGTAGATCTGGTAATCATGTTTTGGCTAGAATAGTGGTTATCAATGGTAACGTGTGATGATTTAGATTGTGGATCTTGGGGATCAATTTTTGCGATTGTTTGCATATTCTAGCTTGATGAGATGACCTGGGGAAGTGTGTGGACATTTTTTTTGGTCCTCCTAATTTTTTTTGGTTTAGATCGAAGCCGACTTGTGTACATGTTTCATCTTTTGTGACATATTCTTGAAACCAACTTGGTGGTGACCTAAATTGGTGATGCGGATATATAAGACAAGTTTATTTGATCGATGATTGTGTGGGATATGTGTATGAGTGATTATGTGTAGTTTCATGTGCGCAAGATGAAGATTGGTGCTCCAGTATGTAGCAGAATATCATAACCAAGCAGTATTGTAGAGCAGAGTAAGAATATATTTTGTGTTTAACTGAAACTATATCCAAGCATTTTTTGATGCTACATCATATTTCAAAACTTCATTACAAACTTTTTTAAGGAAGTGAGCCTTCCGAGTTGTAGCCCTTTCTTTTAATTTGATCAATGATTTCTAGGCAGTGTGCCTAAATGCATGTGCATTCTCTTTATGTAATATTTATATACTTTTAGCAGAGTATATTAATATTGTAGGTTAGAATCCCACCGTAGTTTTTCCCTTAACTGAGTTTCCGTGTAAAAATATTGGTTTTATGGTGTTGCTGATCTTTTCTTTGTGTTTCTGCACTTTAATTTCTTTCATATGCATTTAAAAGTGGTTTAATGAACAAATTGTCAAAGCTAAAAATTGTAGAACATTGATTCATAAGCCGGTAGAAGGGTTCTTAACAACAACTTCCTCAAATTTGAGGAGACTGATTCAAGAACACTGATTGATTGCAGAGACTTTGATTGCATAAGCTGGTAGAAGGGTTCTTAACAACTTACTTGTTATATCCTTTTCTTCAATAGTTCAACTTGCTCCTTTGATTTGATTGACAATCTCCTTTAGTCTTGTATTGTATTGAGTTATGTTCTCACCTTCATTCATCCTCATAGATTCAAGTTGTCCTCTTAGACTATCTACTTTTGCTCTTTGAACTTGTTCATCTCCTCCATATACTGATATGAGCTTATCCCACATAGCCTTTGCATCATTGCAGCCTTCTAGATCATTAAACTCTGAGTCGGTCAATGCAGATGTTATTTCAATCATTGCTTGGATATGTTCTTGCTTTGCCTTTATCTCTTCCACTGTCAATGGATAGGTGCTCGGTGTGATGAAATCATTCTCCAGATAATATACAGCATATTCTCCAACTCCTGATAGGTGCAGCTTCATCCTTTTCTGCCATGTAGAGAAACTTGACTTGTTCAGCTTTGGTGCATCCCTCTTATACATCTTTGGATCTTTGCCTCAAGTACCTTTAAAATTTTCTTCCAAAGTCCAAAGCCCTGATACCAATTGATAGTTCTGATACTTAATGTAAGTACAGATCCAATAGCCAAAAAGATGAGAGGGGGTGGGGGGTGAATCATACAACCTTAATCTTCCATAAAAACATCAGATTCAACCTCGGTAACATATACTTCAGTAATATAACCAAAATTGTTAAACATGCAAACTCAAAAGCATATAAACATCATAAACCTCATAACACTAGATTTAACATGGAAACCCAAATAGGGAAAAACCACTGTGGGATTTCAGACCCACTAAGAAATATACTCTTCTAGAGTATGCTCGGTTAAAAGCAAATCCTGTTAAATATTAAAAACACATTGCTAGATGTGACCCGGTTAAGGGATTTCCCTCAGATCTATTAGGATCTTCACCTTGTTAGAAGTGACCTTGTTAAAGGATTTCAAACACTCAATCAAAATGTCACCTTGCTAGAGGGTTTTACAAATAAGACTGTTAAGTCCACTCGGTTAAGAGATTTTTTGTCACTTCACAAAATAACAGTAATAAAAATCTATCTGCAACTTCACATCTAAAATGCTAAAGCATATTCTTATTTGTTCAATACAATCTAAACATAGAACTAATCTTGTCCATATGTTGGGCTTCTATACTCTGTTATTCAAACAGGTCTTCAAGCTTCTATGCTTGGTAATCACTATGTAGCATCCCTGTGCATACATTTGCCCACATACATTGTTTATCAGTAGCTCCTTATTTATAAACAATTAGCTAACCACTTAATCTCCTTGATCACATTTCCCATGATCAATCATAGCCATCAAATCTTCAAACTTTGACCAGGTTCAATCTATCCTTCGATCTGAAAATGTTTTACCCTGCCTTGGAACTTGCATACATTTCTTGGAACTTGTGCTAGGGTATTGTGATTCAATCTGAGCTGTAGATCTTCATGCCGATTTTCCTTTACCATAGATTCATTAACAAACTTCATGCACGACATACCAATCATTTAATCAGTTCCAGCTCATCAGATTCCTTCATTAAATAACGCATGTAACCATTTAATGTATTCGGTTACAGCTCGGTTACAACTCGGTAAATACTAAACTTTGCTCGCTAGACATTCTGCCTTCATTAACCTATAGCGATAACCTTAGGGTTTACCGACTAGGTTCTTTGCTCAGTAACATAGTATAGTATTAACCTTACAATTTACAACATATGTATGATATTAAAACAATCTAAACATCATGATCTTATCATTGTCTGACTTGGTAATAGTTGCCCATTGAATACATTATTCATCCCCTTATTCATCATATTCTTTCTGTGTCTTTTATCGACATCTTTATACTCTTCAAATCATACTTCTGAAGATATGGCAACATCATACTGAATTAGAAAATCAATTTCTTGACATCAATGACAAAATAATAATATCAAGACAGTAAACATCCTTAATTAGTTAAATCCATAATCATCAACAACCTTCTCAATATCCTTATTGAAATGCCAACAATCTCCCATTGTCTGTTATAATGCCAAATGCCAACATATCGGCCTCCACAAGAGAGGTAATGACAAACTTGAGAGAAGGCGGGGCCTTCTCAATAAGGTAAACAAAAATAAGAAAAGAAATAGGCACTGAAGTAGGCAAAGAGATAGGTGAGGAGCATACCTAAGCCAATTTACACTAATGAAACTCTTGAATGGGGCCCTACTCAAACTTGCATTTAGGTTGTGCAAGAGGCATAGGCTACTTGCCAACCATAGCAAGTTGGATGACCCCAAGAAAGTTCTAATCAAAAAGCAACTATGAAACAAGAGGATTGAGTAAAGCAGCACTAGAGACTATTTGTGTGTGTATCATATCTAATGGCTAAGAAAACAAAGGTATCTCAGGCAATGAGGTGATGAGGGGAGGCTCTAGGGATGGTGTAATGAAGACCTGAACCCTTTTGGGGGAGGTTCATCAAGAATCTCAGAAGCAACTGATAACAACACCAAATATAATGCAGATGTTGGAACATCTAAAGAAATAGTAACTGAAACAACAAGAACAAATGTTGAAAGTGCATTCTCAGATTGCAAGGCAATGTCACATTCTTGGGCCATCATTTGTCGATGACATTTATGCTCACATGCACGCTGATTACAACAAAGATGGGGACTAGGTACTAAAGCTTGGGAAGAGTTAGGAGCATCATAATCCATAGGAGAGGCCTCTGAGACCATTTATAGGATAGGAGAAGGTCTCATCAATGGAACAAGAGGTGCCCCCAAGACAGGCACTACATTCATGACTATAGGTGCCCTTCCTCACTTTGTTTGGTGAGAAATTGGAGGAATAGGGGATGCTTGCAAAGGCTATAAAGTAGGAGTAGTGATGATGAATGAGAATGAGGGGAATGCTTCCCCTTTCTATATCGAGTAGAATGAGGGATATTTGCTAGGATTGAGAGCTCAAAGGGAGGGCAAGCCGCAGACTTTGATAGCGCGGGTACCTTTCCCTTTTCTACACTAGGTGTAGTCACATGAACGGAAGACACTGTTGGAGGTTTTGTAGTTCTAAGAGGATGAGGATGTATACTTTGAGGAATAGATTTAACCTTATCCCTGGACAAAGATGGGGCAAAAGGTACCACCCGCTCCAACATAAGAATAGATGGAGCGAAAGTTAATGCAGGAAGAGGAAATAAATAGCCAGACTGAACCAATTTAGGAGTCAACTCCCCTATTTTATATTGATAGTAATCTATGTACATTAAATCACCATGGGGAAGCATAGGCCCGATTGGAGTAGGCCAAAAATAGTCTAACAAAAAATCCCCACGAGCTACCAATGGTCAATATCCAGTATCCTGGACGACATGCACCGAACATTCATGAGGAAACTTTACGCACTTATGGATCACTGAAGGGACTACATCCATAGCTACCAACCAGGGAATGCCTATTTTAGCACAAAAGAGGTCTCATTCAGGGATGATGACAAATATAGTTGAAATAGCCTTGGGTCACACAAGGACTGTCAAGGTAATACTACAAAAAGTGGAAAGAGACAACCCATTATGCATTCTCAAGGTAGCATGACACTAATCATATCTTGGCCTATTTCATCCATTTACAAATAGAGTTTCCTATGTCATGACATCGACTCTACATTAAGGATCAACAATTACATCTATAACAGTTTGACTATTGAGCTTCGTAGGGATCTATAGAGGAGTAGGCTCTCCCCAATATAGGGAATCCAAAAGGGTGAATGATATGTCTGATACTTTCATCTTCTAGTTGGGAGGTGAGATTAGAGTGATAGTGACCATGTTAATATAAGGACCCTCATTTGATGTTGGATCTATAGATGATGCAAAGATGAAGTTGGATGAGTGCGGTGGAAAAGGATCCATATAAATCTGCAATTCACTATTTGTTTTATCAACAGATTTATTGGACTTATGTTTTCTTTCACCCACCTTAATTGCTCCACTTTCAGTGCAGTTTGGACTATGTGTCTAATATGATAACAACATTTAGTATCATGTCTAGGCACATGGTGATATTGACAGAATTTTAAACCATCATACCAATGAGGATATAGTATGTTGTCAAGTAGAGGTCTGATCTCTAGAATGGTTATAAGGTTATGCCTTAACAACTTTTTCATTATGCTACGATAGGAGTCATTCAACTTGGTAAAGACCCTATTATATGGTATTTCATGTGCAGTAGCTATCGGTGGTGTAGATATGACATTAGACATGGATTTGTTCTTTCTAGAACCTTTTGTAGACATGCCCCCAAAATCACCAGTATGAGAGTTTGAAGTAGAATGTTTGAACTAAGCCATCATATGCTGGTAATCAATGAGTGCAGAACATAAGTTAGAAAAGTTCTGGTATCGATTAAGGGACAACTTCTCCCTCAATGTCGGCTATAGATTTCCAATAAAAATTTGTTGCAAGTCACTATCTAGTAGGACAAAGGAGATCCTGGTAGAGATTGAAATGAAATTTGCAAATTTCTCATTTGGCTTTTGCTTACAATAAATAAGATATGCGATGGTGACCCTACTACCAATGTTGTCTTCGAACCATTTGAGAAATATTTCCATAAGCTGATCAAATATCTGGATGGACTGATTAGGTAATGAGTTGTTCCATTCTAATGCAGTCCCTTGACGGAATGTGAGAAAAGCTTAAGAAAAATGAAATCCAAACCATGACAATCACTACGCATGGTCATGAATGAGTCAATATGAATATTAGGATCACCATCTCCATTGAATCGATCAAACTTCAATGCTTCATACTTTTGGGGAAAGATAGTGTTAAGTATGGTCAAATTGAGTGGGCTCTTATGATAGTAAGTTGTGTTGACTTGAATTTCATCTTCAGAATACTACCTGCAACATGTTAGTTTCACAAAATACAAAAGAAATGCTACAAGAAATCCAAACTCAACCAATGAAAGTACATGAAATTGATATTAAAATAAAAACACTATTATTGCCTTCATGATTTAAGTCTCATTGTGTCCTAACTCCACTATTCCTGGTTGCAGATGGTGTGCTCTCAGACAAGCATTGATAGCTTCCAAGATGGCATATGAAGAATGGACTGATAACTGATAGTTAACTGATACTATGATATGCAATGCTAAAATGACTATGCTAAATGATTATGCTATTTGCTTCAAGATTAAAACTCACGGATGCATAAGTTTTCACAAATGATTAGCTTGAAAACTCACTTGAAGACTAACTCTTTCTCAACTCAAACTCCTAATTTTATAGACTTTGAGAGGATAAGATGATGTGGCCTGGATCAACGGTCATGATCAGATCTACAAATTTGGATGGCTGTGAGAAAAGGTGAAGGTTGAGAGAAAGGGGGAAGGAGAAGACAAGTGTCACTCATCTCACCTTGATTGGGTTGCTGACTAAGAGAATCTAGGGATGGTTGGAGAATATTTAGGCATGAGAGGACAAGTGGACTCAAGTCCTTCCTAAGATGTAGGGATGTTGGAGAGAATATAGAAGGAGGTTATGAAATATGTGTACATACATAATATTTCATTAAGTTAAGAGGTTGGAGATAAATGATGAATTAATATTTAAGAAATATCAATATCTTTAGCCACATGATTGATGAGTTGGCAAAGAAAAGATGAAGTGGAGATGGAAGGTGAGTTGGAAAAGAGATTAAATAATTAAGAAATTATTTAATATTTGAGACTATAGGATAGAAGAATAACCATTAAATATTAGATACTCGAATGATTGGAGGAAATAATTAAATATTTAGATATTCAATTAATTGATCAGAAGAATAGTTAAATATTAGATATTTAATTAATTAGAGGAATAGGATAGATGAATTAATTAATAAAATATTTCAATTAAATTAATTAATAGAAAGACATGAAATGAATTAAATAAATTAATCTTTTCAAATTAACTATCTAATAGAAGAATAAATATTAAATATTTATTTAATCGCTCATAGCCATTTTTATGTGTATACATTTTGCCCCTCTTTGAAATGATGTCAAGACAACATTGTTTCAAAGATCTAATCAAGTCTTGATAGTGTGCCTGATGAAGATTGAAAATCCTGATTATGTGCCCCAGATACTAATTTTGGATATTGATTCGATGATGATGCCCCCTTGAGAGATTGTTTGTGCATTAAAGGCATGGATGATCTCTCGATAGAAGAAGAATGTTATATGAAAGATAGATGAATGAATAGATTCCACATTGATCAAATGAATTAGATTCATAAGATTGAGATCAAGTCTGGTTTCAAGAAGGACACATCTCGTATAAGACAAAAAGATGATCAAAATGTATGGTTTCAGGAAAGATACATCATGTATAAGACATGATCAATGATCAAAATGCTTGGTTTTAGGAAAGATGCATCTTGTATAAGACCTGATAGATGATCAGAACATTTGTTTTTAGGAAAGATACATCCTGTATAAGACATGATAGATGATAGTTGAATGAATGATAAAGATATTAAATTGAAGAATGATTCCATCAGATGATGATGTTGGTGTAGGTGTTGCGGGTGATCCAAGTGTTAGAGCCACAAGCTCGAGAGGCAGTTATGATTCTTGACTCAATTTATATTGATTGGACTTTGTACATTATTGATTATTTTTGTGATATCATTGTATACTTGGATAGTTTTCATTATTTTATGATGATATGCAGACATGGACTCTATATGATGATGATCTATATGCAGACATGGACTCTATATGATGATATTTTATTATGCATGTTACTCTATTTTATGATGATCTAGATGCATTGATTATATGGATGATGTTATGATCTTTTCTCTTCATTACGATGATTCTTTATATGATGATGTAATGATAAATGTTTTTTATTTTTTATTTTGATGACCTTGGATGCAACTGAAAATGATTACTAGCTTAAATGATGCAAATGCAATGATCTATATGGAAATGAATGATTATACAATATGTTATTCAAATGTTTTTGATTTTTTATATGTAATGCTTATAATGATTATGAATCTAAGCGAAAAGATGCAACTAAATGATCTTTAATGAAATGATAATGCAAATAATAATGATGGTACATTACATGATTAATGAAATTCACTTAATTGAATGCAAACTAATGCAATGATTAAAATGCAACTAAATGAAATGGATGATGATTAAAATGAATGCACCTATAATGATCAAATGCAAATTGTTTTTGTTTGTCCAAGTATACTCAATCTTTATTCATGACCGTTGATTTATGAATGAAATGAAATGCTTATAATGCAACTAACATTGAATGCTTATAATGCGGACGAATAATGAGCTAATCTAAAATTATCTAACTAAAAATGATACCGCCATTCTTCATATACTTGTCTTGTATCAGTGCTTGACTTCATCATTGAGATTTAAAATGTTGTAAGAAAATACAAGCAACTTGACATAATGATTCAAGATGACCTAGGTATTTCTTACATGGATTTTGATATAGCAAGTTAATACAAGTAACTTGATATAATGAATCAAGATGAACTAATTATTTCTTGCAGAACAGACAAGGATTATCTCCTTTCGTGCATGACTCGGAACATCCTCCTTGATCTTTTGCTGATCATATCCTTAGACAAGTACATACTTTAGTAAGAGATAAACCACAGACAATAATAAAAGAAAATAATCATGCCCCATCATAGCTTCTCTAGTCATGGACATCCTTGAGTCGCACAGAGTATATGATTAGCAATAAAATCAAGATACAAACACTGAATCTTGTATGTCATTCACATGTTCTCATGGCCATTAACTGATATAATCATCTTGATGAATGATCTTTGATAATCCTTTATTACTTGTTGGTTGATTCTTCATTTTCTAAGTTTCACGATTCAGTTGTCATGAACTGCCTTGATCTTCGTTGCTTTGTTGCTCGTTATCTGTTTCAAAACCCTAGGTGTTTTTGGTTTTTCCAAGTTTTTCGAATGTTTTGGATTTTCAAAAATTCAAAAGATCACCTTAGAAAAAGGAAATGGGATTTTTCTCCCAGCAGAAACAATTTTTTTTATTGTGGATGTATGAATTGATCAAGATCTAAACCATGGCGGGATACGAATGCAGATTAATTGATTCTGATAAGATCTAAGATAGTGACTATGACAAGTATGTCAAAAATTGATAATTGTTGGTAAGTTGCATTCTAAATGGTTCAGAGCAACAGACGTGAAAGATGGAATGGATAAGCTAAGATAGATGGAAGCGATAGATGCAATAGGATGGAGTGGATAGGTGCGCAAAGTGATCTCATATATGGAAGGACTCGCTTTTTAGATAGCGTCTGTTTACCAAGTTTTCACCATCTAAATTTATTGCATTTTTTCCTTTTCTTCTTCTCTTTTTTTTTTTTAACTGTTTAATGCTTTTTTTTACGGATTTTCTACTTTTTCTAATTTTTTTACCAATTTCTTCAGGACTTTATATGCTTTTTATTGATTTTTTTTAGGACTTTATATCTCAAGCATAGAATTTCTTGAGGTGGATGGAATTGATAGGTTCATCAAACCAATCACCTTCAGGGGTAGATAACTTGTATGCTCCTAAGCCATATGCTGCTACTAGGACAAAAGGTCCTAGCCAATTTGGTTCAAATTTACCCTTCTTTTCTCGGTCTTGATGATTTCTTGGATTCTCCCTTAGAACTATATCTCCAATCTAAAAAATGTGTGGCTTGACTCTATGATTATAACTTCTTGCCATTCTCTGTTGATACACTTTCAAATGATCTGTTGCATTTTGGTGACGTTCTTGGATTAGTTCAAGTTCTTGGAGTCTAGAGACTCGTTGTTCTTCCTCCGGTATAAGACCTTTCAAGGAAACTCGTAGAGAAGGTATCTCTACTTCTACTGGTAATATGGATTCTAATCCATAGACTAAGCAATATGGAGTTTCCCCCGTTGGTGTGCATATGTTGGTTCAATATGCCCAAAGAGTAGGGTTTAGCTGAATGTGCCAGTCTTTTCCAGCTTCATTGACTATTTTCTTCAAGATTTTCAAGATAGTTTTGTTTGATGCCTCAACTTGAACATTTCCTTGTGGAAAATACAGAGTAGAAAACCTATGTTGGATATGAAATTTCTCACATAGTTCCTTCACATCTTTATTCTTAAATGGTCATCCATTGTCAGTGATATTGGTCATAGGAACTCCATAGCGACAGATTATATAATTCAAGATGAATGATAATATTTGTTTTCCTGTCACTTTTATCAGAGGTACTGAAATCCATTTACTAAAATATTCAGTAGTAGTCAGAATGAACATATGTCCATTAGAAGATGAAGGATTTATCTTTCCTACCAAATCAAGGCCTCATTGAGAAAATGGCCATGATCTGGCCATAGGATACAATTCTTGTGTTGGTGCGTGAATGAGATTCCCATGGATCTGACATTGTTTGCATTTTTTGGCATATGTGAATGAATCTCTCTTTATAGTAGGCCAATAGTAACCCATACGAAGAAATATTTTAGCCAGTGTTAATCCACTTGAGTGTGTGCCACAAATACCTACATGAACTTCATTAAAAACTTTCTCAAATTCCTATTGTTCAAGACATCTTAATAAAGTACCATCTAGACCTCGCCTATATAAGGTATCAGCAATAATAGTATAGCGGGATGACTGACGGATAAAATTTCTTCTTTGATTGCAGGATAGGTCAGGAGGAAGGATATTCTCTTTTAAGAAATGGTAGGTTTGGCTGTATAAGGATTGACTAATTCCTTATATATGACAAATCATGTAGGTATGTTAGGATTGAATGGTAGGGTTTAAGATATATTCCATGAGGAACTCGTAATGCTATTGATTCTCCCGATTCTGCAAGAGAGATGCTATTGTAGCCATTGCATTTGCTGCTTTGTTCTCATTTCTTGGGATTTGAGTAAATGATATTTCTGCAAAGTATTCTTTAAACTCTTCTACCAACTGTTGTAGGGCATGATCTTGTCATCCTTAGTTTGATAATCATCATTTATTTGGTTGATGATAAGCTGTGAATCACCATAAACATGTAATTCCTTGATATTCCATTCAATAGCCATTTTGAGCCCAATAGTCAATGCTTCATATTTTGTCGTATTGCTTGTTCATGGAAACTGTAGTTTATATGATTTTGGAATTGTATGTCCCTGAGGTGTGATGAATAAAATTCCTACGCCTGATCCATATTGTGTATAAGAACCATCAAAGTACGATTCCCAAAATTTTGTACTTGTTGTCAGAATGTCTGCATCAGGAAATTCAATGTGCAATGGTATGTTATTTTGTAAAGGAGCTTCAACTAATTGATCAGCAATGACCTGTCCTTTGATAGCTTTTCAATCAACATACTCTATATCAAATTCACTCAGTATCATAACCCATTTGGCTGATCTGCCTATCAAAGTTGACTTGTTCAGCAAATACTTTAGTGGATCTATCTTTGCTATTAGTTTCACATAATGAGTCAACATATAATGTCGCAGCTTTTGAGTTGCAAATACAACTGTTAGACATGTCTTCTCTATTGATGTATAATTCAGTTCATAGCCAACAAGTGTTCTACTGATGTAATACACTACTCTTTCTTTTCCTTCTTCATCATGTTGAGCTAGGAGAGTGCCTAATGATACATTTGTCACCGAGATATAGAGCAATAGTGGTTTCTCTTTGATTAGTGATACCAGTACTGGAGGATTCATGAGATATTCTTTGATTTGCATAAAAGATTCTTTACATTTCTGATCCCATTTAAATGGAACATTCTTATGTAAAAGATGAGTCAATGGATGACATCTATCTGCTGATTGAGAGACAAATCTTCTGATTGATTGCAATCTTCCTTGTAAAGATCACAATTGACTTATGTTCCTAGGTGAATCCATCTCCATGATGGCTTTTACCTTTTTAGGATCTACTTCAATTCCACAGGTTGGTATAATGTACCCAAGAAGTTTTCCAAACGTTACTCCAAATGCACATTTCTTTGGATTTAATCTCAACTAATATCTTTCCAGCCTATCAAAGATCTTGCTTAAGATGTTCAAATGTTCTTGTCTTGTATGATATTTTGCAAGTATATCATCTACATGATCTTCCATAAATGTATGCATCATATCATGGAAAATTATCGTCATAGCCCTTTGATAAGTTGCTCCTGCATTCTTAAGCCCAAATGGCATAAAATTCTAGCAATAAGTACCCCATGCACATGTGAATGTTGTCATTTCTTGATCTTCGGGGGTGATTCTTATTTAATTGTATCCTGAGAAGCCATACATTAATGAAAACATCTCATGCCCTGCTGATAAGTCCACAATTATATCAATGTTGGGTAGTGGGAAAACATCTTTGGGACATGCTTTGTTCAAATCTTTGAAATCAGTGCACTCTTATGCTTTTATCCAGCTTTGACACTGGTACAATGCTTGAAACCCATTCTGAATAGGCAACAGGTCTTATGAAACCCACATCTAATAGTTTCTTTAGCTCGGCTTTTGCAAGAAGAGCAATGTGTGGATGCATCTTCCTTAGCTTTTGCTTAATGGGTTTTGCTTTTAAATCCACATTGAGATGATGCATTATAAGATCTGGATTAAGTCACAGCATGTCAGCATAAGACCAAGAAAAAATTATTTGTCTTTTTCTGAAGAATTCTATGTATTCTTTCCTCTCTTTATCTGATAATGAGGCAGCAAAATGAAGTATCTTGGCATCCTTTGATGTTCCAATGTTTATTGCTTCTATTGGTTCTATTAGAATAGAAGATCTCTCCTGAAAATACGCAAGGAGGATGTAAAACTTTCCATCTTCTGGTGCCTCCAAGAGGTGGCACCAGAGGTCTTCACCATCAGATACGTCCTTTAATTTCCCTTTTGATTGATCTAGTGTTGCCATGAAATGGTTTTCAATAGTAGGTCTCTTTCCTTGTTTTATTTCAATTTTGCGACTAGAAAGTTTGGCATTCTCCTTACTGCAAGAAACGTTACTTGATTCCACAATGGAAGATATCTTAGGTGTTATGAGTTCGACAACATTAAGATACATAGCTAAGTCATGATCATTGGAAAAGAAATCTAATTCAAGGTTTTCTATATTATCCCAATCAATTAATTCAGGATGAAGAAGAGGTAAGTCATAATCATTGTCATCATTAGGTGCTTCAAAGTTCATGACATAATGGTCATAATTTAGTGTAGAGTAGGTAATGTCATAGATAGAATGATCTTGAAGATTATCTCTCCCAAGTATTCTCCAATTAGTTCTAACAAAATTAGTATTAGCATTTTGTGGTTCACACTCAAATGGATCTTCATCTGACGTTTGTCTCTTAAACGAATGGATTATATCAACACACACATCTTTAGTATTGCAAGTTCCTTCTTGATTATTTTCAATAAATTCATTTGCATTTTGAAGTTGACATACTGGTGCACATGATATAGAGAATTCTTTTGTTAGCTTTTGTCTTCTTTCAAACTCAGCTTCTTCTAGACTAATAGTCAATTCTACTTGACTATCTCTTAGTTCTTCTATGGTTCTTCCATACTGTGGTACATCTTTCTCTTTATTTGATAAAAATTTGATATTTCATGATGCTTGATCTATATGTGTTTTTGCTTCTTGTGGCGTTATTTCTTTGTCTTTGGCATCCCCTTTCTTTTGTTGTCTTGTATATGCCTCTTTTCCCTGGATTCTGAGTTCTTCTTGTCTTCTTTCTAACTCCATCTTTTGTTTTGTAATAAACAAGTCTTCCTCTATGATAGTTGCTTTCTCTTCATTTCTTTCTTCACTTAATATACTATATGAGACATCTGGACCCCATTCATATTCAGTTGAATCTGTCTCTGAACCATTGTCTAGGACTATACCACTATACCACACAAGGATGTTGTATGGTGCAAAAAGTTCTCTGATTTCTGTCGTCTCAATTTTGACTGCTTCTGGAATATCTTGTTCAGATTTTGCACTTGCTCGTATTCCTTGAACTTGTTGACAAGATTCTTCTTTTCTTTTGATTGCAATCTCTTCTTCATGTTTATCATGTTCTTCTTGTTTTTGCTTATTGGATACTATTTATGTTGCTTGATGTAGCTTTTCTTGCCATTGTTCTTCTTTAGAGACTGATTTCTTTCTCCATTTTGGTTGTTTATGATTAAGTTGTTTTTTATTTGATTTTAGATATCCAAGCCCTGATTTATCTTCTTTGGATTGCGAGTGGGGACAAATAGGTTTTGAACTACCTTGATGTTTCTTACCAATTGGTCATTTTCCTTCATATCCCATTTTTTGCATGATTTTATAATCATTGCCATATTATTCTATGGGAATATTGACTTCTACAACTGTTGCTATAGTTTCACTTTCATCTTTGCACAACCAACCAAGAATGCCCTTGTCTTCAGTTTCTTCTTCAAGGGTTCCAGCTCTAACAAATGCTCCGTTAAACATATCTTTTGATTTCTCTAAGGTCTTTGATTGGATATTTGTAGGCTTTCCATATGACTTAGGTGAAAGTGGAAAATTATGCAAAGAATATTTTCCCATTCCTTCATCATTCAATTTGAGCTTTTTCTCAAAGGTTTCCCATAACTTTTCTTGCATTTCTTTGGTAGGATATACTGATTCTCTGTTATGTGGAACTCTTGTATCTTGTGTTGGCTTCAGATTATTGCAATATTGGCTAGAGTCTGTATTTATAGTGACCTCTTGCCCTTCATGAGGAAATTTGACACATTGATGATATGTAGAAGGAACTACTTGCATGGTGTGAATACACGACCTTCCTAGAAGAATGTTGTAAGAGAGGTTCAAATCTAAAACCTGACATAATGTATTCCTTTCCATAGGTCCTATAGTCACATAAATTTGTCCATTTTAATTAAATTAATATTGGCTATTTATTTGATTAAAAAAACCCACTAGCCATCAGTTAATTAAATTAACATTTAATTAATTCATCTCCAAACATTCTCCTATTAATTAAATAAATTATTCAATTTATTTTAATTAATTCATTAAACCAAATTCACAATCAATTAAATGAATAAATCCTATGTATTCAATTTAACCCCCTTTCCTCTTTTAAATAAATTAAATAAAACATTTATTTAAATCATTCACCCCCCCACTTGCATTTTCTTACAAATGCAAGTTGCAACCACAAGTTGAAATAAATTAATTTTATTTTAATAAAAATCCTATTTTCCCTCACCCACCAAATCCACTTGCAATCCTAACCCCCTTCTAGATTCTTTTAAACCCTTCCTAATTAGCCTAATCCATCCCTTAATTATTGTCACATTCCTAAGCAACTTGGAGTCACTTCTCAAAGACTTCAAAGTCTTTGAAAAGCATTAAATGCTTTGTGTGTTCAACAATTTAACCTCTAAAGTCTTCCAAACCACTAATGGCTCTTACATGACCATTTATGGTTAACCCCTAACTCAACCCTCATGTGGCCCATGTGTCTTCTCAAGCATTTATTGTTTTGACCATGGTTATCCCTTTAACCTTTGTACAAGAGTTTATCCATTGGATAAAAGCATTATTCTTTGGATAATGATTTTATTCACTCAACCCAACCTTAACCTTAACTCCCAAGTTAACTCTCAGGTCATGTCAATCATTTAATGTTTCTTCCCTCTCCTCTCAACCCCTCTCATGTTGACACTTGTCATCCTGGGATTGGGTTGAAATCCCTCACATGGATTGAATATCATTCAATCCTAACCCTTGTTGAGAATACTCAATCTCAACCATCCATTGCTCCATTTTTCCTATAAATAGAGCCCATTTCTTCATAATCTAGATCCTGAAAAACTTGTATGCATTTACATTATAGTCATTTTTAGAGAGCATTTAGCATAAATCAATCATATTCACTCTTTTGGTTTAAAATCAACACTAGCTAATTAGATAAATCCCTCATTTTAGCTCTTGTTCACATTTGCATAACATTTTAGATTAATCATCATTTCAATCTTGAATCTTAATAAGGCATCCATAGTGCAAAAAGCTACTGAGAGATACACTAATTTGGAACTTGGAGAGGAGAGGAACAAGGGAGAAGGAGCTAAGAGCATGGTAGAAGGCATTTGGAGATGCCTTGTTGTATTTGCTTCCATAGTTAAATATTTCATCATGTTTTTAGTGTCTCTTTTGGTATGCCTGCTTAGACTCATTTTTGGTTGATTAACACTAACATTTGTCTTTGTTTCTTGTGTTTTTGCATGCTATACAACCATAGGTTTTAGACTAACTTTGCCCATTTTGCAGAGCATCATTTGGTGAACCTGACGTGAATCCAACAATAATTTTTTTGACAACTTTTTAACTGTTTAGCTTGACACACAAGTCGCGCTTCAGCGCTTTTGTTTGCGCTTTAGCGCTATTGCCATTTAGTATTCTAGCGCTTTTGTTTCTACAATAGTGCTATTGTCCAAAGTTTAGCACTTCTATCTATAGTCTAGCACTTTTGTCTTTTTATTAGCGATTTTGTTTCTATATTAGCACTTTTGTCCTTCTGCATTAATATCCTTCTTTAGCGCTTTTGTCTATACTTTAGTGTGTTTGTGTTAAGTAGCGCTTTTGTTTTCACATAGAGTAGTGCTATTGTAACTGAACGTTGTAAAAAAGGCCTTGTAATCTATAAAATTATTTTTCTTAGGCTTGTGGAAGCCCACCATATATTCGGATTTTACTAACCTTTCGTTTCATGTGCAGGTTTTAAACTAACCCTTTTGTTGCTTAACTTCAAAATTTTCATTTGGTGCTTTAAAACTTACAAACAAATTTTGTTTTTCATGCAAGATAGGCAAACTTGAAAATTTTCATTTGGTGCTTAAAAAAAACCAACCGCAGAAACACTTCATTTTTGGTGCTCTAAAACTCACAAACAAATTTGCTTTCATTGCAAGTTAGGATTCACTTATATTTGGTGCTTAAAACAAAATAGGCAAATCTCATTTCTTGCATCAAACTTAAGGAAATTCACAGTCAACACTTCAATTTTTGTCCAAGTAAAATGAAAAATCAACTTGTCTCATTTTTCAAAATGATTTACTTCATGCATACGTGTTTCAATTTTAGTTGACCAGGATTTCAAATTCCTAGTTTACTCAAACATATTGCCTTTGAAGTTAAAAATAACATCATGGTTGTTGGAGCAACATCTCCAAATAGATAGAACATCATTGCAATGACAAGTTAAAAAGAATAAGTGTATTTTGTGTTTGGCACACTTGTGCAAAAGAGTTTGTCGAGTGGTCCTACTTCTAACACACTATCCTCTCCCTTGGCTTTTGTGGTCCTAGGTGCAAGAGAAAAGTGTTAGTAAAACTCAATTTTTTTTCTTTTTAAGAAAGGCCTGCCAAGAGACACATCACTCTTAGGAACGACCTCACGCGGTAAATCCTGTGAGCCGCTATGGAAATTGGGTGTGAGGGAAAGCTGTAGCCTTGGGTATAGTTGTTCTTACAATGTAACTTGTCTAAAGGACAAATGGGCCCCACCACAAGTTACAAGGCTCTTAAGTGAGTCACTATAGAATGAACTTATGTCCAAAAACATCAAAAATTACTAAACAACTTTAAGTAGTAGCCCACCCATTCTATTGATTAAGGATATTTATGATAAATTCAGTGCAAGAGCATAGAAGGTTTTGCTCCCAAGATACTCACCATACATATTTCCTTGAGTAGAAACATAGCTTTTTGAAAGGTTACTCGTATCCCGATAAAAGTGGTGACTCCCCCATCATAGGGATCATCTATTTGTTATGCTCATGCAAGACTTAGTATATCACATCCTTACCTGCCACGGCAGGATTCATAAGGTATGTAGTACCAAAGTCGAAGAAATATCAAGATGTGGGTTGAAATTATCGCAACTGGCCATTTGACCTTAGGGATAAAGAGTGTTTTAAGCGTTTTTCATTGTGAGTCAAGACCAGTGCAAATTGAGCCGACTTCAGGATTTGGAAACACCTAAAAATACATTTGAAGGAAAGAGTCATAAAAAGCTCAAAGGATTGGGTTGATCTAGACCCACACCTATTTGTGCCTTTTGAGGCAACATTCTTTTGTTTGTGTGCTTGCTTTGTTTTCTTATCAAAAGAAAGATCAAAAATTAGTTCCAAAAACAAGTAGTCATCCAACATAAACATTTTCAAAATACCAACAAAAGATCAAAAACAAAAAGCAAACAACAAAAGTGTCAAACTATATTACCATTCTTCACATCTTGAGAAAGAAGAATCTTCATCAACACATCAACTTGAAGAAAAGACCATTGAGCTCAAAGGCTTTTATCAAAAGGAGGAAATTTTTCTATCTTAATAGACAAATCTTTGTCTCTCATAGAACCTTCTTACATCACATGCGTCTATACCTTCAAGGGAAATCAAACAATTTTGATCAAGAATAATTAAACCGCAAAGCTTTTAATCAATATAAAGCTTTAAGTTATCATCAAAACAAGGGAGGCAAGATCAATCCTACCTTCTTTCCAGATATTTGTATCACATATAACTCAGCTAGGGTAGAACCACCAACCCCTGAACAAGAAGAGGGAGAGTTTGTTCCTTTTGTAATATAAAGTTTCTATTGAAGTTCACATATAATCCATTCCCATATTCACACATCATCAATCCATTCCAACTCTCAAAACATCAAGAGGTTTTTGTCCTAAGTTCTATTTCGATATTGCTTGAATCAAACAAAAACACATCATTTTTAGAGTGTCTCTACATCTAGGATAAACTCATCCTAAGAGGCATTTCTACACAGTTAAAACTAGTCTATGAGTGCATCCTCTCATTACTAGGTAGTTGAGTTTGCAATACATCTCAGATTTCTCTAAACCTTGTCACATCAAACTTTGTCAATCAAACACAACAAACAATTCAAGAAAGAACTTTGGTATCATCTACCTTTAGTGCTAGAGATTCATATGCAAAACACCCCACCAAACATCAATCTTTCATTCCATCATCAACTCATCATCATTTTCTTCAAACTTCAACAAAAACTTATAAACAAAATGGCTCATACCAGATCAAGGTCTAGACAACAAGAAATTGAAGAGGAAGAGGAGGAAAATATCAATGAATTCCAAGAAGCCCTTGGAGGAAACATGAATGATGAAAATCCAAGTACTCCTATTCCTGCAACAATAGAAAGGGCACAACACAACCCTCTCTTTAATAGACTTTTCGATGAAATACTCAGGGGCAATGTTGATGCTCACTTTTTAAGACTTGCTCAAGAGGGAGCTAAACTACCCTCTGACTTTGATATTGCACAACTAAGAAAAGCATTAGAATGCCAAAGTCGTAATGAGGATGAAAGAGGTCAAGATCACATCAGATATAACCTTCATCAAGGTAATCCCCACCTCCTCCTCCTCCAAATGAAATAGACATGTTGAGGCAACAAGTTGAGAATCTCTCCCAACAACTTCATAGTGGTGTAAATACCAATCAATTTTTGCTCAATGACATTTGTCCCTATCCCTTTGATAGGAATCTTCATATGCCACCTTTTCCACGAGGGTTTGAAACACCCAAGTTCAAAAAGTACCGAGGAAAAGGAGATCCTTGCAATCATGTTAGAGAATTCCATTCAGCTTGCCTCGAAGTGGCATACGAGGACACATACCTAATACGACTTTTTCTCCAAAGCTTGGGAGGAACAACCACATCATGGTTTTCCCGACTACCATGTGGAATTAGGACCTTCGAAGAACTAGTCCAGAAGTTCCTGGCACATTACTCACACAACATTGAACGTGATATCACTATGGCTGATCTGTGTAAAACTAAACAAAAACTAGGCGAGCTATTTTCAATCTTTCTGCAACGATGGCATCAAATGTCTAGCAGACGTTCTCTTCAGTTACCTGAACAAGAACTGGTGGAAATATTTATTTGATGAAATGGAATTTCACCTAGACATAAAAGACACAGACTCTTTCAATGGCATGATCACCAAAGGTTTAAAATATGAACAAGCTCTCATCAAAAAAGGACTTATCAAGATATACAATGAACCAAAGGATGGCCCTCGCCCACGCTTCAATAGTGACAAGCCTAACTTTTGGAACAAAAACAAAAATGTCATCAATGACGGGGTTGTGGATGCAAGAACTATCAAAAGTGCACAACCTGTGGTCCAATTTGCAGGACAGAACCCCACACCCAAGAATAGCACAGTTGCTCCTCCAAATCAAGGACACAACATACCTCAAGAGGAACCCAGACAGCGTCAGCAAAATTTTAAACCAAAACAAAAATACAATGAACCAAAGGATGGCCCTCGCCCACGCTTCAATAGTGAAAAGCCTAACTTTTGGAACAAAAACAAAAACATCGTCAATGACGAGGTTGTGGATGCAAGAACTATCAAAAGTGCACAACTTGTGGTCTGATTTGCAGGACAGAACCCCACACCCAAGAATAACACAGTTGCTCCTCCAAATCAAGGACACAACATACCTCAAGAGGAACCCAAACAACGTCAGCAAAATTTTAAACCAAAACGAAAATACACTCCCTTAGGGGAACCCATTGAAACAGTGTTACATCAGTTGGCTTCTCAAAATCTAGTGACCTTACCCAAAACATCAAATTATGAACCCCAGGTAAAACCTTCATAGTGGAGGGATATTGAACATTGCGATTTCCATCAAGGAAAAGGGCATAAGACAAGCAATTGTCACATATTGAAAGATCTTATTCAAGATCTTATTGACCAAGGTGAAATCAAAATCGAAGGACATGACCCAAAGACAACAAACAATGATCATCTCATGTTTAAAAATCCACTTCCATCACAAGATCAAAGGGGTCCTTCCACTTCAAAGAGAAACACAGACACCGCTGATTATACACAAGCCACGTATAATTACACTGTGAATCACCTATATGAGGCCAGTGAATAAATTGCAACTATTACCATCAAAACTCCCAACTCCACCTGCAATGTTGTTACACGTCACGACAAGATTACCATAAAAGTAGCTCCACAAGGCACCCCATCTACACCAAAGTAGTATAACCTCATGGATCAATTAGATAAAATGCCTGCACTAATATCTATCTTAGAGCTATTGCGCCTATCCCCATCTCATAAAACAATCTTGGATCAAGCTCTCCAAGAGGCATCAGTTCCTACAAACCTAAACATAGATCAATTCCAAGCTATGGTTGGCAATCTAAGGTCATCACCTTGTCTCACTTTCTCTGAAGTGACAACACATCCTTCCAGTAACCTCATAATGCCTCACTCCACATTGAAGGGTTTATCAACCAACATAGGATCAAGCGAGTCTTGATTGACAATGGAGCAGGCTTGAATATCTATAAACTACAATTGGTCACAACATTGGGATATGCAATTGAATCAGTGGATCCCCGCAAGAAGATAACAAGCAAAGCCTATGATGATACAGAGCGTTCATCCAAAGGAGTTGTTGTGCTACCGATCCGAGAAGGTCCAGTCATGAAACACATCATCTGTCAAGTTTTGGACCTTCCTTTGCCCTACAATTTATTGTAAGGAAGACATTGGATACACGCCATGCAAGTCGTTCCATCCACCTACCATCAGTGTATCAAGTTCCCGCATAATGGTGTGGAAATTACAATCCTGGGAGATGCAAACCCCTTTGCATATTGTCATAATATAATTCATCAACTAGAGATTATTGTTCTTAACAACAGAGAAGCCATCTCATCCACCTCATATGTAAGTCTAGCCTCTCTTTCCAGTTGAAACACCACTATACCCAAGCAAGAGAAGCTCAAGATAAAAATAGCAGAGGAAGGTCCTGGGGAGTACAATTTGAGCCAACTCTTTTGTGTTGGACAAATGCCTGCTTCTCCTAGAACTCATGGTAAACCTCAACGGTTACTTCAAACACCACTGATCAAGCCAGCATGTACTTTAACATCATTCATCCTTTGAAAGAGTCAAGAAGAAGAAACCAGAGATGAGGACTTAGCAGAATGGATCTATAAAGACCCAATCACCACGAAATTCCCACAAGCTAAGCTTCCCATAGATCAGTATGGAAAAGGCCTTCTCATTATGCAAAGAATGGGTTATGATGGTCAGAGTGCTTTGGGACCTTACAACCAAGGACAACATGAACCGCTACAGCCGGAATTAAATCCCAAAGATAACACAGGATTAGGCTTTCAAAAGGAGATCCTTACTAAACTCAGATTCAAAGGGAAACCCAGCAAACCACTATATCAACCTATTACAAAGAGATCACCTTTGATTATATCAGCAGCACCACGCACCACACCAATTGCCCCACTGAGGCTAAAAATCCCGACAATATCATCTACAGCACCAATTATCCCACCAATCAAACCAGCAACCCCATCAGTAGCAACAATAACATCCATAGCACCCTTAGCAGCAGCAACTATATCAGAATTCTCAGCAATATCGACAACAAAGGCAATTCCAACAGAAGCAGCAAATTCAACACTACCAATACTCCCTGTATCGGATTCATTGATCCTTATAATTCTTCCTGCAGCACCGATCATTTCATCTACAATGGTACATCAACCAATCACACCTGCAATGTTTATAAACAAAGGATATCCCAGTATGGTATAGTAATCAGATACTGGAAAGTGACTCAGAGACTAACTCACATGAGTGGTAATTTGATTTCATCCAGCTTAATACTTCAGATTAGGAAGACACATCACTACCTCCACCTCGCAAAGACATCTTTATTTACAGAGAAGCGTAGATAAAGACCTCTTGGATTCATGAACTGGAAACTTCTTCCACAGACCCTATGTCACATCCTACACCTGATTCTAACAAGGAGAGTACCATCAACGACCTTCACCACAACATCTTAATCCATCTAGAACTCATCGAATGGAACCAACCTAATCCCCTATGTCTTGACCATTTCCAAAACGATGAGGCAATCATTGACTTTTTGGAACTACAGGATAACATACCAAGTAGGGATCACAAAGTTGGATTCTCCATTGAACTCAATAGCGCAGCATACTTTGGGGTGGATGCCAAACCTTTCAGCTACAAAAAT
The DNA here is from genome assembly GCF_030272615.1 of Cryptomeria japonica. Lineage (NCBI taxonomy): Eukaryota > Viridiplantae > Streptophyta > Pinopsida > Cupressales > Cupressaceae > Cryptomeria > Cryptomeria japonica. The sequence continues at coordinate 493,603,209 of NC_081408.1, forward strand.
ATAACAATAAAACATGGATCTTCCAGTGAAAACCACACTGTGGCACTGTTTGATCCGACAAAAGTAAAAAGAAAGAGCGTATCTAATGGTGAAAACCTCTCTAAGGCGCCTGAGGATGAAAGGTTTGAAATTCTCCCCTCTAGGACACAGTAGGAACAATCAACAATTCTCATCGAGGAAACAAAAGAATAAAACATGGGGACTCCTGAAACTCCTCACCACATACATCTAGCATCTCTTTTAACTCTAGAGGAACAGCCTAAGTTTGTTGAATTCTTCCAGAAGCATCAGATTAATATTACATGGTCATATGCAGACATGTTTGGTCTTGATCTGGATTTAGTCATGCATCACCTCACCATAGCAGAAGTAGCTAAACCTGTCAAACAAAAGCTTCGCAAGATGCACCCCCAGATTGCGGTGCTAGTCAAAGCAGATTTTAAGAAACTCCTGGATGTTGGTTTCATTAGACCAATTGATTATGCAGATTGGATATCCAATATTATGCCTATCGGCAAACCAAATGGGGGCATCCATATTTGCACTGACTTAAGAGATCTGAACAAGGCATGTCCTAAAGATGACTTCCCCCTACCAAACATTGACATAATCATGGACCTAACAGCAGGACATGCCATGCTTTCCCTCATGGATGGCTTTTCAGGGTACAACCAGATAAAGATCGCACCAGAAGATCAACATAAGATGGCCTTCACATGTCCATGGGGAACATACTGCTAGAATGTAATGCCTTTTGGTCTAAAGAATGCAGGAGCGACCTATCAAAGAGCAATGACCACCATCTTTCATGACATGATGTATACCATAATGGAAGATTATGTTGATGACACACCTATTACACAAAAACATCCACTTTCAGTGGGATGCCAAATACCAGCAAGCATTCCGGATGCTTAAAGACTATCTCATGAATACACCATTGTTGATCCCACCAAATCTGAGTAGACCTCTATTTCTCTATATTTTAGCAACAAATACAACATTGGGTGTACTATTGGCACAAAACAATGTAGAAGGGAAAGAGTGTGTTATTTACTACATCTCTCGCATACTGGTTGGCTATGAACTCAATTACACACCTATTAAGCGAGCTTTCCTAGTAGTAATCTTGGCAGCCACTAAATTTAGGCACTATCTATTGACACATAAAGTACAGCTCATTGCAAAGATTGATCCACTCAAGTACTTACTCAGCAAAGTAGCATTGACAGGCCGCTTGGCCAAATGGGTGACGATTCTAAGTGAATTTGACATTGAGTATGTGGATCGTAAGGCTATCAAGGGCCAAGTTATTGCAAATCAGTTGGTCGATGCACCCCTCATAGGCAATCATCCTCTTATTTCCAATTTCCAGATGAAGAGATATTCATGATTATAGCAGCACAACCATGGAAACTATACTTTGATGGTTCATACACTAGGCATGGCTCGGGGGCAGGCATTCTGTTTATCACACCTCAAGGTGACAGCATCCCGAAGTCTTACCGGCTCACATTTCCATGCACAAACAACATAGCTAAATATGAGGCCTTGATCATAGGACTCAGGCTATCCATACAATGCAAATTGAAAGAGTTACAAATATATGGAGACTCACAACTGGTCATCCGACAAGTAACAGATGAATATCAGACCAAGGATGACAAACTCATGCCGTAAAAACAAATGGTGGACAATTTAAAGGCATCATTCACTACTATCACCTTTGAGTAGATACCAAGAGATCAGAAACAAGTTACTGACGCTATGGCTACCATTGCATCTCTCCTAGATCTTCCACAGAATTCAACACTCTATGAGTTCTTGGTAGAACAGCTTTGGATTCCCGCTTATGATATCCCCTAATCCAAGATGATATGTCGCTTGTCAGTTCTGAATCCGCATGGTATGGTGAGTTCTACACCTACCTCTGTGATCACACACTTCCTCCTGACCAATCAAATAACCAACGTAAAACCTTCATTTGCCAAACCGCTTGATATACCATTATTGTTGAAACCCTATACCGACGTAGTCTTGATGGTACTCTCCTTCAATGTTTGGAATAGGATGAGATAATAAAGGCCTTGGAAGAGGTACATGAAGGAATTTGTGGAACTCATGCCAGTGGTCCTTCAATATCCAAGAAGATCATACGCGCTGGATACTATTGGCCATCCATGGAAAAAGACTCCTATTATTTTACTAGAAAATGCAAGAAATGCCAAGCTCATGGAGACCTGATACATGCACTAACATAGGAATTGCAACCAATCACAACACCATGGCCCTTTTGTCAATGGGGACTTGACCTTGTGGGTAAAATCCATCCATCTTCATCCAACGGCCACAAGTTCATCATTACCGCCACCGAATACTTCACAAAGTGGATCGAAGTTGTTCCACTTACCCAAGTCACCGGCAAGCAGATCGCCTCATTCATCCTTAATTACATCATCTGCCGGTATGGTGTACCCATGTCCATCATCACAGATAATGGTCTTCCTTTCAAACATCAAGATGTTCGTGAGCTCAGTGAGAAGTTTCATATCCAACAGTACTTTTCCACTCCCTATTACCCACAAGGAAATGGTCAGGCTGAAGCATCAAACAAAAACATATTAAGAATCCTCAAGAAGATAGTCAATGATGTCGATCATGATTGGCATGTTCAATTGAATCCAACACTATGGGCATATCGAACTAGCATTCGAACCCCTATAGGTGCAACTCCCTACTCGCTAGTCTATGGAGTAGAAGCCATCCTTCCTATTGAGGTTGAGATACCATCTCTATGAGTTTCCTTGCATAATCTCATAGATGATGAAGCATATAGAGTCTCACGTCTCCAAGATTTAGAGATACTTGATGAGAAATGACAAGCTGCATACAATCACCTCAAAGCCTATCAGCAGCGGATGAGCCGAAGCTATAATCATCGAGTTAGACCACGCACATTTGAGGTAGGTGATCTTGTTCTTCGAGAGAATCCGCATAACCAACCAAACAACCTTGCATTCATCTATCATAGTCACATCATCATTGCATTACATTTAGTTGCATTTGCATAAGCCTAGTTCATTATCATTTACTTGCATGTAGGTTTATTAAAATATTAAATCTTGATTAGCGTGCATTTAATATCATTTAGTTACATTTTATACATATAGTTCATTCTCATTTACTTACATTAGTATCATTATATCATTTCATCATTGCATAATCGTGACATTTAGATTCATTTATACGATAAAATTATCTTTGTTTGCATTTACTACCATGATTAACCATTACAGATGCATTCAATACCATTTAAGATTCATTAAAAATGCATTCATTATCCTTTTAATTGCATTAAGGTGCAGTTATTTGTTACCCATGAGTTGCATTATCATTTCACTTCATCATATTTTTCGCCATTTAGAATCATAACAAAACCATTTGTCTCAACATTGGTTCATACATTAGACATATGCATTCATTTGGAAATCATCATTTAAACATTTGTACTTTACATTTGTTTATCCATATCACATTCATCTAAAAACCATATACATTCATTTACATAAATAAAGCATTCATTCAACACATTGCATTAACATCATTGCATATCATTATTTCATCATTGTATCAACATCAAGCACAAGATCCTGTCTATATCATCATTAGCATCATTTAACTATGCATACATCATCATCATGGCATTGCCCACATAAGGCATGCCATCAACAAATCAAGCACATCAACCTGCATCCATATGTTAGCATCCCATTCATACAACATACATATAAACATCATGTAGGAATAAATCATCATGAAACATGCATATAGGAATCATCTCATCAACTCATACATAAACCAAAAACAACTATCCATCTAAGCATAAATCATAAGATCATCATCTTGCATAACATCTATACATATCATCAAAATGCATATCAACACAAAAATATGGGATCTCCTCATATATCATATCATATCATCAAAAACATACATGTATCAGAGTACAATGAAGTCCAAAATATCAACTACCAAGAGCCATCCAAGACCCAGTCCAAAATGACAATGTAAAAGCATACAAGAATGTCCTCTCATATACCACTTTGACCAGATGTTGCACCACCATCACCACCTTCTCCCCCACTACCCCCTGCACCACCTAACCTATCTCGTCGTGGAGGACCCATCACACCCCCACTACTTTGCATCCTTTGAGACCGCTTTGATCTCTCTCGACACATCTGTGAATAACTCAGTGTCCGTCGACTAGATGGCACCTCCTTCTCATACAAGCCCTGCCAGTAATCAACCTTTGCACCTACTCTTCGTACCTCCCTCACCAATGCATCCATAGAAGGCCCTTGTCCCTGTACTCCCTCCAAGGGCCGCACTCTCTCTTGTAACTGGATCACCCTATCCATGGCCTGATCTCTCTCCCGCAACACTACAGTCAGCTCTGACTCTCCTGCAAACAATTGCACATCTCTAGCAGCCACCTCTACCTCCATATCCTCTAGTCGAGTCTACAAAAATAGTATCATATGGTCCCACAGATCTCCACCTATAGCTCCCTCCCCCATATCCATAGGTGCCTCTCTAGTGGCTCCCTCTCCAGTAGCTCCCTCCCCTATATCCATAGGTGCATGTCCCTCACCTACATCCCTGCCACCTAGTCTCATGCCTCCCTGCATCAAAGGTCCCTGAGATAGCCACAATGGTTGCCCACCTCTCCCTCTCTGCTGTAATCATCCACCACCCCCACCTCCACCTCTGAATCTACCACCTCCTCCAAAAACTCCACCCCCTCCTCCTCCTCCACCATCACCACCTACTCCATGCCCACCACCACCATCCCCTCCCTCGTCCACCTACTACTTCACAACCTCCTCTCCTCCTCTGTCTCCGTCCCCTCTCCTCCTCAAAATATGGAATTGAATCTGTTGGATCTGATATCTGAGGAATTGGATGTGCCGCAATATACTGAGTGTACTCCTCTGACACCCCTGCATCTACCACCCCCGACCTTATATGCCATGGTCTCGCCTATAATGTGTGGAACTCTGCCAATGCCTGATCATAAGGTAACACTAGCCCCCATAAGTACCTCTCTCGTACCACCCGTGCATACTCTCCCGATCCACTAGGCAATACCTTCCGCCGCCCAAACTATCTCAATACTCTACCCCGAAGCTGTCTCTCCACATTGTAGGTTGTCCTACCAATGAGGTATCGTGTCATAAACACATACGACAATGCCTCTGCATCATCCTCCCAGGGCTCACACTCAATATACAGACTCTAGATCATTGTATCCAAATCATCCAGTGCTTGTCGCCACCACTCTAACTTCCCCAAGTGAGGTTAACTCATCATATCTCCGTACATGTACACATATGGTTGGTCCACTTCTCAGAATCTCATACTAACTGGTCGGGTAATAGGTAAGTGCTCCCATGCCCAAATATGAAGCAGAGTGATCCCCACTCCCAATGAGCCCACCCCTCGGTATGCTACCTCATGAAGATCCCAATATAAGTGTGATAGCACGCATGGTCCCCATGCAAACCAGGTCCCCTCTGTCATCATTTGCTCGATCACCTGACCCCAACCAACAGCAAGTCCATGCGATCATCGATCTGGACATAGCAGTCCCCCAACAATCCCTAATAGCACTGGTGGCAATGGCTCATACAAGGCTGCTATATCCTCCTAGGCTATCGATCTATCATCAATGAAGACATCCTCATCAAAAAATATATACACTATTGTTGTCCCCCACACTCAGTCATATGTCACTAGCTCTCCTCGAATGGGAATGTGCAGGATGCGCCATACATCCTCCAGTGTCACTGTCATCTCCCCCTGCGCCAAGTGCAACATGCATGTCTCACTATGCCATCGCTCTGTCAATGTTGTGATCAACCCGCGATTTGTCTGAATCATGGGCATATCCATAACATCATACAGGCTTGTTGCTGCAATGCAATCTACCTCAGCCTATGTCAATCGATCATGTAGCACCTGTGTGGCGGGATGCCTCTTGCGCATCTGTAAGACACGAAGATCCTCCTACACATGTGCATCGACCATCATCATCAGTTGTTTTGCTTCAAACTTTCTTAATTTTAAACCTAGACTATCAACAGATACTTTGATCAAGTATCTTCGAGTCTCAATAGGTACGCAATCATGGCACACCTAGACTACAACAGACATTTATCCTAAATGACCTAAGTCTCATCAGGGTTGCTATGGTTCAAAAAAACTCTCACCTCACATCTCCATCCATCCATCATTGGCATCAGGAGATTCTTGTTCAAACACACTAGGGCATCTATTTTCCTAAACAAAAATGTTATTTTGAACACAACAGTGCTAATATGCTTGCAAAAGCACTAAATCAACTATGCAATAGCGCTGAGTCAACAATAGAGCTACATTGACTATACAATAGCACCACCTCACAACAACAGCGCTCAATCAACTACTCAATAGCGCTAAACAAATAAAAACGCTAAAGCAGCTATGCAATAGCACTACTTTTGACAACAACGCTAAAACCACTATGCAATAGTGCTATAGCGGCACAATAGCACTAATTTACTTGACAATAGCGCCAAAACATCGTTTTAGCACTATTGTGTTGACTCAACTTGGACCAAGCCAAAAACGCACCAAAAATGCATGAAATTCAAATTTTCAAATTCACATAGTGGTGGTCCGTAGTCATCTGGCTGCTAGAATCAACAGACTCACTCTAATCAGTGTTCTACTATGGGCATCGGCATCCTGATTGTTGTTTGTTCTTCCAAAAGGTCACTATCAGAGCTTCAATTTCACTATGGACGAGAATGCAAATGAGCCTGTTTTCACCTCTTTCCCCCCATATATACCCTTCGTCATAACCCTAATTTTACCTCGCTCACTGTCGTGGTCCCCGTGAACTTCTCAAGCCTCCTTTTTCTTCATTTTATCTCCGATTTCTTCTATTTTTCACCAGTATTGCTAAATTCTTCTCTTCTACCACCCCGCCAATTTTCATTCTTTTTCAAGAGATCGCCCGATTTTTTGAAATTTTTCGGCCCATCTCTCGAAGGGGCATACCACCCATTAAATTAACATTTTATGGGGCATATTTCTTCACACCTATTTTTCTTTCTTTGAAATGACGCGATAAACCGCACCATCTCAAAGAGGGGCAAATGTAGTCACATTAATCTGTCCATTTTAATTAAATAAATATTTGTTATTTATTTGATTAAAAAAACCCACTAGCCATCAGTTAATTAAATTAACATTTAATTAATTCATCTCCAAACATTCTTCTATTAATTAAATAAATTATTCAAATTTTTTTAATTAATTCATTAAACCAAAATCACAATCAATTAAATGAATAAATCTTATTTATTCAATTTAACCCTCTTTCCTCTTTTAAATAAATTAAATAAAACATTTATTTAAATCATTCACCCCCCCACTTGCATTTTCTTACAAATGCAAGTTGCAACCACAAGTTGAAATAAATTAATTTTATTTTAATAAAAATCCTATTTTCCCTCACCCACCAAATTCACTTGCAATCCTAACCCCCTTCTAGATTCTTCTAAACCCTTCTTAATTAGCCTAATCCATCCCCTAATTATTGTCACATTCCTAAGCAACTTGGAGTCACTTCTCAAAGACTTCAAAGTCTTTGAAAAGCATTAAATGCTTTGTGTGTTCAACAATTTAACCTCTAAAGTCTTCCAAACCACTAATGGCTCTTACATGACCATTTATGGTTAACCCCTAACTCAACCCTCATGTGAACCATGTGTCTTCTCAAGCTTTTATTGCTTTGACCATGGTTATCCCTTTAACCTTTGTACAAGAGTTTATCCATTGGATAAAAGCATTATTCTTTGGATAATGATTTTATTCACTCAACCCAACCTTAACCTTAACTCCCAAGTTAACTCTCAGGTCATGTCAAGCATTTAATGCTTCTTCCCTCTCCTCTCAACCCCTCTCATGTTGACACTTGTCAACCTGGGATTGGGTTGAAATCCCTCACATGGATTGAATATCATTCAATCCTGACCCTTGTTGAGATTACTCAATCTCAACCATCCATTGCTCCATTTTTTCTATAAATAGAGCCCATTTCTTCATAATCCAGATCCTGAAAACTTGTATGCATTTACATTATAGTCATTTTTAGAGAGCATTTAGCATAAATCAATCATGTTCACTCTTTTGGTTTAAAATCAACACTAGCTAATTAGATAAATCTCTCATTTTAGCTTTTGTTCACATTTGCATGACATTTTAGATTAATCATCATTTCAATCTTGAATCTTCATAAGGCATCCATAGTGCAAAAAGCTACTGAGAGCTACACTAATTTGGAACTTGGAGAGGAGAGGAACAAGGGAGAAGGAGCTAAGAGCATGGTAGAAGGCATTTGGAGATGCCTTGTTGTATTTGCTTCCATAGTTAAATATTTCATCATGTTTTTAGTGTCTCTTTTGGTATGCTTGCTTAGACTTGTTTTTGGTTGATTAACACTAACATTTGTCTTTGTTTCTTGTGTTTTTGTGTGTTATACGACCACAGGTTTTAGACTAACTTTATCCATTTTGCAAAGCATCAGGTCCTATTTTGATTGGCAACACCACATTTACTTTAGAAGAGCACTCTACTTCATCATAAGCCTTAATGGTTATCTTCTTTGGATCTATTACCTTTTCTGAATATCCCAAAGCTTTTATCAAAATTAATGCACAAATGTTTAAGCCCGCTCCTCAATCTATGAGTACACGTTTGACACGAGTTTTATTAATGGCAACTTCAACATGTAAAGGAGCATTGTGAGGATGTTGCAAGGACGCGTCATCATTTTCAGAAAATGATAAGCAATGAGGGGCTATAAGGTGTCCCACCATGTTTTGGAACTGATCCACATCCAAGTCTTTTGGAACTCTTGTTTCCACTAAAGTTTTTTCCAAAATTTCCTTATGCATAGGTGAAACTTTGAGAAGTTCCAAAATTGATATTTGAGCGAGTATTCTTTGTAATTGCTCTACTAAATTGTATTGTTGTGAAGTGGATGTTGAGTCTTTTATTATACCCGAAAAGGTGACCTTTGTTTTGCTTCTCGTAATGATATTGATTGGCTCTAAAGGTGCATTATCTTTAACAATGATGACATTTACCACATCATCATATGTATAAGTTTAGTTCAGTTTGGCTTTTCCTTTGTCATCTTTTAATTGGGATGGTTCACCTTTGTCATAATTCGAGAGTGGGGTTTTGAAAGCTAGGTGTGATTCGTTTGTCTTATGGCTATCCACTGTGATGGTTCCATTATCAATTAGATCCTGGATAAGGTGTTTCAATCTCTGACAATCATTTGTTTGGTGTCCTTTATTCTGATGGTAATTACAAAAATGATTGTCATTCCACCAATTAGGCTTGGCTGGTGGTTCATAACTTCTTGCTTCAGGTAAAACAATTAGCTTGTTTGCAAGAAGAGTTTTTAAAGTTGATTCTAATGGTTCTCCAATGTTTGTGAATTTTTTGCAAGGATTGGAGAAGAAAGACTTGGCTTTATTGCTTTCTTGATTGTTATTGTTTGGGATTTGACTTGATAAATTAAAAATTGGTTGTTGTTTCATAGCACCATTGTCGTCATTTCCTCTATTGATGACATTCATATTCTTTGACCAGAATTTGGGTTTGTCATTGTTGTTGTTGTTGTTGGTGGTGTAAGAGTTATTGTAAATTTTTAGCTCTCCTTTCTTTACCATCGCATCTTCTATTTTCAGACCATTCTCATTCATCTTGGCGAAGGAAGGAGGACATTGCATTTTTAGTTGATAACTCATTTCACTGATAAGATTATCAATGAATATGTCCATCTTTTCTTGATCAGGTACATCTGTTGGATACCTATTAAACGTTCATTTCCATCGTTGCAAGAAGATCATAAGATTCACCATTCTTTTGTTTAACATTGCATAAATCCAGCATTGTTATCTCATTCCTTACATTGTAGGAATATTGTGAAATAAATCTATTCACGAGTTCTTCAAAAGATTTGATTTCGGATGGTAATCTTGAAAACCATTCCATTGATTGCCCATTTAAAATCCTAGGGAAAAGACGCATTAGGTAAGTTTCATCATGCCCATTTAAACTCCCTAATGTGATCCCAAGGATCATATTTTCCATCGTATTTGTCATATTTAGGGATCTCGCAATGTTGTGGAAATGGTGCCATATTCAATTTTTTATCGAAAGGATATGGGCATATATCTTCTAATGAATACTTCTTGGAGCTTGTTCCCTTTTGCATATCTTGTATCTATTGTTGTAGAGTTTGCATTTGTTGAGTGATTTTTAACAACAGATTATCCATATAGTTTCTCCTTGTTTCTTCGTAAGTTCTTTTATCACTACGCTCTTTTCTTGTGTCATCTTGTTCTTTTCTTGTCTCTTCATGACTTTCTTTGTTTACATCTTCGTTATTTGGATCATCTGCATTTTGGGTGTTACTTGTCTCCGCATCTTGTTTCAAGCTTTCTATGTTAAAGTCTTGTGGCAATTTAGCTCCTGATTTTGCCAACATCAAAAGATATTTCTCTTTTTGTTTTGCCAATAATTTTTCCATTAGTCTACCAAATTTGAAATCTTGCTCAAGGTCTCTGATGGTTCTATTGACTAATTTTTCATCAACGGCGGTATACCCAAAAGTTTGGAATATCGGATTATCTTCTTCCTCCATTTGTTTTTGTTGTTTTCTAAGTTGTTCGTATTGAGCTCTGGTCCAAACTGGCATGTGATTGTTTCAAAAACATTGAAGTTTCCAAAGGACAACTCAATAAGTGATTTTTGGTTTAGGAAGATGTGCTTTGTTGATTTTACCACTATTGTTTGTTCGTTATGATAAAGCGTCTCTTTGTTGAAAAGAATGTCTTTGCAAAATTTCTCAGTCAAATTCTGTCCCGCAGCCACGTAAATAGTGATGAAAACAGTGTAGGAATGTCCTATGTTTTAATAAGATCTTGCGATTGATATACAAGAATCTTATTCTTTTCTGGGTAGCTTTATAACTAGGTTTTATTTTCTTAAGGCGATACTTAAAAGTCATATAAGCATCTGATAGTTTACAAGTTTTTTTGATTCCAATGGTGGTGCAATTCTGATTTTGATATGACCTAGGTTCAAAATAAGAAAGATATATCCAAGATAATGAACACGAGATGAATTGATCAAGCTTCGTGATAGAGAATTTCATATATCCTGATGAGAGACTTGACAATGATGTTGATTTTTTTGCACTTTAAAATGTTTGAATCAATAGCTTGTTGAATGTTTATGCTTATGGAAACCTTTCGGAAATAGCATGTTGGATTAGTGACCCAGTTGTTGAACTAGTTTGAAAATGTGTGATAGTTTAGAGACAAATCTACTCAAGAAGTGTTTTGATACTGATGTTAAAATTTTGGTTTGATATGGTTTTTAGATGTGAAAAAGCTTTTGTGCTAACTCTTGTGGTAAAGAGTGTTAACTTATGGGATAAAAGCATTGTTTTGCTGTTTGAAAGCATTATTCTGATTATGTTTCAAGGATTCTTCTCAAATCCTTCAGCAAGTTGCTGGATTTTCGCTCATTTATTTTTTTTAGATGATGATTTTCTCAAATTTTTGACCATTTTGAAATGTCATAGACATAGAAGACACAATGTTTTTGAAAAACAAAATGCATAAGCAAGTACAAATCCTATGGCAGGCTGAGACAATATTTGTTGAATCTCACATGGGGTTTCCCCCGAGGCTATGCTATTCAAATTAGATTTTTAGATGCTTGACCCCATTGGCTCCACCCTCGGCACTCACTTCTCTGAGGCAGCCAAGCACCAGTTTCTATGAAAACTCCCCATAGAAAACTTTATATTTCTACTAAGAACTGTATGTGTGTGAGTCGCTTCAGAGGTTCAACCTCCTGCGCCAGCAACTAGAAGGATTTTGGCAACTAGTACAAGTGGTTTTTAGTAAAGGCTTCGAGTCATGTGGCCATACGTGCGACACTTTCAGCTCTATAAATAGAAAAGGTTCCTAGCCTATAGAGGTTACACTCCATAGGGTTTATGGGGAAACATAGTGTCGAATGAACTTATCAGCACATGTTTCTTGTGACTTTTGTCACAAACACGATTTATTTAGAGTGGATTGGAAGGACTCTGTATTATCCTGTTTCCACTTTAGGTCGTTCCCCTCTCATTGGCCCCCTCAAGGCAGCTCAGGAAGGTAGGCCCTCTAAAGGTTATACATAAAAGAAAGTAGGTCTGGTTTTCTGATCACCGTATGACGGTGAGAGCATACTTACCTACTACTTCATCAAGCATGGAAAACACAAGTCCATTTTAGCTTTTGTAAAATCTATGTGCAACTATTTTAAAGAAGTCACTCAAAAATGCAAGTTGCATGCTGTTAATTTATCCCCCTTAGTTAAGCTAAATGAGCATGACAAGATGTGTTACTTTCCAAATTAGAACTCTTAATTAACTAGGTGAGGAAATGCATGAAATTTGTTTTAAAATAACCCTGCACATGCATGTCAGTAGTTTGAAAAATTTAAGTTCTTGGACATACGGACCTGCAAGAAAATTTTGTCAGTTGCAAATAAAAGTGCTATCCTAACAAATGTGTTGTCTTTCACTTCAAAAGTGCTAACCTAAATGACAAAAGCGCTAACCTGAAACACAAAAACGTTGCTCTGTGGACTAAGAAGTGAGAATTCTCTGACAAACGTGTTAACCAAACTAACAAATGTGCGAACCTGAAGGACAAAACCATTGTTATGAAGATTAAATGCGTTGATTTACAGACAAAAGTGCTAACTTAAATGACAAATGCGCTAACCTAAAGGACAAAAGAGCTAACCTATCAATAAAGGCACTATCAGAACTCACACAGGCATGAATCTGTATTACAAATGTGTTAAATTTGTTTTTTGCGAGAATTAGATAGGATATTAGAAAGAATATGCAAGGCTCTGAGCCCCATGGTGGGTGACGACTTGAAGTTCATCATCAGAATACTACCTGCAACATGTTAGTTTCACAAAATACAAAACAAATGCCATAGGAAATCCAAACTCAACCAATGAAACTACATGAAATTGATATTAAAATAAAAACACTATTATTACCTTCATGATTTAAGTCTCATTGTGTCTTAACTCCATTGTTCCTAGTTGCAGATGGTGTGCTCTCAGACAAACACTGAGAGCTTCCAAGATGGCATATGAAGAATGGACTAATAACTAATAGTTAACTGATACTACGATATGCAATGCTAAAATGACTATGCTAAATGATTATGCTATTTGCTTCAAGATTAAAACTCAAGGATGCATAAGTTTTCACAAATGATTAGCTTGAAAACTCACTTGAAGACTAACTTGAAGACTAACTCTGTCTCAACTCAAACTCTTGAGTTTATAGACTTTGAGAGGATAAGATGATGTGGCCTGGATCAACGGTCATGATCAGATCTACAGATTTGGATGGGTGTGAGCAAAGGTGAAGGTTGAGAGAAAGGGAGAAGGAGAAGACAAGTGTCACTCATATCACCCTGATTGGGTTGTTGACTGAGAGAATCTAGGGATGGTTGGAGAATATTTAGGCATGAGAGGACAAGTGGACTCAAGTCCTTCCTAAGATGTAGGGATGTTGGAGAGAATATAGAAGGAGGTTATGAAATATGTGTATGTACACAATATTTCATTTAGTTTGGAGGTTGGAGATAAATGATGAATTAATATTTAATAAATATTAATATCTTTAGCCACATGATTGATGAGTTGGCAATAAAAAGATGAAGTGGAGATCGAAGGTGAGTTGGAAAAGAGATTAAATAATTAAGAAAATATTTAATATTTGAGACTATAGGATAGAAGAATAACCATTAAATATTAGATATTCAAATTATTGGAGGAAATAATTAAATATTTAGATAGTCAATTAATTGATCAGAAGAATAATTAAATATTAGATATTTAATTAATTGGAGGAATAGGATAGATGAATTAATTAATAAAATATTTATTAAATTAATTAATAGAAAGACACGAAATGAATTAAATAAATTAACTATTTAATAGAAGAATAAATATTAAAATTTAATCACTCATAGCCATTTTTATGTGTATACATAAGCAGGTAAAGAATACTGGCCAAAGACAAAATGCAAGGTTTGTGAGTTGTTTCAATTGACCCATATTTTGCAATATGGTATTCAACATAGGATATTTAGGTGGAGGAGCACCAGGCACACCACCACCTCCACCAATACTAACATGATGGCCAATACCACCACCAGGGGAAATATTAGCACCCATGCCAACAATGACAGAAGTCATATGAGTCGCAGTAGAGGCGGTGGTGGAGTTACTAGACATGCCAGTGTAACCCAAGGGAATGGTAGAAGCATTGATCCTAGGGATAGTGGGTGTTGATTCAACCATGTGTATTGTCATCCCAGGTATGTCAACACCAATTTGAGAACCATAAGCGTCAAACTAATTGTCTTGGGGAGGAGTACTTCCTAGGAGCACATGACTCTTAACAATCAAAGATAATGTCCTCAACATCTCCAAGCCTCTTCTATTTGAAATCAACATGTCTCTCAAGGTATTCACGACATTTCCAACCTGATGAAGGACATTCTCTCAATTTAAGAAATCTTTAAAATCTCTCAAGTTCTCCTCTAACATATGAATCTGGTCAAACTCAATAGTGATGGTGGAGTCATGATCTATACCAGGAGGAGAATATGGGGGATATTTTGTTGGGGTGTTATTCCAAGAATTAGATCATGAACTAGATGGAGAATTACCCCTTGTCAAAATGGTCCTAATATGTGAGAGGCCATAAATTAATTTGGATTGAGAAGCGGTTCATTAAACATTGTATCTGGCCAAGGAGGACTGTAACAATTTGGAGGAATGCTCTTGCTAGTAGTCCTTCTTACAACGTCCCCTATGGTAGTCTAGGTCATAAAGCTCATAGACAAGCTCTACAACACTTTGACCACTCTATGAGGGTACTATAATGGTCTCACGATACTTGGTGATAAAAGGAACTTTGTTTAAATTTGTTTTATTATATTTTTTAATTTTAATTTCAAAACTTTATAACCACTCACACACACACAATGAGATAATTAAAAATGCAATTTGATCACGTCAGGTTCACCAAAATATAGAAATGGGATTTTCTACTCTTGAAGTGATGAACTTCAAGGAACAAACCAACTGTTGCTCTACCTCACTTTATCAGTGCTCTAGTGAGCTAGGGGATACGATATTCTAAAACTAAATGAATAAGCCATAGAGACCTCTGAATAACCTCTGGTGAGCCTTTGTTTCTAGGATGAATATGTAGAACTGGGACACCAATGTGGTGCGCTAACGTCCAACATGGGCAGAGTATGAAATTCATACGATTGTGGATATAACAAAATAAATAAACTAATAACACTATGTTGAATAAAATAAATAGTACGAAATGACAACAACTAAAATGGACAGAAAGAGATGAAGGAAGCTTACAATTGATCCACAATTGAAGCCTCCAGTAATGTAATCTCCTTCTCTCAATCACAGACTTGCACACAAGCAAAAAGGGAAAATGTTGGGGTTGTGTTAAGAGGACTACCTTTGTCAAACCCTCGTTTTGGTGTTTCCACCTCCATGAACAACCAAGATAATAGCCACGAATGAAAGGAAAATGATAAATATAGAAGTAAACAATTAAGATATACATATGCTAGATGGAAATAATAGGCGTGCAAGTAATCAAAGAGAGAAATATATCCCCTTTAGGATTCAAGAAACTATCACCCCGAAGAATAGAGCCAAGCATCAATAATTCTCTAAAAACTATGATAATAGTGATCTTCAAATGCTGGAAAAACTTGTGAAAGATGAAGTATAGGATGCCAAAATCTCCAGAAGTCTTCAAATGATCAGGAAGTCTCAAAATAATCTCAAATGAGTGAGACATAAAGTCCAAGGAAGAATCCTGACATTGGTGGTAGTGGATACTCCTCCAAGCATAGGTGTAATGCTCAAATGACCACCTATGGATTGACATATTCGTGGGACGCTCGTGTAGTGCATGAACGTCTATGCAGTGCGCTAGTGTCCATAATCCAAATGGTCAGCATGGTCCGGAAAAGGCCATATTCTAAGCTAACAAGGCAATCCATGTGGACAAAAGGACAAGGAGATGAAGAATGACTCCAATCGGCTTAAAGAGAAGGTGCTTATGTAGCGTGAAATTGCACGAGATGTAATTTACGATGTTACATTAATCCATTACTTGGATAGATGCAAAAAACAATATACACAATATTAAAATTGTATATATAATCTTAGAAACCCTTGATTTATCTTATTTAAAATGAAAATTTGTGCTTTAAAAGAGATAGTTGTAGACCAAACACACATAAAGTGTTTTTCATATTAGCTTCAATTTGAATAGAAAAAGTTTCCATACTAAGTGTTCTACTTACATGCAAAAGTTGTTCAGCAACATTGAACAATCACTTTTTTCATTGAATATGTCCAAAAATCACAAATACTTCAACTATATCCAATCATAAACTAAAGAATTGATCCCTTCTACAATATTACAAGTTCCTTATAGAAAAGGCAACACATGTCATCTTAGGACCTAATAACATCTTTTTGTTAATATTTGACTTTTCAATTACAAAATATACTTGGGAGCTTGTGTCCATTACAATATAAGATTTTTCATTCGAAAATATATTAAGGATCTCATTTTGTTGATGAATTTCTCCAATATTAATGATTAAACCACCTCCTTGGGCCAAAAGTGTTGCACCCCTCCAAACTACCAAAATCACGTCACTTGCTGAGTTGGATTTCATTTGTTGAAATCTAATTACTGATTCAAATGCAAATATGATTACCCTCCATTTTTCTCTTCTCATGACACATAAAATTCTCAAATGGCTATTTTAAATATTGAATCTCATTAATAATTATGTCCTACATATTTTTTATCCAACATTTCCCTACTTTCTTTTCTAAAACCATCAAAATTTACCTCCAGAGCATGCATATCATTCAATGTATGGCTGAACATAATCATATTCATTTTATCGGTTGGACATACAAATAACACAAGATTAGGTATTCTACTACCAAATTCTTCCTTCCATTGCACATATACAAGATTAGGGCTTTTGATACCAAATTCTTCCTTCCAAATTCTTCTTTGATGTCAGGCATCGCCTTCTTCTCAACTAAACCAATTAATCTAAGCTTATCCTTCAAATTTTTTTTCAAGATTTATCATGTAGGCTACACCTATTCTATAATCTCCATTACATCTTCTAGTTGGCTTGATTTCTATAAGTTTGTCAGGATCAAACCTAGACACCTTGGCAATTCGCCTTAATACTGAAGTCATTGGCATACACATGGCATTTATTGCCTTGATATTTTTCAGAATTAAACTCATGTTTGGTAGAGGCATATTTCAAATCCACATATTATTTCTATGTATCATCTACCTTGCTAATTATTTTGGATAACCTATGGTTAACCGATTTTGACACCACTTTACCAATTATCTAAGTTTTATTCTCCTTGATCTCCTTTATTTGAACCTTCAAATCCTTAATATCTGAGAGTAATTCTTCTCTATATAATGGATTTTATTTTTTTGAGCTTGAAGGGCCTAATATTATTGGCATAGGTATACTTTTTGATGCCAAGTTTCTATACTTAATTGATTATTTCAATCATCGCCTGCATATACTTTGTTTTAGTTCATCATAATGTACTTGCAATTTCTTGACTATGGACTCACTGAAGAGAGCAACGTTCACTACTAGTTATGCATCTTGTGTATAATGAGTATCTAATACTCTCTTTATTATCACATCTTCTCTTATATTTTCAACACTAGTAACAATATCTGGCTTGTCACATTTGGGGCCAAAGCCCCAGTTGCCAATGTTTCAAACCTAGGGCTAAAACCTAACCCCAATAAGCCTTGATCTTCTTTTTCCTTGGTGCTATAAATCTCTATATTTTTCTTCATAATGGTATCAAAAATCCAATACAATGGTAATATACAAATTGATATTAGAGATAATCCTCTCCTACATCATTTTCCTTCCTTTCTTAGGAGTAATATTATTAACTTTGAAATCAACTTGTGGCAATATTTTATTTGCCACCTCTTTCCAATGAGAAGAATTGGTCTTATTCCTTTCCTCAACAAACCTTCTCTGATACGTGTCCTTTATAACACTCATCACAAAGTCCTTGAACTCTTGGATCTTCACAAAATTATCATCTGTCAAAAATTGATGACATGATATGAATTACACAAAGTGAATATGAGTCTTAAATTATATTATCTATAGAAAACTTGAGGATTTCATTTCCTGCTTGCTAGGAAAATAGACACAATAACCCTTGAAGGTGAAAATTTAGGCTCCAAATCCTATTTTTGTACAACTTCTTATGTTACATCCTCTACATTCATGATTTGAATGGCTTTACCTTTCTCCTTAGGATCAATGATATTTTTCTTTTTAATAGGTTTTTCTCAAGGGGCACCAACAACTTGTTATTTCTCCTCATGCTCCTCACTTTGAGCTTGGCATGGGGATATATTGGAGCACTAGGATCTATTTTGAGCATGAGCCTGTACTCTTTAGGTGGATATAATTGGTCAACACCAACCAACATCCTCTAAGTTATAATTATTGGAATCTTTTCTTCTATAAAGGATCCTAGGAAGTTAGGGTTTTTCCTTGTCTAGAACTCATCGCCCCTAATAATTCCCATCTATTTTCTTATCTTTTGTATCACTTCCTTAATAGTGAGGAAATTTATATTCTCATCTTCATAAAACAACACCTCATACAAAAATGGAGGCCTTTTGATACTTGCACTGACTTGGTAGATGAAACCCTCAAGACCAAAAACCCTTGTGCATTCAAAGGACATCTTGTAAGACTACAAAATTTGATAGATTTGATCTAAACCATCCTTGTTGGTTGCCAAAAATTTACAAAATGTGAGAGAAGTGGGAAATAAGGATACCTTATTTTATCCTCTTAGGTGCATTTTATCTAACTCATTGAGTTGCTAGATAATTTCTAGATAAGAAATTCTTCTTAGCACATATCTTGGCAATTTTTTTGGATTCGCATGACTCCCATATACTCCAAAGGAAATGGTATAGATATTAAAATATCAATCACCCCAATTGTGTTAAATCTAGAGATTTGGGATCCTCTTTTTAGGTCTCAAAGTAGCTATAGCATGAGAAAATTGAACCGCTGAAAAGGGTAACTAAACCCCTCGAGACTCAATAACCTCCTCTCCTCTCCAAGTAAACCTTTGGGGTTCCTTAGAATCTAATTTTACTCACTATTATGAAAAGAGAGTGCAAAACTATTTATATTAACAAATGAGTATATTTTAACCACTAAACCTAAAAGTATTAGTCATTGAGACCACCTGATAAACTTTGTACGATCTTTGTCCAAGACATACACACAAGTCTAGGACAATAGTGTGATGTGCTCACATCCTAAATGGATGAATTATATAATTTCATAAATAAAGTGCAAAATGAATAGAAATTAAGGGTTTACACACTAGTTGCTACAAAAACATAGAATGAAACACACTAACAAAAGGATGAAGAGGATGAAAAGGAAATCTCACAAAGGTTCCAACAAATGTAGCCTCCAACCAACGCAAAACCTTTCTTCACCAAACTTGGACACAAATGAATGAAGACAAAAATGTTGGGGCTATGATTTAGAGGTTCGTCATAGTCAAACTCACATTTTGATGTTTCCACCTCCACGAACTATCAAGATTTTGATTGATAGATAATAATAGAGATGCAATATACGAAATGTCAAAACAATTATTCTATCAAAGAGATGGCCAAATGAACAATGTAAGAAGAAACAGAGGAAAGACCCCTTCAACACCAAGAAGTTGGATCTTGCTAGAGTGAAGAAAAGAATGAATCTCTCAAGTGGATGAAGCTTCTAAATTTGTGGTAACACAATGAACAAGTGGAAGATAGTTGGAAATATGTAGAAAAAAAAACCATGATATGTTAGAGAGAGCAAAACAATTCTAAAAGATTGATAGAAATTGTGAGAGAGCCAAAATAAAGGAAAAAATGCAAGATAAAGGGGAGTAGAGAGAAGGAAGCATTACACTATCAAAATTAGTAGTTGTAACATCCCAGTGACCACCTTTGGTCTAAATATTTGTGGGAGGAATGTACGACAAGCAGACATCTCCATGGCGCACATGTGTCCGTGAATATATCAATACAAGTAGTCAAGAGATTGGATAGAGAATGTGACAAAACAAGTCGAGAAAGTAGGTGAGGTGGAGGTTTGATCACCATCTATAATTTGGATTAAAGAAAAGGCACCATGTGACATCGAATTGTATGGTGTATAATTTATAACATTACATTTTTCCCCCACTTTAGCGAGCATATCAAAAGAAGATGCAAGCTAAAGTAGAAAGAGAGTTGAGAAAATTATACCAAAACAAGAAGGGGAAGTAGAGTCTTCTATCCATGCGGACTTGCCCCCATGGAAGAAAATTAAGTAAAACCTTGGAAAAGTAGTGTCAAGCTACATCATCACAATTTTTTTATCTACAAACAAATATGTTAGATGAAAAGTGCAAATTTGGATACAAAAACTATTACAAACAAAATATAGATTACAAGATAGTGATAATTAAGGCTACAAGATCATTAGATGGTGTCGATATGGGTAGAAATTTTTTTATGCTAGATAACCATACGATTGGGTAGCATGTGACTACTACAAACTGCATTATAGGATAGCCACACAAATTATACGAGATTAATAAGATAGTGGTTTGGCTCCCAAAAAGGCAAAAAATAAGATAAAAGATCTGAGATAAATATGATACTAAAATGTAGATATGATAGCCACCTTTAGAATGATATGAATTACACAAAGTGAATATGAGTCATTCTAAGGAGGATATGTTGTGTCATGTTAACATAAAAAGATGTATCCATGGAATGTTACCTTTCAACCGATAGCACATGATACCTACATATCAACAAAAACACAAAAAGAGATAGGGGATCTAGTTATTTTGCATCAGTGAAACTCATATCAATGAAATTAGAATATATATGGTTGCATATGAGTTACTCATCAAGGTCCCAATTTTTTAAGAACTAAGAAAGACACATGAAGATAAAGATAAAATAAAAATTTGGGTCAACGTGGAAGAAGGCCTAAATGCCTCCATCACTTTGCATCATCCTTGAATACCAAAAGTCAAGAAATGAAAATAAATTAAAAAATATGAGACAAATAGAGGAAGGGAACAACAAATATAATCCCATGTATCCAAGTACCCACAAAGTAACTCGGGTCCTTCAGGAGAGCACAACATATAAAGACATGAATGGGGGAACACAAGACAATCATGCTCTAATATAAAATATAAGAAGAGTATTATTCTAGAAATCCCCCCATTGGATCATCATCCTCTCAATATTGATCATATAAGGAGGGAGGATGAGCCCAAAGAGGGACAATCACTAAGGTAGTACTAGGCATCTCACCAACAACAAGAGCCAAGAATGAGGTTTCCTCAACACTCTCATCCAACACCTCCTGAGAGGCGAGATTTAATGATCATATGAACATAGTCAGCAACGCTAAAATATCCTCTAAAGAGTCAAGCAAGCACCTCTCTGGAGAATAGGCAAGTGACTCAGCTTGAGGTGGAAAAGCAAGAGCCACGTTTCCAACCTCTAGAAGAAGGGTCATGACAAACTCCAAAGAAGGTGGAATAACAAGCACAAAGAAAACAAAGAGGTCGTAGGAATCAGATTCAAGTGATCAAACTTAGGAATAGGGCCTTGATCAAACTTGTGCTTATGCGGCTAAGGTAAGGAATTCACGTCAATCATAGTATTTCTAAGGACCCTTGAAAACTTGAGATGAAGATGCAGAGATGAAGTGGGAGGACTGGGCAAAGCCAAACTAGACACCACTTGTGTATGCAACATGTCAATTGACTACGAAAATGGGGGGGTATATAGAAAAGAGGTAATGAGTGGTGGCTCCAAGGAGGTAGTAATGAAAAGAGGCTCATCAATATTCCCCAAAGAAATGAGAGGAAGCATGGAGCAGGAAGTGGGAATAGAAGTAGAGCTAGTGGTGGGAGCAACAAAAACATAAGCAAGCATAGATGTAGAACGAGAAGAAGCAAGCACTAAAGACTTGCCCTTAGTCTTCAAGGTGACATCATGTTCCCTAGCCATCACCCATGAATGATGCCTATTATCATGTGCAAGATAGTACTAATGTAGATTGGGAATAGGAAGAGAAGTCTAAGAAGACACAGTAGCATCCTGATCCATATGAGAGGCCATTGGTGTAGTTGTCGAAAGAGAAGAAGGCTCAATTGATAAAGTAGAAAGTGTCACTATAGAAAGCATTGTAGGCTCAAATGCAAACACCTTTCTCTGATTTTCTCTAGGAGAATTCAAAGAAACAAGAGGTGCCCTCAAAGCCTAAGATACAAGAGCCAAGAGAGAAGGATGAGCATGGGGTAACTCTTACCCTTATCATACAAAGTAGGGCAAGGGATGTCTACAAGGATCAACAACTCAAACGGAGGGTGAGCCTTGGACATCGGCAAAGTGAGTACCTTTCCTTATTATATGCTAGCCATAGTTGCAAGAATAGAATACATCATTGGAGATAGTGTGGTCCTCAATGAACAAGGATATATACCCTGAGAAACGGGTTTGTTTGTCCTTAACTCTCAACTAAGAGGGAGTGGAAGACACAACACACTACAATAAAAGAGTATACAATGATGGAGGAGTAGAGACAAATGCAGGGAGAGACAAAGACACAACAAGTTGAAACGATCTCGATGCTAATTCCTTAGTTTTATACTTATAATAAGCTCTATATAATAGATAACCATGGGGAAGCATAGGTCCAACTAGATTAAGCCAAAAATGATCCAAAACAAATCCCCCACATGACACCAGTGGCTGATAGCTAGTATATTGGATAGTGTGTAGGATGCCCTTGTTAGGAAATTTGAAATTTATGTATCACTAAGGGGACCGCATCCATAGCAACCGACCAAGGAATCCCTAGTTTCACACGAAATAGGTCAAACTTAGGGATAACAACAAATGTAATAGATACTACCTTGGGTCCCACAAGGATCATCAAGGTGGTGCACCCCATGGGTGGAATAGAAATTTTTCCATGCATTTGCATGGTAGCATGACACTTGTCGTATTTTTCTTTATGAACACCATTAATAAAGAGGGCCTCCTCCATAATACCATCAACTCTACACATTAATGGATCAACCATAACACCTATAATAGTGTTACCATTTATTTTAGTAGGGATGTAGAGAGGAGCAAGTTATCCACTCTATGACAAGTCCAAAGGTGTGAATGATATATCCATACTCCTCCTCCTCTAGCTCAGGGGAGAAATTGGAGTAATAGTGACTATATTGGCATACGGACAATCACTCGACGTAGGAGCAGATGATGCAGAAATAAAATTTGAAGAATGCAACAAAAACGGATCGATATAGATCTGTAATGCACTATTTGTTTTGCCAATAAACTTATCATATTTCTTCTTTTTATTTGTGACCCAGATAGGACCATCATTTATATGGTATTGATATGTCATTTAGTATCATGTCTAGGAACATAGTGATATTGGCACAACTTTGAACCATCATACCAAAGAGGGTATGCTCTATTATCTAGAAGAAGTCTAATCTTGGGGAAGATCACTAGGGTAGCCTCTTAACAATTTTTTCAGTACACTCATGTAAGAATTGAATAAATTAGTAAATACACAATTTTGTTGAACCTCTTATGTATTTGTCACATTAGATTATGGAATTGTAATAACATTACCCATAGCTTTGTTCTTTTGAGACCCTCTTGATGAAGACACACCTCCAAAAGTATCAACATGAAAATTTGAAGTGGAATCTCTAGACTAACTCATTGTATGTTAATAATCAATGAGTGCAAATCAAAGATTGGTAAAATTTGGATAGCTCGAGGTAAAGAGTGATTTTCTCATTTGGCCTTTGCTTGCAATGAACAAGGCCAACAATGGTGACTTGTTGTCAATGTTAGCTTGGAACCATTTGAGAAATGAATCTATTAGAAGATCAAAAGTTTGGAATAATAATCAAGTAGAGCATTATACCACTCTAATGCGGTCTCTTTAAGAGACCATGAGAATAGCTTAAGTAGAATATGATCCTAATTATAATAATCAGTGCATAATGTAAGAAAGGAATTGATGTACACATGAGGATCTCCATCACCATTATATCGATCAAATTTGAGTCTCTCAACCCCTTGGGGAAGGTTAGTGTTGTGGAAATCCAAAGTCAATAGACTATGATGATAGCATGGTGGAAGCAAAGGCTAGTTAGCAGCATTTGAAAGGTTAGCAATCTCTTATTGAAGACGGACCATGTTTTGTAATATGATATTAAGCATAGGGTTAAGAGGCACATTTTGCATGTCGATGGAAAAAATAGCACTTGCACCAATAGGAGAACTAGTACCAGTGCCTTGATCAACACTAACACTAGAAACATGAACTGTGGATGTAGCAACGGAGCTAGAGGCAAGACTAATAACTCTAAGGGAATTTGAGAGATCTTAATACTTAGAATAGTATCACCAAATAAGGGATCGATATTAGGACCTATATCCACCATATGAACTAACAACTCAAGCATAGCAACACCAATTTAAGGACTAGTGATGTCAGACTGAGTTTCCTTAGGATTAGGGACAACAAGAGACACATGAGAGCCTACTATCATAGACAATTCCCTAAACACTTCTAGACCCTTATGATATGAGATGAGAATCTCTCTCAAATTGATAACAATAGAACCAGTCTGGGGGAGGAAATTCTCCTAATTTAAGAAGAATTCAAAATCTCTTAGGTTCTCCTTAAGGGATTTCATCTAATCGAACAAGAGGAGGAGATCATAAAGAGGCATTTGTTGGTGTACTATTTCGGGAGTTAGGTTGAGAGATAGATGTAATAGAACCACCAAGACCTAATGTAAGGGGTTGAGGATAAAAAGGATCATTAGAATCTACAATTCTCAAGAACATCAGACTAGGTCATTTGGGACTATATCAATAAGAGGAATGCTAGGTCTAGAAGTTCTCCTCACTATAACCCTTGAAGTAGTATAGGTCATAAATCTCATAGATGAACTCCACAACACTCCCACCATATCAAGAATTCACAAGAGAGAAACCTAACACAAACACTGATTGTTAAATAAAAATCATGTAAAAGTTTTTAAAAGCTTGAAAAATCAAGAGGTGGTTTCACTTCAGATTCACCAAAATGTAGAGTGGTAAAATTGAACCACTATGAAGGGTGGCTAAATCCCTCAAAGACTCAATAACATCCTCTCCACTCTGAGTAATCCTTTGAGGTTCCTTAACCTCTAAGTTTACTCACCAAGATGAAAAGAAAGTGCACAACTATCTAATATTAACAAACGAATGCATTTTAACCACATAGCCTAAAAGTACTTGTCACTGAGATTGCCTAATAAACTTTGTATGCTCTTTGTCCAAGAAGTGCATGTGGGTCTAGGATGATAGTGCAATGCACATGGGATGAAATATAGAAGTTTGTACAAAAAGTGTAAAATGACCAGAATCTAAAGTTTTGCACACTAGATGCCACAAAAACACAAAATGATAACAAGCAACATGAAACACACTAACAAAATTATGAAGAGAATGAAAAGGAAAGCTTAGAAAGGGTCCTGCGAATGTAGCCTCCAACCAACACAACACCTTCCTTCACCAATCCTGCACATAAATGAATAGAGATGAAAATGTTAGGGTTGTAATTTAGAGGTTTGCCACAATAAACCCCCATTTTGGTGTTTCCACCTCCATGGATATCCAAGGTTAATTAGTTGATAGAAAATCGATACAGGAAATGTCACAAATGTTATGTTATCAAAAATGATGAACAATGTAACAAGAAAAGGAGGAAAGACTCTCCTTAAACACCAATAAGATGGAGCTTTTTGTAGTGAAGAAAAGAATGAATCTCCCAAGAAGATGGAGCTTCTACAATGGTGGTAGTCCAATGAACTAGTGAAGGATAATGAGAAAGATGCATAAAAACCAATTGTGAGATGTTAGAGAGTGCAAAAGAATTCAAAAAGATTGATTAGAGACCAAGAGAGAGCTACAGAGAAACATAATGAAGACTAAAAGGTAAGATAAAGTGGATTGGAAGACATCTTGACAACGATGGTCGTAGGAGGCATCAGACTAACAAAATTATGAGGTGTAACATCCTAATGACCACCTTCAGTCTGAATATTTTTTAGATGAATACACAACGCACAAACATCTCTGCGGGGCAAATGTGTTTGTGAACATATTAGTCCAAGTAGTTAGGTCAGATAAGGAAGGTGACAGAGCAAGGTGAGAAAGCGGGAAAGGTAAAGGGTTGATCATCATCTCTGATTCAGCTTAAAGCGAAGGCACCATGTGAAATGGAATTGCACAGGGTGCAATTTTTCGACATTACAATAGCTTAGCAACTTTCTCACAAAAAATTCCTCAAAAATCACAAAGTTTGAATTTTGGTAGCCCTAATCCTAAATGTATGTTCAACTTGGGACAAGAAGGGGAAGCTTATTCTCATAAGTATATTCTCTTTGCAAAATTTTGTCCCAAAGATCCCTACTAGCATGGAGAAACATGTGACACAATAGAGAGTACCATTTGAAGTCAAACATCTTATCATTGGCCTTGATGGCCACCATTTTTTAATGTATCATTTCTGCTAGAAATGTAGCAAAGTCAAATTCTATATTCACCATTAAATCTGAAATATCTATAAATATATACATCAAATGATGTGCACCTTCAATTATGCATCTTCTCCCATATGTGGCACAAGTAATAATATATCTTGATAAAGAGTCTTCAAAGGTATGCATGTTAAAGGGCTCTTTCTCAAATTGTGAGATCTTAATAGGTTTCTTTTTTAAACCCTTTATTCTATGCCTTAGAACATAGAAAAACTTGTACACACCCTTATTTGTCTGATATTTCTCTTTGAAAGCATCAAAACTAACAACCTTTCTCACTGTCATATTCAGACCAAAGACAACTGAAGTGAAATATTTTGAGAAACATACCATTTAATATCCATTTTTTGCCAACACCCTCCTTGTTCACACATCATACCTCTTGGCAACTTCCCTTACAAAATCAGCATTGACAAACACATTTGGCACCACCAATTTTTCCAACTCCAACTCCTGGGGATTACAAACAAGGAAATGAGCCAGCTTGTTAATGTACCAATGCTAAAACAATGACCATCCATCCAGTCACTGACAAGTTTGCATCTTTGTAGCCTCCTAGATAATTGATCAATTTGTCTCTTGGATCTTCCTAGCTATATACATTGGCATGTCCCTCGGATAACCAAGACAATTGCATGAAAATATCTTCCTCAATTCATCTCTTTATTGTCGAATACTATCCAACTAATTGATTCATTTTTTATAGGATAAATAGAGACTTAGCATTTTTAGTTACGATTAAGGTTTAACAATTCTACATAATTCGATTTAATTCTTCCACAAAATCATATTGTACTAACAATTACAAGATCAAAAACATAAAATGTAGAAATATCAAGTGAATTTGACCTCAATATGACCACTTACACATCAATTCCCAGCAAACCCTAGTTTCACCACAAACTTCATAGAGAGATTAATTACAAATGAAAGTGTTCATTGAAACATTCCTAAAAATGAATTTATTTGCTTCAAATGGTTGAAAATTTGACTAAAACTAAATAATTTTTCCATTACTTCTTGTGTGCTCGAACAATTGAGTCTAGAACTTGTCATTCTCAACTTTGAATGTGAATCATTGATTTGATCAAATCATGGTAATATTAATGCTTAGGATTAATTTAATCAAATTTGAGAAGCCTTTAAATTCTTTTAAAGTATTCGAACCAATCAAAACGTGCGATGTGAAACTGCACTTTCCACGGTAGCCAACAATCAATGTCATCTATCGTAATTGTATTCTCTCTGCAATTTTCTTCTAAGGCTTGAAATAGTAGAGAACCTAGGAAATCTATAGGGGTTCTACCAGCGAGCTTAGATCTCCTCCAGCATTCACCAAAAATAACCCACAATAGAAACTCACAAAAGGGAAAGCCCCAAATTTGGTATTTTTTTCAAGTTTTTTTATTGCAAAATTCATCATACAATGCAAGAAAAGAGCGTACTCACCTTTGTCAATTCCATGATGGTGTGATTCCCCAATTTCTTGCATATTATTTTATATTTTCTTATAGATATTTGGACTTTATATTATTGGATATTTGTGATCCATAAAAAAAGGGTGTGATCTTTTTAGTTCGCACTTTTTCTATATGTTGGTGTCATAGAAAATAAGTTATTAGATATCAAAAAATACCCATTTGATGGTATAATATGCAAAGCATATTTTTGAAGATACTATGACATATTCTATGACAATTGTAATGGATAAAAATAGGGGAGATCATTTTGGATGTGAGAATTACATTCATGGATTATTAATGATAATTTGTGATAAAATACGGTTACATATTATTCATGGATATTCCAAATGTGTGAGGGACATGAGAATTTTTACCTCCATTGTTGGAGCTATTTTTGGTTTTGTATGACCATTTGGCACCTAGTTTTGGCCAATAGTTTTAGCACTTGGTTTACAATACCATTTGTGGTATCATGTTTTGTATTTGCCTATATATTAAGGTTGTGAGATAGTATGAGGATTTTTACAAGTAAATAGATATTATTAGATTTGATGAATTGACAGAAGTTGAATGTATTATAATCTCTTTGTAGATGATACAAACTTGTCCTCTTTTTGGGTGGATTTTTTACCCTAAAGGGTTTTTCCCATGTAAATTGAAGAGGGCAAAATGTAGATCAATGATTAGTTGCATATGTCATATATAAAACACTAAAGAGAATTCAAAGAAATAAAATATGTAACCATTATACCTAAATCTTCACTTATTCCTCCAATTGAGCTTGATGAAGTAGAGGAGCCTTTTGCTCCACTTGATTTTCTCCATCAAGATGGCATAGATTTGGATTGCTCTCCACTACACAACAAGATAGATTGGATTCAAAGGATGAGTATGGATGAAATGGATTGTGTGAGGCAACAAATGGGCATTATGATAGTATGATTGATGGATTGAGGACTCAAACTAACAATATTAGATTACATGAAAGGTGGATGATTTGTGAGGAAAAGAGACTCCAATTTATAGATTGGAGGAGGCCAAAATGGAGGGCCAAAGTTGATTTGAAATGGAGGGCTAGGATTGAAGGAAAGTGGGAGAGGACTGAGAGGACTGAGAGGACAAGGTGTAGGATCCAAGAGATATGTCATAAAGGCATTTCTTGTCTCTATGCCCCACAAGTACAAGGGGAAGAGTTCCCCAAGTTCATTGGGAAGAGAAAAGGAATATAAAATCCCTTGGGGGAAGGTAGGAGGAATTAAAAATTTCAAAATAGAAGATTGTGTGGCAAGACTAAATGGGAAAAGGAATTAAAAATTCCTTGCGAAGAGGGGGCATGGGAATGTGCAAGGATTTGGCATTCCTTGGAAGAGACAAAGTTGGTGCATTTAAGGTTTGGAAGGTGAGAGAAGAAAGCCATTTATGGCAAGGAGTTGACTCATCCTTAATCAAGGTGATTAGGGATATGCAAATGATTAAGGGTATTGATTAGGTGGGTTAATGAGGGATTAGAGTGCAAATGGAAATTTAGAAGGATGTGACTATTGTTATATGGAGCCTAATAAGACTCAGAGGTTAAATTTTCCCTACTTCTATCGGCGCGGTTTCCCCCCATATTTGTTTGACGAGGGTTTGGGGGCAGCACCCCCAAGATGGATTCAAGGGGCAATGCCCCTTGTGGGGTCAAGGGGTAGCACCCCGCGAGGCCAAAAAGACTTATTATTTTATAAAGGCATCAGGTGTTGTTTTTCTATTGGCTGACATGTTGTAACCCTAATTTTGTAACCAACATAAGTCTTGATTAAAAGGCTAAGGGTTAGGGTTTTTTGTAGAGAATTTTGTAGCATTTTGCAAAGGTATTGAGTTGCAAGGGGATTGTTGGTTATAATCAGTTTTGATTTACTGGATAATAATATTGGACTCTCTGTTTGCTGGATGTAGCCCGAGATTGGGTGAACCATGTTAAATATTGTCTCTTCATTGTTATTATTTATGTGTGTTTTCATTCATGTGTTTAATATTTATCTGCATATAATTGATATTTTCTACATGCAATTCCTAACAGTGACATGAGGAGAGATAATGAGTGGGGGAATATAAAATTGAGGAAAATGATAAGCATGATTAGAGAGTGATTAATTAGGCTAGATGATAGGATTAGGAAAAGTGATTTGTAGGAATCACATGATTTGCTTAGTTAATTAAAATTGATTAACTAATAGAGATTTAGAAGGAATAATCATTGGAATGACTTTAGAAGGGTAGGGGAATAATTAATTTTGATAAATAAATTATAGGATTATAGTGATAAAATTAATTAAATTTTATTTAATTAACCCTAAGAGGAAGGCGACCAACACAATTAAATTGATTCATTATGTGGAAAGGATTAAATTAATTAAATATTAATTTAATTAATTTTAGACGTTTACATAAATATTTGTATTATGTGTGTGGCTATTGATTATTTCTAATTTTCTCTATTGATGATTCATATTAGTTCAAATCTCTATTGATATTTTATAATAATTTTAATATTTGCAAGTTTATTTCATATTTCCATATTATAGTAGTTTCCTTCATTTTTCACATGTTTATATATAGATAGTCCCAAGTCCATCAAGTCATGAAACAAATATTTTCTTTTGAATGTGTTAGAAGTATCTTAGGACCTAGTTCTAGGCTACATTTTAGATATTTAACTTAGTTTATAACTATGTAATAAGATATCACATAATCTCCTATTAAAAATTAAAACATTATCATTCAAGCACTAAATAATCAACCAAAAAATAATATCAATCAACTAACCATGTTCTACAACACATAACCTATGATTGATGCATAAATAATGACTATACAATAGTTAAATAAGAGTAACATGTTAGTCTATATCATCATGAACAATCAAAATAATTACAAATGATAATAACATAACATAAGTCTATAGTCAAACAAAGTGGTCACACAAGCAACATGCAAATGTGAACCATGAACAATTAGAAACCTCCCCATATGTCCACCACTATACTAAAGTGTAGTTTTGAACATGTGCCTATGAGGCAAACCAATTATCTATAAACAATATCTATCAAACTCAAAATTAAGAAAATAAAAACAAAAAAACAAAAAAAAAATGTCAAATGTCAATTTACCATCAATAAAAATATGAAATCATTAATTAATCATAATTATAACTACACTTTTTTTTCAAAAAAAAAGGTTCATAAGCTTATTACAATAATCAAACGATAATAGGAAACAATAGGCTAGAAACATGCAAGCATGGAAATTCAAGGATTTATCATGATAAACATTGATAAAGTGTACTAGTTGCAAATATGAGTTCATAAGATATGAATATAATAAGAATAATATATAATCATAGTAAGTATAAAAATTTGTAATTATCATAATATAAGATAAATATAAGCATATAATTAATCATTACTATCATAATATAGGCATGTCGTTTCACTAAAGTGAGATAAGAAAACAAAAGTGAAAATTCCCAAAGAGAGGATACACACAATAAAGAAACACATAAAAAAACATGAGACAAAATAAAGAAGGTAAAATGAGAAGAAGGAAAAGGAGATCAACAATAAACAAGGTATAAGAGAAAGTTAAATGTGAAAACACAAATAAATTAAGTTATATTTTTGGTCAATATGATAAGAGTGTTATCCAACACACCTAAAAAGGATGGAATTAACGTTCACTAGTCTAAGCATGCAAACTAGGAATCATTTTCATTCCCATTATTTATTAGAGAACAACCAATTAGGCCCAACTTCAATCCCTTAAGAGAGTTAGCCACATTGATTAATTGTTCTCTTTTAATGTTGATATGATTGGATATGATGATGACAAGAAATGATGAAAGAACTAGGTAAGTGCTAGGAAATTGACAAGAATCGACATAAACAAAAAGATATGTGGTCCTATAAATTAGAATGTAAGCTTAGATTTGGAAATGAGATGCAGAACAGGACCTATCACTAAAGTCTAGGCCTAAAAGTGTTGGTCTATGGAGTGAGGCACCCTAGATCTTGTTGAATTTTGCAACACAGGCACCTGCAGGATCAACACAAAACGAAGAATGCCTTCCACAAATGAGAGCAGCAAAAGAAAGCTATATTCCTCAAAAAAAAAGATTACAGAATTAAGATTACAATGCATAAAGGCATTCTTTATAGAAAGTAAAAAGATGCCCTAAGATAAATTGAGGAGAACTAAATTAAAATCATGAAGGAGCTAAATAAATCTCAACTAAGTTTAAATTAAAGTATCACTAAGTAAACTCAAGCTAGAAAAAACACAACTCTAGATAGAAAAGCATAACTATAGATGAAAAATAAAATCTCTAGCTAAATCCAACACCATAGATCGGCGTCAAAACCAACTTTTCGATAATATCATGTGGCCATGATTTCGACTATGTATGATCAAGTTATGGCCAAAAAACCAACTGCATGTCAATTAGGGCTTGAAGAGATTAAAGGGTTTCCAAAAAATAGAAACTTTCTAAAAATGGAAACTTTCCAAAAATGTAAAGTTTTCTTTCGACGCCCATTTTGCTCCAATAATTACTTACAACTCAATTTGTCAATATGTGTATGTTATCATGTTTAAGGGTTGGTCCTATTAAATCTTTTGTTGGTTTGTTGAGCTCATGGACTTTGTGCCTCCAATGGTCCAATTGACTCGTGGGTTTAGTCTAAGTGTATTAAGTTAAAGATGGTTCATTTGTAACCCCGCTAGCTAAGCATATTCACACCCAAATTCAAAAATCAAATATAATTAATCAATCGTTGTATGTTTTAAGCATATAAATAATAAGTCCCCCAAAGCACTGATTTCAAAACATCGATCTCAAAACTCAATAGCTCATGAGTTTTCTTTTCATGTTGTGTTCCTTAGCTAAAAATATTACTTCAAAGTATATATCATGTAAGTGCAAGTGTCTAATCCACTAAAACATGTCTTTTTTTACCTCAAGTACTTCTATAGATACATTCACACATAATCCATTTTTCATTAAAAGAATATTATTAAAAAATACAATGTAATTTGAAAAGCTTTAAATTTAGTTTGACAAATTACAACTAGAATATTATAGTCAAGTTCTAGATTTTGATAGTCTACTTCTAAATTACCAAATTAGATTTAAAGCTTTGTAAAAAATCGTTCAATTTTCTATAATATTTTTTTATAAAAAATTAAACCGTTTTAGGATATATATAACATTGTGTATTCATTTTATCCATGCCTTTGGATGATAAATTTTAGCCTACCATCTCATATGTTAATTCTTTTCAATTCATTAAAAAAATAAATAGTTATCAAAATATATAATTCAAACAATATTTCAATTGCATAATAAACATAATAAATGTTACACTATTGTTTATAACACTAGTCACTTGCAAAAAAATCATTATATAGTTTAATTTACAATGAAAAAAAATGTCCCTTGGATTAAACAAACACCACATATAAAAAGGATGTTATCTACATCATTGGACTTAAAGCTTTGCCTCTAAAATTTGGCCTACCATCTCAAATGTTTACTTTTCATCAAAATATCAAATAGTTTGAATAGTAAATTCTCAATCGAACAAATGTCTCCTCTTAGACAAATTTAACCCAAACCTAGTCTAGACTTCTTGATAGCATCATAAAAATCTTACTATCGTCTAAGAACTTCCCATTCTTAAGGTTAGAGAAAAATAGGAGAGAGAACAATTTATGATCCATCACATCAGAGTAACATATCCACTATTTATCTGCACAAAATCATTAAAAAATTAATTTATATAAAAAAATGAGTTAAATTAAACAAACACATTAAAAATGACATTATTTCAAAGACAAAAATATCTTACATGAAAACTAATACATAATTTCTATATTAAAAAATAAGAACCACATTCTTAAAAACTATGTTACTCCACAATTTTTTACTAAACTCTATATTAGTAAAATTTAATAAAGAACACACACTCTATTATTGTTTAATCTTAAAAATTGTTTAATCTTAAAAATTATTTAAAAAATATAATTTTTCACATATTCTTTAATTTAAATTTTTCATATAAAGGCAAAAATAACCCACCTATATCACAAATAATACTTTTCACTTGGTCACATGCCTAAAACATATATTTAACTATTGTTGATAAATGAAATGGTTGAAAAATAATCCATCATATTTTCTTAGAAGCATGGGACAGTCTTATTGTTGGGCATACTTCAATTATACTAAAGTGCAACTGAGAAATTTAAAATAAAAAATGTTATTGAAGGCTAATTTTGCATGTTATTAAAGACTAATCTGATCATTGAGAGCACTTCAAAGATTTCTTTTTTTTCTTCAAATCAAAATTACTTGAAAAGGGGCAGTAGATTGGAAGATGGAAGTTTAGATGAAGTGTAAAATTAAATGAAGGTCTACATACAACATTGGAAGCATAAACACATCGGATGGAAGTTCAAATGAAGAAAGTGTAAATTAAACTAAGGGGAAAAGTGCTACATACAAGATTGGAAGCATAAACACATTAATGATGGCAAGTGAAACAAAAAACTGAAGGTTATAAATACAGTTGAAGACATCAAGAAGCTAGTGGTGATAAAATGGTACAAAAAGTCATAGTAGTTATGACACTTCAAAACATCAAAGTGAGTTCAATAGAATAATTGAATATCTCAACATTTACAAAATGTTACCTCTATATTTAACGACTTGAGTGAAGATCTTTGAAGTCTTTCTAGAACCACCAGATATTCTAGCATGCTTGTCAGTACATTAACTTGTTTATGTTTGCAATATCTTTGATAGCCTCTCAAAATTTAGAATAAATTAAAAAATTAAACAAAATTACAACCATTGATTATTATATGTAAATTTAACATAAAAAGAAAGGTCATACAACTAGTTTAAATATCCTAAACATATTTATTTAAAAGTTATTTTATTTTATTAAATCATTATTTTAGTTTAAATATCCTAAACATATTTATTTAAAAGTTATTCAATATTCCTATATACTTATATGTTACTTTTTATTTTTGAGTATAATAAATTATATACTTGTATAATACTTTTTATTTAGACAGTCTGTAAACATGTCTTAACATACTATCAAATAAGAACAAGAAAAAGAATAAAAATGCAGAGTGGTGCTAAAAACTTCCATCTAATCAGAAATTGTTAAGTTTTATACGCCCAACACTTGAGAAAGTTTGTAATGATGCTTCGTTAGGATTCAAATTTGAGACTCCAAAGCATGTCAAACTGAACTAATCTAAAGACTCGTGGCCCCTAAGCTCATCCAAATTATGGAAATATAAACTACACCATTTAATGCCAGTATTGGATAATCAAATGATAATCTTGTATTTATTTATTTTTCTATTTTTAAGAGTATAATAAACATTATATATATACCTATATATTACTTTTAATTTAGAAGGTCAATCTGAACTAATCTAAAGACTTGTGGCACCTGGTCATCCAAAATATGGAAATAGACACTACATTTAATTCCTGTATTGGATGATTTAATGATAATCTTGTCTAAACCTATAACCTCCAAAATGGATATAACTAAGCATCATTCGTTTCCTATCGAACAAAGGCCCTCAATTAATCTCCCAATCCCAAATGTGAAGTATCATTATTCACAAATATCGTAATAAAAAATGACCTAAATAATGTTATCTCTTATACAAACTATATAGCTTTGATGATCTTGTGTGACATTATACCAGCTCCATAGAAAACTATTTGCAAGAACAAACCTCAAGTAGTAAGGTAGTACTCACATGAAATGTTTAGTTTATCCCAATTAGGATCTAGTCTTTGGAAGGAAAAATGATGTATAGCTTTGATGATCTTGTGTGACATTATACCAGCTCCATAGAAAACTATTTGCAAGAACAAACCTCAAGTAGTAAGGTAGTACTCACATGAAATGTTTAGTTTATCCCAATTAGGATCTAGTCTTTGGAAGGAAAAATGA
Organism: Cryptomeria japonica; assembly: GCF_030272615.1. Taxonomy (NCBI): domain Eukaryota; kingdom Viridiplantae; phylum Streptophyta; class Pinopsida; order Cupressales; family Cupressaceae; genus Cryptomeria; species Cryptomeria japonica. Next base: position 493,639,705 of record NC_081408.1, read on the forward strand.
TGTTTGCACTCCAATTTATAAATCTACAAATTGAAAAATATATATATATAAGCCGTGCATGCGAGTTTCTGTAGTAAGCAATAGCTATATACCAAAATTTCCATAGCAGGCATTTTACAGATTCAAGTGTACTCTGACAACATAGTAATGACCACTCTCATTATGTATAGATACAGCCTCTTGTCTCACATATGAGCTCCAAAATTCCAACCCACTAAAACAGCGTCTTAAATGTGTATTAGATTGTTACTATAGTATAACACACTCCATCTTTATTTCTAACAAGAATCACGGCAAAGTTCTGTGGAGCATAACATCACAAGCTCCACAATGCTATGACAAATAAAATTGTCCCACATAAGCCACCTTTACACACTAAATCTTTATTCCTAACAAGAACCCTGACAATTTATAAATGTTAAACAGCAAAAGTGCCACAATGCTGTGAGAAATTAAATTGTCCCACTTAAGTCACCATATTCTTAGACATCTTGCACAACATAAAAAGGCTAAGCATGTTTTGAGACTTCAAACTAAGCAAACATTAAAAAATGTTGTTAAGAAGATCACCAACGTGTTGCTTGGGAAAGCTGACCTTCCCCTTCACCAAAGCCTTTATCTATAGGCTGATTGAATTTGACAAAACTAAATTTACCCCACATAGACCTAAGAAATGGGTACAGGTCGTCGAGCATGACAAACCCTATACTATAAGGCTTCTTTGTGCCCTACCCAAATTCCTATCGCTCCTTCCACTCCACCCCGCATGCCCTCTTTGATCAAAATTAATTTCTCTATCGCACTTTTGAATTCTAACCCTACAAATCCCACCACCCTTTAATGACCATTGTGGTATTCTTACAGAAATTAAAATTAAATGTCCTCGGTTTAGGCAACATAAACTGCAATATAATATAGGTCAAATGCCAACACTGCCATATTCAACATAAACTGCAATATATGATAAAGGACAAAGGTATCATATTCCAGGATGATTTCATCTTACAAAATTTTAGTTTACTACCACCAAATAAACACATAATAGAAGTCCCACAATTAGTTCTCTCCTGAAAACCAACAACCACCTCATCTTTAGCAATCCAAAGGATGAAAGGAACAGTGGAATAAATATTGGTCCTGCCAGTAATTTAGTTCAGTGAAAGATTAAGCATGTTGTGACAATTTCAGTTAAATTAAGATGCTCAAGTTGAATACCAGAGATAGTCATCAAAACCAAATAGAAATACATACCAATTGACATGAAAAATTAACTAATTCAATGAATCATTGATTTCAATTTTCTGATACTCTGGAAGAACAGAAGCAACAAATATGTACACAAATGAGATTTCCAAGTGGAAAACTTTAAGTGCACATGTAACTATTTAATGCACTAGTATACAGGGCACCCTCACCTTAATGAAACACTAAATGTGTCAACTGCTTCTATGAATGAGGCCATTTTCAGTCAAGTACTCAACAAACTCATCAATTAGATACGGCCATGCACCCTCTGCATCATAATTGGACAATGAAGGGTCTACCATCTGCAACAACATTTCAGCACTAGGTTAGTATTTAGTGACTTTCAAGTAAGCACAACAATAATAATATTTATGAATTTCTAATCATTCTCTTAGAATGAAAGTCCTCATCCCTCTTCTGGTTATTAAAGAAAAATTTTGGGTAAGCCAATTGCAGAACACATGGGGAAAAAGCATTGCCTAGTTTCTGTATTTTCCATGTTAGTGTAAAATATTGCAGACCTGGTGATGAAAGTTTAACTTGGGTCTTTCACTATAAGTTAAAACTTAAAACTAGGTTTAGTAGCATTTTCTTCAATGAACTTGAACGAGGGTCACGGTTTGCTCTTATCAAAAAGTGATTTTATGGTCAGAAGCCAGCCATCCTTGTGATACAATGTGATTGATAGATATCTACTATAGTCCTCTTTCTTTAAGTTGCTATACATAGAGGATTGTTATGGCCATGAAAACAAGCCTTGTTGATCATGAACAGGCTATGGACAAACCTAGGTTAAAGATTAGACTTCGAAGGAGGAAGTTCCTTTTTGTTTAATTTAGCAATTTATCACAGAGTTACCCGGGGACGCATCCCCGACCTGAAAACCCCCGTCCCCGTCCCGGGGACGTTTCGGGGACTTGGGGATGGCCAGGGGACGTTTCCCCCCATCCCCAAATTGCCCTGTTTTTGGAGGGGACGTCCCCGAAACGGGGGGACGCCTAGCCTAGCTTTGGGGGACATCCGTACGTCCCGGGGATGGCTGGGGACGGCTGGGATGTCCCCAATCCGTCCCGGGGACGGCCAGACGTCCCCCATTCTAAGGCCCTTAAAAAATATTAAAAAAATTTAAAAAGTTGTATTTTTAATTTTTTATTTAAATTTTCTAATATAGGCCCCTTATTAATTCAAATTGTTATTAAAAATTAAAAAAATTAAAAGATAACATTAATTAAATTTTAAATTTATTAATTTAATTCATAATTTTGACAATGAAACTATATGGCAGCAGTGTAGCCTTTGGGCATTTTGACACAGAGATTAAAAAATCGCCAAACTCGGCGAGTCAATAGAAAAATAACACCCAGCGCCTTTATTAAAGTATAAGTTTTTTTGGCCCCTTGACCCCGCAAGGGGCGATGCCCCTTGACCCCACCTTGGGGGCGCTGCCCCCAAACCCCCATTGAAAAATATGGGGGGAAACTGCGTCGATCAAAGTAGGGAAAATTTAACCTCCGAGTCTATTGATATGCATATTGACAATGTGAATGAATTGAAATTCTGATTTATGAATGCATAATTGCATATTGTGTATTGAGTATTAACAATGTTGTATGTTCAGAATTTACATTCTAAAATGTTTTCAACTTTTCATAGTATCATACACATGCTATATCCATGTTTTATTATTTTCATATGAATATAATGTATGTATGCATGCTTTATCCATGTTTTCATATGAACATTTAGAATTTTGAAATTTTCCTATATATTTTAAATTTTTCCTATATTTTATATAGTCGTCCCCTTTGCCGTCCCCCGCTGTCCCCAAATTTGGCAAAAAAATTTGCCGTCCCGGAAACACGTCCCGCCATCCCCTGCCATCCCCGTCCCGGAAACTCGGGGTAACTTTGGTTTATCATTATTTTGTTGAATATCTTCTGCTTCCTCTATTGTTGTGAATCTGTATCTGATAGGCAAAAGGTTTTTTTGGCTCTAGCAACCAACATTCCAAGCTACTAAAATAAATTCCAAAATCTTTCATACCTTTGCAAATTCCAAAAGCTGCGACCAGGTGTCCTTTGAAATCGCTTTGTTATGCCGGGCCTGCAAAGCCAAGTAAAACAGTTCTTATAAAACCTATATTGTTAACTGCACACTCCTCAATGGAATATATCATAAATATACTAGCTTTAAAGTTTTTAATCACAAAACTGGGACACAAGAAGCACCACGTATTTAGGAATTCAATTTCTTTGAAAACTAAAGACAATAATAAAAACATAATAAATTGAGTTCAGATAGCAATTTGGAAAATAATGAAGAGGTACAAGCAAAACAGTATCACTAGTATACTAAAATATTGTGCACTGCAACCTTAGAAATCCAGATGAAGCGCAATGCAATGAAACACCCTCATTTATGGTGAAAAAAAAAAGCGAGTATTATTCTTGTGTTCTGTAATAGCAATAGTCAATCTGAGCTAGTGTGTGTATGTGTGTAAGTTTCCACTCCATTGTATAAAACTATAAATCATAGCAAAATATCCATTATAATCAAAGGTAGAGATTATTTCCATGAGTTTCAATGTATAGGAGATTATTTTCATGATTCGAAAATTAAAGCACATGCTCATGATTCCATGCTCTTATATAGTATGTGGTCTGTGAATAAAATATAAAACAAGTGTACAAAGGGGTTAGCATCTATCAGTTTGAAAATTCATAAAAAATAAATAATAACTCTCTATATGACTAACTTCTGGCATATATGCTGGATAATAAAACAATCATGCACCCAGATTTGACCATACAAGTTAATACAGTTCACAACCATAATAACAAATCATCACTAGCAAATAGTTGCCCAGAGCCACAAGTTGTGAAGATTCCTATGCATTGTAAAAGAAGATAGAATGATTCTGCTTAGATACCTGCAAGAATTGGCACCACTGATCAACCAACGGCCATTGCTTTTCTGCAAACAATAATTGCCACATGCCTATAGCTGTATCTAATGCCAAAGACTTTTGACCCTGCACCAACACATAAAATAGAAAGAATAACTTGAGGAGGAAAAAATGAACCTATCAAAATTCATTTAAATAAAAAATAAAAAGGAGCCCAGTAATATGCAAGCCCATTGATAAAACAAGTCTGTCAATTCTCAGTGATGTGCAATCCTATTAATAAACGAGATGTAAAAATGAAATTCAACAGCTAAAAGTTTGTAACAATTTATTAATAATAATGTCAACAAAGACAAATTAATAATAAATTATATTAATGTCCAGGAATGGCAAAGGATAGTCAAAGGGATTGGAACACACATCTGTTAGCAAAGAACAAGAGCAAAAGGGGGAGTAGACTGAAAGTGCACACGAGAAAGCAAGAAAAATAAGAAAAACAAAGAAATACACACATGAGGATTAACCTAAAAATGGTAACACCAAAGCAAATACATGTATAAATAGATATTTGAGAGGACAACACAACACAGTAGAAGCAGATAGAGACCACAGAAGCAGGAAACAAAAATAGTTATAAATCTGTATTCTGGGACACATTAGAGGAGCAAACAATATTATCATCAATCACCATAGGAGTACCAATGTAGAGCCTGAGAATGCTCGTAGAGGAAGGTCTAGGGCTAAGGGGAGTAGGTTGGACAAACCTGGAGGCAGTTGATTCTGCATAGAACCAACACTCGAGGCTGACGAACTGATGAAGGTAGAAAAATAAACTGCTGATATGTGCTTGTCATGAAAGAAGGTCTCCGTCATCAAGAAGAGATAGAGCCATGACCATTAGAATGCAAGTTGGAGTGTAAGAATGAGTAATGTCTCACCAATGTGCCACCATCTTGCATGAATCAATATTATCTGAAGGGCATTTAATGCCAACATCTGTGACAAGCTTAACAAAGGAAGTAATCAATTTGGTGAATCTTGGACCTCCACAGAAAGATCTTTACCTAAACGTGGTGATCTCACAAAGAAAAAAGGACAATTATCTCTAATCAAGATGAAGAAAGTGGAAGACGAACCACAACAATCTTTGTATAAAGTTTGAAGAATGGTTTCTTGACTTTCTTCCATGAATTTCATAGTAAACCGAACACAGAAAAATAAAATCCTCCTCAGTCTCCAATTCCAAGAGAAACAAAAGCAGCTGACCCTTTTCCTTTGTAGGATATGGTCGAAGTTCAATGAAGTGCACCTGCAACTAGCCAAGGGCAATCCTCAAACCATGAGACAGATGCATTGAAGATAGTTGGGTCAAACAATAATCCCATCCATAAGAAGACTCAACAAAGAAAGATAATTTCAGGCTAAGAGAATTCAAAGGGAAGGTCCAAGCAGCTTGGAAATGTTGATGGATCATTTGTGCACCTCTTCCTAAGAAGTTGACGAGGGACACATAAGTACCTAAAAGCAAGTACCTGTCCATAGAGAAGACAAGCAAATAGACCCCAAAGAACCAACAATGATGACATCAAAAGGGACCCAAAAGGCAACCTCCTATCAGTAACAAAGTGCCAAAAAAGGGTGCCTCCCATAGGACAAAGCAGAACCACCAATAGATCTAAGCTTCTGTATAAAGCAAGTCTAAACGTACATTCAAGGAATAGGGGTTGGGCAGCAAATCTAGATTAAGCAATACATTGACAAATCATGCTGAAGCATAATTGCCTAAATCTTCTCAACCCAATCCCTATCACAAGATCCCAAGCTAGGGCCTCAACCGTGAACCATCCTAAAAATTTACAGCATTAGCATTCAAGAACAGAAGTGAGGCATATCTCTTGCAAAGACAATTCTTAGACACTATACACAAAAAAAGAAATTGACAAGTGAGCTAAACTACTAGATAAGTATAGGTGGTGACCTCCATCAGCCCCCTTTGTACGAGAAATGGAACCTGGAATGAGCATACTTGGTGGTGTTGAAGACCATAACCAAAGTTCTGCTAAGGTTGGCCATAGGCTGCCGAAATCAACTAAACTTGACAAGGGCATCAACATGTTTTTGTAGGTCATTATTAGAACAAAAGAGGAAGACCATGTCATTAGAGAAGAGAAATTTAGGAAACAGAACATAGTGAATATCTTGTCAAAGAAAATTCTCGAGTTCATTAATGTAGAAACCAAAAAGTGTTGGAGAGAGGGCAACCTTACTTGACTCCAATAATACCTCTAACAAAATCAAAAAGGCCACACTATGTCTAAAATCATCCAACAGTATCTCATACTGCCATCATCAAATGCCTTGGGATGGCGTCAAAAGCCTTCTTATAGCCCACAAGACAAAAAACTTTAGTAGACTAATGACAAACCTCTTAATGATAGCACAAAGTGTGAATGTGGTCAATTGTTAGGAAATTCCTCCTGAAGCCAGCAAGCAAGGGCATGAGTAATAGGAACAATACAAATTACATAATCAAGAGACAAATTGAATGAAATGAAATGAAGGATTTTAATAACGTCCACAAGGCCAAAGTCGCCTATGGGACCCACAGACAGCACACACCCCACAAAGTCAGGGCACCATAATCCTAATCTGCCTGTAACCTCTTTTCAAGAAATGCTCTTCTGCAGTGAATTTTTATCAAGAGTCACTGTTTTTTCGAGTTTTGTCTCTTCAAACAAAGTGTTTAAATTGTCTGTTTTCAAAATGTCTTCAAAAATAACCCGGATGCCACTATAAGCCGAGCATTCCAGAACAAAATGTCACTCTGTCTCTACTGCTCCTGTGTTGCAAATAAGCATATCCTCTTTTCCCACTCTTCTATAGGCATCATCCATCTACCTGTTTCACACCTCGAGTGATGAGAGCTGGTTCTTAATTGAGCCATTAGCATTAAGACTAATTACACCAAAGATTTGAATATAATTACATCCCAAAATCCATCCACCCTCTTATCTTGAGCATGTCCTAAATAGACCTTGTAAGAAACTTCAAGAATACCCTAATGACTTTTGATGTCTATCCATATGCTAAAGGATAGTAAAACACACAGCCTCAACAATATCTTTGAATTCAAACTAATTCTATATGTTGTTCCAGACCCATGTCGTCATTCTGCCTTAAACTGCTCCTCCTCAGTCTTGACTCTCAACCTTTGCAGTAGTGAACCCATTCTCCTCTACTTCTTTTCCTCACTACTCTAAGCTCCTACATATATAGTAATATGATTTTTGGCAAGCACCACTATGGTTTTTTTTTTTTTGTTCTTCCACATTAGATCCCAAAAATAACAGTACCTGAATTGTAAGCAAGGTTCTCACCATATGCTGTTCCAGACTTTCAGTTATGCAATCTCAGACAGGGCTGTTTAAAAGCAATTTTGTGACAGTATTCTGGGATGGATGGTTATTATTTCCTTTCACATCCATATTAACACCCATATACAAATCTGCCACCTCTGAATATAAATCGAGATAGTAGATATCACTGATTCCAGGCATTCCAGTGAGCTTCAAAAATTATATATAATTTACTTACATGGTAAAAAGATATACAATCAAAGTGGTTGACTAACTTTGCCATATTTTCAGGCGCTTGCTAAATCTTCCATGGGTTTTCTTCACCTTATGAGTTTTATATTTGACATCAAATCTGAGCTTCTTAATGGAGGAAATCATTAAGAAAAGCTAGATTATTTGGTCAAGTTAAACCAAAATACACACTTCCATCTTCCACATCATCTCAGCATCATTTGTTATGCTGCAACTGGTAATGTTCTCCATTCCACCATCTGATAATGGACGATGACCAGCTCAACACCAGAGATCAATCCAAACCTTACAATTCCGTAAAAGAAACTAACACAATTGTCATGGTAGAAGCATTTATTAAACAAAATATACACCAAATAAAAATGGGATTCCTAACTTTTTAATTTTTCCAGCGTAAGACAACATTTCAAGCATTTTTGGCCTTGAAAGTCCAAGAGGAAAGCCTATCAACCAACATGTGATGGCAAAAAACATTAGACTTTGTGTGAATCAATCTTTTTCTCCATTCCATCAATACATATAAATTGAAGTGAAACAAAGCATTCATTTTGAATACCTTTTCTTTTGCCCAATTAAAAGCAAAGTTGTAGATCTCACGAAACTTCTCTGCATAACAAAACAAGCAATTCAAAAAAATATCCTAGCAATCAGATATAGTTATCAATGCTGAATGCCTACAGTAAACTTACATTGTCATAACATTAAACACTAAATAGTTGCTAAATTACAAAACCACACGGTAGCATATTATACCTTCTCAACTAGAACAGAATTTCCTGAGATAAATTGTAGGTGTCAAGAATAGAAAGATAATTAATTTTTGCATAGAAGAAAATAGTAAAACATTGGGGCACATACGCTCATCCTTCAGTTCAGTACGTAGGTATGGGATTCTTTCCCTCAACTTATCAATTGAATCTACCCTGCACAATCACAGTTTTACTTGTAATTGCTTTATGTTTAAAACAGCCAAGATATCCATTCTGATTCAATAATGTAATTATGATGGTTAGTAAGAACTTTCACTAGAGCATCATGATGACTTGACACCTACCCCAACGTTTGCAGACCTACAAAAAACTCCTGCTTTGAAAATTCACACATTGTTGCTGCTTTCATGTGCCAAGAAAGGACCAACTGCAAAAAATGAAAATATAGGCTTAAAAAAAATTTAATAACCAACAAATCTAAACATTTCAAAAAATTATACTGAAATCAGAGCATAGATAACTTCAATGATCACTGAGATTTCAATAGCTTAAATATGCATGTTATTTGAATATCTAAAATGTTAACTAGTGGAATTTGGACAAAAGATTGCAGTGACATTAAATTGGTTGAATGGAAGCATTTACATGAGATTGTTCTCATTCTAGCCTGAAATTGGCTGAAGATTGACAGTGGTGTTGCCTCAGTACTATAGGAAGACCCTATGTTACAGGAACATTTTGGCGACAGAATCTAGCTCAAAGAAATTATGCCCTATGTTACATTGGTTTACTCTCAAATTAAGATAGAAAATGAAATCAATTATTGTCTAGCGATCACCATTTCGTAAGATGACCATCTTAGATAGTTCTTTTTATTCATCTTAAATAGTTTATTATAGTCTATTCTTGTGGTTAGCATTTTAAAAACATACAGACGATCTCAGATAATGAAATTTCCATGATAATTATTTTCATTAATTAGTTTATGGGTTCCACTCTCGTTTGTTCTGTGTAAAATGACTTTGAAGAATTATTACGATAATGCTTTCATGTAACTAAATATTGTTTTTATTTTTTTATAAAGTTGGAATGTTTGTTGAACAATCTAGACCTCAGATTTCTTAACTACAATTCCTTCAACAGTAGTGATATATCAAACCTCAAACCCTCTTGGGCTTGCCAACATAATCAGCAAGCTTGTGTGCCATCACAAAAGTAGCAGTTGATGGTCCAAAATGAATTCATGATGAACAAGCTTCTAGCAACAAATAATCAGTGTTCCACGGCCGTTGGGAAAGGGGGGATAGGGGGATAGGGAGATGCGGGGACGGGTTTCGGGAACGGGGGGACAAAGGGCCTAAGTTTGGAGGCGGCAGGGGGGTGTGGTGGTACTGGTATAGTTATACATATAGTACTTGAAAAACTAGTTGTGAAAAGATGTATAACAGTACAAGAATTATATTTCAAATGAAACTATAGGAAATTAGTAAAATTATAAAATAGCAAAATTTGAAATACTAAATCTAAATACGAAGATTTCTAAGTTTTTTCTCCTCTTCAACTAGCTGGTAAAAAAAAATCAGAATTAGAAATGTGAATGAAATCGGTAGTTTTGGTGGTTTTGGATTGCATTGTGGGAAGGGGTCGGGCCCACGTCAAATTAGGGTTACCCTCCAACCCCCAAAAATCGCTCAAAATTAAAAGAATAAAAATTTCAATTGCTTTTTCACGTGTTCGAACAGGAGACTCCTGGAAATCTCCCCACCCCTCAAGAGACGCCTGGGAGCCTCCCAAGGAGTCATGGAAACGCCTGGGAGTCTCCTAAGGAGTTTCCCAAGGATTCTTGGAGACGTCTCGGCATCTCCAAGAATCCTTGGAGACGTGGAGAGATTTCCCCAGCGGAGCACTAGTGGCGGTGGCAGGAGATGCCAGTCCCCATCTCCCTATGCCGGAAATGTCCCCATCTCAGAAACGCAGGTCTGAGGGAGGGAAAACGCGTTTCCGTCGAACACTGCAAATAATGAAAGATTGCTCTGAAGTCCTGCAAACCACTAACAATAATATCAGATATCAGCCTTTATCTGAATTGGCGTAATGGCAGGATGCTTTCATTTGCATACAAATGAAATGTTATACCAGGTGGAGCTTCCAAGCAATCTGATGAATAGTTTCCTTCATTGAAAAAAGGTAAGCCGTAATTGTACTACCATCCAGATACACAGAGAAGAGAAGAGTGGATGGACAGCACCAGAACATAATTTAGAATTTGTTTTCTTAGGCCTCATATTGCGCACTTTATTGCACTTTGTATAAGACATGCTATGCTAAACATGTAGCTCATTCTATCTCTTTAGTAAATTACATTCCATTTTCAACTACAACTATAAATTAGTTTCAGAACAGCATGTGTTTATGGCATAATGCCAATATTTAAACAATGTAAAGATGAGAAATGAGATAGAATGTAATATAGCCTCAGATATTTGAACATACCATCACTATATCATCTGGATCCACCTGCCATAATCAAATGAAGATGTTACAATCTGTAACTCTGCGGTGGAATATAAGAGAAATAAATGCAAAACATTCAAAAGAATAATGATACACCAAACACAGAATAATATGAACGAAAATAGAAGCTAGCTTGGTCAAGGAACATTGTACAGCCAATTATTCTAGATGAAGTATGTGTGTATATGTTTATGCACTATATATATATATATATATATATATATTTGCATAATTATTCATTTTAGCATGACCCTAGTCTACAGAGTATTATATTGTAATATTCATTTCGCATGAGTAACATATAATGCAAACAAATAATTTACCAACCATCAACTCAAATAAATCTCTATATTCTCCTTGGATTGTATTTTCTAAAATACATCACAAATTGTTTTGTGCTCAAAACAGAAAAGAAAATAATAAATACTGTACTTCTTATAGTTACTTAAGTAGTTAGCAGGACCAAATATCCATACAGTGTGTATCCCAATAGGTTAGATCATATCATAATCCCAACTGTCTTCCATTTGCCTCACTTTGTAATCACAAGTGGCTGTTTAATCACTAATAAAGGAGCTTCCTATGAACATCTCATTTCTTTATGGGCAAAAGAGTAGATACTTCGTATGAAGTCAAAGTTTCTTAGCATCAGGCATGGGCTATCATGGCTCATTTTTGTTAATATTACTCCAACAGTTTTCCTGTTAGACAATGAGAAATCCCAGCCCACACTGTGAAGCTAAAAAAGAGCAATCCTTTAAGCTGAAAATTGAAAACCCTACCTAAAGAAACAAACTAATTGTCAAGCATAAAGAAACAAACTAATTGTCAATTCCTTGACAAAAAGGAAATTCTCTAAACCTCTTATGTAGTTTACAGGATCCATATCAAACTCAGGTAAAATGGTAAAGATCCTCCCACATATATTTTGTCTACCCAGTAAAATGCTTGCTACCCAAAACTCAATCTCCATTTTTGCAAAAATAAAAACAAAATCCAAAAGTTCCATATATTTTCAAGAATGTTTTGTGTTTACTTCAATATCTGTACTTGTAACATATACTACCAATTGTCACCACAATTATACTAGAACCCCATTTTAAAATGCTAATAATTTAATTTCAACAAAATTGTATGGTCTCATTTGCTTAATCAGTCATTTTCTTATAATTCAAAAGGAAAACATATTTGATAACATGATTATGCAATTATCTTAACAATAATTTATGCATATAGGGGATCCTTTATTTAAGCGGCACTACATCTATTGTCTAGTTCCAACTTGATTATACTGTAGAAATTGAAGTTGGGCTGACTTACACATCATTATAGGTAGCCTTGGGGTCAAAAACAAATAATGAGAAGCAAAGTCAAAATTACACAAAGTTACCACATACAAAAGTGATTTCATATGAAACTGCATCTCAATGATAACAAATTTGTTTAATAAACTTTTTAACTAATCAACAGATATTAACACCATTGATCATACACTAAACTGCAAAACAAACATGGAGAAAGTAACAGAATTTACCTGTAGATCAGTGCAAAGCGAAGTGATACCATCTGCCATAATCATATCTGTGTATTGATCTACACAGAAGTCACAAGTGAAATTATATTACCAAGCAGGTTTTACAAAAGAGTAAAGAGGTATCAAAACATATAGCATAATGTGGATGGACATATTTGCAAAAATCACTTCCAGGCAAACTAGTAACATCTACTCTACACAATGCAGTTCCCTATGATCTGAATTTGTGCAAACAAAACTTTTTTATAGAATTATGCCCATCAAAATTCCACATCACTATCAACATTACCTATAAATGAACCATCATAAAAAATTATATTTCCATTTAAGCTTGAGAGAAAATAATTATTTGTCAAGAAACCTAAGTCCAAATTCCAATTTTCAGCAATTTAGAAATTCACCAAACATGCATTAACAATATAAATATTTTACAAACTTATTAATTATCCAAAACATTTCATATTCATTAAATTCATACGCTAGCAGCATCCATTTAGTCTGTTTAACATTTAGAAATGGAAATGACCTAGTAAGCATGAAATAGGTTCCCTTTCCCTGTTTCATGGTTTTAAATTATCACACATAATCATGCTCAATTAGACTTGTATGCATTCTTGAAGAAAGTTTAACTTCAGGAGTAATTAGTAATTGTATATTTGTGAAATGAGAATTCACCCTTGTATCCCTGATAAAGCTCTTCAAGATGACGTGTATCTGGCAAGGATCTTATTTGCTGGTTATAGAACAGATCAATAGCCCCTTCAGGGATCCAATCACTTGCTTTTAATGCCTGAATAGCAACTTTTTCACTACACATAAGGAAACAAAGAAAACATATAAATTTTCCAAAGTGGAAAAATACCAGGTATGAATAGTTCATGCACCATAGTTGCAACTACAACCATGCCAAAACAACCCACAAACCTATGGTTTAATCTTACAAAAGGCTGAAGACAATAATATTTGGTTAGAAACTACAAAGTCATACAAAATATGATCAAAAAACAAATTTCAGACTGATTATGAAAGGCCAGAAAACTATCAACCAAAAACAAAAGAGAAATATATATCTATCCTCTGTAAAGGTGTTGCTTAGTTGATAAATGGAAGGATCTCAAACCTGCAACATTCAAATGCATAAAGTAAAAATGAGAAAATCCTTTAAAATACCTTGATCCGGTAATCGCCATGAATTGCTGGACTTTGTCACGGTGTCCTCTACCCAGCTTATGCTGTCAAGGAAACCCACACGAGTGAGAAAAGCTAATGCCAAATGAAAAAAGCTTTACAATAGAAAAATAAAACAAGGAAATATAAAATGATTCAATACATAACCATTGAATGAAGCTACAATGGACAAAACATGTCATATTTGAGGCTCAAATTAGGGCAGAGACTTATCATATAGACTAAGGACACGTGTTTTTCAGGTAATACTTCCTGTGTATGGTATTGATGTGTTTTATTGTACAAATGCTTCCCACCTTCTTAACTAGACCAGCATTGATTGAGTATGCCATTTTACTTTCAATCAGGTCTCAAATTGACCTCCCTAGTGTCTAATTTAAACTTTCCTGTGCTTTCCAAAAGCTAAGTTGTAATGCCATAAAATTTCACTACAATTTTTTTTCGAAAAAATATTAACATAGAACTACATTTTTACCTTAGATGTGTTTAAATACCATGTCTACCATGTGACCACAATTATGTGCATCTTTGCATTATAAAGGGTTACTCAAACTATGATAAGATTGTGAGAGAGTAAAGTTGTAAACAAATCAAGGATGTTCCTTAGGATTAATTAGACTCCTCAAAGAATTGACCTAGGCCATCCGGTTTATCCAAGGAATGCCTATAAATTACAATCTTGGATAGCTAGCCAATCCTTGGGGACCCAAGTGGCATATGGGTAAGCTAATTGCTCTAGCAATTAATTAGATATATTTAAGTGCTTTGTCCACCATTAGGAGGATGAGGAACCTCAATCAATATAGAAGGTTGGGGACCTTAACCAATGGGTAGAGAGTCAAGTGGTAACAACCATAGTTGATCAATTTGGCAAAGCCAAATCAACTTGTTTTAACATTACTTGTCTAGGTATTTGTGAAAGATTTTCAACAATGTTTTTGGTCAATTAATTATTTTTTGTGCTAACATACATTTATGTTAGCAAGTAATCAACCAAACTTCATATACTAGAGTTTCCTCAAGTGACTCCTGCACCTGCTGATGTGCAGTTCATCTCTCTAGTTGCTATTGCTGCAGTCACTCCTCTTCTTACAATATATTGCCTTGGTGATTGCTTTTGTTTTGATAAACCGTGTCTTTTGTCTCAAATCCTAATTTTGGTGTTGTTCATGGGCTGTTTGATGTTGGCGATCATAGAGGAGGTGGATCTCAAAGAAAGCTTGAATCTCTCTTTATGACTAGGGATCTAGACCCTCTTTCAAAGATGCCCCCTTTGGCATCCTTTCTTAGAAAGGTAAACAATCCTCAATCAATTAAATAATTTATGATGCTATGGCTAATGAAAAAATGATCCAAGACTGAAAAGACCTTAGAATAGTGAAGAGATGGGACAAAGTCCCCAATGTAGAGATTCTCAAGACCAAACACTTGATTGGTTCATCTATTTAACAAAGTTGGCTTTGGCAAGCAAGGTCACTAGCTTTTGGCACTCACATAAAAGCACTAATTAGGTTGAAAAAAAATGGAGTTCTATGGTGAAAGGATACATTGAAATTGTTCTTTGTACTAAAAGTTTTTCGTTCATACATTTGTTATAAAAGAAGAAAAAGCCATGATCTTTAAATGTGGCACCTAGTTCCTTGGTCCATGTGGTTTCTATGGCACAAAGTGTTGATTATCCACAGGTATCGCATGTCTAAGAATAGCATGTAATTCTCACAGATGATTCAGATGTGCACAGCAATATTCTCACGGGCAATACAAGTGTATACGCAGCAGAGCCTTCACGGGTATTGTGGATACACGCAGTATATACTTCAACTACTATCACTATATTCTAAGGCTCTTGATCGAACAAATAGTATATCCGTCTAAAGCATATGAAGGGACATGACCCTAAACGGGGTAACCCATCAAAACAAGAGTGCAATTAGAATAAACAAATCTGATCAACACTCCCTCACTAATGAGATGAAAACTAATTAAAAATTAGTTAGGATAAGTCAGTGATAAGTAAGATATTAATAAAAGTTAACTATAGCAGTCAGGGGAAAGATATCTCCTGCTGCTATAACATGAACACTCCCTCTTAGCTAGGGAGGTATCTTTCCAAATATCCATGTCATGGAGTCTCTCAACATGACACCCACAATGGCTACACCCATCTGTGGAAAAGAGTTTATCACAGAATCTCTCAACATGATAACGTTATGGAGTCTCTCAACATGACGTCCACCATGGCTACTCCCATGCATGGAAAGCAACACACGTACAAGTACCCATCACAGAGTCTCTCAACGTGATATCATCATGGAGTCACTCAACATGATGTTCACCATGGCTACGCCCATGAGTGGAAGGAAACAAGTGCACAAGTGTCCATCACGGAGTCACTCAACATGATGTCATCATGGAGTCTCTCAACATGACGTCCACCATGGCTACTCCCAGAGGGTGGATAAACACAAGTACAAGAGAATCATCACGGAGTCTCTCAACGTGATGTCCACAATGGCTACTCCCATTAGTGGAAGGAAACACATCGTCATGGAGTCACTCAACGTGATGTCCACAATGGATACTCCCATTAGTGGAAGGAAACACATCGTCATGGAGTCACTCAACATGACGTCCACCACGGCTACTCCCAGAGGGTGGAAAGACAAGGGCTTTCACCTCAAATTTCTCTTGCACAGAGAAAAATGCATTAACAAGGGCTTTCACCTCAAATTTCTCTGTCTCAAAGAAAAATGCATTAACAAGGGCTGTCACCTCAAATTTCTCCGTCTCAGAGAAACAATGCACTAACAAGTGATAATGTGACTCCCTCTAAAGCTCCAAGTACTTGCATCAAGCTCTTGACCTCCTCGTCCAAGGTTGCCTCTGTTGGTTTGTCAGACTCCCTCTGAATGTTATTTCCTCTTCTTCGAAGAAACTGATCGTAATGACAATCTGTATAGGTTCTTCCTCTTCGAGAGATGTCTCCAGCCACCAACTCAGTCCCATGGCTGCAAATCGTTGGTCAGGTGCTTCCATTCCACCCCTATCGAAGTGAAAATCACTCTTATATTCACCTCACACCGGAATGAATCTCCCTCGATACAGGCCAAGGCCCGAGTCAAAGGCAATGCAAAAGAACAATTCAAAGGAAATCTTTTTAAAATCGCCATGCCCCCGATTCTTGAACTCAACTGGCTTGCCATTTCATTTCGCGATACTTGCAGGTGCATACTCGACCTACGACACTCCGTTTAACTACTGTTAAACACAAAATACATGTTCAAAATATATAGTCAAGTCTACATTGACGAGAAAGGGAAGCTGGAATTGTTAGATCGACGACTGAGAAGCGGTAGTAGTAAAGGTGGCGAGACTATAGAATTCATCTTTGCCCAATATATATCAAGATGTCACATTGTTGAACAGCGAAAGGCATGTCTACTGATCTTTTCAACGGTGCTTCACGGTCAATTTTTCGTTGCAGTAATAAATGTCCAAAATATGGTCTCGCCTGGGTAATTTGCCATCCGCACAATACCCGAAGGGCCAATGTAGATGTCGCGGAACACACCCTGCAGCAACACCTTTGGAATTTGCTTCTGAAACCGTCATCTCCAAACCAGGAAGAGGTTCAGGAATAGTGGTATTTGATTCTCGAACTTGATTAAATCTTTCATGATCTCAATAACTTGTCAATATTTAAAATTTGGCAAAACACAATGAAACAAGCATCCCAAGCCATCATCCAACACAGTACATCTCCATTGTAGTGTTTTGAGCTCGAATCAAGCAAATCACAGTTGATCTTAATTCAGTTAAAATGTAAGGAGACATCTCATGCAACTGCCTTTCCTCCTTTATCTCAGACTTTAATGATGGAGTCTAAGAACTCGGAAGCTGCCAACAAATCTGCAGCTGCAATCTGTAACACTGATAGGCACAAAATCTTCTTCAACCCCCATTATCGTGCCTGCTCTGACCATGTTGATTATCCACAGGTATCGCATGTCTAAGAACAGCAGGTAATTCTCACAGATGATTCGGATGTGCACAGCAATATTCTCACAGGCAATACAAGTGTATACGCAGCAGAGCCTTCACAGGTATAGTGGATACACACAGTATATACTTCAACTACTATCACTATATTCTAAGGCTCTTGATCGAACAAATAATATCTGTCTAAAGCATATGAAGGGACATGACCCTAAACGGGGTAACCCGTCAAAACAAGAGTGCGATTAGGATAAACAAATCTGATCAACACTCCCTCACTAATGAGATGAAAACTAATTAAATATTAGTCAAGAATAGGTCAGCGATAAGTAAGATATTAATTAAAGTTAAAGATAGCAGTCAGGGGAAAGATATCTCCTGCTGCCATAACATCAACACAAAGAAGCCTTGAAAGCCATTGGTAACACAACTAGCACATTCAAGACTCGGGTGGAACCAACAAAAAAACCTACTCCATAGTCCAGACTTATGTTGAATTTCATCTCATCAAGGGACTCTTAGAAGCCATCAATCTCAAATGGATTATCTTATTTTCACCCAGAAACTAGATTAGGAATAGATATCATTCAAATGTAGTCAGTACCATAAAAATAAACACTTCACAAGAGATTACACAAAAAAGCTCAACCCTCCTCTTGACAAGTTGACAATAATGACAGTTTCAAACAAGCTTAGGAGAAACAGTAAAAAATAATCCTAGAGGTCCTACACGAGAGAAATAACCCTCTAAGCCTAAAGAGGAAAATACACACGGTCCAACAAGCATGTTGGTGCAGCTCACATAGCTACCAAACTTGATGGATTTCTAATTTCAAGAAGTTTCTTGGAGGCATTTCCTCTATACTAAAATCCTCTAATCCCTTTTTTTATCATAAACCTATTGCCCTATTGTTCAGCAACATATTGAATTGGCGTCCTATTCCTTACAAATACTCCTATATTTGGCTCAAGGAAGACTGATTTTCCCAATTTTCTCTCAAAAGCCTAGCTTGAAGCAATTTTCTAGGTCAAAACTGTGCACACAAAACAAAATACACCTAATCCATGATCAGAAATTGACTCCAAATGCAACGAGAAAAGCAAATTGTAGAAGACTTAGAGAACAAGAATGTAGTGATTGTTTGAGGATGACCATAACACGATATTTTTTTAGAGGAACCCAACAACACAAAAACTTCAATGCAATCACCAGGTTGTACAACTCTAATGGCCAATGGATTGACTCTATTCAAACAGATATACAAAGATGAGAATATCAACAGAAATCAGCTCTCTAAACACACCCAGAACATACTTTTTGTTGTTTCTCAAGCCCAAAACATGGAATTTAACAAAGGGGTTAACAAAGAAGAATAAAAGATAATTGTTTTCACTATATAAATCTCTACGACCCAGCGACTTCAATGCTAAATTTTACTAGGATTTTTGGGATGTCATTAAAGGTGATCTCCTTGAAATGATGGAAGACTCATGCAAGACCTCAAAGATCCATGGGAGTGTCAATCTACTTTCTTAGCCCTCAAACCAAAAGAATCCTAGGCTGCTAGTATTGACAAGTTCAAGCCCATTTCCCTTTGCAACACCTCTTACAAAGATAATTCTAAAATTCTTTCACAAAAATTTTAAAGTTTTATTACTAACTTGATATCTAAAGAACAAAACAGTTTCGTTCCTCCTCAACACATCTATAAGGTTAATATTCTATCTCAGGAAGCAATCCATTCTTGTAAAATGGAAAATAAAAGCATCATGGCCATCAAATTGGACATAGCAAATGCTTTTGGTAGAGTATATCATGAATCCATTGTCCAAAGTTCAAACAACAAGGTTTGGATATTATGATAAAATAGAACATTAGATAAGAGCTTGTTTGGACAACCCTTGTATTGCGCATCTTGATAATGGCAATCTCACTTGATTCTATGGGCTACTAAAGGGGCTTAGACAAGGCTGCCCCCTCTCCCCCCTTGCAAATTATTTTTGTCAGGCTACTTGGAAGAAGGATTGAAGGAAAAAGATAATAAAATCTTCTTCTAGGTATCCCTACATTCCAGGTTGGGAAAGAGCTTAACCGTGCTCAATTTGCAAATGATACTATCTTCTTTGGCAAGGTTTTGACTCAAATTACCAAGAGGTTTGCCTCAATTCTCAAAGAACTCACGAAGTCAAAAGCAGTAAGATCAACACCAATAAATATGTTATCTAATTCTCTCACCCTCATAACCCTAGGGCTGCTGGTATCTCTTGGATATTGGGATACAAAGTAAGAAAAGATCATTCTTTTCCTGATCTTGACATTCCTGTTTCTTTTAGCAAACCCAACTCCTCTCATAAGGACAAGTTGATAAGAAAAACGAAAGTCAAAATTTGTAGCTGGTCTAACTCTTTGGCACATCCCTCCTACTTAGGTGCTCCTTATCAATTATGTTTTAGTTGCTCTCTTAATATACCAACTAAGCATTATCATTGCCCCCTTTGGTGTGATTCAAAAAATAGAACAGCTTATATGCAAATTCCTTTGGGAAGGGGAAAAAGATAATAGCAAGAAGAAAATCCATTTATCAACTTAACTGATAGCGATCTAAGTAATCTATGCTTTCCTTTAGGCCTTCTTGATCCTGGGTGGTTATCTTCATAAACAAATCTTACATAATATAAGAGCAATTTAGTACCTTGTGTTAATATTTTGGAAGATCTAGGATAGAAGATATTTTTTCTTGAAAGACCGAGCATGCTCTTCTCTTGCATCCTAAGATGATCTAGATAATTAGAAAGGTTTGATAGAAATACTGGATTTTGACGGTGGTTTCTCTTTGTGATTGTGTATTTGAGGTGCATTTTAGAAATTGGTAAAGCAAATCAAAGCTCAACACTGAGTCCAGAACATCTAAAATAAGAGATTTTGCCTTTTGTTGTGTCCGAATTGAACATTTGACGCCAAATCCACGAGGTTTTTCATTTGGGAGTTGCTTGCAAGATCTAGCAAGTAGTCATTATTCTGGACCATTTCGTGTCATGCCACTTTTTTGAATTAAAATAATTAAAAATATTATTTCAGTTAGGCCCAATAATTTCTAATTTTAAGGAAAACTTAATAATATTATCATAGTATTAATAAAAGATGTTTTTAAACACTTGTACTAGAACTAAAATAAAAGTATTTTTAAAAACTAAAATTAAAATAAAAGACATTTTTAAACGCTAAATAAAATAAATAAAAGTATTGTGGAGATTTGATCTCGAGCGTCCATTTGTTGGCACTATTAAATGAGGTGGGTATCTTCGTTTGATAATCATTCACTCAACTTATCTTTTGCATCCAAGGACGGAAACCCTTTGAAACCCTTTGTGTGTTTCTTCGTGTGTTTGGGGTTTATGAGGATGAAAACCCTCTTGAATTCCACATTTGGGATCAAAGAAAAATGTCAAACACCCTTGTTTCTAGTCTTGGGTGATTCTATTTGAGAAACACAGTTGTGCTGATTTGTGAAGAAATTGGAGTTTGCTGCAGTGTCGTTATAGTGTTTTTCGCAAGCAAATATCACCATTTCATCACCAAAGCATATCTAAAGGTTTATATATTAAGGTTTTTGATGGATTTTGGACATCATTATGAGCTCGACTTGAGTCGCCCTAATTGAGTGTCACATTGACGAAGTAAAATAAAGACACCTCCACTGGATTCATCATCCTAGTTGTCACTTAATGTATCAAGGGTGATCATAGCTGTCAAAGGAGATAAATTGTGAGCTTTTATGTCATCTTAACTAAAAAAGTTGAGAAATACAACTTCAGAGATCCCAAGAACACCTGCAAGCAAAATACCTGTCACAAGAGAAGAATGGAGGCAAAAAACAATAATGGCTCTAAAGAAGATTATCATTCAGAGAGGGAATCAAATAAAAAGTACAATACAATCTTTATAAAAGGATATTATGCAACCCTAAAGAAACCCTAAAGGGATAATGTGTATTTAATAAATACCTACCATATTATTAAATGCCTAATTTTAGCTTAAGCGTAGAGGATAATAGACTAATAATTAAATAAATAATTATTAGCTAATACCAGATAACTCTAACACCCCCCCTTAAGATGAACTTAGGGAGTAGCTAAAAAACTAAATGCATGAAGCAAAAAATGCAACTACATGATGAAAGCAAATTTGGGTCCCAACAACAAAGCCTGATGAGGTACCCAAGCACAACCAAATCTCTATGAATCGGAGAAATAGAGAAAACCGCGTGGGGAAAAACTCTACTCCAAAAAGAGATGGAAAAAGCAAGTGAAGGACTGAAGAAGCCTCCAAACAAGAATGTTCCAAAAGATAGGAACAAAAGAAGAGCAAAAGAATCATGAAGCATGAAGAACCTGCAAACACTCTCGAAGAATAACTGTTGATCTGAAGAACCTCCTCTAAAATAGAAGATGATCAGAGAGAAGACTGTAATCTGCATGAGTGCCCTCAAATAACAGTACTCGAATCAGATGGCAAACAAAGGCAAACAACTGAACTCGAAGATACAGATGGCAAAAAACTCCAAAGTCTGAAGAGCTGATCAATCGAAGATGGAAGGTTGTCTCCAAAAATAGGAATGAAAGAGTGTACTCCAACGAACCAAGGAAGCATTAGAACCAACAACCAACATGAGAAACCCCCCCCATAATGCTGACAAGGGAGAGGTGACAGGTACACTGAACTGAATGCCAAGAAAAGCTGCATGACGAAGAACCAGGAACAGCGAGAGTGCAGCAGAAAGTACAAACACATATGAAGGCTAGTGTCATGGAAGGAACACTCACTTGACACACATCATGACGCTAATGTCGTGGAAGGAACACTCACGTGACAAAGGTAGATGGAAAACAAAGGCAAACATCAAACCTCCCCATGGCACTTTATAATGGAGTGCGAGTACAATAAGGCACAAGATGTGCAAGATCCCAAGCATGCAAGGCATAGTGGCACTTTATCTCAGTGCGTTTGCAAAAAGAAAATGCTTACAAAATGATGTATACAATGCTCAAAAAAGACAAGGCTTGAAATACAAAAATAGTAGCCAAAGATGAGTCATCCCACACAAAGAAAAAGATCCTAGGAGCTGAAAACATCCAAGATATTCACCAGAGTGCATAAATGCAAAACATTGAATAAAATGTATCTGGATCAGAATTTGAAAAGAAGACCCATACCACTGGAAAGTGCACAGAACCAGCTTTCCAGCGATATCTTGTGTGCCAAAAACGGAGTCTGGATGCTCAAGATAGACCTCCCGAAGTGCAAAAAAGAACTTCCGACTTTAATGTCAAAAAAAGACATCAAAACAACAAAAACGGAAGATCAAACCTCCAAATTTGAAGAGAGCTTGGAAATAGCTTTCCAACACCTATTCGTTTTCGAAACTCCGACTCCGTTTGCCCAAGTTATGACAAAAAATACCATCTCTAGGTCAAATAGGCCTTAAGGAAAAAAATCTCCCTTCTGGTGGTCCCTGGGTGGGGCGGCACTGGCCGGGCGGTCGGGAGGGCAGCAAGCGGACGGTAGGCAGCAGTCGTGAGGGCAACTGGAAGCAGCAGGCGGTGGTCGCGGCTGGTGGGGGTGGCTGGCGGTTTGGAGACCGTCAGGCGGTGAGGAGGTCGGCAGTAACCACTGGGAAGGCCAACGGCAACCACCAAGGCTAGCCTCGGCGGTTAAGAGACCGTCGGCAATGCTGTTAGCAGTTTGGGCACGCCGTAAAACTGCCCAAAGATTTTATTTTTCTCGAAAATCATGCCCAATAAGGGCAAAAATCAAAAAAAAAAATTGTCAGAGCCAAAGTTGTCCAATTTGGACAAATTTTATATGAAAATATGGGTTTTTGGATGTTATGAGCTCAACGATAAGGTCCGTTTGACCCAAAATGCCTAGAAACAAAAAAGCTCCCCGGATGCAAATAAAAAACTCTAAAAAAAACTTAAACCCTCCTCCAAAAAATCTTCTGAAAAATCGGGAACAAGCAGCAACGGATTCCCACTCTAATACCATGAAGAAGTTGAGAAATACAACTTCAGAGATCCCAAGATACCTGTCACAAGAGAAGAATGGAGGCAAAAAACAATAATGGCTCTGAAGAAGAAGATTATCATTCAGAGAGGGAAACAAATAAAAAGTACAATACAATCCTTATAAAAGGATATTATGCAACCTTAAAGAAACCCTAAAGGGATAATGTGTATTTAATAATTAGAATAATTATTTTATTTTTTTGATCGGTAATTGGCCGAAGCCTAAATAACTTTTGACTGGAGCTATGAACCAATGGGGACATAGTAGGGGGCCCCATCCCCATTACATATCTTTGAATTATTATTATTATTATGTTTGATTAGATTGACCCCAAGACCTTCCCCATCCTATGGAAAGCCAAGAGTCACAGCTTAGAATTCCACTTCAGATGTCCCTATTCGGAATTGAACTTGGGTCTCCACAATGAGAACCCAGTGTTTTAACCAATTAAGCTCAACCCCTTTGACATAATTAGAATAATTATTAAATACCTACCATATTATTAAATGCCTAAGTTTAGTAGAGGATAATAGACTAATAATTAAATAAATAAATTATTAGCTAATACAAGATAACTCTAACATTAACTATACAGCATTCATACCATGTTGGTTACGCCACTCAGCACATATGGAAGTGCTTGTATCATATTCTGTCCAAATCACAGGGATATCAGCCAATATTGGAGTGGCAACTTCTTTTTCTACCTAGATCACAGCTTAACAGCTGCTGTAGCAATTGTCTAAGGTGCTACCATGGGTTCCAAGCATATCAATTGCGATTCTTTGTAGCTTCTCAAATATAAGTTTCCAAATTATGGTATAACTATATCGTAACTAAGAGGGGTGTCACCTCAGTTGCTGCCATATAACATTGTTTATCAATGTGCTAAAGATGACAAATATGAATACCATGAAATGAGGAGTTCCAAATTGTTTTATTGCTATAGTCATTTACATTTCTTCTTACTCAACAAGCTGCATTGGTGGAATTGAGTTTATATTAGTGTTCCTAATAATTGAAAGTTTGAAACAACTTAAAACCAGTGTTCCACGGGCGTTGGGGACGGGGGGGGCGCGGGGATGCGTCTCCGGGACGGGGGGACCAAGGGCCTAAGTTTGGGGACGGCGGGGGGACGGCGGCGGGGGGTGGCGGGGGGACGGCGGCTGATATAGTTATACATATACATATAGTACTTGAAAAACTAGTTTTGAAAAGATGTATGACAGTATTACAGTATAAGGAATTTGACTAGGAAATTTGAAATACTATATCTAAATACCAAGATTTCTAAGTTGTGTTGTTATATGGAGCCTAATCAGACTCGGAGGTTAGATTTTCCCTACTTTTATCGACGCGGTTTCCCCCTATATTTTTCAACAGGGGTTTGGAGGCAACGCCCCCAAGTTGGGGTCAAGGGGCATCGCCCCTTGCGGGGTCAAGGGGCAACGCCCCTTGCGCGTTCCCCTAAAGGCGTCGGGTGTTATTTTTCTATAGGCCCATGTCCAATTAGAGTTACCCCTTAACCCTCAAAAAACTTAAAAAGTCACTTTTCTTAAAATTTTAATTTTAAACATTGCATATACGTGGGGGCGAAAGGAGACATCTGGGCGTCTCCCCATCCTTGGAGAGACATCTGCACGTCTCTCAAAGGACGGGGAGACACCCAAACGTCTCCCAAGGAGATGTGGAGACGTCTCCATGTCTCTCTGGGAGACGCCCAGACGTCTCCCAAGGAGACGTCTCCACGTCTCCCTGGGAGACGCGGGGACACGGAGACGTCCCGGCGGCGCTTGGGTGGCGGTGGCGGGACGGCGGGGGACGTCATGTCCCCGTCCCCCCGTCCCCAAGACATTTCTAACGGGGGGACGCACCCAAAAAGGGGGGAGATGCGTCCCCGTGGAACACTGCTTAAAACTGAGATTATATTGCAACCTAGGGTATATACCAGACATACCAGCAATTATAATTATTCAAATTTGATCCAGATTCATCATACAAAATTGTAATATTTGAGGGTTTAATCAAATGTTCCAACAATTTGTTCTCAAATTTTAATTCTATAATTGTTCAAATTTGATCCAGATTCATCATACGAAATTTTAATTTGCAAAATTTTGAGAGTTCAAATGTTCCAACAATTTGTCCCCACTTTGAAATATAATTTGATAATAAAATTAAAATAAAAAAAGAATAAAAATAAAATTTAATTTAAAATATAATTAAATTAATGAATGGTCAAAAGACATGAAATGAAAAGTTGCGATGTCATAACCCCTCTTTGGACATTGGATTAAATAAATACGATAATTAAAACATTTATTAATTAACATTTAATGATATTGGAAAATCGTCTCATTTATGAGACTTCACGATTTTCCTCTAATATATGATTATTAATGTTTATTATTTGTTATGATTATTATTTATTATTATTGTTTTATTTTAATGTAAAGTTCATATTTCAATTATTATTATTATATTAACTATTAAAGAAGTTTTACCATAAAATACTATTAAAACATAAAATAGATATATTGAATATATTACACTTACCATATAACGTGTTATTTAATAAATATAAAATATAAACATGAATTGTCAAAATACATTATAAGTATTATTTGGAATAATATCGAATTAATACAATGCCATTAATAGAACCGATATCTGCTCTCCAAAGAAGTACAATTCAGATAAGCAGCGAGTGGAGAAAAGCTATGGTGCAACAACCTCAAAGGTTTGTTAATAGTTAAACAATCATAAGCAGCGATCTGTTATGGGAGACTCAGGTGTGACGTGATTAAGGAAAAAGACATAGTGCATAGCAATTCATGTATATGCAGCGCCAAGTCATGTTGCTCGTGGGCTGGGAATTCCTTGAATAAATTTTGTGGCTGCGATTACATTAATCAAGTTGGTAAGTAATCAAAGTATGCAAACAAATAACACACCATATGATGGTAGACTATATGCAAAGGTGGAGACTTTTTTAAAGATGACGATTTAAGAGATGGAATTGACTTCATGATGGGTAGCGGTAATATTTTGTTCAACGTATGTAATGTGCTGACCGATTGGTCAAAGAAAGAAAAAAAAGACGTAATTAATATATGAGTAGTTGTGACTAAGTAGCGATCCATGAAAGACAACTAAACGAGCTAGTATCTTGTGTTTATTTTAATAAACATTCAGGTGGGGTTGTGATTTATGAGAAGATACGATTGGCATTAGTGAGAAGGTGCGATTTGTTGAGAAGTATGATTTCATCCTTAAACATAAACAATGTTATTTGTTAATAGAAATCAGGGATTATAA
Source organism: Cryptomeria japonica (assembly GCF_030272615.1). Taxonomy (NCBI): domain Eukaryota; kingdom Viridiplantae; phylum Streptophyta; class Pinopsida; order Cupressales; family Cupressaceae; genus Cryptomeria; species Cryptomeria japonica. The sequence goes on from NC_081408.1 coordinate 493,666,790, forward strand.
GAAGGTGCGATTATCCTCCAAGAGTTGCAATTTGGAGTGATGTATTTTGTTAAACGAAAACATAACTGCAATACATGTCATTCCAATAAGGCATGACTCTTAAAATTAAACATATATATGGAAATCAGAAATAGAATGATTGGGGAAAAAAGAGAGAGGAAGAATCTGACAGATTACGTACACCGATAAAGAAGCCTTGTATGAATGTTATTATAGACTTGTCAAGGAATAAATAAAGAATTTCATTGTAGATCTGAAAGAGAGTGTGTGTGTATTTAAAGGTGAAATAAAGAGCTCCATCATAGAAAATTTAAGAAGAAAGTATTCTGCAGATCCATACCAGATTTGTAAAGCAACTTGAAGAGGAAAAATTGATAGCATTGATTGTGAAGATAAGTTCTATCTTCCGAACTAGTCTTAGAATTTTAAGTTAAATGTTATAATGAAATGCATTCAGTTTGATAAAATTATACTTACTAATATATTACAACTCTCATGTTAAGCTAGAATTGTTGTCTCAGGAATAAATTAAGGCAAATCCCAAATGGGGACATTACATGCGACTCCCTCAAACAATGAGATATAAATGGGAGAAGTGAACATCATTTGAGAGAGAGAGGAGAGAGAAAGGAAGGAGGGGAGCATTTAAATCAAGGAAAGATTAAGGAAGAAGAAAAGGAATGGGAAGTAGATAAGGAAGTGGCTGCACTCTTTCAACAGGGTGCTAATTGCGAAAGGTTGTCTCTTGCCAAAGGCATACATGATGAAGAGGTGTGACCTCTCCCTCACATTGGGAGATACAAAGGGAAGAAGGTTCATTTGAGGAAGGGATCCAAGGGATATCCATTTGAAGAATAATATATTATTCTCAAAGGCACAAATGAAAAGTGGTGACTTAATTCTCATGAAAGGTTGTGTCTCTTTGCCAAAAGGCATACATAATGAAGAGTTGCGACCTCTCCCTCACATTGGGAGATATAAAGGGAAGAAGGTTCATTTGAGGAAGGGATCCAAGGGAGATCCGTTTAAAGAACAATATATTATTCTCAAAGGCACAAATGAAAAGTGGTGACTCAATTCTCATGAAAGGTGTTGCCTCAATCCCTATGAAAGGTGGTGACTCTTTCACCAATAAAGTATAAAGGAAAGATCATAGACTTTTGTTTAGACAGGATCTGAGTGTAAATTATAGCAGATTTCTGAAGGAGATTTATGTGTAGATTTGAAGATCATTATAGCAGACTTGTGAACAGAATTTAAGGATTATGGCAGTAATCAAACCAGAATTATATCTGCATCAGCAAATGAAATCATATCTACAGCAAGGCAAACTGTCATAATATATTAGATTACTTTAGAATAATGCTTGAATCTAAATATCCATACACTTATCGATCATGTGGAAGGAAGGAATGGAGTGCAAGGAAGGGGAATGGTGAAAGATTAATCACTAGGTATGGTGCCTCGTAAAGATGGTTAAGGACCACGAGGCCACCTCATGATGATGGTTAAGGACCATCGGTTAAGGACAACATGAGGCCAGGGAGGATAAGGTCTTGACCTTGGGCCTAGAGTTGAGGGTCAAGGGCACCCCATTGCAGCTCCCCAACTATCTCCACATTAATCAATTGTTGAAGTGAATCAATCATAAGAGGTGAAAGGTTGACATGATGGAGGGGAACGGTGTAAAGCCCTCACTGGGTACACCACCTCATGATGATGGTTAAGGACCATTGGTTAAGGAATTCATGAGGCCACACAGATAAGGTCCTGCTGTTGTGCCTAGGGTAGAGGATACTTGGGGCACCTCATCATGTCTCCCAACACAACCCTCGCTATGTTTGAGCTTCCATGTAATCATTGAGATTTGTTGTGTGTGTGTGAGCGTGTATCTCCTAACCCTAGAATTGGATGTATTTCATGAGTTATATCTACATCGTTGTTTAATCTGGTTGCAGGTTTCCAAAACAGGCTTATCTCATCTTATTCTTAAGTGAAGATTATATCTCTAACTATGTTTTGCACTTGTTTAATTTTGGATTTGTGAATTTAGGGCAAAGTATAAGGGAATCCCAATGGGGACATTACAAGTTGTATGAGCATGATCCTGCCAGCCTGCAGGGAAAAAGATAAATAAATGGATGCATTCTAGTCAATGTATGCTCTGTGTTTGCATATATCTGTCATGCCCCCAATCTGATATCCAATAATCAACGAACCTAAGTGTGAAATTGTCTTACAAAGTAAGACTTCGCAATTTCACAAGATCAAACACTATGCCTCAATCGCTTATCTTATGTACGGAGGCTTGCTAGATATTAAACAACATCAGTCTTACGGATCAATCCTTCCTCCCCTATGGTGCAGTGATCATTATAGAGAGGCACTGACAGCAAACCATAAACATTAATATAAATATTAACTTAGTTCACTGCGATCAGGGAAAAAGAACAACCCATAAATAGAAGTGATCTCATAAATTATTTATAGTGTTTAGTAATGATATTGACAAGTGTTGTTATTAATCCCTTTAGGGGTGCGGTTCCTCACAAGGTTCCATGGTTATGAAAAGTCAACATACGAAGGCGCATCTTTTAAGGCTGTGGCTTTATGAAAGGACACGACTTCTCATCCCAATGGAAAGATATTTATACGATAAACTCACCACTCCCAGAACAGCATTGAAGGGATTGAGACTGATAATATATGAGATATTAATACTCGGCAAGATCGATCAGATCAGATCAGAACTGTTATTAAGTTACAGGCAGTAACATCTTTGTTCTTGGTGGTATGCATGGGATGTGCTTAACATATGAAGCCTGATAACGTTCCTATGCAGAATTCAGTAGTAATATTAATAATATTAATATAGACTGCAATATGTATGACAGTCATACTTAATTTCATATATATTATGACAGTCATACTTAATTTCATATATATTCACAATAATTGAAAGACAAATATATTTACAGTCTAAGTAAGTTACAGTCAGTAACATCTTTGTTCTTTGTGATATGCATGGGATGTGCTTAATATATGAAGCCTGATAATGTTCCTATGCAGAAGTCAGTAGTAATATTAATAATATTAATATAGACTGCAATATGTATGACAGTCGTACTTAATTTCATATATATTCACAATAGTTGAAAGACAAATATATTTACAGTCATTCTAATTATATTCCCCAAGGGAGACAGATGCTGTTAGGGAGAAGCAGAGTAAATCCACTCCAAGATGAAAGAGCCCCAAGGATAAAAGGACAGATATTCCTGATGTCTGGGCTGAATGAGGGAGGCGGTGTCATACCGCCCTAGACAAGCCAATGCCCTCTTCCGAGATTAAGAAAGAGAAGGGATTACGAATTAGGACCGGAGTAATGACAATATTAAGTTGAATTATGGACAACTTTGATTATCTATTCCAAATTAATGTAATATACTAGGTAGTAATGTATGTTTCCCTTTGGAAATTGACAGCCTATAAGTAAGGGACATTAAAATATCCGTGTATGCTACGTGTTTTTATAAGTATGCTCCATGATAGGTTCATAGCTGATGTGTTTACACCATGTTTATTCCACGTGTGTTTCCAGAGCCATTTCATATTGGGAATCATTTTGAACACTCCATGATCATTGCTTGAGGACAAGCAATCTTGGGTGGGGTGGACTGTAATGTCCCCACTTTGAAATATAATTTAATAATAAATAATAATAATAAAATTAAAATACAAAAGAATAAAAATAAAATTTAATTTAAAATATAAAAGAATATAATAAAAATTTAATTAAGTTAATGAATGGTCAAAAAACATTAGATGAAAAGCTGTGACTCCCTCAAACATGAGATATAAAAGGGAGAAGAGAACCTCATTTGAGAGGGAGAGGAGAGAGAAAGGAAGGAGGGGAGCATTTAAATCAAGGAAATAATAATGGAAGAAGAAAAGGAATGGGAAGTAGATAAGGAAGTGGCTGCACTCTTTCCAAAGGGTGCTGATTGTGTAAGGTGTCTCTTGCCAGAAGGCATACATGATGAAGAGGTGCAACCTCTCCCTCACATTGGGAGATATAAAGGGAAGAAGATTCATTGGAGGAAGGGATCCAAGGGAGATCAGTTTGAAGAACAATATTATTCTCAAAGGCACCAATGAAAAGTGGTGACTCAAATCTCATGAAAGGTGGTGCTTCAATCCCTATGAAAGGTGGTGACTCTTTCACCAATAAAGTATAAAGGAAAGATCATAGACTTTTATTTAGACGAGATCTGAGTGTAAATTATAGCAGATTTCGAAAGAAGATTTATGTGCAGATTTGAAGATCATTATAGCAGACTTATGACCAGATATATAGCAGACTTGTGAGCAGAACTTAAGGATTATAGCAGTAATCAAACCAGAATAACATCTGCATCAGCAAATGCAATCATATCTACAGAAAGGCTATCTCTTATAATCTATTAGATTCATAGTTTGCGATTTCTGGATTCGATTGTGTGAGAGTTTTTGCATCAACATTTCAGATCACACTCCATGATCCATCATCGGGATGAGAGAGTGCATAAGGAGGAGAAATGGTAAGTTGCAGACCAAGACACACTACAAAAGAGGGGAGGGGCGGGGGGAAGAGAGGGAAGCAAGTACACACGAGAACCCAACTGAGTTGACCAAACAAGAGAAGGTTATAAAAATAGACAACGAGTTAATAACCCTCTCTTGTTTGGTCAACTCACTTTGGTTCTTGTGTGTAACTCCTCAATAACCCTCTCTTGTTTGGTCAACTCGCTTTGGTTCTCATGTGTACCTCCTTCCCTCTCTTCCCCCATCCCCTCCCCTCCCCTCCTTTTTAGTGTGTCTTGGTCTGCAACTTACCATTTCTCCTCCTTATGCACTCTCAAATCTTGATGATGGATCATGGAGTGTGATCCAAAATGTTGATGCAAAAACTCACACAATCGAATCCAAAAATTGCAAACTATGAACAAAATGGATTGTGGAAATCTGATGGTCAATAAACTATTAGATTACTTTAGAAATATGCTTGAATCTAAATATCCATACACTTATCGATCATGTGGAAGGAAGGAAGGGAGTGCAAGGAGGGGGAATGTTGAAAGATTCCTCACTAGGTATGGCGCCTCGTAAAGATGGTTAAGGACCACAAGACCGCCTCATGATGATGGTTAAGGACCACATAAGGCCAAGGAGGATAAAATCTTGACCTTAGGCCTAGGGTTGAGGGTCAAGGAACCCTACTGCAGCTCCCCTACTATATCTACATTGATCAATTGCTGAAGTGAATCAATCATAAGAGGTGAGAGGTTGACATGATGGAGGGGAACGGTATAAAGCCCTCACTAGGTTTCTTTGGTCCCGTATGAAAGACCTGTTTGGATCCGTCTGTACAACCTCCCGATTGAATATTGGGGTGAGAGGAGTTTGGAGAGGATAGGCAGAATGTTGGGTACTTTAATGGAAATTGATGAAGAATTGGTGGAGAATGATTCTTATCTATATGCAAGAATAAAAATTGCGGCAATGAAGAAAATTCCTTCAAAAAAAGATTTGACGTCGGTTGGTAGAAATTGGATGCAACAGATTGAAGTGGAAGAGATTAAGTGTTATTGTGGTCGCTGTGGGAGTAGGAATCACATGGTTGAAGAGTGCAGTCTTTGTTAGACCAGCAAGGAGATGGGTTCCAAGACCCAAGAGACAGGAGACGGTTGAGAAGGCAGTTACGCCTCAGAGGAAGGAGACTAATGTCCCTTCAAGGGCTATGATCCCCTTAGGTTCGGATGGCTCCAAGGAAGGGAACAATGATAGAGACATCTCTAGAGGGGATGGTGGTCCTCACATTAGCAGGGTCTTAGACCAAGGTGGGACTTCTAGCAAATCCCAAGATGTTTGCATGGGTGTGTCAGATACGGAGGTTGATTATGATTTGGGGTCGGAGGAGGAGATTGACAAAGAAGATGAATTATATATTTTAGATTCGAGATGTATCAATCAATCGGCTGATGCCCTGTTGAGGAGACCCAAAGGAGGCAAAGGCAGAAGGAAAAACAAACAAAAGCAAGAAGACAAGGTGAAGGAGAAAGGTATCATCAGTTTAATTGATTTTATGAAAAGATCCAAGGGAGGTAAACCCTCCCTTGGAGAATCATGAGGATCCTTACTTGGAATGTCAAGGGCCTCTCGGCTCCTGACAAGAAACGCTTGGTCAAGAGTTCGTTAGAGAAGGTCTCTAATGACGTAATTCTGCTTCAAGAAACCAAGTTGAGTATAGATAAAGCGCTTAGCTTTTGGCACTATTGTTCAAGACGGGAAGGTTTTTTCCAAGAAGCGAGGGGTTCAACAGGGGGATTGGGGATTCTTTAGAACCCTCATGTGGTGAAAGTTTTCCCTAGAGATATGTCAAAATATTGGATGATTTGTAGAGTGAAGTATCTTGTTGGCGATTTGGAGTTCCCTTTGATCAATGTTTATGGATCTGTTAAAACAGAGGAAAAGGCAAGAGTTTGGAAAGAACTTTCAAACTACATCAATTATATCGGTAAGGATTGGTTGGTGGTAGCAGGAGACTTCAATGCTATTCTAGATCTGAATGATAAAAATGGGGGACTAAGGAAATCCAACAAAATCATGGAAGATTTTAGAGGGTTCGTAGCAGATAATGAGGTGACTGATGTTGTTCCTAAAAATGGCCAATTTACATGGACAGATAGGAGATTGAATTTTACCAAGATTTCGGAATAACTAGACAGGTTTTTGGTGGGGTCAACATGGATGGAGGGACATTACTCTCTGGTATCATGCATTTTACGATTTCAGTCTCCAACCATTTCCCAATTCAATTGGTAATAGATATTGGGAAGGCCCGGCTGCAAGGGAATTTTAAATTTCAAAGTATGTGGTGGCGGGATAGGAATTTTTTGACAAATTTAAAAAGTTGGTGGAAAGAGAGTAATCTTTTTGTGGGAACGCCCAATTTTTGCTTTGTGAAACGGCTGCATTTCCTTAAGGATAAAATAAAGAAGTGGAATGTAGTGACTTTTACGAATATATTTTCTGAGAAATTGAGATTAGAAGAAAAGATCATGGCTCTAAACAAGAAAGTGATGTGTTCGGGGATGTCCAATGTTGAATTCGAGAAAGAAAAGGAACTGAAGAATTGCTTGTCAGAGGTTTTGAAAAGGGAGGAGATATTCTGGCGTGACAAGTCTAGGGAATTGTGGATTGTGGCAGGAGACTCTAATACAAAGTTCTTTCGCTCCTCGATAAAAGCTAAAAGGTCGATTAACAGAATTGAAGTGATCAAGGATGATATTGGATCGTGGTGTTCGACTACAAATGATATAGAGAGGGTTGTCGTTCAGCATTTTGAAAAGTAGCTTGGCACTGTTGTGGGTAGTGATATTGGGAGGATGGATTACATGTTGGAAGTGATCAATAAGAAAGTTTCTAACGAAGCTTTAATGTTTCCTTTCTCTGTTCAGGAAGTCAAGAGGCCAACTTTCTCGTTGCATCAAAATAAGGCACCTGGCCCTAACAGATTTACTGCAGAAGTATTTCAAAAATGTTGGGACTTCATGGGGGGAGGATATTTGGAGAGTTGTGGAAGACTTTAGAAGGAAGAGATTTGTCAAAGGGATCAACAATACCATTATTATTCTCATTCCTAAAAAATAAAACTATGAATCGATGGCAGATTATTGTCCCATCTCTTTATGCAACTCAATCTACAAGATTATTTTGAAGGCTATGGCTATAAGGCTTAAGAAGATTCTGCACAAATTCATTTCGGAGGAGCAGCATGGCTTTACCCCAAGCAGAGAGATCACAAATAGTATCATACTAGCCGCGAAGACTCTTCATTCCATGACCAAAGAAAACTTGAAAGGGATGGTGGTCAAACTAGATGTTAGCAAGGCATATGACCGGGTTGTCTGGGATTTTCTATTGAGTGTATTGGGAGAGGTTTGGAATTCATAGGAGATGGCTAGATTGTGTGAGACATTGCATCTCTTCCACTCATTTTTCAGTCTTGGTCAATGGATCGATCTGCGGTTTTTTCAAAGCTTCCAATGGGTTGAGACAAGGAGACCCCATGTCTCAATTTCTTTTTGTTCTCATGGCAAAAGTTTTGGGTAGGAACATTAAGAAGAAATGTTCGATGGGATGCTGGAAGGACATTCAGGCTCATAAAGATTTAGATCCAATAACTCATTCGCAATTTGCGGATAATGCTATTCTATTTGGAGAAGCATCGGAGCAAGAAGCTTTGGCGATCAAGAGCACATTGGAGGATTATGTGGAGGTATCGGGCCAATGTATGAACAAGACAAAGTCACAGGTGTTCTTTGTCAACACGAGCAAAAGGATTCAGAACAGGATTGCTAAGTTACTACAGTTGCATATAGCAACCTTCCCCTCGAAGTACTTGGGAGTTCCTCTTTTCTTAGGACGGAGTAATATGTTGTTGTGGGAGGAGACCATTAATAAATGTCAAGCAAAAGCATCGCTATGGAAGAACAAGTGGCTATTGCAGGCAGGTAGGATTCAAATGATCAAATCAGTGTTATCTGCAGTCCCTATCTATAGCATGTCTTGCTTTAGACTTTATGTCCGAGCCATTGGAGCATTGGACGGACAGCTCAATAAGTTTTTATGGGAAGGTTCAAAGGATGACAGGAGAATTCCGCTTATCAATTGGGACAAGGCCTGCTTGTTGAAAGAAGAGGGAGGGGTTGGACTAAGGAAAATGGACTTATAGAATATAGCCCTGGGAGCCAAATTGGCCTGGAAGATGTACAAGTACCCTCATAAGACATAATGCAAAATCATGAGGAAAATATATTTAGACTCAAACGATCCGAAAAGAATTTTCACTCTAGCTAATTCCGATTCAGGATCGGCGGTTTGGAGGTTCATTTGGGAAAGCAGGTTATTGATGACTGATCATTTATCTTGGAAAATTGGTAATTTCTAGAGAGATTTTGGAATGTGGAGAATGCCTTGATTGACTATATAGAAGATAAGGAATGGATATATGAGGTGGAGGGGAGAATAGGAGAACTGGTTGCAGATTACTTCAAATTCCCTCTAAATAGACTTTTTCAAGTAAAATGGAAGTCGGTTGGATCTAGTAATGAGGAGAATTGTAGATTTTTGGGTGAATTGTTGAAAAACAGAACGGTTATTTACTCGGGGGAGGAGGATTCGTTGGTATGGTGTGATGTGAAAAGAGGGGAATATAAGGTGAATATGGATTATGCAGTTCAAAGGAGAAGACTCAGGGACACGAAATGGCCATCTCAATTGTGTTGGGATAGAAGAGTTTTACCGAATTTTTACCCTTGCTGAATTCAAATTCGAACCTTGTGACTTAGTGTGTGTGTGTACTAACCCCAAAATTGGATGTATTTCATGAGTTATATCTACATTGTTGTCTAATCTAGTTGCAGGTTTCCAAAACAAGCTTATCTCATATTATTCTTAAGTGAATATTATATCTCTAACTATGTTTTGCCCTTGTTGCATTTTGGATTTGTTAATTTAGGGCAAAGTATGAGGTGAAACCAAAAGGGGACATTACAAACTTGAAGGGACTTGAGCAATATCCAAATGCATCATCAACATCTTTGGTTCCTATTCTACATCAATTTCCACATCAATTTCCACATGGTTCTAGATTGTCACTTTCTTTGGTTAGACCTAAGACTATTTTGATTAGTGCAACTTTTAATATCAACATGGTACAATTTGTACAGCTTCCCAAGACATTCATTATGAGTTATATTCTCTCATATTCTATCTTTCCTACCCACCTAAGCTACACTTATGGGGGTGTGTTGGTGCTTATTATTTTCCCTTCATTTAGTTTATTTACTTTATTGCATATGCATCTATAAGCTTATTTACGTTGGTATCTCCTTGGGTAGGTTGCATTTGCATTAATAATTGTGGTTGTACTTTCCTTCTTTGGTGAAAACATGTACTCTCCTTTATCCCACATTGGTTGTAGGTTCACATCTCGTGGTGGTTTATCCTATATATACCCACATCTTGCTCTCATATGAGCAATTCGATATCTCTCTTCTATATTTGCACATTACATCCTTTTGAAAAATAGCAGTATTCTGTCATATCGGTCTCTTGTGTTATCCATAAAAAGCTCTTAGGCTTTGTTGATCTTGGGCAGCTACCTTCAAAGCCAAATCTTACATCTTTGATGGAGCTTTGAAATCTAATCCTGGAATTGTTGGTTGTACTGGCAATCTATTCTTTGATGGAAATATAATCTTAAAATATGTTGCTGGCCTGGGTCTTGCTTCTAATAGCAATGCTGAAGCCCAGGCACTAAAAATTGACCTTGCAACTTGCTTTGTAAAGAATACAACAAATCAGCATAAAGGACAACACTCAGCTTGTCATTAATGTGATGAAATTCTCTCATCACAAAAACATCCACTTGCAACACAGGCAAATTTGTAGTCTAGATTGGGTGAACATTTTCTTTTATTGGCTACCAGCATTTCAAAGAGCCAGAAATACAATTGCTGATTCTAAGGCCAATATTGGTGCTAAACTTCCCACTGACAATCTCACAACCATGCAAATCTATGGTGTTTCTTTGGTTCTGATCTCCTCTCTCATCTCCTTGTAATCTTTGTACAGTAATGATAAAATCTCTTGTTTTCAAAAACAGAAAAAAAGTACTTCTATGTTGATAAATTGTACCACCCTGCTAGTAAATTAACATTTTTCGTAAAATTGATTTCATTTTTTTTCCTTTGTGGACCACAGCATTTGAGATAATGAAAGGAATTATATTAATGTACACAAATGACCATCAGTAGGTTAATGAGGCTACAAAAGTTTATTCAATTTTAATTGAGAAATACTACAGTAATGAAACTCTAGATTACAGGAAAGTATAACCAAATACATAATATTAAAGGAACATAAACATAAAAGCTAAGTGCATATATTCCTATTAAGAGAAAGAAATTAAAGAATTCACTTTCAGATATTATTAAGCAGAAGCTACAATTCAGGCTACTAGGTGGCATTAGAAACCCATCTCATCAAAGGTTTGGATGAATGTATGTTTTTTCTCATAATTAAGCATTTCCTTTTAAGTGGTAATGGGTATTAGTTTCTGCTGTGCCCTTACAATTATGGCAACTAAACAAATAAATTGGGATTTCTGCCAGATATGGAGTTAGACTGGCTATCGATTAGCAGCCATGAATCTTCAATAACATGATCATTTTGGCATTTCTGAAAGAGGAAATCTTCAGGAAAACCTGACATGACCCTGTGGAAAATGTTAACATGTGGGCTATCCTCTGACAATTTATGGGGCAAAAAACCATTCAGCTGTTCTTCCATTTTCCTGCTAATAATAACAATTTGGGCTCCTACAATCATTAGTTTGCAATGTTTCTATTAATATACATCTCCCACAATCCTTGGTTTACTATAACCTGCGGCTAATTTTTATTGGCCATGAGCGAAACAAATTGGCCACAAGACTTGGCAAAATAAATAGTGACCAGAAATGAAACAAACGGCCACAGGCTAGGGGAACAAACAATGCGTATCAAGCTTATATAGCTATCAATTCTACATGACAACAAATATTAAATATAATAGATGTTGAATTTCAGCAGTATGTTAAATTTTTAAACTAGTGAAAGTCGAAAATTTATATTGCTCAAGCGGTGATAATCCAATGAAAGAATCAACCCAGCTTATACACTATCAACCAAAGGCCTGTAGCATGTTAACACATCGCCAATAGCAGTCAGAATAGCACACAGCTCACAAACACCTTTAGCAGTCTCCCAAATGCCTACACCATACTGTTAAATGACTCTAGCAGTCTCTGAGATGTTTGTAGAATGCTGTCAATTGCCTGCAGCAACTTCCCATACACTTGTAGCAGCTTGCAGATGTCCTGAAGCAACCTTCCAAGCGTGCATGTTGGCAAATATCTTTCAAATAAAAACAACCAAAACAAAAGGAATCTTTCAATCATTTAAGGGTGAGGAATCCATTGCAACACTCAGTTCACCTATTAAAAAGTGCATGGGAACGTTTACAAGTTCACAGGCTTCAGCAATGTTTCTAATAATCAAAATCTAAAATACCTATCATTTTTGGATTAGACTTGCAAGTCTTCCAAATTCCAACATCATGTTATTACGTAAGGACTCAAATTAAAAATGCATCAACTTTCTAATAATCAAAATCTAAAATACCTATCAATTTTGGATTAGACTTGCAAGTCTTCAAAATTCCAACATCATCTTATTATGTAAGGACTAAAATTAAGAATGCATCAACCCATGTTAACATTCATTGATTTGAATGCACTGATGGCTTAAGGAAAAGTGGTGCTACCTCATTGCTTGTCAAGTCCCAATTTTTTGTTCTCCAAAGGGTTGTTTTTTTTAAAGTGAGAGATCAAGGCATTTGTGAGCCAAAGGAACAAAGAAGAGTTCATTCAAAAAGATTTGGATCCATATCAGTCTGATCACTTCTCCAGTGTGAAATTATTTTGTTCAGGTGTGGCATTGATAAGATCTGACTAAATTTTTAAGTTTATTGCAAAAAAGTCATTACAGATCCATTTTTTGTTCAACAATAAACTCATTTGTGTAGGCCCTCAACTCTATCCCCAAAGGTTTTCTACTAAGTCACTGGGTACTGCTAGTAAAGCCCAGGTCCTGGTATGGGTACGTTTCGGGTACAGGTACAAGTACAGTTCAGGTATGGCCAGAAGGACCCACAGAAAACCCAGGCACCCAAGAAGAACCCAAACATAGTTTCATACATTGAAACCTCAGTTTCACTCTTCATATCTTTGTGACAGCTTTTTTAATCAGAATATGCCGGCAAGCAAGCAGTTAAATATCATTTCAGTTGCATTTGTGAGCTATACCTATGACCACGGAGCTAGTAAACTTTATATCAGAATTAATGAGATTGATTTCGGTTGATTTACATTATGCATATTTAGCAGCTGTTTGCTTATATTTTGTGAATCACTTTCCTTTTGTTGTTAATGATTTGGCATTTTGTCAAATGTTTAAAAAATGGGATTGAACCAGCTTTTGCACTTGACACAGCTAGTGGTAGTGGCTATCCAATTAATTGTGGTTCAAATAAAATTGAACCAAATGTTGATATTGACCTTGATGCTTCTGATGAAGAAGAACATGAATATTAAATATCAATTGTAATTTGAATTTTCATTGTGTAATATGACATTTTGAGACTTTTGAGTATTTTCAATTTTGCAAATTGTGAATATGGGGTATCTAAATATTCTACTTTTTGGCAATTATATATATATACCCGTACCAGTACCCAAGGAAAAAAAAATTGCCATACACACAAATCTGTAAATCTGTACCCGAACCCGAATGAGTAACTGAGGTTTTCTAACATTAATCTTCAGAGCTGGCAAGGGGTTAGCAGTTGTTGCAACAAATCAGATAGGTGACTTCAATGGACATGAGCAATCAAGAAGGTGACATCAGCAGCAGCAAAGGTGACAAAGCAACCACAAAATGCCATCATTAGAGGGCATGAAGGTGATGTCAGGGGCCAAAAAGGTGACATCAGCAATCAAAAAGTGACATCAGTTCTAGCAAAAGGTGTCATGAACAGCTGGAAAAGGTAACAACAGCCTTAGGAAAGAAACATCAATAGTTAGAGAAGTAATGTCAGCATTCAAGACAATGATATCAGCAGGTGTATAACAGCACACAGTCAGCTTGCCTGCAAATGACACCTGGACACATCAGCTGTCTTCTCTCCCTTTCTCAAAGTTCTAAATTCTTTTCTATATGATTAAATTCGATGTCTGTACAATTATAATCTAGTGCTATCTGAACACTTGATCTTCAACAATGAAAAATCACATAAGATTCAAAAAAATGAAAGTTCTAAATTAAGTACTTGCAATTTTTACGTAAATAACACAGCTATACATTGAGAAATGTTCTGCTGCTTGAAGAGTCTACCTTTTGGAAACAGATAGAATATTGAGGCCTGGAGATTAATGGTTGCTCTCTCAGTAGTTGATACACCTTGAAAAACAATGGAACAACCAGTAAACAGAAGAAGGCTAATTTTGATTCCTTTCATGTTCTCCTAGGAAAAACTATGATATAAAACAAAAATGCTGGCAATGTCGTAAGGTAGAAACCGTCAGAAAGTGACTGCTGTGCAAGCTGTGGTGAACCAGTTATATCCCTAAAATCTGATGATAGCATTCAACCAGATGCTGCACAGTATGTTGAAATTTGGCCTTATGCTGGGACAAGAACCATGAGATTGAATTAAGAGGCCAGCCAAGTGACCACACCACTTGTCCCTAGAATGAGCCCATATAAACACCGGGAGCACTAACCATATGTTGCAAAGGGGTGAATTTCATTAAGCACCATAACAAAACATAAGTTCCTGACCTTTGAATAGATAAATATAAAATGTCATGCATAATCAACACATTCTGCATAATTTTATAATGCATTCACAAACAGTAATTATCTGGAAGGTATTTTTGTTCCTTGCATCTATACATGTGAATTTATGAACTCCGAGGTCTCCAAACATGCCCTTACTAGGACTGTTTAATTGGCTTCATGTTACAAATAATTCATTGTTCTTACAGAGATCAAGGTATGATTCTCAAAAGCTTTTTAGTTATATCAAATTAACTCAGTTTCAATGTCATAATCTGCTATTTATATTCAAAAATAAATCCACTCATTCCAGGTTACATTTCTACCAATTATTCCATTTAAGAGAGATCATGAATCACAACAAGATGGCTGCTGCTAAAGGGCAAGGAAATGGTTCAATCAAACAAGATACTGCAAATTGTTCATCAAAAGAATACGTTGCAAATGGGTGGACTTTGTTAAGCATTGATTATTGAACACTAAGTTGTGGAATACTATGGATCATCAGTGCATTCTACACAGCTGTAAATGCAAATGCAAACACAAACAGTCTTATTGGCAAAGAATTTTTGGTTCCTTGCATGTATAAACCATAGCATAAGTGCAACCCTAGAGTCTACCATCTCAGCCTTACTAGGAATTTCTAGTTAGCTTTTGATTCCAAACCCTTAGTTATTCTTGAAAAGGATCGATGCAGAATTCTGAGTAGTATGCTTAAGACTAGCTCAGATATCCTAAATAAATATATCTGTTAAACTCCAATAAGTACCAACCTCGACGGGGTAAAGACACTCATATTCAAGTTTTATTAATGTTATAAAAAAACATCTATGACAAATAAGTAAGCTATATATTTCTAGTACCTAATATATGGCATTCCTTTTGTATATCTCCACTCAAATACCGACCTCAATTGACCATAGCAACATTATGTTATAAAACGAGATACTTTAAATTAAAATATTATTTACTCAATATGTAAAATGTTATCTTCCACTCAAAAAGAAAATGGAGAAAACCGCCCTTGGAAAATTCAAAGGCTTCATTGAAATTGAATGGGGAGACCCTTCCTTTTGTTCATCTGAATAGTATGTCTCCGTATTTATGTACGTACTGGGGCATTGTAGACAATTATACAAAATACAATCACAAAAAATGATATTCACTAACAATTTCCGGTCCCTGTCATCTATGACTTTATTTCGACTACAACCTTAATCTCTACAAACCTAAACCTAATCCTTGCATGAATTTCTAATTAGCTTTATATTACAGATTCTTCATTATTCTTACAAAGTATAAAGGCAACATTATCATCAGCTTTCTTAGTTAAAAGTTACAGCACAGAATACATATTCATGCTTAAGGCGTATCCATGAATAAAAAAGTTCCGGCCATTCCAATTTGCACCTCTTCTGGCATTTATATTAAAGTACAAAAACAAACTATAAAAGTCATTGCAAATGATGCAATCAATCAAGATATTGCAAGTGATACATCAAACAAAGTGTTTCAAATGGATGAAGTCCACTAAACATTATGACACGTAGGTGCCTAGACATCAAACAAATAACACGGACTGTTTTGAATTCTCGGCAGATTTTATGCAATTTTACAATACAATCACAGATGGTGATATTGACACAATGGTTTTGGTTCCTTGTGTTTGTAAATTTAATTTAGCTGAATCCTGACCTCCCCAATCTTTGCCTTTCTTGGTGTACTTAATAAGCAGAATATCACAAATATTCTTAAGGCAGTGGCTGTGTTAGTTTTATACCAGAAACCCAGATTCAAACTCACGGAATACTAAACCTACAAAATTCAAGCTGTGAAACACAAAATCTGAAGGGCTTATCAGCTAAAAGACATTGTAGCAGGTGCAAACAAGCAAGACATCATAAATAGTGAAGTAAGAAAAAATATTATAAACGGGTAAAGTCCACCAAGCAGTACAACACATTGTTGCCTGGTATTGGTGAAGTGCTATGGACCACCATTTCCATAGTGTAAAGTTTGACAAAACGCAACCGCAACCAGTCATATTATTACAGTTTCTTTGCTTCCCCACATCTGTGAATTTTGGTTCAACTATAACCCTATCTCTACGAACTTAAAACTTCGCCTTACTTAAATTGTAAATGAGCTTCGTACTAAAAGCACTTTACTCTTCTCAATAAACACAAGGTAAGACTCTCAGTTTATCGATTTTATCGCAAATTCCCACTCCTTTACAAAACATGCTAAATCTACTCATTCTAGCCTCGCAATCCTCTCGAGCAGTCAGATTAAACCAAAAAGAAAAAAAGAAAAATAATTACTTTTCCTACCTTGTCGTTCTGTTTAACACTTTCAATCAGGCAAGAACAAAAAATCAAATCAAAAAAGCTATAGCAGTCTGATCCGTTGAATTATGAATCGTCATATTCGAAAACAAAATCCACCAGAAAGTATTCCAAATAACTCCTCTCCGCCTTTACTACTGAAATTCACCTATTCGTTAACGTCTTTCTAAACCCTAGCATGAAAGATTTGTAGTAAAAACATAATATCCATGAAGTGCCGATAAAAGCATAAAACTTATGCTGTGTGATCAATAAATTTGAGATGAAATATACGAACCATTTTGGCGGCAGACGAAATGCAGAGGCCTTCACGGCTTAATAAAGAGCAAAAATTTAGATTCTTGCAGCCAAGCAAGCTCGATCCGTGGGCTTTCCTGCAACCTTCTCTCCGCTGGCTAAGAAAACGCGGCGTTGCTATTGAGCGATTTGTGAGGCCAACCGAGGCAGATCGTTGTTGTGTGTATATACAATGTATATCTCTTTGTAGATATATACAGAGGCTGTTATATATGTTAATTCAATTTTTATAAATTTTTATTTATTATATTTAAAGCAGAGAGCGCCCGCCCCTTTGCATATATTCTGGATGCATTTTTTTTTCACATCTCGAAATGATGAACGAGAATCCGGTATTTGGTTTAGATATTATATTAGATTGATTATACGCCTTACCAAAAAAATACAATTAGGAGGATCTTTTAATTTTCCTTATTAAGGGTGTTAAAAATTATAACTTGTTAATGGGATCCATCTCATTTCTAATAAGGGGCAAAAGAGAGGTTAGGTGTTTTTTTCTCTATTATTTCAAGTAAAGAAGTTTTTTTCAAAAAAAATGTTATAGAGGAAGGTTGTGGGAAGATGGTTATATGGTGATTATTTTATATAGCGCTAAATTTGGTGGTTATATGGTTATATTTGGGTATATTTATTGTAAAATATATTCATATTTTTAAGAAAGTTGTATGATATGAAAGAAGAGACTTTTAATAAATTATCAAAACTTTTATGAAATTGTGTGTGTGATCTAGACATGTATTTTTTAAAGAGAATGAGTAATAGTATTTTAAAGGCAACCTTAAGCAAATAAAAGTCAAAACAAATTGTTTGACAAACAAGATTGATCATCAAATTTGGGTCCTAACTCTAATATTGGTACATGGTTGCAATGAGAAGCTTTTGCTCAAGTTAAATTTTTAATTATCCATATGAATGTCAAGTAACATGTAAAGTATGGTTTGAAGATGGATAATTATTGTTTAAATCGTCTTTAGAAATTTAAGAAGCTTATACTTAAATGTAGAATTTTAACCCCCTACATGAACATTAAGTAGCATGCAAAGTATGGCTTAAGCATAAATCAACTATTCTTTGAACATTTTTACAAACCAAATTGTATACACACATAGTGGCAATAGATATTGTTAAAATTATTCAATTTTAATAATTTAATAATAATATAAGAGTTGAGTAAATTATTAAAATTGACTATATTATTAAAGGACTAGAAAGGAGGTTAGAAAAACATGTCCAATATGCAAATTGAGACTAGTAATAGACTTTGGGAAACATTCACGCTTATATGTATGCATGTGTGTATGCACACGCGCGCGCGCGTACTTACTTGCATGCACACGTATAGTAACCAATTTTCATGTCTAGGCACGTTAGAATCAACTATAAATTTTAGGAACCTTTCTTCATTCTCACAAAGTCTATTTTCGTCTCAACTTGTATATTGGATGTGTAGCGTCGTAAATTGTACACCCTTAATTGGGTGGTCCAATTCCACACTTAGGTTAGCACCCATCTTAGTGTGTTTGCATCTTGCATTTCAAATTCCCTTTAACCATTTAATTAATTAATTTAATTAAATCTAAGTCTTTTTTCATCACTCTACACATCATAAAATTGGGCCCTTATCCCTAAGTGTGCCCCTTTTTATTTTATTTTTCCAATTAATTATTTCATCAAACTCTAATTATGACCTACTTCGACCTTCAAGGCCTAATTTCGCATATCTAGGCATCTTGAATCTCCACATCCTTTTGGAATTCACTTTAGAATCACAATATCTTGTTTCCTCAAAAATTTGAGAAAAAGTTGGTCAAACCAAGAGGCAGCCTCTTGGTCCCGACATTTTCTCCCTAAATTTCGGGAGCATGATTTGGCTGTATTTTAATCTTTGAATCCAGGAGATTGTGAAATTATATTGATTCTAGGTCAACCTATGACCCAAAACAAAGCTAGGGTTTCATACATATAGCCTTTCCTTTCCTCATTTGAGGGATCCATTCTCTAGTGATTGAAGGAGCCTCTTATGAAGTGGAAGTGCAGGATATGTGAAGACTTCATCAGCAAATCAAGCATCTATCAAGTCTGCATCAATCATCCTCAACGTCAACTAGGAGCTTTGAAGACAGTGAAGAATAATAGGAGATCACCGATTATTGATTGGCTTGTACCTCTCCCTTAGGGTTTGGTATAGTTTCATGTTATTTTCATGTCTTGGTATGAGCTTCATAGCATTCATTTTTAGATTTACATTCATGCTTTAGATCCATTGTGGCATTTGTGATTTGAAGCATTTACATTTGCATTTACCATCATTTAGGGTTTGCTCTTCAAAGTGTAGGGTAGAACTCTAGATCTACTTTCTTGTTCATTTAGGATCTTGCATACACACAAGTTCTTGCACACACATTTTTAGTATGTTATCAGCTATTTATGGAGGTGTAAACCACCAAAACAAAGGGTTTGACTAAGGAAAAATCCTACATAGCCACCTAGACACCATTTTTCAAGTTGCGGGTGTAGGTACAGGAATCTGGCACATGAACGAATTTCAAGACCGACTGAACACACAAGTGTAGACTCAGCTATAGAATTTGAGCTCAAATTTCAGAGCTTGGGGCATGGCGCCCTAGTCCATGACTAGGGCATAGCGTCTTGGTCCACAAGGTTTTGCAGTGTTTTTGGGCAGTTATGCATTTTTGCCTCTCAAAGTCTCATATCCAAAAATCCAGCCCTCTGTGACATCAATGACCAGGACGTACCGCCTTGGCACAGTTAGCACCAAAATTCAGGGATAGGTGCACATCTGAATTCCTTTTACAGCCCTATACTCAATCATTTAGTTTCAGATCTGAAAGTTTCTGCATTTTCAATTTATGTTTACATCTTGTTCATCCCCTAGCCTAGTTGATTACCATGTTGCATTTTGCACATCTCCTCTTCATAGCAACAAAGGAATAGAAACCCTAAAGATATTCCTTGACTCTCTCTTGCAAGAAGAAGTCAAAGTGAATCATCTCCTTAGGCTCTTTCGTATTCCAATGTGTGCATCGGAGTGGGATTAGGTCTTAGCCACTTGAATCCATTTTCATACATCATAGGATGTATTTTTGTAGCCTCTTTTTTAATATGTGTATGTACACATACATACATATATAGATGTGAAAACACACACTTCATATAAATGTGTGTGTGCGTAGACATTTGTACATATATATTCATATATACATACATACATGTACACATATATACGCATAGATATACATGTTACATGCATATAGGTGCGTGTATACATCTACATAAGTCTATATCTAACTATATACGTGTATATGGATTGCTTATTGAGCAACCATGTGTGTTGATGTTTGTGTTGTTCCTTCCCCTATACTTGAATGTGCAATTTTGATGGACTAAATCAACGCTATAGGCACACACACACACACGTTTGTGTGCATGCACATGTGTGTGTATATACATAAATGTATGTATGTGTATGTATCTATTTATATATGTGCACATAGATATGTGTATATTTATGTGTATGTGCACGTGTATGTGTATGTGTATGTGTATGTGTACACATATGTGAAATATTATGAAATACATCATTAAGATAAACATGTTTTCTCCTTTAATTTCATATGATAGAAACACCTACTACTTTCATATGACTACTCTTAAACATGGGGCATCAAACAGAATCTCTCATATTATGTTCAATGGGAATAAAATTGATAAGGATGAGGATATCATGCATGGAGTTGTTCACTTCTTTTCTAATCTCCTATTTGTGGATGGATAGTTGGATGGTAGTTGTCAGTGGGGTCTTCTTGAGGTTATCCCTAGAATTATCAATGAGAGTACTTTAATCTTTGGTGGCAATTCCTTTTTTAGAAGAAATTAGGAGAGGCGTGCATTTTCTTTTGAAGGGAGTGAAGCCCCAGGTCTAGATGGGTTCCGATATTTTTTCCAGACCTTCTGGGACATTGTTGGGGCTGATATTGGAGATGTTGTGGAGGAATTTTTTGGGTCTAGGAATATCTTAAAAGAATTTAACTCCACCTTCATCATGCTTATCCATAAGGTTCCTGGGGCTAACTCTTTTGATAACTTAAGGCCTATTAGTTTGTGCAATTATGTTTACAAGATCTTCTCTAGAGTTTTGGCCTATGGACTTCAACTCATTCTTCCTCATATTATTGTTGATCAATTGAATGATTTTGTTCCCGGTAGGTAGATTTTATATTCCATTGCTACGGTACATAAAAACATGCATTCTCTAGAAGTTAATAAGAAGCAGGGTTTCTTGCTGAAGTTGGACCTCATGAAAGCTTATGATAGGGTGGATTCATTTTTTCTAATTAAAGTTCTTGGAGCTTTTGATTTTAACTAAAAGGTTTTAGGAGATTATTTGAAGTTCATTTCTACCACTAGGTTCTCGATCATTATCAATGGTTCTCCATCGAGTTTCTTTGGTAACTCTAGAGGCCTAAGAGAAGGGGATCCTATTTCCCCTCTCCTCTTCATTATCATGGTTGAGACTCTTGGAATATATGTTCTTAGCCTCATGAATAGGGGTTTGTTGAAGGGGTTAATATAATCTTCTAGCCTTTCTATTTGCTCCCATCAGCAAATTGTGGATGATAACATCATACTTGGTGATTCTTTTGTTGTTGAAGCTAGGAGTCTCAAAAAAGCTCTATCTACTTATGAAGTCGCTTCAGACCAAGAGGTTAATATGAATAAAAGCTCTATCTTCTTTTTTAATTCTCTTGAGGCTAGATAGAGAAATATTGTCGGTACATTGGGATGTAGAGTTGATGTGCTTCCTTCTATTTACCTTAACCTTTGTGCCTTGAGGCACCTGATTATTTAACTCCAAGTTGGTTGGATGGAAATGTGATATGTTAAGTCAAGCTGGTAAAGTTCAACTACTAGAGGCTTCTCTTCAAAATTTATTGGTACAGTATGCGATAAGCTTGTTTAAAATTCCCTCTAAATATGTTGAGTTTTTAGAAAAGATTCAAAAGCATTTTATTTGGTCTGGAGTCGAAGATAGAAAAAGGATCTCATTGGTTTTGAGAGTGTTTGCAGGCCTAGGTCTGGGTCTGAGGACACTGAGGAATTTCAACTTTGCTTTGTTGACTAAGCAAATTTGGAGGCTCTTTAACTCAACTAGAAAATGGAATTGTATTTGGTGGAGTAAGTATTTGCAAAACTCAAGATCTTTGGGAGAGTTCATCAACATGAAAAATTTGCCCTCGGGTTGTCTCCTTTGGAACAATGTGATTCATGCTAAATATATTAATTATTGATAAAGGGGTCCACTGGAGTATGGGATCTAGTGGAAAGGTTTGTTTTTGGGAGGATAGTTGGATTGGTCATGAACCCCTTACAAGGGACCAAGAGTTTGGAGCCTTCATGGAGGATTGCTATAATTTTTTTGGGGTTTATGTTTTTGGTTACATATCAAATGGTGTTTGGAAGGATCCCCATGGGGTTAACAAGGAAGGATCTTTGTGGGGTTAACAGGGATCTTCATGGTGAGAGATGAAGATGGTAGGTTATTATCGGTAGTGGCACTCCCCTTGGGGAGTCAGACTAACCACCTAATTGAAGCTATTGTTGCTTACTATGGTTTATGTCTTGCTAAACAGCTAAACTACACCCATGTGTGGATAGAGGGTGACTCATAATATTATCCAATGTTTAAATGGAAAGCAAAATCCTTCATGGTCTCAATCTTATTGGATCGAGAACTCCATATATATCATAAGGTCCTTTGATAAATGTTATATTTCCCATATCTATAGAGGAGAGAATGGGGTTGCTAACCTTTTTGCTAATTATGGTGTTAAAAGTGACAAAATCATTTTTTGGTATGAGGGTGATCGATGTCCAAAGGATGTTGCCCAACTAGTAGCCTATGATAGGATACACGTGCATCCTATTAGGGTTACTTAACTTTGATGGAAATGTCTTCTAAGTTTGTGTTAAAGGAGCATTTTCTAATGATGATGTGGAAGATTTTGGTAAAGATTAGTAATAATTTGAAGTGTATTTCACACACTTTCTAGGTTATTCTCAACTTGGAACTTGTGATTGTGCACTAGTGTCTCTAGTTAGCAGAGGTCTTGTGTAGGGATAGAACTACGGGTGAAAACAGGAAGTAATTAAAACCCATGAATTGTGATGAACTGGAGAAGAATGCATGAGCATTTGGAGAATCCTTAAAAAGGGGGGTGTTGCACCCTTTTTGAAGAGACTCTATGGCATTGGGTGCTCTGGTCTTGGAAACTGTACTGATCTAAAACTTTGGAATCTATAAACTGATGCTTTGAGATGCATAACAGCCATAGAATGCCCAATAATGCAGAGGACTATGGCATTGGGCACTCTGGTATTGGACCAGAGTGTTGGGTGCTCCAGTCCCAGGGATCTAGGGCCTCCTTCTGGATTTGGACCTGTCCTTGCAAATTTTGGCTTTCGCGAAGATCGCAGCTCTGTCAGATTTCTCTACCTACACCTGCAACTTGAAAAATGGTGTTTGGGTGGCTATATAGGATTTTTCCTTACTCTAACCCCTTGTTTTGTTTATTTCCACCTCCACAAATAGCCAATAATGTATTGAAATGTGTGTGTGTGCTAGAATCTCACGTGTCTACAAGATCCTAAATGAGCTAGAATGCAAGAGTTAGAGTTCTACCCTTTGCTGTGAGTATAAACCCTAGATATAAATGAGAATGCTTCAATATCTTCAAAGCTTCAATTGATGATGAAAATGGTTGATGTAGACTCAATGAATGTTTGATTTGTTGAATGAAAACTTCACATAACCTGTACTTTCACTTCACAAGAGGCTGCTTCAATTGCTAGAGAATGGATCCTTCCAATGAGGAAAGGAAAGGCTATATGTATGAAACCCTAACTTTGTTTTTTTTTATCACAGGCTAACCTAGAATTGATGTATTTTCACATAAAGCTGGATTTAAATATTATAATACCGCCAAAACATGATCCCAAAATTTGAGGAGAAAAATTTGGGACCAAGATGAATCATCCTAGTCCAACCTACTTTTTTCCAAATTTTTAGGGATGCAAAGTATCATGATTATAAGGTGATCCTTAACTCGATGTGACAATTCAAGCTGTTTAGATATGAAAAATTGGGCCTTGAGGGTCAAAATAGGACCTAATTAGGGCCTTGATGAATTAATTGATAAAAGGATAAAATAAAAAGGGGCACACTTAGGGTTAAGGGCCCAATTTTATGATGTGTGTAGTGATAACATAGGACTTTAGATTTAATTAAATTAATTAATTAAATGCTTAAAGGGAATTTTAAAATGCAAAATGCAACACACTGAGGCTAGTGCTAGCCTAAGTGTGAAATTGTACCACCCAATTAAGGGTGTACAATTTACAACACTACAGGCATAAGAGCAAAATCTTGTTCCCTTTTTATCTTTGGTCCTCGTTGGATTCAAGTATTTAGGATCATAAAAAGAATCCTAAAATCCATGTTTTTGATTAAGGGAAAAATAGGTTTTGAAGGGGACCCGAAACCCCAAACAACAAGTTTTGAAGGGACCCAAAACCCTCAGCTTTTACCAGGATCTGGAACCTACAATGAAAATTCTGCCAAGAAATATAGGCAAATAAAATCAACAAACCACTTCAACAAATCTGGCTAGTGCCAGCCAAAAGCCAGCATAACCACAAGCAGAAATAAGCCAGCCAAACTAAGAGAAAAACATTACAAAACCTGTTGGCAATACAACCTAAGCCTTTATATGAAGTCGATAGACTCCCACATCCGAACATTAGGGATATTTCAGGTTCCCCTACCCATATACAAAAAAACCAAGCAGGAAAAGGCTAGCCCGACCCTTAACCAAAAACTATAACAATCTAAGTTGGGCCCTTCAAAACTGTTAGCATCCAGCCAGATATAAACAAGGGGTTTTTGAAAGGCTCCCCTAACCTTTAATTTGTGTTTTATAATGACTCCCAAAACCACCAAAAGTTGAACCAAAACATGGGGTTTTTGAAAGGCTCCCCTAACTTTTAGAATGGGTTTTGAAATGGCTCCTAAAACCACTAAGTGAAGCCAACAATCTCAAAGCAACTGATAGCCACACCTCTAACAACAAAGCATCTATCCACCTTAATAGGATAGGAGCACCCAGACTGCACCACAACACCCAACTCCAAACTCAGAGCCAAACAGGGTTTAAAAAATACTCCCTTAGTCTTGTTCTGGATCAAAGAGATAGGGGTAATGATATAGCATTCAAACCCAACACAATCCACCCCATCCTCAACCATCTCGATGGGTTTTAACCTGGATCCCATAACCAGACAAAGGAATAAAATCCTCCAAGCAAAAACCAGCAACCAAAGGAAAAACTCATTATGCTTAGATGGACAGAAGGGTTTTGAAAAGGCTCCCAAAACCTTGCAAATAGAGAGAGGCATGCACCAAATCGACTCCATGCCAACATACTCCACCAAAATCTCCACCTCAATAGGAGAAGAGGGAGATAAACCCATCAACAAGGAGACCAAATTAATAGAACACCTAGCCTCAAAAATTAGGGTCCGAAAAACCCCCAGCAGGAGCCATCCGCCAAACCTCAACACACCACTCTTCCCCTCTATAGAAGAGTGGTTCACCTCTAAAGGTTAAACTGAGAAAGAATGATAGATGGCCACCTGAGAAAAAATAGAGGACCTCTTGATACAAATAGAACCATAAAAGCATTCAAAGCCTACAAGAGGACACTCAAAAAAATCACACCAAGCAAAAACCTGGATCTCCCGCACATAGATCCCAAACATCAATATAAACAACCCCAGAGGCAAAAGACAACCCAAAAGAAGAGGGGGAAAAAGGAGTCTATAGAAACAAACCCTTAAAATGCCACCTGGGTCCCAGACAATCCCCTCACTCTAGGGCTCAGTCAAATGGGCATAAGCAACACCCACCATAGGCCTCTCAGAATGCTTCCCGCTTTGCACGAAGAAGCCAAGTTCCACCTCTCTCTCCCACCAGCTCCAAAGCCACAAAAAATCAGCGTACCCATCAGCGAGAGCATGCACCCAATGAACCAGATCAGAGTCAAAGCCACCCCCATGAGAGTTAGGGGAGGGTGCGGGCCACTGAAGCTTCCATCAAGAAGGGGTCTACAGCCCAAAAACAAAGCCGCAGTGACACCCCAAACTTGGCTGACACCATCTGCAACCATAGCCGCACACCACACCAACAGAGATTGCACAATGAGAAGATAAGGATTCCAAGGCAGGGTAACCCACTACAAACATGCACCACCCACACCGCTTCCCACCAACAGGGACCCAGTAGAAGGAAGCCCTCCAAGCCATGAAACACGCCAACAGGGGAACATAATCCAGCTCCCCATCATCATCCTCATCCTTGTTCGGCTCTGCAGCATCAGCTAAAACCCTAGACCCCCCCTTCCTTCCACTTCCACTCTCTGTCCTTCCACTCCCACTCATCATTCCATTCTTTCAAATATCCTAAAATCCATGTTCTTCACGAGTGGCTTATGCTTTTTACTTTTTAGCATTGTAAAGCTTTGCCTAACCCATATGTTAATACTCTATCTACTTCATGTGAGATTGGATCACATATGATAATTTTGATAATGCCTCTTTAGCCAACAAGGGAAAGAAAATTGTAATTAAGAAAAGGGTTTCCCCTATTATGGCTAGGAAGGAGGAGACAGATCTGTCTATTCATAGTGATTCGGGGGATTTCATGCCTGCTATAAACTGTGAGGGAAGAATGTCTTTTCCTCTGAATTTGAATGTTGATTCCCCCTTCTTAATTTGGAGCAAGAAATCCCCAATGATTTGTTAGTCATTGTAAGGAATTAAATTGTTGACTCTTTTCATATGAACAAGTGGGTGTTCCATGAGATTAAGAATATTAACCTCAAGCTCAATCCATTTCTAGCTGACAAGAGAACGAGGAGCCCCCCAGGATGAAAATGAAGGTAGAAATCGGATTGCTCCACTTCATAAAGTTGTCAATAATGTTGAGACCATGAAATTGGATTATGAGGGAAGAATCACGGGTTTAGAGAAAAAAATGAGGCACATTAATGACAATATTACTACTGTGGTTGCCTTCAGCCACAAGGTTGTCAAGAGCAGCACAAAAAGCATTAACACTATGGTTGACAAACTCAAGAAAAAGGTATAAGAGTAAGAATAGTGTGGTGGATGTGGACATTGAGGATAAAGGTAAACAACTGATAGATGAGGATTTGGGCTTGTGCAAATGTACCTATGGCAACCTCAAGAGGGTTGTGAAGCAACCTGACCAAGAGATCCATGATTTCAAGAAAATTTCTATGAATGTGACCCAGCTAGAAGTTGAAGTTGTTGAGGCCTTAAAGAATATTAATTATGTCTATTTGGTTGGTTGGTTTCCTTTTTACCGTTGTTATGCTGATGGAAATGTTTTGTAATTATGATTTCAATTCCCTTCAAAACCTGTTTGATCCTTAATCAAAAACATATTTTCTCCTAAAAAAAGATATGTTAGATTGCTTATTGGTTAATCACATTTGCCAATATTTGTGATGATTTGTCCATCATAGTTGCTCATGCATTTGCGAGGCACTAAATAAACACTAGAGGTGTATACACACATCTATATAACCATGAATATATACAATCTATATGTTATATAGATGTGTGTATACACCTCTAGTATTTATTTAATGCCTCACAATTGTGTTTTAAACACCTAAATAATTCGCTAATCCGATCCACCATCACCTAGTCCGTATTACCTATTTCATCACTTAGTCTAATTCCCCTTCACCTAAACTTCATGCTTAATCAACTAGTTCTTATTATTCAATTAAACACCTTTTCCATCTCTTCACAACAAATCAA
The DNA here is from genome assembly GCF_030272615.1 of Cryptomeria japonica. Lineage (NCBI taxonomy): Eukaryota > Viridiplantae > Streptophyta > Pinopsida > Cupressales > Cupressaceae > Cryptomeria > Cryptomeria japonica. Next base: position 493,694,838 of record NC_081408.1, read on the forward strand.
ATAAATAAATAATAATTATTTCATCCTATTATCCACCTCACCCATGTGACTAAAATAATTAACTAATAATATTATTTAATTAGGCCTATATTCCCTCAACACAATCAATGAAAAAAGGGGACACAAGAACATTTATCCTTGGGGTTCCAATATTCCCTCCAACCAACCCAAGAATCTAGCCTCTCTAGATGTGCATGCTCTTTATTCCTCTCATGGTCAAAACAACTTGCTAAATTAGTAAATCAATGTTAGTCATTCACATTCTAACTACTTCCATCTCATCCCTCCATCTCCTCCTCTATCCTAGGGGAGTCCTCTCAAGAATTCTCCATCGTTGATTTAATCCTTAAATCTTAGCCATCCGTTCAGTCCTTGAAAAATCTATAAATTAGGGCAATCCTCCTTGTTTCTCATCCATTATCATCTTGCTAAGTATGTGTTGTAAAATTAAGTAATATTCAAGCAAAGGAAAATCCACATACCATCAAGTGGATCAAATATTTCAACAATGGAGGCTTTGGTAACCGTCGAGTTTGATTGATTGTGTTTTGCTTCATTTGTTCATACCTTCATTGTGAGCTCTATCTAGAGGTTTTGGTTGATTTGAAAGGGAATTTGCATGCATTTTTTGTGCTCCAATTTGATTTTCAAAATTTAGCATTATATTTTGGTGACTCTATTGGGGAAAATTTCCTTATCTTCATTTGTTTATTCCTTAATTGTGAGCTCTGTCTAGAGGTTTTGCTTGATTTAAAAGGGGATTTGCATGCATTTGTTTGTCGCATACAAATCTTTTGCTTTCATAGTTATGAAATTATATTATGTGGGATTATTTTAATTTATCAAAATAAACATTACAAAAAATATAATAGTTTATCAAATAAATACTAATTAAAACTATAATTAATTTTTTAAATAAATCAAACTTTAAATTTTGACTAACATAATGAAATAAATATAAAATTTAATCTATTTCTTCATTTTTAATTGAACACAACAAATACACTCACGACCATGCTTGAGCCAACAAAATGTGATGCAAGAATGATTGAAACTATGCAGTGTGTGCAAGATTCCTTCATATTCAAAGATGTTGATTGGCTAGACACCCCTACCTTGGCCATGTTTTTGTCTTCGACAATTTACCTACATTCATTTGCACTTAATTTCATTAGTAGTGTTATTTTATAAACCAATAGACAAAATGATGCATGTGCATTATATCATCATACAATATAACATATGCATCAAAATCAAATACATCTAACTATCATCCATAACATCACACACAGATCAACATGTGACACCATCAAAGGCCTAATCTAGTTTTCCCATATATCATAATGTCATAACTATGAAAGAAAAAGATCGGTATATGACATCGTTTGTGTTTCACTTTGGTTTTCAAAATTCATCATTACATGCATGACCAACTATAATGGACAAAGCAACACAAACATTAGCAAACATGATTAACCAATAAGAAATCTAACATATTGTTTTGAAGGATGAAACATGTTTATCTTAATGACATATAAATCAGAATATTTTCCACACACACATAAGTATATGGGTGAACTCACAAAGTTGGTTCCCACTTTTTGGTATGTCCTGATTTTTGCTAAAATCGTACATTTTTTAGAAAATATAATGATTTAAGCTTTAAGAGGTCCCATTTCAAGCAATTAATTGAAGAGAGTTAAATCAAAGGCTCTTAGATCAAAATTTCTTGGATAGAACCTCTCTACTTCTAAATCATACTTGCAATGGAGTCTCATTTGCATCTATCAAATGCTAATAAAAAACCAATTTTATATTAGCTTTTGGGGGGTCAAATTAATTCATTTAATTTTTAATTTTTTTAGGTATTTAGTCCTTATTATAAGCTTTCCAAATAGTATAACTTTTAATATATTTAATTTCATTAATATATGTTTATTTTATTTCTTATGAATGTAGGTTTTTCACCGAACATGAACTTTTTTGTTCAATGCATTGGGAAAAATAGTAAACTAATTCAAAAAAAATCTGAAAAATATCTATGCACTAGGTATTGGTGTTTTCTTTCTAAAAGAAAAAAGAATATTGAATTTTGATATATATAGAACAAGTTATGTGTTCAAACGTACACCTATATCTGAATTATAATTAGCCGATCTTCAAAACTTAATAAAATGAAAAATATTCAACATATCACTATCAAACCAACTGCATGCCCTGGGTATTGATGTTACAAACCAAAATTCAAAAGAATTGAGTTTTTATCATTTATAGAAAAAAATTATGCGTTTTGGGATACACATCACTCTTAAAAAATGTTGTTTGTTGTAAAAAAATACTTTTTGAGGGAGATGGAAAAATCAATAAAATTTTATTCAAACAAATTTGAAAAAAACATATTTAGAATCTACAAACAAGATGCTAAAAATTACTAGTTTATATCATCTTCAAATTCTTAACGGTTTAAAAGTTATAGGTGTCGGAAAGTAAAGGTTTTTTTCAAAATATTCATCTAAGTGTCAAAGTTGGTCAAAAAGTGGGAACCAGTATTGTGAATTCACCCATATATGTGTACACATACACATGCATATAATATAGATACATGCATGTGTACATATATAAATACATATATACATATGCATATATATACACACACGTCCACACACACAAACGTGTGTGTGCGTGTCTCTAGTGTTTATTTAGTTCCTCATAATTGTATGTTCAAATATGGGAGAAGGAGCAACACAAATATCAAAAAACAGGGTTGCTCAATAAGCAATCTATACACACATGTATAGTTAGCTAGAGATTATATAGATATATACATGTACATATGTGCATGTAACATATATATCTTTGTGCGTATATGTATATGTATATGTATATATGTTGTATGTATGTATGTATAGGTATATGTGTGTGTGTGTGTGTGTGTGTGTGTGTGTGTGTGTGTGTGTGTGTGTGTGTGTGTGTGTGTGTGTGTGTGTGTGTGTGCGCGCGCGTGTGTGTCTATATTATGTTACTTGACATTCACATGGGTAATTAAAAATCACCAACCTCTAACTCTAAAAATCTTCTTACAATGTTTATTATAAATCTACCCACAAATTACACATACATATACATACATGCATGCATGCATTTGTATATCCATAATATACACATATACACACATATATTTATGGATATATAGACGCGTGTGTATATATTTATGGATATATAGATGTGTGTATGTATATGTATGAGTATATATATGTGGATATGTAGATGTATGTTTATATTTATAGATATATAGATATGTATAACATACATATACATACATGCATGCATGCATATAAATATAAATATAAATAAATAAACACACACACACACACACACACACATGTGTGTGTGTGTGTGTGTGTGTGTGTGTGTGTGTGTGTGTGTGTGTGTGTGTGTGTGTGTGTGTATTTATTGGTATATATGTATTCATTTGTATATCCATAATATACACATATACACACATATATTTATGGATATATAGATGTGTATATATTTATGGATAAATAAATATGTGCATGTATATGCATGTGTATATCTATGTGTGTGTATATATATGCATGTGTATATTTATAGATATACAAATATCTATAACCTAGTATTTATAGTCCCTCACAATTGCATTACGCAGCACAAATATCAGCAAACATGATTAATCAATAAGTGATCTAATATATTATCTTCAAGGAGAAATCATGTTTATCTTAATGATGTATTTCTAAATATTTTAAATTTAATTTTATCAACAAAATAATGATTAGGAAGCTTAAGAAAGAAAGATTTTTTTTTTAAAATAAAATATAACACGTATAGAAATGACATGTCTTATATACATATATGCATATAATTGTGTGTGTGTACACATGTCTACATACATGATATGCGTATGTGTGTGTGTGCCCACCCCACCCAGAGAAGATTAAATTTTGGTAGTGAAAGGTAACTCAGGTCCAATGGACATAGGTTAAGTGATCCAAGATACTAATGACATCATGTCAATAGAAGATTTCTCTACTTGACATGTCAATAGGGAGGTGAATAAGACTGCAGACTTCTTATTAAATGTGGGAGTCATTCGAGAATCAATCAAAGTGATAGACAATCAAGCAAATTTGTGGTAGGAACTTATTGGAATTGTGGAGGAGGAAAGGCTTACGAGGATGTTGATGTGTAGGGGGGACGAAAATGGTACTCTTCTCCAATAAATTTGTAATAAATTTGGGATCTTGTGTGTCAATATTTGGCCTAATTGAATGACAGAAGATGAATGATAAGTATAATTAGCCATTGGTAGTTCAACTTTGACGATACTATGAATGATAGTTTTACATGGGGAATCAATACTGAGATCCTTTGGGGTTCCCTTCACCTGTGCCAGTATTTTATTTAAACAGTATGAGAGACATGTGAAGGGAATATGGCGAGGTCATGTATCTTTGGTTTTACCTGCACATACATGGAGGAAACAAAGGAGGAACACATTTGAAGGCTATTCAAAGCAAAGGAGGAGGAAACAAGGAAGGTGGTGATCTAATTTGTCAAGGGTTACCTTCATGATGGGAGGGTGTTTAAGATTTTATTCTCCAATATAGTGCAAATTATGGGTTCACCGATATGGGGATCTATGGCCGCCCATGACCAAGTAGTGGAAGCTTATGTGGGAGAAATCAAGAATAAGTTACCCTCCATTGTTACAAGGCCATTAATTGGAAAGATTCCATAGATATTGTATGCCAGTGTAATGAATCACAAGAAAGTCTCCACAATGGTATTGCAATTATATAAGGAAAGACTGGAATAAAGGTACATGGGAACCTTTGGTGATTATGCGACTTCTAGAGTTTACAAAGAGAATGATGTAATTAATGAAATTGATCTTTTTAATTTTAATAGAGGGATCTACCCCCAATGGCAAATCTTATTGATCAAATACATATATTTATTAAAAGATCACTTTCATTAAGTACACACACACACACACACACACCTGTGTGCGTGTGTGTGTGTAGCATCCCAAATTGTACTCCCTTACAATTTTGTCCTTATTTGGGCCCTCACCGTGGTGTTCGCCTCCTGAGGTTTGATTGGAGTCTTGATTCTACTCACACCATGCACTAAACTCAAAATTTTCATCATGCACACTTTCTTCCCCAACTTCTTGTGTCCCTAACTGGTTAGGAATAGAGCGCTAGTACCCTAGTCCTTAGGGACCAGAGCACCCAATGCTCCGGTCCTCCCAATCAAGGCCCATTTTGGGGCCTCTTATACATATGTATATGTATATGTATATGTATAAGTATATGTATATGTATATTTATATGTATGTATATGTATATGTATATGTATATCTATATATATGTATGCATGCATGTATGTATGTATACATATCTGTACATATATATATGTATGTATATATGTATACGTACACACACACACATATATACATATACATATACATACATATATATATGTATAGATGTACATACACACACACACACACACACATATATGTATACATATGTGTATACATATATACATATATATACATACATATATATATACATATATACATACATATGTATATATACATATATATATGTATATATACATATATATATATGTATATATACATATATATATATGTATATATATATGTATATATATGTATATATACATATATATATGTATATATACATATGTGTATGTATATATACATATATACATATATATATACATATATATATATGTATATATACATATATATATATGTATATATACATATATATATATGTATATATATATATATATATATATAGATATATATACATGTCTACATGTCTACATATGTACATATGTACATATGTAGATATGTACACACACACACACACACACACACATATATATATATATGTATGTATGTATGTATGTATGTATGTATGTATAGATATATATACATATAAATCTACATACATACATACATATGCATATGTATATGTATATGTATATGTAAATGTATGCATATATATACATATATACATATATATACATGTACACACACACACACACACACACACACACACACACACACACACACACACACACACATATATGCACATATATAACATCTCCTATCACTCCTCTCTTGACATATTCCCATATATATATATATATGAACGATTCCATAGATCTTTTGTGCCTATGCAACAAATCACAAGAAAGTCTCCACAATGGCATTGCATTTGTATAAGGACTAGAATAAAGGTACATGAGAACCTTTAGTGATTATGTGACTTTTGGAGTTTGTAAAGAGAATGATGTACTTAATGCAACTGATCTTTTTAATTTTAATAGAGGGATCTACCCCCAATGGCAATGCTTATTGATCTCTCTCTCTCTCTCTCTCTCTCTCTCTCTCTCTCTCTCTCTCTCTCACACACACACACACACACACACACACACACACACATGTATGTACATGTGTGTGTGTGTGTGTGTGTGTGTGTGTGTGTGTGTGAGAGAGAGAGAGAGAGAGAGAGAGAGAGAGAGAGAGAGATCAATAAGCATTGATATTTGCATTAGTCCAAATTGAAGAAACCAAATATCATGCCAAAAGGCAAGAGGGCACCTAAGTCCAACAAGAAAAAACTAGAAATTGTAACTAATGCAAAGGGACAAAGAAAGCTTGGACCTAGGAAGTAAATCCTTCTTCCCAAGTGATAGTGAGGGCCTTAACATGGAATTTTAGGGGAATTAATACCCCTAACAAGTGGTGTATGGTCAAGCGCCAAATTGACCAAGAAAAAGTTGAGGTGGTCTTTCTATAGGAGACTAAACGGAGTAAGGAGGAGAGTGAAAGGAGATTGAGAAACTGGAGGTAGTGAAAAGGAAGCTCTGTAGGAACCAATGATCCTTCAGGTGGCTTAGGCATTTTATGGAACCTTGTTAATGGTGGTGGGGGAGATGATAGAGGACAATTAATTTTGGAAATTGGCTAAAGTTTTTAATCTACAAAAGAGACAATGTCTTTGTCTTAAATATATGCAACCATATTTCTATTTCTAGCAAAAAAGTGGTATGGAATTGCATCTTAGAAAATATTTAGAGATTGTCAGGGGAAAGGGTGATATTGGTAGGATATTTAAATGTCACAGTGAATAACTTGAAAAGGTGGGGGTGGGGGGGGTATTTCACAACTCTCTTAGGTTCAATTGGAATTCCATAACCTTAAACAGATCATAATCAATTGACAGATATAGTGTCGAAGAATGAGATATTTGCATGGACAAATATAAGGAAAAGCTTGATCATTTTTTAGTAGCATGGGAGTGGGAGAACTTGTTTATGGAACATGAGGCAAATATTCTCCTATTCACTTGGTTTGACCATTACCCATTGCAACTTCAAATCATTCAAAATAAACCACCAGAGAAGTGTCTCTTCAAGTTTGAGATTATGTAGTTTCATGATGAAGGTCTAAAAGGTTGAATGAAAGAATGATGGAATGAAGTCAAAAAAAAGAAATCACACATGGATGTATCAATTAAGTGAAAAATTGCGACATGTTAAACATGAATTGAAAGAGTGTATTGAATCAAGTTTTAAGAAAATCTCTATAGAGAAGGGAAAAATTTAGAGTGAGCTAACTAAGCTCAATGAGGTAGTTATAGAGAAGGGGGTGAGCAACAATGACTTTAAATCAGAGAAGAGACTTAAATAGGAGCTGCCAAAAATCTTGGCAAGGGAATAATGTTTTTGGCGACATAAGTTTAGGGAGGTTTATCTAAGAGAGGGTGACAGAAACACCAGATTCTTCCATAACTAATTAATGCAAGGACATAGTTGTGGTAATTAAAAAAGAGCATGGGAGTTTTACACAAATCAATGAGGAAGTGAATAGTGAGACAACTAGATTTTTTGAAACAATGTTGAATAAGGCAATAGTGGAGCACACTACAAATAAGGAACACATTCTCGGATGCATCCCTTCACTCATTTCAAATAAAAATGATAGAAGATTTGAAAGAGTTGTCACCTTAGAAGAAGTGAGATTGATTACTTTACAACCTTGTCTGGAAAAGTGCCCTAGTCGGGATGGCTTCCCTACTAGATTTTTTTAGAAGTTTTATGATATTGTTGGATTGGATTTGGTTAGGGCTATTGAAGAATCTAGAAAGAGATCTACCATGTTAGGCTCTCTTAATCACACCTTTCTAGATTTAATCCCCAAGAAAAAAGATGCACGGGAAATGGGGGATTATAGGCCCATATCCATTTGCAAACTTTTTTATAAGATTGTTATAAAAGTCATGGTGAATAGATTGAAAGAGGTAATTTTGGAGATCATTTTAGTTAAATAAAGTGGTTTTGTCTCAGGTTGATCAATTGCTAAAGGAATGATTGTTTCTTGTGAAGCCATTCATTCTACTAGAAAGGCAAGGGAAGTGAGTATGATAATCAAATTGGATATACTAAAAGTGTATGATTTAGTTGATAGACATTTTCTTATGGATATTCTAACAAAGTTTGGGTTTGGCGAGTTATGGATTAAGTGGATTAAAGGTTGTATATCTAATCCTAAATTCTTAGTTCTAGTCAATGGGGCGCCTGTAGGCTTTTTCTATCTTCAAGAGGATTGAGACAAGGGGACCCACTCTCTCCTTTGATGTTTATCATTATGGTTGAGGCTTTGGGAAGAAGCATTGGATTTTTTGGGTGAAAATTTTGTAACCTTAGGGAGGTTTACAAAATGTGGGTTTCACCACAGTATGCAAGACAATATCTCTCAGAAGGCAAGATACAGTCTCTCCTATTTATAATGGAAGGCTCCTCCTTTCTATTGTAATTTTTTTTATTAATAATCTACTTGCTAATTTTATGCTAATCCAGGATGATACAATCACTTTATTCTCTTTTTTAGAGTAAGTACTTTCCCAATTCTCTATCTAGAATGGAATTATTTCCTTAAAACTGAAAACAATTTCTCATTTGCAGTAATAGTAAAATTTATGCTAATTAAGAAGGAAAGTTTCTATAAGAGTACAAAGCCTCCCATTGCTTCTCTTTTCTGAAAATAACTAATGGGATGGGAAAGTACCAAGCTCAAAGTCTTCTTTTAATTATTGTCCTATCAAACTTTTACAAATGACTCTTTTTCTAACAATTTTTTCAAAATAACAACTAAAGCACAAAGTCTTCAGGCTGCTATTCATATACAAATTATCAATAAACAATGTAGATAATGAGAAAAATCTCAAAGTCTTTAAACTATTACCCATACCAAGTTCCTATTCTCTAATTCTCAAAGTAACACAAAGTCTACTTATACGAACTCAAAGTACTCTTCAATATTTCACACAAATAACACTACTCAACTTAAATTTCCAAGAACATATAAATCTAAATGACATAAGAACATCTATATCATACACAAGATTTATTCCAACACAAAGTTTGAAAGCCAAACTTGTCTTCTCTTTGATTAAGCCCTCAAGTTCACAATATGAACACAAAGTCTCACTTTGCTTTTCACTTCAATAGAGTTTTATTGCAAAAAATAAAGATACTAATTACAATGAGAAACCTCATATATATAGGTGAGGTGCAACGAGAAAACATAGGAAAGTTACAACTAACTCATGACTAAGTCAAAGAAAGAGTTCGATTTGACTTAGGACATATGCACTCCTAAATGCAAAACTATTATCTAAACTGACACTTGAAGATGCCAATTGAAAATAAAAAATGACACTATCTACATGAATGCAAAAATGACTAAGTAACTAGGGCTCCATTTTGTGTCTCATCATCTCGATCTTTCTTCATAAATTTTTCATACTTCTATAGAGAAACTTGAGTTTCAACTTCATCTGGTCCATTTTCATAACCAGAGATAACCAATATCCTGGTGAGAGAATTTTCTAGTAAGGTGCATTCCTTCTTAGATCTCTTTAAAAGAGATTCTAGACCATCCAAAATAATTTAGATTGCTATCAACTTGTCAAGCGAGACTATTGGGAAATATTCTCGCTCGACTTCAATTTGAATGAACAAATTGAAAGCCTGAATGCATGAATCCAGGGGTAGCAGTTTTTTCTCTTCACTAAACATTTTACAAGGAAATTCTATAACCTTGGCTAGGATTTCTTTGATAGTACTTTTATTTGTTTTCCTAGCCTTCTTGATATCTCCAACCAATTTCTCTAAAATCTCCATTCTATTTTTTGGAATCTCTTTAGGTTGCACATAGAATTTACTAGAAGGAACAATATTATTGTCAACAAGAACATCTAAAGGGAAGCCTCTCAATTTGAGCCAAGATTCAAAATTCTTCTCATGTGTTTCTATTCCCTATGTTAATGTCTCCAACATTATGTCAAATTCAAATTCAACACTCTAAATGATGTCAATCAACTTGGTCGTGGAAGTCGTAAGATGTGCTCCTTGACTCTGCATCCTATCCATCCATCCCCCATTGTAGTACCCCTTGAGGTGAGTCTTTCAACTTGCCTGGTGGTTGTTTCATCAATTGATGAAGTCACTAGCTCAACTATCTCAGTGGACTTAGTAATTTTCGCTAAAACACTGGTAAGCAACTCCACTTGATCCTTGATTTTATCTTTCTTAATCTTTTCCTCATCATAACTAATAGGGACTTAGAAGCCTCTTGTGCATCCTGCTTGGTACCATCATGAGTTTGTTTTCCAAGATCTATTATTTTGACATTATAATATTTTGTTTGAACTTTGTCCACATTCTTATCCAAGGGAGGTTCTGCAATATCAACATACTTGTTCCTATCCTGTTCAATTCTTACCCTTGAGATGGTTTTGGCCTTCTTGGCAGTTTTTCACTTCATAGGAACTAATTGGCGAAAATCAAACTCATTGGGGGAAATTGCCTATGTCTTTGCTTTGGGAGTATTTGAAAGTAACCAAGGAGGAAGTACATAAACATTTTTAGAACCAGAAACTAATGTTTGAGATGCAACCCCTTGACTTGGAGAAACAATAGCCATTATAGGTGAAGTGGAGGTAGTAACAACCAAAACTAGAGGGTTTTCAATAGATTTCTCATTAGACTTGGATCAGGTTTCTACTATGAATTTGTCAAAATCATCTAACATATTGGATGTCCTTTCTAGTAGAGATAAGAAAACATTGACAATGTTATCTTGAGGAGTTTCTAATGTAGACTCATTGGTAGGTATGTGAATGCTATTTACAAGAGTGACTCTAGTAGCTATTGATTCAAAAATAGTTATGGGTACATATGAAACTATTGACCCAAAAGGTACAAAGGTAGTAATAGAAACTTGTGAAGATTAAATGATAGTTACCAGATCGGGTGCTTGGGAAAATTGTTTTAAAATATTCTATGGCACTCCATCATTTGAAGTCTCTAGAAAACTTTCTTCATCAAATTCTTCTTCCAATTCTTCAACATGCTCTCCTTCTATAGACTGCTCTTCAATTAGATCTTCATTATCCAAATCAAGAGGTTCATAGTCTGGGTGCTCACCTAAGAACTCTGACTCCTTTTCTTCTTGAGTACTAGGAGCAGATGTTTCAGCTTGCTCTGTACCTTTACCTTTACCCACTGTGAACTTGAATCTAGGAACAACAATCAGGGCATTGGGATCTTGTTTATTCTTTGTCCTCAATTTTAACTTCTTCCCAATTGGTCTGACAATATCTTCTTCTGATCTTGTAGTAAAATCTTTAAGCTGAATGCCCTTTGAGGCGAGCCACACATTTGTGTTTGCAAGGATCTTTTGAAAATGGGCTTTTATAGACACCACTTCCTTTTGTGACCATTGGATCAAAGAAAGAAGATAACTTTTTATTTTCTTATCCTCATATACAAGCTCAAGAATATTGCCATCATAATTCTTCTGGTACATCGACCAAATTGAAACTGATTATTTGATCTTTAGTAAGATGACAATAATCAAGTTTCCTAATCTCTTTTTCTATTCTATGATCTAGTCATACACCTTCAACTCTATGGACATGCGTATAAGACCTTTTCAACTTATTCGTTATACTCCTATAATTAAAATCTTTTTGAGCTCTGAAGAACCTCATTATGACTCTTATCATTTCCTCATCCATGGTTCTAGCCTTGAAAATTGAATTGATTGAATACTTGTCAATGGTCAAAGAGAATTTGAAACCTGGCCTATGTGAACTTGGTTGCCTCTCATGAACATAAACCATTTGTCATGCCAAATCCATCAAGAAAATTTTGTCAGATGGGTACCTGGGAAGTGTGAATGGCTGGTCATCAAAGAAACCAACTCTCAAGTAAGTGAAAGTAGGAAATTGAAGGAACATGCATCCATACTTGTTCACCATTTCCCAAGCCTGTTATGAAACTCTTTTATCTTCAAGGCTCTTATCAAACAAACATAAGAAATGACTAAAAAATGCATCATTGATTCTCCTAAAATGATATTGACTTTTCTTCAAAGTCAATTGTGGACAATATTTCCAAACAAGGATAGAGCTTTTATCACATTTTGTAAACAAACCTAGAAAATTCCTCATAGTTATTGTTGTATATACCAAATATGATATCATATAAAACTTCAAGGTAGTGGGAACCTTGGTGAGCTGATCAAAGAGTGTGTCACTTATTTGTCTACCCCAAAAGATTCTTTTATTGTTCTATCTTATAACATGAATGTACTAATACATCCATACATAATATGTATCTAAAGTAGATAAACCTTTAATCTTGCTCAGGAGAGTGATTAGATCATTCACCTCCTCTATGAAATCACTCCTATGAATTGTATTGGGCCACCTTGCAATATTCAGCCTGGGAGTTCTCAACCAATTGTCATTAATTTTCTTTCTATGCCTATTTGGATTCTTCTCATAATATACTTCAGTTGATTCCATATCCAGGTTGGCAAAGAATCTATGTCTAGACACTTGAACAATGAATCAAACAATTCTTCATCTAGGACCAATACTTTATTTCCATCAACATCCTTAACACTTCTACTCACATGATCAAAATGATTCACTATTGCAAGGACAAACTCAAGATTCTGCATTGACATAGGAAAAGTTGCAACTTGGTGTATACAACTATTGATAGTAGGTTCCATCAAATAGTAATTTGGAGTATTCTCCACTCTTTTGAGAAACTCTTCTAGGTCAACATTGTAACCAAAATACCCTAGAGAAAATAACTAATCTAACCAGCAATTTTTTTTTTAAAATCATTTGCTAATGCAACACAGTGAGATATCATAACTTCAATTCATAGATTAACTTCACAAGAATTCATAAAACATCATTAACATCACCATAACTATAAATAACATATAACACAAGTAGAATAAATATCACAACTATAAACATATGTCCATTCATTCTTTCCCTAGGGTATCCTAACACCACTACTTGCTAACAACATAACAATAACACATCCATACCATGAAATCATTAACGTTAATCCCATTTAAGATCTTATCAATACTTTTTCCTATAATGAGATTATGATCTATCAATGCATATCATCATATCCCATCAACTATCTAAGTTCATTTTAAATCACCAAATCAAATCTTCCTATCTCCTATCATTATCCATTATTCACCTATCCCATCGTTAATCTATATACATATATCCTTCTCCTACATATGGAACTAGATTATTTCCTTAAGAAAGACCATTGCACATCTCATCAAGAATACTATCCGTACACTTATGCATGATTATAACAATTAGCACTTATCTTCTTTCAAATATGATTTCATGCTACTAGACCAAATCAAGAACCATATGATACAACAAGAATGCATATAATCTAATCATTCAATTTCCTAATCCAACCTAGGACCTGAATCTTAACATAATGAACATTCTTACAACATGAACCATACAATGAATACATCATCTTATTCCATTACAAGATCATCGTCTCTACATCATCATGTCCTATTACATTAGAAAACATGGCATAAAAAAACATAATCTCTCTTACATTTACAATATCATCATGATACAATATACTATCTCAACACCTAGGAATTAGTTCCACGTAATGAAGAATCATAAAGTCCTTACAAAATTGCAACTACTCATTCATTTCCATAATCCAAAGATAACTAACATTAAGGATTAACATATTTCAAAACATACATGATCGTTAACATAACCACTAACGTTCACAATATATACACAAGATAATTACATTTGTATCACTTAATCATTTCATTTCCTTCTAATATAGAATTAAATACACATTGATTATCCATTTATAGCAATCTCATCTAATACATCTCATTCTGAAATCAACCTACTACAAGTCCTAATTCATATGTTCACAAGATACTATTTACATAGTTTTCTTTACTATTACATATTTCTCGAGATACAATAACACATGATAACAATTCCAATTACAAATATTATGCTCCAAAGATCCATCCACGTGATGAGGTAATATAAATCCATGTCCATACATGCAAGCATCGAATGAAGAACATTTTAATGGAAGAAGGCATCAAACCACCCGACCATATGAAACCAAATAGGAACCACCCCCCATGCTAGGAGATGAAATGAGGTTACAACTTACACTTAAGACCTAGGATGCCACCTAACAATCAAGGGACTCGATAAGACATCCACAAGATAACAACCAAGAATGATGAATCAAATCACATCACAAGGCTAATCATAAATCAATAAACTCCTAGAGGCATAATCAACAATGAAGGCATAAGGATAATGGACACATGTAGGGAAGAGTGTCATCACAAGCTATCCTCACAAACAAGGGTCTACATCACACCTTGATAGACATGTGGAACCATCTCCACCTTGGAGCCAATCAAGGGAGATTGATTTACTACTCCAACGGTCTTCCCAAGCTCATTCCGAGTCATCACTCAAGGGCTATGAGGTGGGGCACCATAAACTAATTTCATTATCTTGATTAAGTAAATTCCTAATTACCCAAACCAAATGATTAATTATTAAGTTTATCACTTGAAATTACATAGGAAAACTCTTCATGTGGTTCCATGACAGGTCTAGACCCTAAGCATCCTCTCTAGGAACCTCTTAGAAGCCTATTACTCATGACTCTGGTCCTACACATGCAAGAGCCCACTCTCCCTAACCATGGACCAATACCTTAGGGTATAACACAAACAAAATAACATTACATCAACATCATGAAGGCTCTCTAAGACATAAACATAGTCTCAACATTACCAATACGAACTGCAACATAAATATGAGATCAAAAGATAATCTAAAAGTCATTCTAATCCACTATAGTGAGGCAAACTCATCCCACTGGAGCTTTCATATTCATTCCTCAACAATGAGGCTTTCTTCCTCTCGTTGGACCAATTCAACACATGAACAATATCCTCAATGGTAAGGCATAATTCATCTTACTGGAGCACAAAAACAACATAAAACAAACCAAATAACATCATAAACACCTCTGAGGAGCTCAATGCAATCACAAAATTTCTTTGGTAAATTCCCAAAATCTGACAAAGCAATCATAATGACCAAAACTGACAAAACCTGTACCCTGGAGACAGTTGAGCACAACAAAAACCCATTTTAACATTCTTGGGAGCTAAATTATCATTCCCATGGCATCCTACAGTGTTCAAGGTTTATACTTTAGCATTTTGGAGCCAAAGAATAGCGTTTTGGGTCCATAATGCAAAAATCAGAGAAAATAGACAAAATAGGTAGTGAAACTTGCCTAGAATTGAATAAGGACTCTCAATTGACCAAAAGACACTCCCAGAAGGTGCAAGAGGATGAAATAACATAAGGGAAAACACTTAAATAAAATAATATTATCATACTAAGATAATTCATCATCAATATCTAGCCACAACCACACTCAGAAGTGCACAAAACTCCACCAAACTTGCACAACAACTTGGGGAGATGAAATAAAGTCAAGAGAGATACAAAAAAACATTCCAAAGGCATTATAATGCCCAAAAAATACTCAATCCAACTACAAGGCAGGTTAAGACAAGATTGCAACTCACAAGACTCAAGAAAACAACTCCCAACAAAACCTCAAACACCACTAATCTTGTCAATGCACACATAATTGAATAAGGGGATGCAAAAAGACATAATAGAATTCAAAATATCAATCCAATAGCTCATTAATCTCAATCAAGATCACAAAGAAGGGAAAACAAGATTCATTATGGGAAAATGTAGAATATGCATTCCCGACAACTCACTATTCCTAGATTTTAACAATACTTCATAAATGTATTTCAATCATCCATAAATTTTACTGAAAACCAAATTGAAAAATTAAACATCAAAGTCCATTTCCCAAACTATCTTTCAACAAATGCGATGCAACCAATATTTCAAAATAAATTGCAGAAAGGAAATGAAGCTCCCACCTGGAAAATTGCAACCAAGGCAAGAATCAAACTGGTGAAGAGCAATCCAAAAATCCAGCGACTCCAATTCAAAATATTCAATCCAACTTCTAGCAATCCAATCCAAAATTCAATCAAATTTCAAGCTTCAATCCTAAAATCTCCAGAAAATTCCAACCCCGACAACGCACAAAAAAATCCATTAAATAGAAAATTAAACTAAACTATAGAAATCCATTGGCTAATAAGAAAATTCCATAAAACTATATATTATACCTACCATGCGTGAATACGAGGTAGATAATATAAAACTATATTATTTACTTACCCTCATATGAAACAACCAATCAGAATAGAGGGTAGGCAAACTTTATATTATTACCAGTTATGCAAATAATAATAATAAGGTAGTAGTATAAACATAAATGGGATAATAACAAATCAAATCCTGATAATAAATAAATAAATAAAAGCTTAGTAAATAGAAACTTATAATAAAATATAAAATCAAATCAACAATAAAGCATAAACAATAAATAATAAATAAATAACCATTAAACAATAAATAAATAATTAGATAATCAATTAAAAAATAAATCAATAAATTAATCTCAATTAAATAATTATAAAATCTCAACAATAGTTAAATATCAAACAATCAATTAATCACTAAATAAACCAAACACATAGCCAATAAACAATAAATAAATAAATTAAATAAATCAAGCTTAGTCAATAATAATCAAGTCAATAAAATAAATATAAAATCTCAATAATAAATTATCGAGATAATTAAATAACCATACTATACAATAAATTAATTTAAACATTACTAAATTATATTAATAAAATTCTTAATTAAATAATCACATGCTCACGACACCTCAAGGAACTTGACATAGGGTCGAATAACAACACAAGGCTCTAGCCACCAACTTGCCCCACAACACAAAATAGACAAGATAGACAACTTAAGCCTAGAGTATGAGAGGGAAACACATGCCATCTCCAACAACTTTCCATTGGGATAAAGACATGCTCAGACCTATGAGACCAGGTGGAGTCGGTGTGACCAGGTGGAGTCGATGTCTGCTGCTTGTAAACCTTCATCCACTATTAAACGCAATAAAACATATATACAACACATATACATCATAAATGACTAGGAAAGTGATAGAGAATTGCAACGTTATATCGTGCTCGCAATGAGTGGTATGACATTGTCTCTAATCATAGACACACTAGAAGACAATCACAATCATTGAAGCATCAAATCAATCATCATTAACATAGAGTAAGGTTAGCGTAATCATAATATCATCAAAATGCTATAAGAAATATGATCCATCATGAATAACAGACACATATAAATCATCAAATATAGTTTCATCATCAATATAGTCCAAGATATATTAATCATCTTCATAAGTTATCAGATAGGATATGTCCATATAAAGTATCTAGCATCAGATAAGAGTCTATACATGTCCGTCGATGCATAAATCAAATTGCAAGTCAAGGAGGGACTAATGTCAAAGAAAATATCATGGCACAAATCCAAAAGTGTTTATTACATCCTCTCACAAAGGATGAGTCAGGGAGGGGCACTACAAACATGACCTATCTTTGTATATCTCTAATATGTTCAATATTAGAGGTCATTGAAGACTATGGAAAGGTAGGATGTAGATCTTGCTTTATAAATTTCATCTTCTTCTGGCTTGGAGAAGGTGAAGTCATACTCTGGAACCTGTGACTGCAATATATTTGAGAAAAAGTCTTCAAATTAGCCCAAACATTCTCATAAAAAAAATTGAGAATATTTTGTCTTCAATGGTCTTTCATAGATGAAACTTTCAACTTCATACTTAGAAAATATCTAAGTAATTATTTTGTGTTACATATTCACTTAGAAAAGTTTCAAGTGTTGGTGTCAATTAGGTCTATAGACCCAATTTACACTTGGGGTAGAACATGGCTTTGGTGTGAATCGGGTCTATAGACCCGATTAGCACAAAAAATGAAATCGACTTGGGTTTGTGTGTGTTGGGTTTATAGGCCTGACATACACTAGGGCACATAAAAAAAGAGAGGTGACACTTAGGTTCACAGACCTGAACAACACCATCCCTTGGTGTTGTTTGGGTCTATGGACCCATACGACACCAAGTTGTAACAAAGGGCTACAACTAGAGAAAATAAAAAGTCTTCTTCCTCGATAATTAACTAGTTTTGCATTCAAACATTGCCACGATCCTTGGTCTACATATCACTAACTTCTCTAAAAAATTCCTAGGGATTTAGTTGCTTGTAGGAGTAAACAAGAAATGCTACTGGGAAAACTTGATTAACAGTTTCAAAAGTAGAATGGAATCATGGAAGTGGAAGTGGCTTAAAACTTGGTAGGGACAATTTTGATGCTAAAAGTTATCTTGTCTTCAATTTTAATATACTTAATGTCTTATATGAAGATCTCCAAATCAGTGGAAGAGATATTGATTCAAGTCATGAATAGGTTCTTCTGGAATGGTACAATGAAGCAATTATTATTTTTTGCTTATTTAATGGGATAAGATTTGTTTGCCAAAGTAGGCCAGGGGGATTGGAATTAGACAACTCACATTGATGAGTCTAGCCATGGGGGTGAAGTTAGTATGGAATATCTTTGCTCAAGGGAGTTTGAAGTGGTTCAAAATACTAAGAGGAAAGTACTTATATTATAATCATCCTAATAGGATCTTTGTAATAAAGGACTCACCGCAAGGATCTACAATTTGGAATTTTATCCTTGAGTGCAACAACATCATCACTAAAAACATCACATGGGAGATTAGGAAAGGGAAAAATGCTTCTTTTTGGAAGTATTTTTGGGAAGGCTTTAAGCCCCTTGACAAGAACATGAACCTAAAGAGTATTAAAAATGAGACTAGTAGGATTTGGGTAGCCAAGTGTGTAACTAGGGGAAATGGTTGACGTTTGATGATCATAAAGAATGGAGAGGGAAGTAGTTTCAAGAGATCAACACACCTAAAGAATAGAAAGAGGCTCTCCATAATATTTTACAAAATAAGACAATTATACCTTAAGAAGAAGACTGAATCGGCTCGTGCTATTCTAAAACGGGTGGGCATAAGGTTAAATTGTGATACAAAATAAAATGAGATGTGATGGTGAAACAAAATTGGTTGATAAAGTTGTTTTGGGGGAAACGGTGTCTACCAAAGGTTGGTTTTTTCACTTGGATGCTGAAGAAGAAGAATATTTTGACATGAGATAGGCTAAAAAAATTTGGTATACAGGGATCGAGGTGGTGTGTGCTCTACAAAGAGGCAAAAGATGGTGCTAACCATTTGCTATTGGGATACCGATATTAGAAATACTACTAGAAGTTTTTAATGAAGAAACTAAATTGGAAGTGCTCGATACCATAGGATATTAGGGATTGGCTAGTGATATGGGCAATAAATAAGAAAAAAACATTATTTAGCTATATATGGGAGATTCTGCTCTGAAGCATCATGTGGGAAATATTGAAAGTAAGAAATAGGAGAATATTATAGGATAAGGAGATGAAAAGGGAGGAGGTGGTGGCTAATATAGAAAGACAGGTAGTGAAGCTACTCCAATTTGGATGATGATATGAATCTTCCTCTCAATCACTAGGAGAAAATCAAATGGATGGAACTAGAAGAAGGATTGATCAAGTTGAACTTTGATGGGGCTTCAAGAGGTAACATTGGATTAAGTGGAGTAGGGTGTATATCTAGAGATCATGAAGATAGAGTCCTTTGTGAAAAGTATATACATCTAGGGGATATAACAAATAATGAAGGATTTAGAGTTGTGTTGCTTGGTTTGAAGTGTGGGATAGAAGTTAGAGCAATAAGAATTCATCTAGAAAGGGGATTCCCTCATTATGATCAATGCTATTAGTAGAAATTTTATCCTAAATTAGAAACTTGAGAGATGGTTGAGGCCAATTATAAAGGCTATTAGGAGGTTTGATGAGTTTAAAATATCTCACATACACTATGAAGGAATCAAGAAACATACAATCTAGAAAATAATGTGGCTGAGGTGGATGAAGGGGACAAATAAGGAGTGAGGTCACAAGGGACATAATGGGTGGCTTGGGCTTGATTGGTCTCCACTATATACATAAGGTTGGCATAGTATGTCATGCACTCAACTCGGTTAGAGTGCCTAATGGAGTAATCGAATGTCCTAAGTAGAGAATCATTTAATTATCAACCAAGGACATATCTTCAAAGATGATGCCAACATTATATGTGCACTAAGGGAAGTCTTCTAGGTTGTTAAAATCGATTATCTATAATAATAAAATTGAAAGCAATAAACTGAATTGAAAAGATAACAATGCTAGAAATAAATCTAAATATACAATAGTGGTTGCAGGTTGATTGGTTATTTGACACAACAATGGTTACGTTGGGACGTCAAAAAAATTTGCCTAATTTTGAGGACCCAAGTTTGAAATTGTCTAATGCACTTAGAAAGTACCCTGCAGAATAAGCCTAAGTTGCTCACTTTGAGAGCTTGTATTTTGGCACCCTTGTATTGTCATGCAAAATCTCTTTGGAATATTGTTGAGAACCTATCAGAGATTCTATATATCCATTTGCATCCTCCCATGATCAGATTTGATGTGTTTTCAATGCCCTTGTCTGGAGGTCCAAAAGTTGGTTTGCTATTTGCACATGTTGCACCTTTTTGAGTAGGCCATCTTTGTAATGTTGTATCTTTGTGCCGATTGAATATTAAGCCAAACTAACATTTTTTAGTGATTTTTTGCATCTTTACGAATCCCCCTGTCAGTTGGAAAATCCCCATGAATCCATTTGTCAAGTTTCCCAGCTTGATTCCATTTGTGAAAAGTTTAGATTTGCAAACTGGGCTATGCAAATCTGTAGAAAGTGGCCCTACATTTGAATTTATATTCGATCACTTGCTAAACTTCACGCAAAAGTGAAAGTTCCCCATGATTCTCTACATAATTATCTATCATTTTTTTGGATTGTATCCCCCCAACTCCTCATTTGATATTTTTGCAAAGTCCATTCCAGATACATTTTTTCAAGGTTTCACGATCAACATTTCCAGATTTTCAGAAAGGGCAACTTTGGGCATTAAAATTTTGCACATATGGTGGAATTGGGTCAATACCTCTTGCAAAAATGCTCAAGGTATCCAAATGTGCTAGCTTGCCAAGTGGTAGCCTATGAAATGAAGTTTTAATATTTTTTCAAATCAATGTTTGCATGGCTTTCAGTGTGATTTGAAAAGTGCAGTTTCATAAAAGCCCGAGTAGGCATCTTCGAAGATTAATATCTTTGACATCAAGTATCATAATAAGCATTTGTTTGATTCTTTGGATTCTCTTTATAACATTCTATTAGTGTGCCAACTTTCAAGATCCTTTGAGGTGATTTGGTTAGTTTTTGAAGCTGATTCCAGGGGCTACTCAGGTTGTTTCATTCAAAATTCAGAAGTGCTAAACGTCAAATTTAAAATGGTTACCTGCTCAAATTTTTGCATCTAGATTTAGTCCAATTGGTGTTCTCGAGTGTTTTCAATGGTATGTTGTTTAATAATGATTTTTTTTAGTTGGGTCCACCGAGGGCCCGACTAGTGATAAGACCCAGTGTGACTAGTTGGAACCCATTGAAAATAATTTTGCATATTATTTATTTAAATAATTTTGATTTGAATAAATTAATATTCAAATAAATGGATATTTGCATATGAAATGAAATTACAAACCATTTAGTCGATTTAGTGAAATGATAGCCTAAGAAAAAGGGGAGAAGGAATTAGTTCAATCTTCCTAAATGACGTCAATGGGTATAAAATTACAAACCATTTAGTCAGTTTTGTGTGTGTTTGGTTGGTCCATGTGGGTGGATACCAACCTTAGGAAGGATGACAACTTTGTGAGTAAAATTGCAAAAATACAACTTTTGAAAATGCAACTTTTGAGTGCAAAAGTGCAACTTTTTGTAATTCGGTTGGGGAAGCCTTTCAACGGCTCCAACCTACTCCAAATTTGGTGGGAAACCATTGGAGAGTTGTATAATCCTTGTGGGATTGATTACCAAGGTTTTTGTGATTGGAGTTGGAGTTTGAGAATCAGTAATATTCAAAATACTTCAGTTTTCTCTGAAATTTTGAGTTTTGCAGGCGTTGTACGTGATTGTATGGATTGATTTGAACCACACAATCCATGGAGTATATAGGAGGATGAAATAGTTTTCTTTTGGTGGTGGTATGAGGTCTTAATTATTCAGGAGTAGAGAGAAACCTTCATTCTACTGACTGTAACCCAAAAATCTAGGGTTTGGAGAGGGTTTTGAACCAAGATGGCTTTATCTTGCACTCCGGTCCATTAGAAGACTCCTCCTTTGGAGGGATGCAGGATAAGCCTTTGTATTTTAGTGTTTTCATGTTTTTTTGCAGGGAAGATTTTGTTGTGTGGAGAAATGAACAGATTTAGGTAGGCATCTCTATGTGACTACCCAGGACAAGTTTTAGGACAGTCATCATAAATTGTCCTAGCGATGGATTCCAAGTGTGCAACTCTAGAATTAGAAGTTTCTCACTACCCCCCACATTCCTATTAAGTTTATTTTTCATTTGGTCTACTGGTAGAGGTAGTTACTTTGGAAAATAGGGCTAATTGCCCCTATTAGGTCTCTTAGCCTCTGAAGGAGTAGACCTTGTATTTGCAGATCTGGCCAAACAATTTTGGGGATCAGTTTAACTTCCAAAAGGGTATTTGGAATACTAAGTTTTTTGTAGGAGTGTGTGGAATATTTTTAAGTTCAAGCCAAAACACCGGTATAAAAGGGCTACTAGCCAGAGGGGTACGTTTACAAAGGAAGTATAGGGATTTGATGCCCAAGATCAAAACTAGTGCTTGAAAGAGGTCTTAGATGTTGTGTGTTGACCATGTCCCAAATCCCAAGGAGTGGGGATCACCGGTAAAGCCTGTTTGAAGAGTTGAAGCCTTTTACTCATCTTACCGGTAAAGCTTGACTGGTAAGGCCTGTTTGAAGAGTTGGAGCCTTTTACTCATCTTGAGTAGACCCATGACTAGTGAGTGTGTGAGTAGTTTCATCCAAGGTGTAGAGTCCTTCCTTGCAGGACCCTTGTGAGTAGTTGAAGGGTCACTAGCCTAACCTCATTTGGGCTTGGCATTAGGAGTTTGGGTAGGCCTCTGCATCACAGGGTGTACTACATAAGGAGCCAAATGAAAGATTAGTCATAGCATTAGAAGAGAACACCCATCGAATGCCTGCGATTTGAAAGTAGGTGGCCAAGTTGTAAATCATCCTGTGATGGGTCACTCACCGAAAGGTCATGTGAAGAGTGAAACATAGTTGAAGAAGTGTACAAAAAAATACCACTCGGAGAGATGAAAAATACCGTTCCATTTTTTTGCAGTTGTGTAGAAAAGAGAGATCGAGTTTTTGTAATTTGTATGTGAATTAATACTAGAGCAACACAATGGTGGTATCTGATACAATGACATACACTGTTGGCATTTTTGATGTTTATGTTGTGATTGTCATTGATGGACACACACTTGCATTGAGATCTCCTTTATATGTATGAGTTAGAGCACAACCGGTATTTGTTCCAACCGGTATGTTGTATTATAGTCTTTAGACTATTGGTGTTTTGCAGAATGTGTTTCTCAATTTGAAGCGGCATGTTGACCCCAAGCGGTTTGTGGATCCCAAGCGATACGAGGGATTAAAGCGGCATAACACATTTTTACCAGTCTTCATTTTTGTCAAACCAGCAACCGACATTTTATATGAACCGGTAATACTCTGTGATGAGTTACCATCCACCGATTGTTTGACGGTGCCAACACCTAAATGGTGCTTTTTGTGTTGTGGTACCAAGTATGTCCAGGTTCATTGAACCTAGGAAATTGTTATGTAATCTTATTGGACCAACATGAAATCAGATTCCTTTATAAGGACATCATGTCTAGGGTTTTAGGTTGTTGATGTGATTATAGTGAAAGTTTATGTTGTTGCTAGGGTTTAAGGTGGTTAAGGAGTTGGAGAGAATATGAATGTGTAGAAGACTGAAGTAATGTTGGAATGCATTAGGAATGAGCTATCAAGGATGAGTAGTCTGTGCTACTAGGTAGATCAAACACTTGTTGATTACTCACATCT
Organism: Cryptomeria japonica; assembly: GCF_030272615.1. Taxonomy (NCBI): domain Eukaryota; kingdom Viridiplantae; phylum Streptophyta; class Pinopsida; order Cupressales; family Cupressaceae; genus Cryptomeria; species Cryptomeria japonica. The sequence continues at coordinate 493,719,483 of NC_081408.1, forward strand.
TTGACAAGTCTGTAGCCCTTAACCGGGTAGGCCCAAAAGCCTTTTGTAAATCCTCTAACAAGGTGGTTCACATCTGTGGTCTAAAATCCTCTAGCAATGTAGTCTTTAATCGAACTTATCTCCTAACAGAGATTGAGATTCCTAATAGGATCTGTTCTGGTAAAGAACATTGTAAGACCTTAACTGGTCTGACCTTAACCGGTCTGGTTCCTATTCTGTAGATAGTTACTTGTGAGTTCCATCTCACCGTGGTTTTTTCCATTTGGGTTTCCACGTCAAAATCTCTTGTGTTATGGTATTTTTGCTTCTGTGGGTGAATGCATTATTAGCTATTTGGTTTGCATGTGTGTTAACTGGTTTGTCTGCTAAACTGTTTTACCAGTTTACTATTAGTCTTGCAAAGTGTTTAAGTGCAGAGATTTTTGGCATACTAATTCACCCTCCCCTCTTAGTATTCATCAATTGGTATCAGAGCCTACCTTTCTATAAGTTTAACCACTTGAAAAGAGATATGGGGGAATATTCTATAAGGGAACTTACACATCAACTCACTCAGTCTGAGCAAGCCTATGATGATATTATGGTCAAATACAAGGCATCTCAAGCAAAAAGGAGAGAACATGCTGAAAAAGATGATGGAGCTATTTGAAAATAGTTCTTTAGATGAAGCAGACATGGAAGCCCTGATTGCATAAGTAAATAAGTTGAATGAGTCAAACTCCAACCTGAGAAAGGAGTTGGAAGGACTGACTATCCGAATGTGTCAAGAGCTTGAGAACCAGAGGAAAGCTGAAGATCTGGTGAAAGAAAGAGATCATGAGATCTCCAAGCTGAAACAAGAGATCAGTGCCCTAACTGCTCAACTCCATGCAAGCAAAGTGGAAAAGGAAGACATGCAAGGAGAACTAAACATTGCCATCTCTGAGAATAAAAACCTGTTAGAAACAAATGCTGCTATTTCCAAAGAACTCTCTGAGTCAAAGGAAATACTTGCTAAGTTCAACAAGAGTACTGTCAAGCTAGAGCAAAAGCTTGAATCTGCCAAACCGGTCAAGAATACCAATGAACTTGGTTATTCTGGTCATGAGGAAGGTGAGACCTCTAGTACAAATGCTGGAACACCAAAGAAACAACTGACATCAAAGGATAAAGGTAAGAAAAAGTTTAAACCTATTTGCTTCAACTGTCTTAAAGAAGGACATATTGCAAATGTGTGTAGGAGTAAGGCTTACAACAATTTTCCTTATTTCCTAAATGATAAGCCTAGATCCTATAGATTCAATGGTAACTGTTATGCATGCAACAAGTATGGGCATAGAGCATCTGAATGCAGGTCAGTTATGAACAACATTGATAGATATCCTTAGAGGACCCAAGGAGCTGGTCCTGAACCTTTTGTGAACCAGAATCACAATCAGTTTAATGCCTTCAATCAGCAGCAAAGAAGCGGTGGCTATCAAGCGGCAACCGAATGGAGAGCAAATTGTATGGTCTGTCATGGTCATGGTCATATTGCTGCAACATGCAGAAGGAAGAATGGAAACATGAACAATGGACCTTGGAGAGCACCTGGATTGGTCTGCTATCACTGCAACAAACTGGGTCACATTACCAGATTCTGTAGATCAAGAAAGAACATATATGATGATATACCAGTCACTCCGAAAGGAAATATTGATGTTGACATTGTTCAAGCGGACATGAACAAAACCTAGAAGAAGAAACCGACGGTGTTACAAGAGGAACCGGTTTCTGCACCTAGTGTGGAAATCACGGAACCGACAAACTAAGATTCAGAAAAAGCTTAGGGGGAGCAAACGATGAAATGTTTCGAACCCCTGGTTTACACCGGTAAAAGACCTTAACCAATATGTGATACCTATCATTTGGCAGAAGACCAAAAATGGTAAAAAGGCAAATTAGGGTTTACGCCCTAATGGAGGAGCATTAATGATGGTAGGTGAGGAATATGCTTAAAAGCATTTTTCAAATCATTTCTCACTATCAGTTTTCGAGTGAAGAAAAGTTTTTCAAAGAGCAGAGCGACGAAAAGGCGATTTGAGCTGAGATTTTGAGAAATTGAGAAACCACGAAGGAGACTCAAATCCAAACTGCAAATGCTCAAGTGGAGAACACAAAGTGACGATTCAGCAACCGACGAAGTGTGAAGTGAAGGAGAATCTACAAGCCCTAAATTCACGTGTTTCAAAAGGTATTTCTCGAGTTCTTAAAATTTCTATCATGGCTTCCGCATCTCATACTAGTTCTAGTGCATCTCTCGAGTCTGCAAGTTTTATTCAACGAAAGTCTAAGTATAATGCCCTATTACAAGTTCCGGCTGGTGTGATAGTAGAAGAGGGAATTTTTGACTACATAGATTGCAAGATTGAAGACCTAGGGTCTCTAGCTATCCACTCCCAGTTAGGTTTATTTTGTGGAAAGGATAAGAAGATCAAACCAGAGTATAATATTTTGGAGAAGAAGAAGCTCCACAATGCTGTTTACTTCCTGGAGGATTTCACAAAGGATCATATATGGATCATTCTGAGCAGAGTCCATGGTGACAAGATGTACCTGGAAAGAACACATGATATCACACCGCAGGCAATTCATGCAGTCACCGGTTTCTACAACATAGGGGAAGTGCCAGCCCTAAGGACGGTAAGCAAAACTGAAATGTCCAAGCTCACCGGTTCAGTGAGCGACTCACGAGGCATGACAGTCAATTTTATCAGGGACGATCTGGTTAAGTATGCCTGCATGGTGATAGGCTACCGGACATTCTCTGCCAGCAGAATTAACTCTATATTTGCTGTAGCGGTAAATGCTACTTACCGGATGATAAAGGAGGATGCATCATTTGACCTGTGCACCGGTATGTAGAGACAACTCCTGTTGAATCTGAAGTCGATCAAACAGGATAATGCACTAAGGTTCAAGTTTGGACAACTACTAGTTGGGTTGTTCTTCTATTTCCAAGGCTACTTTCCAGGAGTAGGAGATGTTCAGTGGTCTGCTGACCAACCGGTGACCAAGCAAATCAAGGAAAGCATTCAAGCAATTGGAACTGGTTACCCTGATGTTTTGAACAAGTATTTTGATGATTTCAGATGGAAAATGAGCCAAAGAATGAGGATACCAGGTGACATCGTCAAGAAATATGAAGATGATATCTGTTTCACCATCCGAGTGGATAAATGCATAATGGAGGCTGTTGAGCCCAGACAGGAAGAAGTGGAGCCAATGGGCTATGAGGTGATGTACAATATGCTAAAAGGGTATGCCTCTACCCTTATTGCCTCACCTCTTGACCCTAAGGCAAAGAGGATCAGAACCTATCTAGAAAGGGTTACATCGGTCGAGGAACCCTCTGCAAGGAAAGGAAAAGAACCTGCAGTAAAGAAGGCAAAGGTAGTACCTACAACATCAGCACCGGTTACAACAACAAGTCCAAAAGTGACCAAATGGTCACCGGCCAAGAAGAAACCAGAAGCAACACCGGCTAAAGTCTTCAAAAGGAAAAGGAAGACAAAAAGCAATACATCGGACTCAGAGGAAACTATGTCTGAGGAGCAGCCCAAGAAGGCGAGACAAACAAGAAAGAAGACAAAGAATGAACCGACGTCATCTGCACCGGTAAATATTGATATCTCCTCCTATAAACCTTTGACACATTGTCAAAGAACAATAAAGAATATTAGGAGAAAATTGCTACATGATTTAATTGAGTATTTTGATTACTTTAATGATGATGAAAAGGAAGCGGTCGAAAAGGAAATAATTCAGTATTTATGTGTTAATAATCGACCGCCTTCAGAAATTAGATCCAAAACACCGGATTCTTTGTATAAATCCTTAGACAATAAATGGCACATTTCCATAGAGCAAGAATAGGAAATGAGAGAAAAAGTTTTTGCTGAACATTTTCCTGATGTATCAAATTCAGAACTGTTCGATGTAATGAACAAATACAAAGGTCTTTTCTTCATGAGAAGAAGAAGACTCCTGTTATTGGAAGGGAAGGGTAAGGAAGTGCTCAAGGATACACACACTCATACTCTACAAGCTTTGAAGATGCATCGAGTGGCTGAAGCCAACCGGCAAGCTGAGAAAGAACCGGTTATATCCAAATCGGACAAAGTACTTGATGATGAAGGAAATCTGGTTGATGAATCGGTCGACACTATTGATGTCGATGCCCTGGACGTAGAAGATGTTACTTAGGAAACACCATCTAAGGCAAGAGGACAGGAGCAATAGGCTGAACAGGTTGATAAGCAAGCCGAGGACAAATAGGAAGCGACAAAGGAACAGGCCGAGCAAAAGGAAAAAGGATGAAGAAGAGAAGAAGAAAAAGGATGAAGAAGAGAAGAAGAAGAAAGATGAAGAGGAGAAGAAGAAGAAGGATGAAGAAGAGAAAAAGAAGCAAGAAGATGAAAAGAAAAATAAAGAAGAGGAATACAAGGAAGAGGAGAAGAGGAAGGAAGCAGAGAAGAAGAAGAAGGAAGAGGAAGAAAAAGAAGAGGAGAAAAGGAAAGAAGCAGAGAAGAAAAAAGCAGAGGAGGATAAGGAAGCAGAGAAGAGGAGAGAAGCGAAGAAGAAGAAAGTGGAAGAGGACAAGGCAGGAGAAGTGGAAAAGAGCACCCAGATGGAGACTCTGAAGGTAACTGGGAGTCAAGCCAAACGAGCTGATCTCACTAGTCCTATCGATCTCCAGCCTACAAGTGAAACAGAGCTAATGCAGAGCATCAAGGTTGCTCAAGAGCGCCTTGAAATTATTCGAAGGAAGAAGGAGAAGGATGTAATTCAAGTGGCTGTGGACACTCTTATCGGTTTGATACCCGGTACAAATCTTCCCAGCACCGATTCATCACTAGCTAAACTTAAGCTCCTATGCACAGTAGTGGATGATTAGGTGCAGAGCCTAGAAGAGGTAGCAGAGGCAAATGTCAAGAAGGAGCATCAAAAATCTCTTAATATAGCTCTAGTGAAGAAGTTGAATGAGCTCCGGTCTGAACTGAAGAAAGAACAAAAGGATATAAGGGACGCTCTAGATGAGGGGAATCTTCTACTCAGCAAGATCTGCCAACACCATCTATTCTATGATGATGTGCTAGCTCAGAAGCAAAAGCTTCAAACAGACTTCCAATCCTACATGAGCACATTCAAGCCACCTTATGATTCCTTTACAACTTATGAGAAAACCATTCACCGGTTTCACATCCAGTCAACAAAAATGGAGCAAGAGATCAGCACCCGGTCTAGAGATTTGCAGGAGCTACAACTAGTTCTACTCCCACGATTGCAAATTCTTCAAAAGTTCTATCTGAACCTGGATGCCTTAACAGTTACACAGGAGATGAGCACAATTGATGCCATGGAAGAACAGGTCTCCCAGATGCAGACAGAAAAAGAAGTAGCCACCTCCCTACTTGAGTCCTGGTCTTTATCGATGAAACAATTCTTGCAGGACTTTAAATATGTTTTTGACAAGTATTATTCCTTATTGTCATAAAATTTTATTATTTTAATATCAAATGAAAACAGGGCTGTTCAGCTGTACTTTGTCATTGTTGGCAAAGGGGGAGAAGAATTCTATTTGGGAGAAGTATCTGGTAATCAAAATTTTGATATATGCTCTGAATATCTCAATGTTTATGCTCTATATGCAAAAGTGTTATACATTGTATTGTTAAAGGGATAGTGTATATGCTTAGGGGGAGCAATTTTGCTAATGGCATGATTTTGTTGTAAAACACTTAGATGTCAAAATTTTATTTTCCTAAGTGTTGCCATCAATGCTAAAGGGGGAGATTGTTGGCATTTTTTATGTTTATGTTGTGATTGTCATTGATGGACACACACTTGCATTGAGATCTCCTTTATATGTATGAGTTAGAGTACAACCGGTATTTGTTCCAACCGGTATGTTGTATTATAATCTTTAGACTATTGGTGTTTTGCAGAATGTGTTTCGCGGTTTGAAGTGACATGTTGACCCCAAGCAGTTCATGGATCCCAAGCGGTACGAGGGATTAAAGCGGCATAACACATTTTTACTAGTCTTCATTTTTGTCAAACTGACAACTAGCATTTTATATGAACTGGTAATCCTCTGTGATGAGTTACCAACCGACATTTTGTGATGAGTTACCATCCACCGATTGTTTGATTGTGCCGACACCTAAACGGTGCTTTTTGTGTCATGGTACCAAATATGTCCAGGTTCATTGAACCTAGGAAATTGTTAGGTAATCCTATTGGACCGACATGAAATCAGATTCCTTTATAAGGACATCATGTCTAGGGTTTTAGGTTGTTGATGTGATTATAGCGAAAGTTTATGCTGTTGCTAGGGTTTAAGGTGGTTAAGGAGTTGGAGAGAATATGAATGTGTAGAAGACTAAAGTAATGCTGGAATGCATTAAGAATGAGCTATCAAGGATCTAACCGAGCAGTCTGTGCTACTAGGTAGATCAAACACTTGTTGATTACTCACATCTTTGACAAGTCTGTAGCCCTTAATCGGGTAGGCCCAAAAGCCTTTTGTAAATCCTCTTACAAGGTGGTTCACATTCGTGGATCTAAAATCCTCTAGTAAGGTAGTCTTTAATCGGACTTATCTCCTAACAGAGATTGAGATTCCTAATAGGATCTATTTTGGTAAAGAACATTGTAAGACCTTAACCAGTCTGACCTTAACCGGTCTGGTTCCTATTCTGCAGATAGTTACTTGTGAGTTCCATCTCACTGTGGTTTTTCCCATTTGGGTTTCCACGTCAAAATCTCTTGTGTTATGGTGTTTTTGCTTCTGTGGGTGAATGCATTATTAGCTATTTGGTTTGCATGTGTGTTAACCAGTTTGTCTGCTAAATTGTTTTACCGGTTTACTATTAGTCTTGCAAAGCATTTAAGTGCAGAGATTTTTGGCATACTAATTCACCCCCCCTCTTAGTATTCATCATACACATCATAAGTATGGGGAAAAGCAATACTTCAAAATCCCCCTTCAAACTTCACCATTAAAGAATGTATTGTGTTCTAAAGGAATACACAAGCAAAATGTGGGATGCACACACAGGTTTATGGGTAGTTTAGGAAGTGAAATGTTAGGCTTATGCAGGAGAAACCCATGGGGATAAACAATTGTGTTTGGTGATATGTTGCGCACTAGTTTGATGCTTGGGGGAGCCATGTATAGCCGATAGTTGGTGTGTTTCCTGAGTGCTTTAATGGGATGATCATCGAGCAAAAAGTTCAGACAAATGTTTGGATTGTGCGCTGGGTGAGGATCATTATGTGGTTGTGTGGATGCATTCTCTCGGGCCCAAATTTTTGGGTAGAAACTGGAAATGATTTGAGGTAGTGATATAGTTAAAATAGGTTGAATCCCTCCACAGGAGCATACCTTTGTAGCGTTGCGAAGATATAAGGGGCATGGACAATGTAATGTTTGTTTGAATCTTTGGTGCATGGAGCATAGCATGCAGTGTCACAAGGCTATGAGAAGGACCAAAAGAAAAAAGCGACGCTAGTGCCCGATGAATGTAAAAAAATGGATGACATTGGGAAGAGGGGTCAAATTCCAAGTTTTTTCCAATGATGTAAGCTATGGGTAAAGGTTTTGGGCCTAATCATATGCACATAATAGGAAGGCACTATCTAACATGCATAAAGAGTAAAGTGGAATGATAGATGTGTGCAATGCAAATCATAAAATTGATTTGTGATTAGGGACAAATCAATATATCCTAGTTTTATTTTATTGATGATCTTCATTCCACAAACGCTAAGGACTGTGAGAAGGAGGTTGCCATAATGCAAGATCCTTCCAGATATGATGATGGCAAGAGCAGAATTCAGATGCCTATGCTGGAAATTAGAGATGTATGGTCAACATTGATGATTGCGTTGAGTATTTCAAGCATGGATGTATAAATGGACATTCTTTTTCATATGTGGAATTTCTGCATCTTGGGAAATCGGTGAGTGTGAACGAAAAGGTACAAGCCAGAGGATGGAAGATATAGTTGGTATACTGAGAGGGGTATAGCAAAGGATAAGTATTGAGATGCACTAAATATTTTGAAGTGTCATAGAGCGTGGATGTTGGGCGTATGTTGAATATTGCATACTAGGTGAGTGTTACTAGAAGAAATAAAATGTGTATGTTAGACAATGTTATTTCACATAATGGTAAGGTTTGCCTTCAATTGAAAATAGAGCTAGCTTGAAGAATAAAGACTACAATTGGAAAATGATTTTGTTTGACAAAAGGATATGTAAGTAATTTTCTTCAATATGGTTGGAGGGAATTAGTTTACTCAGAATATGAAAAGGTTGTGTAGTAAAATATTTTTCATTTAGAAGAAGTAGCTTTTCACTAAAGGGGTGATATGCGGCAACAAAACACTTTCAATAAATCTGGAAATTGCTTGCAGTAATTGGAAATTATTTTACCTAAGATTAAGTGTTTCTATTTCAAAGAAACAGGCTGCTCTATCATGAAAATGAGGCATTTTATGCAGATAATGGGATTTCATTTCTATCTAGGAAAGAGGTGCAATTATAACTAACATTAGTTTGAGTGAGGTGTGTAGATTACACTTAAGATGTGTTTTGCATCAAAGAAGAGTATGCAGAAAGTGAAAGGGACAGGGCACTTTTAGCCAATGGGGAGATATTTTCTATTATTAATCAAAGAGAAAATTCATGTTGAAAGTCAAACTAGCAAAAAGGGTTTTTTTTATATTTTTTTAGATCCAAGATAAAAGGTGAACTATTGGTAGAGAAGACAAAGAGGCCAAATGGGGAAATCTCTAGTAAAAAAGAAAAGTATTGAATGTGATAAGTGATTGCAGAGATAATTTTTTAGATTTTCAAGATTTCTTAGGGTAAATTCAAGGTGTAGGTCAAGAGCCAGAGATGGGAGAGAAAAGTGCAGATTTTTGAAGACGTGAAATTCAAAAATTTCAAAAGGAAGTCGTGTGTCATTTTGTGGTTTATTTTAGGGCTTCTCTAGGGTTTTTCTTCTAGTCTTTTTATTCTTTTATTTTCTCATTCTGAATGGTTCCAAATTTTGGCTCCAAGTGAGCTATGTAATGTTTTTGTGCAGGGTAGCTTAGGACTTAACTTTTGATATTTTCAATTTCTGAGTGTTATAATGATATTTTTGATAACAATAAGCAAGCTAGTGTGAAATATTAGTGTTGTAACTATTATCACATGAATGTGCACCCTCTGTTGAATTACATTCAACCATTCAGTGAAACAATGGAAGATCTCTCAAAGTGTGGGGTTTGAAAACAAAATGAGATCAACCTCCAGAGAAGGTTGGCTTCATATTGGTTCTCACCTAAACTAATCTAACTCTACTGCTTTTAGAGGGAAAAGGCTAGTAAGGAACATAAACTGAAAAGACTTTGAACTAAAAAACTCGAAATAAAAACAAAGGTGATACACCAAATTTGAAGGACCGTGAAACTCATAAAACCAGATTCTTGGTTGCAACGACTAAGTTAAAATTGCACAAACTACACTTGCATATCCCTGCAGAAATATTTTATAACAAGGTCCTAATATTAGACTCTTAGGAGGAAGAAAACTTCATAGCTAAAGAGACCTGCACTTTTGACACATATCATAACCTGCAAACAATATACTTTTTTGCAAAAAGGTGTTGAATATGAGACAACATTACAAGGAACAAAGTCATTCACTAGAAATTTGATCAATCAGTATGTGTACAAAATCACACAGATGGGAAATAAGGAAAAAGAACTCAAATACTGGTCTTCAAGTCTGTCACTGAATATTCATTTCCAAATGAGTTACAAAAAATGCTCAAAACTGCCAAAAGACCTTTCCAAAACAGTCACTAAGTACAAAAAGAAAAATAAGAACTAAGTACAAAAATGAGTCCATAAAGGGAATATATCCACTTCTCCTCAAAACCCATCAAATGAGAAACTAAAACTACTGTGAGTCGGATGCCCTCAAAAAACCCAAAATCTAGCAACTAGATTCCCCCCAAATGAGCTCCAAATAGGTGAAAATGTCTAAATTGACTTAGTCTAACATGATGACTTTTACAAAAAATCATTAACATCCTTAAATCAACTCATAAACAATCCCTATATTCCCTCCATATATCTTGCCACCTTTCCAACCTCCCTATATCCTTGGCACACACTTTGACACTTTTCAATATTTGTCAAATGTTCATAAATTCTTAAACACCTTCTCAAAACTGCTTTGATGCACTCTTGAATATACGCTTCCCTTTACTCATAATACTTACTAAGGTAATTCATAAATCATCACTTTAGTAACATGCAAGTTACATAACAAACAAGTTATAAAGATAAAAAACAAAAAGAAACACTTTAACTTGCTAGATACTTGTTTTCAAAGGCATAAAACAAGACTTAAGGATGCGAGGAAGATATTAGATTTTTATGACAAGATTTAGAAGAAAGGCAAAAATGCCTTTTCGATGGTTGAATGAGTTTAGGGTAAAAAGATGACAAACTTACGACCATACACTCTCATTTCACATTTCACATTTTTCTCTCTGTGAGGCCGCGAAACTTGGCACAACATGAAGATTTCATGGAACTCTTATTCCCTTCTACGATGCATCAGGCTCTTATCTTATTTTGCTCTCCTTTTGCTCTTTTTGTTTTTGGTCGCGAAGTTTGAAGAAAATGTGTGGGAAAATTCATGCTTTGCTGTGATCTCAAGGGTTTTCTGGAAATCTAATTGGAGGATTTACTTGCGGTTTGCATCCATCAACAAGCCGATACATGTAAGATTTGCTCACTTTCAATCTTATTCCTTTGCTACAGGCTGATACATTTCTTTTGACTGTCTCTTTTGCTAAGCTCTAGGAAGCTTTATATAAATATCTTTAGATTTTAGGCTCACTGATGAGATTGCTCGATTGTTTTTGTTATTTTTTTATATGGACTTTGGGCAACACTAATCTATCTCTATTTTTAGTTTTAAGGATTGATGATTTTCTTTTGACTGTCTTTGTGTATCATAACATGTGCTTTGAGGCTGCTCATACATTACAATCTTGTCTTCATATGGCTATACTTCTTTTGCTTTTTGCTATTGGTAATGACTTGATCTTGTTTCTTGAGTGTCTTTAAAGACCCGAGACTTTCATTCATCTCAGAATTTCACCTCTTTATTCACTATTCTCAATAGTTGTGAATGCAGTATCTTCTTTGATGACTTGATAAAGCTTTGGTATTCAATCCTTGAAGCTTTGTGAAAGGACTATCACATGGATTGAAGAAGAATTTATTCAATTATAATCCGTCATATCCTACATTAGATTGTTATTAAGTGGAGTACATACCACTGTCACCTCATTGTGAAATCTCAAGGGTTTATAACCTGATTTGTCATTGAAACTATGATTTGCATAGAATGAATTCATAGGAATAATGGTTGCACTTATGATCTATCCTCTTTGCATACCTTGTAGGAGAATATATTCTATCTCTATTCTCAGTGTTCATATTACTTGTTGAAGATGCTTCTAATGTGTTGCATTGACTGCTTTAATTTTGATTTACACCTGCTAAACTTACTGTTTTGACAATCCTATCAAATTCGAGGCTACTCTCTTATAATTTTCAATCATGTGATTCTTGATTATCACTATGACAATGATCATCCTTCTAATGCAAATAAGGTCAATAAAAGACAAAATTGACTGATTTTTCTAACTATGATTCAATTCTTGATCCTTGTGAAATTAGGTACAGTGAATAGGTATAGTATTGAGGATCGATGAATAGTAACTAATAGATGCAAATCTTCTACATAACGGTTGCCATGATATTTTTTCCATTGCTTGAGTAATTTTTTCTTCATCATTTGCCTTTAGTGCTGACTGTGCTATCCTTATCAACTATATTCACTGATTTGACAAAAAAATTATATCTAAGGCGGCCAAAATCTTCTAATGATTGCTCTTCTTAGATGTTGATGCCTTGAAGGGAGCACACTATTTTCCTTTGAGATGTAGGTCTACCATATAGCATGATAGCTATCCCTGATCTGTTCATCATACCTCTGAATTTTCCTTCCAGTGGTTACCCTATGACCATAATACCTTCTTGGACTCTTTGAACCTTGCCTTGAAGGCACTATGAACTGTTGTATATTGCTAAAGGATGTTCTGAAAGCTTGTGTTGTTTATTTTTTGAAACTCTACCATTATGATCTTTGTCGTTGATACTTGGGACTACTGTTCTTTTCTCTTAGTATTTGTCTCTGTCATGCTTATAGGGCTGCAAACTGTATTCATTCACTGTCATGCCTTCTAATGGAGTACCATACTAGCGCTTATTCACTGTATTCTTACCTCCTTGGCTTAGAACCTTTTCAAAAACTTACTGCAATATCACATATTTATCTGTGTCTTGGTATCATAATGAAAATAATGACATGACAACAAGCTGGGCTCAACCCTTGTGGAAGCCCATTTCACTCCACATGCTGTGATATTAGATTTCAGTGTAAAATAATCCAGCAATGAATATGATACCTGTACCTGCTATGATAAATAATTTCAGTTCTCTTTTAAATCAAAGAAATAAAAGATTTTAATTTGTTTGTCACACATTTTCTGTGATAAGTGTTTATCTTAGAGGCTCATGCTCAAGGAGCATGTTAAAGCTTGCTTGTAATTAAATGCTGGGATTTATTGTAATATTTTTAGGATAAATAATAATATGATTAGCATGTTCATTTGTGTCCTATCATTGTAATGCAACGATGTTCTAAAGGCTACTAGTTTTATGTTGAAAGTTGTTATCATAAATGCATGCTTTAACTTCTGAATTTGTAAGTGGATAAGGGGTTGTCATAGAGGTTATCCTTGTGCAAATCATGAAGGGAACCATACAATCAAATTTGAAAATCATTTCTTTCATTTCCTTTGTTATTTGTTGTTTGTTTTTCTTTTTCTCCACTTCATACTAGTTATAAATATAGATTAGAGGGACGTGTTATTCAAAAAGCATTTTGTATGGAGACCATACCATATTGTATGAAGTATATCTCCCATAACATCATTGTCTATCATAGAGAAACATTTGAAAGTGGTGTCAATATAGGTATACTCATCTTGGTCCTACAAAACGTAAAGTGCAGAATGTTTCCATAGCCTTGTTCACTGGCCACTGAGTCCAATCATCTATGGATAGAAATAGGGTCATTCTTAGGATTTTCTGGAACATCAGTTGGAAAAACCAACATGTTGCAAGCTGATTGTTATAAAACTAACGGAATTAAATACATTGAAACAAAATCTATCTTAAACAACTCACTACTAACAATAAAGCATAATGAATAACAATCTAAAGTACTATGGAGTCATAGTTCCTCAAGTGGCCCTTGCTTGAGTGGCTATAATAAATTAGCTATTAGAATTCAACATTAAACAAAGACACCATTAACAAAATCTAGCACTAACTAAATACTCTCTCTTTGTCAGCTCAACAAGGTCTTAGATTTATACATGAGGCCCGAGAGTTGGATTAATTATAGACCTAAAACAAATTACAACACATGTCCATTTTCTCATGATAATGAGATGACTTATTCTTTATATAACTAATAATATAGATCAAACCAAATGAGTTGAGAGTGATCTAATACAATTATGACTGAAAATGTGTAGCTAACATGTTATAATCATTTATGAATCATGATCTATTATTTCCACAAGTTTCTCCAATGCTACTTGACTTCAATAACTACAAATCCATGAGATTAGATAGAGGCAGAAGAGTCCATATTGAATTAGAATTCATTCCTTAATTGTTGCCTCCAAATTTGTCAATTTTGTCTCAATCAACTTCTGGTGAATGTTGCTCCTTAACTATTGTGAATCAACTCAAATAATTTAATGGGTTGGTAAATATCCTTTTAATAATTTTAAATAATTTTTAAAATCCAAATTTCATTAAGAAACAAGGGAGACATGCCCATTTTACTGAAACAAGGTTTTTGACTTTTTTTGAATGTCTAAGCAACAAATACATGGTGACGACTATCAACTTGTTTCTATTTTTCTACAACTGCATGAATGACTCAAACCTCTCACAAAAAAAAGTTAATTCTTTCAAAATACCTAACATTTAATAATAACCATTCATCACAATGTATTACCATTATTTAACATTAACTAGCTAGACATACAAATGCTAATTAAACATCATTAATCATAGCTAACGCTTCATGAAACCAAGGTAATATTTTGAAATGTATTAGAATGACATTATAAACATGGATAAGGTGTCATAAACCATTAAATTAATAGGATAATTTATAGGCTCATCATGGGGTGTGTGATGTCAGATGTTGAGCTTATTGTTGTCCCCCATATGTTGTTAGGATACACATTTTAATTGGGCTTGAAGTGGTGAAATGTGATGAGTATGGTATTTATTATGAGATTTGATTGAATCCAACAAAGATTAAATGGAAGCAAGGGTGGTGTGGTGGGTGGAAACGTGTTTTCTATTGCTTGAGACAACAATGCTAGGAGGACGAATATGTTTAGTATCACCTATATGAAATCGTAGTATTAGTGCTTCATTCTAGCATTTGAGGGTTGAGACGGTACAAAGTTTCATGAGTGGTTCCCATTAGATTATTGAATTGCATTATTATATATTGTGGTGTGTGTGTCTTATATTGACAATTCATTCCTCTCTTCCTTAGTGAGTTTTAGGAATTTGTCTAGCAATAATGGATACACCTATTAGGCTTCGATGCAAAAAGAGACAAATGTCTTTCTTGGGGGACATCTCAAAGAAGAGATTGAAATAAGTTCTTAACTCTAGTCATGGGATGGTGGTTCATCCAATCCAAATAATTATATGGTATGTTTTCTTGAAAACAAAGCACTAGTATAGAGTTAATACAAACATCTTTGCGATGTTTGTTGGATGCTTGTTAGATGCGGGTGAGGAAAAAATGGTGAGCACTCTATGCAGAAAATTAATCAAAAGATTCTATCTTGGTGAATTAGAGGATGTCCTATAGAATGGGGATGAAATGAGGATGATTCCCCTTCCTAAGGATCATTACATCATTTATCGGCATGATAAGGAGGTGATAAAATTTCCTCTTCTTGTTTTTGGTGATGAAACAAGGACTTCTCAACAATGTAAGGTGGTGGAGAGAAATGCCTTGTTTCTTAAAAAAATGTTGGACCTATCAAAGAAAGGAGGTTTTAGGTGGTTGTAGAGGTATGTGGTGTCTGAGTGATTGGTCAATGGTGTTGAGGATAAGGGGACGAGTACAAAGGGAACACAAACATGGTGTGCACTTTTGGGGTGGCTGCCTTCAAAAGTGGAAATGGCTACTCATAGCACTCATGGATAGAGTGTCCTACGAAGGCACATGCAACTATCACTACTTGTGGTCGAATATAGGTTACTTTTTGCTTGGCTGGGAATCGGTGGTCCTCTATTTGGTTGACTTTTTCTAGGTTTTTGTATAAGACATGATGTATATATTCATAGTAGAAGTGCTAGTTGTTTGGGGGTATCCCAAATTTTGGGTTTGTTAGTGGTTATGCATCTGGAGTATGCAGGGTGTCATGTTGTAGTGAGTACTCGATTTGGGTTAATAGGGAATGGGGAGTATATAGTCACTAAAATTGGATATGAACTAGTATTTGATATAATATCATAGTGCAACCCCATATAGTTGTAATTTAACAATCAAAACACACACACACACACACACACACACACACACACACATACATATATATGTACATAAATACATATACATATATATGTGTATATGTATATGTATATGTATATATGCATGTATATACATACATATATAATATACATATATATGCATATGTATATAAATACATAAGTAAATAAATAATTATATGTATGTATGTATGCATGTGTACATATACATATATACATACATATATATGTATATATACATATATATGTATTTATACATATATATGTATATATGTATGTATATAAATGTACATATATATATGTATATATATGTGTGTATATACATATGTACATATACATATATACATACATGCACATGTACAAATATATATATATATATATATATATATATATATATATATATATATATATATATATATATATATATATATATATATGTACATATATATATATACATGTACATGTACAAATATGTACATGTACATATGTATATGTACATATATATATATATATATGTATATGTACATGTACATGTATGTATATATGTATGTATATAAATGTATACATATATACGTATATATGTACATGTACATGTACAGATATGTACATGTATATATATATATATATGTACATATATGTACATATATGTACATATATATATAGATGTAGATATATAATATATACATGTACATATATATATATGTATATATATATATATATATATATATATGTAATACATATATATATATATACATATATATATATGTACATGTATATATTATATATCTACATCTATATATATATATATATGTACATGTACAGATATATATATATATATATGTGTGTGTGTGTGTGTGTGTGTACATGTACAAATATATATATATGTACATGTACATATATGTGCGCGTGTGTGTGTACACACCCACACCCACATACATATACATGTACATGTACTTATATATATATATATATATATATACACATACATCCATACATATATATACATACACATACATATATACACATACATATATACATAGACATATGTACACATACATATATACATATATCTATGCACATATATGTATATATGCACACATATACATATATACATACATATGTACATGCATACATACATATTTATATTTAGGTAGTATGTGCATATATATACATATATATATACATACATATGTGTATATGTATGTATGTACATATATATATATATATATATATATATATATATATATATATATATATATATATGTACACACACACACATGTACATATGTACATACATATTTATATATGTATGTACATATGTACATATATGTATATATATATATATAAATACACACACACACACACACACATGTGTGTGTGTGTGTGTACACATACACATACACATATACATACATACATACATACATACATATTATGCGTGTATAGGTATTCATATGTGTTGATAGGATAAAAATCAAGTATATAGCAAGATAAATTTATTGCAAAGGGAATGCAACATACTCAATCAACTATCAGATCATCCAAAAGACATACCAACTATAAGATAGATAATTCTTTGTATAATCATACTTAGATATAATGACTACAATGTACAAGAAAAAAACGTGAATTGGAGAAATATATGATGATGAATGTAAAATATATGAAAAAAGAATGAGCAGAATGAAGTATAAGTGAGAAATACACACACATACACACACATATATGTACGTATGTATACATACATATGTACACACACAAATATATATGTGTGTGTGTGTGTGTGTACATACATACATACAAACACACACATATATGTATATGTGTGTGTATATGTATGTATGTGTATATACATATACATGCATACACACACACATACATACACAAACATACATATACACATATACATATATATATGTATGTATGTGTTAGGCCCAATATGGAAAGCTAATGTACTGAGAGGGGAGGGGTGAATCAATACTTCAAAACATTTCTTCAACAATATCTTTACTATTATGCATAAACCGAATAGTGCAGTAACATAATATAAAACTAAAACAAATAGATAACAATCATACATGATTCACTCCATAACACATATCTTTTGATTATGCAGAAACTCTTGGTTAGAGAGAAAAACTACGGTGGGGATGGCACCCACAACTTCGCTACTGCAATAATAAAGAGTGCTCGGTTAGAGCTACATGTTTAGCTATTTCTGATAGCATACCCTGTTAGGAGTAACAAGATCTATTAGATCTACCTTGCTAAAGGATTTTACAACACTTCGTCTAAATGCTGCACCTGGTTAGAGGCTTTACAATTTATAGACTTGATTAGAGTCTTTTACCCTGTTAAAGGTTTCTCTTACAACTTCAAAATATTACAATAAAATCATTACAAATATTTGCAACTTTACATCTGGAATGTTATAGCAGATTCTATGTGCTCATAATAGATTACCTTGCTTATAGCATACCTCGGTAACATATAGTAACTCGGTAAACCCTTCTGTTTACTCTGTTCTTCAACTATTCTCTGAAAACCTTCTCGGTGACCTCTATGTCTCTGTAACAGTCTTCTTACACTCATGCACACGCTTTTAACTCTTAACTCATGCTATATAAATAGATCTCTTATGACGGTGATCCAATTCATTGCTTCGATCTTACAAACACAATTTATTGAATGAATAACCATGCAAAATATTTCATTGGTTATATAACATCAAAATCATACACAATCTTTAAGTGCAATTTCCAATGTGATAACGGTTAGATGTGCCTCGATCTTGTAACATGTTTTCATATGCATGTCTAGGTTCAATGAATCTGGTAACATGTTTCACTCAGTGTAAATCAACTTGGTGTGTCATCTTTGATGCTCGGTAGACATGTAAAGATACTTGGTAGACAGCTCGGTGTATACTGCGTTCTGTGACTGCTTTCTTCTGTAACCGACTAGACTATACATACCGACTGAATATTTCGGTAATAGATAACCAACTAGAGTATATAGTATAACTTTGACATAAAACTAATGGCAATCTAATAAGTAGTAACAATCTCCCCTTTTTACATTAGTTGAGATGTTTGACAAAAACTACTTTCAAAGTTATAACACAATAATCTATATACTTGCAAAATTTGACTATGCTAACAGTATATATAATAGTCAATAAAATAATATATCAGATATACTCCCCTTATCGATATATTGTATAAAATTTTGAGTTTTGCATGCTTGGTGATTTGTTCCTGTTCTGTGCTTACTGTCCTGTACACTGTGCGGTTTACTGCTCTTGGATACTCTGCTTATTCTGCTCGGTATACTCCCCCTGTATACTATACTCTGAAAACTATACCATTCTCTCAATACTGAATCACTCCCTAAATATATTGTATTACTCCCCTAGTACTGTAACATATTACTTCCCAAATATAGTATCACTCCCCCTTTTTGACAAACATCAAAAACTTAATTTCCATTCGGGGGCAGTAACTGGTCAAAAATGGATTGGTACTTGGTTCAGGCATTAGTGAGAGCGACAGAGAGTGCATCCTTTACACTGTCCATTAAAGAATTCTGTGCTTGAATATTAGCCAATAGTGATATTAAGCCATCTAGAATGCTTCGCTCTTGAGTAGTAGATAAGTATGTGGCTCAGTTGATCTGTTCTTGGACTGATGAAAGATGTGGAAGGAATAATGTCTGAAGGGTCATTATGTCCATCCGGATCTTGTGTTCATCATTTCTTAAGTCCAATTGTTGAGCCATGAGCTGTTGAAGCTTTGTATAAAAATTCTGAACTGAATTTGGCTCAGTGGTCAACTTATTTGAGAGATCGGTGATCTCTTCCTCAATTTCCTCTGTTTTATTCTTAATGTCTTTAATGAATAATGAAAATGTGCAGAGTTTCTAAAATAAATAATGAATGTGCTTGAGTTGAGGAGTCAACTCAGCAATAAATTTGACAAGTTTAACTTTGCCAATAGCTATAGCTTTTTGTACCTCTTCTATCATTTTGGTAGTGAGCTCTTTGTCTTTCAACTTTCTCAAATACTCTGATGCATCTACTCCAGATGTCTCTATCTTTGTTAGGAGTTCATCCAGTTGAATGTGGATGGTTGCATCAGTTGATATTGTAGCTTCAGGTAGCATATCTATTAAAAGTGCTTTTACCTTTTGAAGTACTTTATTTCTCTTTTGAATAGCCATTTGCTTCTCTTGTTCGGCCTTTGCTTTGCACAGTTCACCAAAATCAATGAGTTCTTGCCCCTTTAATTTTGCTATGTCTACATTGGGCAACACTATGGGGTTTGACAAATCAACTTTAAAACTATGCTTCTTCACTTTCTTTTCTTTACCTTTCACTGATGGAACTAAGACAATTGCTTGTGAGGCTTGATTACCCTCGATAGGTTGCTCGATAGAGGCAACACTTTGATCGGTTCCTTTAGCCTCTGTAGAGTCCTTCGATGTCTCGATACTTGGTGTCTCAATTGGAACATTCTCAGTGCCAGAAGGTGGTTGAGATGTCTGTTCTTGAGTAGTACCTTCTCCTGTTGCAAACTTGTGACCTTCAGTGCCTTGATCGGTATCCTGAGGAGTTTTGGTTGAGACAAGTTGCTTGACCGGTGGATAAGGCTGAACTTGTTCCAAAATGGATTCACTAGATACAAGTTTTGCATATGCAGTGCCTTCTATCATTTCCTATTCCGGTGCCTTTGTATCCATGACATCTTCATCTATTTGAATGGTGTCAGTAGGGTCTTGTTCGGTAGCATCAGGACCTTGCTTGGTGACATCAGGATCGTGCTCGGTGACATCAATGATTTCAACTGTACCATGTTAGTGTAGGTTTTTTTATTTTCCTTATGTTAGGGGGTATTTATTTTTCCTACACATATATTATTAAGCTTGCTTAGGTTATTAGGTGTGGTTAATATGAGGACACGTGGCAGAATACATTAGCTACATGTGTAACTCTCCACCTCACATGGGTAGTTGAGTTACACACCCTCTTTTGGCTTGTTGTGCCACCTCTCATAACCACTATTTTGTCATTTCCTAAGTGGGTTATGGGGTAGTTGGGTTTCTCACCCTCTTTTGGCCTTATGTGCCACCTCTTATAACTCCTTTTTTGTTTTCATGTAAGGAGGTTATGCCACATGTTTTGGCATTTACCAAGTAGGTAAAAACCTCCCACCTTTTATGGGGTAGTAGGTAAAACCTCCCACTTTTTATGGAGGTGGGAGTTAATGCACCTCTTGGTTGTATATGCTATTATTTTTCTATATAATAAGCAATATACTCTCACCTTCACAAGTTAAGTGATAGCTCGGTGAGAGTCTTCTCTAAACTCTCTTCTTTATCTCTATTTTTCTCTCATATCAGATTTATCTTCATTCAGCTATTTTGATCTTCGATCATCCGTTGCTTGGAGTTGCATGTGATCTATGACCGACATCAGATCCTGGCTCAATTCTTGTTTCTCACAGAATTTAACATGGTATCAGAGCCGTGTTGTCTGGTATAGCTCATTGCTTTTCTGATTTATTTGAGAGATTTGAGATTGTTAGATAGCTAATATTTTTCTTAAAAATCAAGTATGCTCTTCTCCTACATTTTCGTGTGATCTGGAGAATCAGAACAGTTTAAAGGAAAATAAGCTTCTAGTTAAATCTGGTTTTATATATGTGTTCTTTGAGATCTGGGCGATTGCAGCATTTTTGGTAATATTGGAGGCTTCTTTAGCATTTCCAGAGTGTCCGGAAGGCTTGTGAAAATCATAAGTGACTTTTATTTCACCAAATTCAGAGTTTGGAGAACACAGTAAAAAAAATCAGAGTACTTTACGGAAAGCTGGAAATGAGCACTCTTCATAATTGCAGGTCTTATTGAAATATTCTACCCTTCTTTGTTAGATATTGCAGGTTGAATCAGCTGCATGTTTTTTTCCCTTCTATAGATCATATCTTTCTTCTCACAACTCTATTTTACAAAAACGAATAGTTGTTGGAAAGGTATTAAGATACATTGAGCAGCTATAAGGCTAATTTTTTCAGATTTTGTGTTAAATTTATATGCATTTAAACTTTCTATTTTGGCCATTAAAGCCTTAGAAAGCATTGTAATCTGATAAAAGCCTTGCAAATGCACTAATTATAAAGTGCCAACCTTGTAATATTTGGGGGGGGTGATTTCAAAGACTAGTGAAAAGGGGGGGTGTCTCTTGTGTCTTCTTTCTTGCACTCTTCTTGACTCTTTGCAATCTTCTTTTCTGCTATCATGGATACATCTACAGTTCCACTTTTAACACCATATAATTACTTTGAATGGAAATCTAAGATGATAATATATCTGAAAAGACATGGATATCATCGTGTTACTGTGGGACTTGAAACTGAACCTCAAGATGCTACAGAAAAGATTAAATTGTTTAATAAATGTGATGAAGCTTTTGGTACATTGTGCATGTCAGTCTCTCCTGACCTTCTTTTTCACATTGAATCTGCTACTACACCAAATGCAGTATGGACTACTTTGGGAAACCTCTTTGGTAAGCAGGATGAACTAAGAGGTCATCAATTGGAGAATGAACTCATAGGGTTGAATCCAACCAATTTTGATACTATACAAGACTTCTTCACTAAACTTAAGTCTATAAGATTGCAGTTGGGACAGTGTGGAACTAAGAATTGATCTTGAGTATTCTTTCTAAGCTTGGTCCTAACTATTCAGTGTTTGTTTCTACATTCTATGCTACCAAATGTGCCCTAGGTACCACATTCAAAATGCCTTCTTTAGATGATTTTGCTGCAGAACTCACTAGGGAGCAGGACAAATCGGTTCAAATGGGTACAATAAAGCCCTCTAAGTCACATGCCTTAGTTGTAAATCAAGGCATAAAAGAATAGAAAGGGTCTAGTAAGCAAGATAAGAAACAAAGAACCAAGGAGAGAAGAAGAAAGATTAGAAATCTGCTACTTCAAAAGCAGACAATGAGACCTCTTCATCAAAAGGTGAACAACCGGAGAAGGTCAAGTGTTCTTATTGTAAGAGGCCTGGTCATGATGAACATAAGTGTTTAAAGAAACAAATTGATTACCTTTCAAATCTTCTTGAAAAGAATAATATCAAGGTTCCTGATTCAGTCAAACAGAGTTCATCAGAAGGATCTTCTAAGGACATAGATAAGAGTAAGGGGAAAGGAAAGGGTAAGGCCCTACTTGCTATTGCTTCACAACCAAATTCTTGGATAATTGACTCAGGTGCTTCACACCACATGGCTTCTTCAGAAGATGATTTCATATCTTTAGAGCCATGTTCTATGCCTTCCATCCTAATGGGTGATGACACTCCTGTTGAAGTGCATGGGAGAGGGTCTGTTGATGTGGGTGAAGGAACATTTCAACATGTCCTTTGTGTTCCATCTTTATCAACTAATCTCCTATCTGTTTATCAGATCACTCACACTGGTTCTGGCAAGCGAGTTGAGTTCACACCAGATGCAGTGGTAATCAGCGAAATGCATAATGGGTCTACTGTTTCAGGGTTGCCTTCTATTCGATTTTTTGATGGAGTTTGCCAGGGGTGCATTCTTGGTAAGCATCCAGAGGAGAAGTATGATAAAGGTAAAGCTTGGAGAGCTACACAACTATTGGAGTTGGTACATAGTGACTTGGCAGGACCATTTCCACAACCATCCTTCAGCAAGGCTAGATATGTCTTGACATTTATTGACGACTTTTCCAGATATACATGGGTTTACTTTCTCAAACAAAAGTCTGAAGTCTTTGAAATTTTTCTAGATTTCAAAGCTTTTGCAGAGAAACAATCTCGGAAGTTCATCAAGATTCTGCGTATAGATAATGGGGGTGAATATGTTAATAATCAATTTGAACAGTTTTGTGCTTCAGAAGGTATCAACATGTAGCACACAGTTCCATATAGTCCTCAACAAAATGGTGTAGCAGAACGAAAGAATAGGTCCTTGAAGGAGATGGATAATTGTATGATTCACTCCAAGTCTTTGGCACCTCAGTATTGGGCAGAGGCCATCAACTGTGCATGTTACATCCAGAACCGAGTTCCTCATAAAGCTGTGAAGGGGGTAACTCCCTTTCAAGCTTGGACTGGTCGAAAACCCACAGTTAAACACTTTAGAGTGTTTGGTTCTCTTGCATGGGCCCACATTCCAGCTGAAAAATGCAAGGCTATGGATCCGCAGAGTAAGCCTTGCATATTTGTTGGATATCCAGATGATGTCAAAGGGTATAGGCTTCTCCATCCCACTACTCATGAGTTGTTCATTGAGAGGAGTGTTCGTTTTGAGGAGAGTTCTTCTAGTTCTTCTCATACCACCTCTCCATCCACTATCACATTGGAGAAATTGCATTATGATGACAGTTCTTCAGAGGATCTTAATCCTCCTAATCTTGATGAGGAGTCTTCTTCCTCTACTTCAGATGGTGATAGTGATAATGAGGATTCACATTCCTCTCATAGTCATCATTCAGAGGCTGATGATTCTCCCCGAGACTCTCCAGCCTCAGTGCCTCTTTGGGCTCGACAAACTTTTGAATCAGCAGGAGATTGGCTTGGTGATCCATTAGATACTAGAAGAACAAGGTCACAATTTCAGCAAGCTCCACATCTCTTCATTGCTTCAGCTTCTGATCCATAGTCCTTTCGAGAAGCTTCAGGTGTTCCTGAGTGGGATGCTACAATGCAAGAAGAGTTCAATTCCTTGGAAAGGAATCACACGTGGGATTTAGTTCCTCTTCCTAAGGGAAGGAAACTTGTTCGATGCAAGTGGATCTATCGAACAAAATTTGCAGCGGATGGGTCGGTTGATAAGTATAAGGCTCGCTTGGTAGCAAAAGGTTTTTCCCAAGTTCCAGGGGTTGATTACTCTGAGACTTTTGCTCCATTTGCTAAGATGAATTCCATCCGACTTGTTCTTGCTATAGCTGCAGCC
The DNA here is from genome assembly GCF_030272615.1 of Cryptomeria japonica. Classification (NCBI taxonomy): domain Eukaryota; kingdom Viridiplantae; phylum Streptophyta; class Pinopsida; order Cupressales; family Cupressaceae; genus Cryptomeria; species Cryptomeria japonica. The sequence goes on from NC_081408.1 coordinate 493,744,224, forward strand.
CATCGTTGGGAAGTTCATCAGATGGATGTGAAGAGTGCATTTCTTCATGGTGACCTTCAGGAGGAAATCTACATGGAGCAACCACAGGGGTTTGTTCAGGATCCTTCACTAGTGTGTCGACTTCGAAAGTCTCTCTATGGCCTCAAACAGGCTCCTCGAGCTTGGTATGCCAAGATGGACTCATTTCTTCTGACAGTTGGTTTCACTCGGTGCCATTTTGATCCGAACGTATACATTCTGCAATAGGATGAAACTCTCACATTTCTAGTTCTCTATGTTGATGACTTGTTACTCACAGGGAGTCACTCATCCACCATCAAAGCAGTGAAAATTGCTCTACATGATAGATTTTTGATGTCAGACTTGGGTCTTTTGTATTACTTCTTGGGAATTGAGATCACTCAATCATCTTCAGGAATCTTCCTTGGACAACCCAAGTATGCACTTGATATGCTCTCCAGATTTCACATGGCTGATTGTAAGCTTGCACCTACTCCATTTTTGTCAGGGGTCAAACTTGAGGCTAAGTGCTCTTCACCCTTGGTAGATGGCACTTTATATCGACAGCTTGTTGGAAGCCTCATTTATTTGACTCATACAAGACCCGACATTTCTTATGCTGTGGGCATGGTCTCTAGATTCATGCAGGAGCCACATGAGTTGCATTGGAAAGAAACTAAGCAGATCCTCCACTACATTCAGGGTACTCACAATTATGGAATTCAGTATGTAGCAGGTGTGGATATTGACTTGGTAGGATATACGGATTCAGATTGGGCAGGTGATTCTCAGGATCGCAAGTCTACTTCTGGGTATTGCTTCTCACTTGGTTCTGGTCCAGTTTGTTGGTCGAGCAAGAAGCAATCTGCAATTGCTCTTTCATCGATAGAGGCCGAGTATCGAGGGGTAGTCAATGTCACCACTGAGGCTATTTGGCTTCAAAATATTCTTACTGAGCTTGGTATTCCAGTTAGAAAGCCTACCATCATCTTTTGTGATAATCAGAGTGCTATACAGATCTCAAGAAATCCAGTTCATCATCAGAGGACGAAACACATTAAGATACATATGCACTATATTCGGGAGCTCATTCAGGAAGGCATCATTGATCTTAAGTATTGTTCTACATCAGAGCAAACTGTGGACATCTTCACCAAACCTTTCACCGAAAGCAAGTTCCTTCATTTGCGATCTTTGCTTGGGATGCAAAAGGTGTCTACTTCAGGAGGGGCTTCTTAGTCCTTCATTCTTTCTCTCTCTATTTAGGGGGGTCTATTCCTCTTATGGGGGGGCTTCTTCTTTTGGGGGGGATATTTATGTACATGGGTACCTAACATGGCCTCATTTGCCGGGACCCATCTTTTCACCCACCTAAGCTACGCTTAAGGGGGGGTGTTAGTGTAGGTTTTTTTATTTTCCTTATGTTAGGGGGTATTTATTTTTCCTACACATATATTATTAAGCTTGCTTAGGTTATTAGGTGTGGTTAATATGAGGACACGTGGCGGAATACATTAGCTACATGTGTAACTCTCCACCTCACATGGGTAGTTGAGTTACACACCCTCTTTTGGCTTGTTGTGCCACCTCTCATAACCACTATTTTGTCATTTCCTAAGTGGGTTATGGGGTAGTTGGGTTTCTCACCCTCTTTTGGCCTTATGTGCCACCTCTTATAACTCCTTTTTTGTTTTCATGTAAGGAGGTTATGCCACATGTTTTGGCATTTACCAAGTAGGTAAAAACCTCCCACCTTTTATGGGGTAGTAGGTAAAACCTCCCACTTTTTATGGAGGTGGGAGTTAATGCACCTCTTGGTTGTATATGCTATTATTTTTCTATATAATAAGCAATATACTCTCACCTTCACAAGTTAAGTGATAGCTCGGTGAGAGTCTTCTCTAAACTCTCTTCTTTATCTCTATTTTTCTCTCATATCAGATTTATCTTCATTCAGCTATTTTGATCTTCGATCATCCGTTGCTTGGAGTTGCATGTGATCTATGACCAACATCAGATCCTGGCTCAATTCTTGTTTCTCACAAAATTTAACATACCTTTCTCACCAACATCCTTGATTTTAAAGATTTCCTGCCACTTTGCTTTTGTCTCATTTTCTACTTCAATATATAGCCCATTCATAAGTTTTAAGGCTCTCTGTTTGACAAGAAACTTTGAATTGTAGGTTGTCAGATGTTCTTTTATTTCAGCTATTGACATATCAGGGAATAAATGAACTAGACTTCTCTCTCTGATTTGTTTCTCTTAGTCTATTGCATACTTCCACCTATTATCAATGTGCAGATACAGTTCATTTGGAAGTGACTTAGCTAGTTCTAATGGAGCTAGCCAGAACTTTAGAAGATGATAGCTTCTTCAATTTGTCTCTTTTCATCATTGTTCCTGGTTTCATACTTGACATATCTAAATCCTCCAAATCCACCATATTCTTTCATATTAGCACATAAGTTTTCAACACTATGTATATTTACCTTCTTGCTCTTGACAATCTGAAACTTGCTTGCATCTTCTGATTCGGTATCACTAGACTCTTTTGCCAAAATGAGTCTCCGAGTAGATTTCTTGTATGTCTTTGTTACCTTGGGAATAGTAACACTCTTTGTCTTCTTACTCGGTGAAGCTGCAGATGCTCTAGTGTTAGGTCATTTTACTAGAGGTGGAGTTGGTGAGACTTTTGATGTGTCCTGTTTCTTTCTCTTTAACACTTTACCCTTAGGCAATTTAGTGCTCAGTGTTATAGCCGCCTCTTGGGCTTCAGATTCCTCTTCGGTAATGGCAATGGTGCCTTTGACATGTGTAGAGGAAGAGTCTTCTCTGAATTTCTTAGACAATGCTTTTATCATTTTTGTTGCCTTTCTTGTAGCTTTGGGTACTACAATATTCATCTTTACCTTTTCCTTTACTTCCTCATAGGTACCATACCTCAGCTCGGTAGCATGTCTGGGAAATGTAAGAAATGCATCAATTTGCTATTTTGTGATGTCAAAATCAATCTCGTAACCCATTGGTGACAAAGATTGAGTCCTCAGTTCCACAACATTCACATAACAGTAATCGGTGTCAACTTCAAAACATATATCATTTTTGTATTTCTCTACTAGCTGGGGTGGAATCCTATATCTGTTATGCATTTTCTCTTGAAATTTACTGAAGTAATCATCCATGATATCATTGAAATTATCACCTAACTTCTGAATGAAGTCATTAATCTGATGGGTGATAGGTTGGTGTAGCTCCCAAACAACTTTACCGACTGATGGAAAGAATTTTTCAAAGTAGAAAAACATGCATACTAGTAGTGATCCAAACTTTAGAGTATTAGCCGAGTTGTTCTTCTTCGGCTTCCTGATGGTGTTCAGATTTTCAAATAGGTTCTTCAGAAACACCTCACATAGGTCAATTTTCATTCCCTTTTTCATGATTTTGTATGCCAAGTCTACTGCTGCATAGGGAACACTGTTTTCCCTTGCCAATTGGAAGAAATAGTAGCCCTTTACTCTAATGGCAAATTTTAGTTCTTCATCAGTGACATTATTCAGTTTCAATCCTCTGTAATTAGATTCCACTCTGATTAAACTGATCAATTCCTTCTGTGATATCATCTTTTGGGCTCGGGCATGATCATAGATAGGGTAACCGGTAATCAGATGAATGATTTCCTTGGTAATCTTAAATGGTTGTTCTTCTAGCCACATGAAATCATCACGAACTCTGCTCAGAACAAACTTGACCCACTGGGGTTTGAACACACTTGGATAGGTTAGGGCTTCAGTTAATCCCTTGACTTTGATGTGCTCATACTTGCTGTTCAATATACCATCAGTACATAGCTCATCATAGGTGTCTCTGATTTCAACATGACCGAGTTCTTAAACACGACATTTGGTGAAGAATCTCACATCTTCGACTAACAACACTCTGTTTGGGATGAGTGAAAAGGTGATTTTTTCATCCGGTTTAGAAGCGACTTTGGGGGTCAAAGAGTATTTCAGTGAGGGCTTCTCTACATTCTTGACAACTATGGGATCTTGGATCTTGGGCGCCATTTGAAGATTTCAGATTAAAAAACTAGCAAGAGTCCTTAGGGTTTCAAGATTTCAAACAACAGACGCTTTATACTTAGCAAATAATGGCAACTAGATAAGATCGGTAAACCAGCTTAACAATGTGTTGAGATTTGATGTAAATACCTTGAATTTGCTTTGTAGGAGGTTTGATCGCCTTTGAATCGCTTGCTCTACTTTCTCAAAAACTTGGTAAGTGAAAATGACCGCGAAAATGCTTTTAAGTACATAAAATACCTTATTGGGCTCCGTGCGGGTTAGGTCAAAAACATTAAGTGCACTCGGTTCCTCTTTAACCGATTTACTCTCTTTTTTTTCATTTTAACCGAGTAACCAAACTTCCTTCATTTACCGACTTGATAGGTTTCCTATATTCACCGACTTGACAGACTTCCTGTAAAGTGCTTCAAAAGACTTTGATAGAATTTCAAACTTACTATTACATCTTAACTATGCAGATTTTGAATTAAGTACATAATAGAATAGGAATTGTTAAGATTTTAACCTTCAGAGAATGCAGACCCTTCATACCTTTATCGACTAATTTGGAATAGGTGCACCTAACTCGGTAGGTAAGGTGCTTTCTTCATTTGACACAATTTCCTTCTTTTTCCAAATCATCTTTAATTTTTCTTTTATTTCTTCAGTGTCTTTTCTAGGTTGATCTCTGCAATCTCCAACTAAGTGTCCCACTTTGTGACAATGAAAACATGCCATACCAGGATTTCTCCATGATCTTCAGTTGTACATCCCAAACCTTATAAAACAGTTGGCACTTATATGTCCATATCTTCCACAACATTCACACCATATCCTTGTATTGTAATCCCATGGTACTGTAGAATACTATCGGTAAGGATCTGTGTGAGTTTGGTAACCTCTAGCATTTGCTCGGTGTGCATACCACATATAGTTCTTTTGCTTAAACCAGCACTTCTCGGTACTATGTCCATATCTATTGCAGTTTTTACAAAACCCTTTGAATTTTGCCTTTTGATAATTGTTAACAAACTTTGTCCTACATTGATTAGATGTGTGACCACATTTATTGCAATTGTAACAATAATCATTGGACTTAGTGGCATTCGGTTGCTTACCTTTTCTGATTTGGCATATGTTAGCAGTGTGACCTTGATTTCCACAGTAGTTGCAAATAGGCTTCTTTCTTTTGATGTTATTCTTGTTTCCAGCTTGCTTTGATGATTCTCCTCTCTCAGTAGTATGAATTCCTTTCTCGGTAGAGACTTTTCCTTTGTAACCGAGTCCTACATCTTTGTTGGGTCTTCTTGTATTTAGTTGCTCATCCAACATCTTTGATGTTTCATAGCTCTTCTTCAGTGTTTCTTTGGATTTCTTCTTTGTTTCAAGTTCATCGGTCAACCTTGATACTTCAAGTTTCAATGCTTGATTCTCATCATTCTTCAGAATTGCTTCATGATGTGCATAACCTAGTTGATCTGATAGGTTTTGTTGAATTCCAGTCAACCTTATAATTTCATCATTCTTATCAGATACTAAGATTTCAAGTTGTTGCTTCTCTCTTTCTAGATCTCTTACTTTATCCTTAGCTGTTCTCAATGCATCAAGATTTTCAGTCATCTATGTGCTGAAATGTTCATGTTCTCTTTTCATTGCTTTTAGTTGATCAGCCAGTGCTTTGTTCGTTTCTTTCAATACTCCAATCATTTCTTCAGTTTCTTCAAATATACTGTTCTTAGATGATGTCTCAATTTGTTCCATTAACTCTTGAGAGTCCTGCAAATCATCAGATAATCTTCTTCTCCCTTTCAGAGATTTTTGCATTTGCCTTTGCATGTCTGCAATCACTTGATTAGCATGATCTAGCTCTTCTTGCAGATACACAATCCTCCGAGATTGTTTATAGCCTTTCATTGATAAGATTTTTCTCTTTAGGTAGTTAAACCCTTTTCCAAGATTCAAGCTCTGATACCAATTGTTAGGCCCAATATGGAAAGCTAATGTACTGAGAGGGGAGGGGTGAATCAGTACTTCAAAACATTTCTTCAACAATATCTTTACTATTATGCATAAACCGAATAGTGCAGCAACATAATATAAAACTAAAACAAATAGATAACAATCATACATGATTCACTCCATAACACATCTTTTGATTACACAGAAACTCTTGGTTAGAGAGAAAAACTGCAGTGGGGATGGCACCCACAACTTCACTACTGCAATAATAAAGAGTGTTTGGTTAGAGCTACATGTTTAGCTATTTCTGATAGCATACCCTGTTAGGAGTAACAAGATCTATTAGATCTACCTTGATAAAGGATTTTACAACACTTCATCTAAATGCTGCACCTGGTTAGAGGCTTTACAATTTATAGACTTGATTAGAGTCTTTTACCCTATTAAAGGTTTCTCTTACAACTTCAAAATATTACAATAAAATCATTACAAATATCTACAACTTTACATCTGGAATGTTATAGCAGATTCTATGTGCTCAGAATAGATTACCTTGCTTATAGCATACCTCGGTAACCCATATAGTAACTTGGTAAACCCTTCTGTTTACTCTATTCTTCGACTGTTCTCTGAAAACCTTCTCGGTGACCTCTGTGTCTCTGTAACAGTCTTCTTACACTCATGCACACACCTTTAACTCTTAACTCATGCTGTATAAATAGATCTCTTATGACAGTGATCCAATTCATTGCTTCGATCTTACAAACATGATTTATTGAATGAATAACCATGCAAAATATTTCATTGGTTAGATAACCTCAAAATCATACACAACCTTTAAGTGCAATTTCCAATGTGATAACGGTTAGATGTGCCTCAATCTTGTAACACGTTTTCATATGCATGTCCAGGTTCAATGAATCTGGTAACACGTTTCACTCGGTGTAAATCAACTCGGTATGTCATCTTTGTTGCTCGGTAGACATGTAAAGATACTCGGTAGAAAGCTTGGTGTATACTGCGTTCTATGACTGCTTTCTTTTGTAACCGACTAGACTGTACATACCGACTGAATATTTCGGTAATAGATAACCGACTAGAGTATATAGTATAACTTTGACATAAAACTAATGGCAATCTGATAAGTAGTAATAGTATGTACATATACATATACATATACATATACATACATGTATATAATATACATTGCTCACTTATACATAGTTATTCTCATTCTTTTTTCATATATTTACTTTCATCCACATCATATATTTCTCTAATTCATGTGTTTTTCTTGTATATTGTAGTCATTATATCTAAGTATGATTATAGTTGGTATGTCTTTTGGATGATCCAATAGTTGATTGAGTATGTTGCATTCCCTTTGTAATAAATTTATCTTGCTATATACTTGATTCTATCCTATAAATACATATAAATACCTATACACACATAATATGTATGTATGTATGTATGTATATGTGTGTGTGTATGTACATGCATATGTGTGTGTATATGTATATGTATATATATATATATATGTATATGTATGTATGTATATGTGTGTGTGTATGTATATATACATATACATATACATATACATATACATATACATATACATATACATATACATATACATATACATATACATATACATACTGTCACAGGGCTAGATTTACCCGTGCGACATCGACAATCTCTTAAGTACTTGTCTGTGAGATCCAAGCACTTCCAAGAACTCGAATATGCCTGTAAGCACTCCCAAGATCCAGAATCTGCACACACACTTGCACAACACATACAAACTTGCACATTGGAATCCTTACACAATGAACACAATGTTGGGGCAATAAGATAGCTTTATTGATATGAAGAAATGACCCTTGGCTTGGTCTACAAACAATTCCAACTATGTCATTGGTCACTACCCTGAGTACTTCCCAAGCAATCGATTACAAGTTCCCACCCCTGGATCTGCGCTTACTCTTGAAACACTGGTACAAATCCCACTGCACCTCGCCCTTGGCTATAGCTTCTCACATAGACTCCAAATCCATAAAGACCCTGTCTCCTTCAGAACTCAACCTGGCGCACCACTGACTCTCTCGTGAGCCCATGATGACTTACCTAGTACACGACCCAGACCCCCTCCTTGAACAAGGACTCCAAGTCTCATTGCTTCTCTATTGCTGCTTCTACTTCACACCTCTGCTCTACAATCGCTATGAACACCTTTTCTCATTGGAATGCTATTTTGGTCCTCCTTGAATTTATCCACCATGAACCTTCACCTGGGAAAGTAAAGCACACTATAGAAATGTTCTCTCATGAACAGTGGGGTACTCTGCTCCCCCCTATATAAGTTTTTCATCCAGTTCTCACACAACTGTAGCTTGGCATTAACTGTTTGTAAATCACCACAACTTCCACCTACTGAGAATCAGAAGGGAATTACAACCCCAGAAGCCTACTGATCTCCCCGAGACAACAACCCCTTACATCCTCCCCCACCTAAAATAGGTGAAGTCCTTGACCCTGGCAACACAGTCTCAGACTCGTGCTGCTGAGGTCCCCAACTTTGTTTTCACTTAGAAGGGGAGGCTGGAGTTCCGTTCCAAGAACTCCAAAACCTTGGCTTCATATTTCTAGAGGTTCTCAGCCTTCTCCCAAGTTGCCTCTTCCTGGGACTAGCCCTGTCAATGAACTAAGAACTCTCTCCACTTCCTTTTTCCAAATCCTCTCTCCTTTACAGCAATCACTTCCTCCACATCTAGTCCCAACTTGTCCTTGACAAATGCTGGTCCTTGGGTTGGTATGTTCCTGTTGTTGTACTCTTTATCCTAATGTTATAGATGAAGTTGGATGACATGGAAAACATTGTGGACTCTAAGATGCACTGGCAACTTCAGCTTATATGCAACTTTCCCAATCTGCCCTACGATTGTGAATGGTCTGTCAAATCTGCGACCAAGTGATGCACTCAACCCCTTGGGTGTTTTAAACTGAACTGGGTCCATCTTGAGAAAGACCTTGTCACCAACTTTGAACTCCACATTGCTCTCCCTAATTTTGCATAATGCTTCATTCTTTCTATGGCCTTGACCAAGTTATGCCTCTCATGATCCACTCGATCTTACCACTCCTTCAACCTATCTTTTGCATCCGGACAATCGCTGACATATCCACTCAAAATCATATGAAGAGTCAGTGGTTGTTACCCTGTAGCCAATTCAAAAGGTGAATACTGACTCGATACACTCTTCTGCATGTTGTAGCTAAAATGCGTTGGGTCCAACAACTTTGGCCAGTTGGATTGGTTCGACCAAACAAAGTGCCTAAGATAGTCCTCTAGAATCTCATTGATCCTCTCGCTCTAACCATCTGTCTCTGGGTGATGACTCGTTGACATGAGCAACTTTGTCCCAATTAGCTTGAACATATCCTTCCAGAAATTACTGGTAAAATGAGCATCCCTATCGCTAATGATACTCAGCAGAACACCCCAATACTTCACAACATTCCTAAAGAAGTAGTCGGCAACATCCTCGGCTTTTCACGGTGCCTTGCACGGTACAAAAACAACATACTTTGAGAACCTGTCAACCATGACCATGATCCTACTGTACCCGTCAACTTTCGACAACCTTGTGGTGAAGTCCATAATCACGTTGCCCACGGTCTCACTGGTACAAGTAAGGGCTGCAACAATCCTCCCAGAGGCTTTGTTACCGCCTTATCTTGTTGACATATGAGACAACTCTTGACATACTCATCCACATCTTTCCTCATGTTATGCCAATAGAAGCCTCTCTCAACCAATGCAAGGGTTCTCTTCTATCTTGGATGGCCTGCCTATAGACCATCATGACATTCGTTGAGAACTTCCCTCCTCACATTTTTCCACTTCGGAAGGTAAACTCGATCTTGGGTGAACAACAACAACCCATCCTTGATGCTAAACTTCTAAGTCTTACCCTCCTTAGCCTGTTTGTACAACTCTACTGCCTGAAGATCCATCAGATAACCCTCCTTGATAGACTCCAATACCTCACTAGATAGTTCCTCTCAGCTAGCCTCAGGTCGTGCCTCCTTGTCCCCTTCAATGGCAGCTAACTGTCCCTTCCTGCTTAGAGCACCTGCTACAACATTCTTCTTTCCTGGGTTGTAGAGGATCTTGAAATCAAATTCTGCTAAGAACTCTTGCCACCTGGCTTACTTTGGAGTTAGCTTCGCCTGAGTCTTGAAATAAGTTGAGGAAACGTTATCTGTCTTCACTACAAACTGGGTTCCCCAGAGATAGTGTCTCCAAGTTCAAAGACACTTAATGATCCCAGTCATTTCCTTCTCATGGGCAGGGTAATTCCTCTCCCTATCCTGCAACTTTCTCAACTCGTAAGCCACTAGATGTCCATCTTGTATCAACACCCCACCAACTGCAAATTACGAAGCATCACTTTGAACCTCGAATGGCCTCGTGAAATCAGGCAATGCCAACACTAGCGCCGACGTGAGTCTCTCCTTGAGTGTCTCAAAGGACGTCTGACACTTGTCTGACCACTTCCACTTTCGGTCCTTCTTTAGAAGTTCTGTTAAGGGCACAACACATCTAGAAAACCCTTCAACAAACCTCCTGTAGTAATTCGCCAAACCAAGAAACAACCTCACTTCATGAATATTCTGCAAGGGTTCCCAATCCCAGATTGCTCTTAGTTTCTTTGGATCTAGATGAATGAAACCTTTTCCAATGATATGCCCCAAGAAGTGCACCTCTTTTTGAGCAAACACACATTTCTCCTTCTTGACAAAAAAGTTTGTTCTCTCGGAGCAACCGAAATACTTTTGCCAAGTGTTTCTTGTGCTCCTCCATGTTCTTGTTGTAAACTCGTATATCATCCAAATACACCACCACAAATTTATCCAACAAAGGTCGGAACACATCATTCATGAGTGTAAAAAATGTTGTGGGTGCATTGCATAGCCCAAACGACATCAACATGAACTCGTATGACCCATACCTGGTCACACATGCAACCTTCTCCTCGTCTCCCGCTGCAATCCTCACTTGATAGTAGCCCTGCTTAAGATCAAGCTTGCTGAAGACCTTTTCCCAAGACAATCAATCAAAATAGTTAGCAATAAGAGGAAGGGGATACTTATTTTTGATGGTCAACTTGTTTAGGGCCCTAAAGTCGATACATAACCTCAATGTTCCATCTTTCTTCTTCTGGAATAATAAGGGCGCCCCATACGGAGAACAAGATGGCTTGATGTAACCCACCTCAAGTAGCTCCTCCAACTGCTTCTTCAGTTCTACCATCTCTGGACCAGATAACATGTACGAAGCCTGTGTTGGTGGCTTCGCCCCTGGTACCATTTCAATCTTGTGATCTACAGTTCTCCTCTCTGGGAGCTGAGTGGGTAGCTTGTCTGACATTGTGTCCTGAAACTCCAGAATGAATTCCTCTACTTCAGGTGGAATGGGTGTCTCCTGCACATCCTCAATTTCATCCCAATCTCCAAGTAGCACTACTAGAAACATTAGTTCCTTACCATGCTTCTTGTCCACCTTTTTCATTCCCAATGCTGAAATCATCAGAGCCTTCCTAGATTGTCGCTTCTCTGTCATCTTCACCAAGCATGTCTACTTTGGATCCAAAAACACCAATGAATCCAGGTGAGGTATTATCACAACCTTGATGATCTTCAAGAACTCCTGACCCAAAATCAACTTGAAATCATCCGTTTCGATCATTGTCAGATCCATGCGACCCTGCCACAAGCCGACTTTCAGTGGTATGTCCCAGACAATACCATGTATCTTTTTGAATGGGGAATTCACCACCTTGAAAGAGAATGCATCAACCTACACCTTCAACCCCAGATCTCGAGCTCTCCTGGTTGAGATAAAGTTGTGAGTGGCTCCCGAATCTACCATAGCCACTGTGTACTTCCCACTCATCTGGGCCTCCACGTAACACAACTTGTTTTGGTTCTCAGGTTCGGTAGCCGTAGCCCTAGGCTGATCGGTGGCATTGACTGCACCCAAATGCTGGATCACACCCATCACTACAATCTAACCATCTTGGTCTGCTGCCATCTATGTAGAGTTCAACCTCTGTCACTGTGGACATTCTCTCGCCCAATATTTTGAGCCTCCACAGATGAAACACCCACACCCTCTCTTGTCATTCTTTGACTCGGTGTTTTTCGAACCTTTGTTGGAACCTTTACCATTTGAGGACTTTCCTATCCCACTTTGTTTACTGCTAGAAGAGTCCTCCTTTCCCTTAGACTTTCCATCATCCTTGGGTTGGAACTGCTTCTTGTCTTTTCTCGGCGGGTTGGATCCACTCGAGGCACCTGGTGCCTTCGGCAAATCCTTGTAGTCAACCAGTCGATCCATGACTGAATTGGCCTCCTCAATATTTGGGACCTTCAGCTTTTGGAGCTCGTTTTGAGCCCACAGTGCCAGACCTTTCAAGAAGTGATACAACTTAAGATCTTGATCCATATTTGGAAATTCCAACATAAGGACCCGAAAAGCTTTGATGTAATCTTGGATCTTTCCTATTTGCTTTAGGTCTGAAAGCTGTTTGAAGGAGGTCCAACCAGAATTCTCTGGCTTGAAGTTCTCCTTGAGTGCATCCCACAACTCATCCCATGTGTCTACCTTGACTACCGGCCTACCAACCTCCATGTCCTAAAGTCTGGCCCTCCACCAAAGCTTAGCTTCTCCAGTGAGGAATCCTGTGGCCATCTCCACCTTTTCTTTGTTCGTCAATCCCCTTATGGATTTCAGGTACCTTTCCATGTCAAAGAAGAAATTCTCCATGATCTTGTCATATCGATCACCCTCATACTTTTCAGGTGGTGTCACTCTTGCTGCCTTGGTAATCCCTGCTTGAGAGACACAACTCTTGACAAACTCGATCTCTAAGAGAGCCTTCTTCAACTCATCTTTGAGTCTCACTCATTCTAGCTATTCTTGTCGATACATGATCTGGAGATCCTTGATATCTCCTTCAACTAAGTCCAATCATCCTTCTATAGTCTCCATGCACCTCGGCAACATCGTGTCTTCCAAAGACTCCAAACAATTACTCACATCATTAAGCCTTTCCTTTGTCTTGGATCTTTCAGTAACGTGAGCAGGGGGTGAGCCCTGCTCTCCTTCTGACTCCCTGTCAGCATCCCCGCCCTTGGCCATAACTGCTGAACAATTAAACTCTATTAGTGTGCTAGCTTGGGGGTATAAAAAACCTTGTTCTTTGATACCAACTATCACAGGGCTAGATTTACCCTTGCAGCACCGATGATCTTTTAGGTACTTGTCTATGAGATCCAAGCACTTCCAAGAACTTGGACTATGCCTGGAAGCACTCCCAAGCTCCAAAACCTTCACACACACACTTTCACAACACGTACAAACTTGCACAACAAAATCCTTACATAGTGAACACAATGTTGGGGCAATAAGATAGCTTTATTGATATGAAGAAACGGCCCCTGGCCCGGTCTACAAACAATTCCAACTATGTCATTGGTCACTACCTCGAGTACTTCCCAAGAACCCAATTACAAATTCCCGCCCCTAGATCCGCGCTACTCTTGAAACACTGGTACAAATCTCATTGCACCTCACCCTTGGCTGTAGCTTCTCACGTAGACTCCAAATCCACAAAGACCCTGTCTCCTTTGAAACTCAACCTGGCGCACCACTGACTCTCTCATGAGTCCGCGATGACTTACCCAGTACACGACCCAGGCCCCCTCCCTGAATGTGGACTCCAAGTCTCACTGCTTCTCTGCTGCTGCTTCTACTTCACACCTATGCCCTGCAATCACTCTGAACACCTTTGCTCGCTGGAATGCTATTTTGGTCCTCCTTGGACTTCTCCACCATGAACCTTCACCTGGGAAAGTAAAGTACACTGTAGAAATGTTCTCTTGTGAATGACGGGGTACTCTTCTTCCCCCTATATAAGTTTTTCATCCAGTTCTCACACGACTATAGCTTGGCATTAACTGTTTGTCAATCACCACAACTTCCACCTGCTGAGAATCGAAAGGGACTTCCAACCCCGGAATCCTACTGATCTCCCTGATACAACAACCCCTTACACATACATATACATATACATATACATATACATATACATATACATATACATATACATATACATATACATATACATATACATATACATATACATATACATATACATATACATAAACATTGATAAGGGCAAAACCCAAGACACAGAAAAAACATTGCAAATTGTAATAAAAAAACTATATTATTATTATTTGAAAACTATCTTCGATACATGCAATTACACTCAAGAGGAAATAATCCTTACAGTCTGCAACAACTTACAGCTATAGAGCTTCTGGAAACCCTTACAATGCAACTTTTTAAACTCACAACTCACATCCAACAACTCTCCAAAAAACTAACTCACAAGTTTCTTCAATGAAACCTAAATAGCCTCCCCTCCATTTTGGAGCCAAAATTACAATTTAAAATTAAAATTTGGTAGTCTAGCACCAAAACATAAAAATTTGAATTTCAAATTGAGCCAAATTTGGTGACTAAAAAGTTTCCGAAAAGGTCCAACTTCCGACAGCCATAACTTTTGAACCGATGATTGGATTGATGCGTCGTTTGAAGCATTGAAATCTACTTCTAGGAAGCCGCTTTTCCAATTCCCGCCATTTTTGGGGTTGTTCGAGGCCGTTTAATTTCTCAAATTTGACCCAAAAGAATTTTTTTTTGGTTTTTAGAGAAACTGAAACTTGAATAACTTTCAAACCGTTAAGGATTTTAACCCAATTCTTTCACCAATGTGCTTATTTTTCCATCCTCAAGCTTCCTACAAAATTTGGGCTCTATCTACCTTCAAATTAAAACTTTCTAAAAATAGCAGGTTGGCTAGAAAAAACAACAGATCAATTTTGAAAATTGGAATCTCTTATTCGTCCAAATGGGTATCCAAAAAATGCAAAAACATTTAAATAAAATAAACAAAAAGAGAAATATTTTTTGGTGATGCAGGATTTCCCTTACACCTCCGGATGCTCTTGCATCAAACACTTGGGGTAGTTTGAGAAGTGACCCTGTCACGTCTCAGCTGGTTGAGGAAAACCCAAACAATCAACCTCTACATTGGACAACCATGATAAATCTTCAATAGGTCTTCCCATTTCATTAAATATTCCTCGTACTACCTGTTTCTGGTACTCCTTCTCACACGACTATCTAGAATTTCTTCAATCTCCTCCTTCTCTAAAGTAGGTGCAGGGATTTTATACTGTTCTATCATTAGTTCCTCCTTTTTGCCACCTTCATGATATTATATTAGGTTTTCAATGTTGAACACAGGAGAAATGTTGATTCCATCCGGCAACTCTACTTCATATGCATTCCCTGAATCACGCTTCTTCAAAAGATTGTAGGGACCGAACTTCTTCATCTTCAACTTATTGTATGTTCCCACTTGGAATGTTTATTTCCTCGAATGGAGCATCACCTTGTCACCAATCTGGAACTCATTATACCTCCTTTTATGATTTGCCTTCACCTTATATTGTAGATTTATCTTGTTAATATGCTTCTTCACTTCTTCACGTATATTCTTGATGTGTTCTACAAAGTCTTCGACTTCACCACTTGTATGATTTTCCTGGTCCATCTTCCTCAATTCTAGAGCATCCCTTTGACTGCCTCCATATACAATTTGGAATGGTGAAATACCAGTGCTCCCATTGACAAAATTGTTGTAATAATTTTTTTTCCTGTGGTAAGATCAAGTCCCATCCCTTGGGTTTATCTCCTACCAAGCATCTTAGTAGGTTACCCAAAATCTTGTTCACTACTTCAGTCCATCCATCAGTCTGTGGACAGTGTACAAAACTGAACTTCAACTTTGTCTTCAATTTATTCCACAAGGTCCTCCAAAAGTATCCAAAAAATTTGGTATCATGATCTGAAACAACTCTCTGGCAAACCATGTAGTCTTACCACCTCTTTGAAGAACAAATCAACAATGTGGACATCATCATGGGTCTTATAGCATGGGATGAAATGTGTCATCTTTGAAAACCTATCAACCACCACAAATACTGAATCATTTCCTCTCTATGTCTTTGGTAAACCAAGAACAAAATCCATACTTATGTCCTCCCATGGCCTCTCTGGTATAGGTAATGGCTAATATAGTCTTGTATTCTGGCTTACTCCTTTTGCTATCTAGCACACTCTGCAACTCTGCACAAATTTCTTCACATCCAGTGATAATTGAAGCCAATAATAATGCTCACTAATGATGGAAATGGTCTTATCGCAACCAAAGTGTCCTTCCATTCCTCTACTATGCTTCTCTTTGATCAAATTATCGCTCATAGAGCTCCCTAGAATGCACAACTGGCTTCCCTTGAACAACATATCATCCTAGATTATGAAATCCAGTCATCTCATCCTATCTAAAGTAACAAGCTCCTTGCAAGCTTTCCAAGCCTTTACAAAATCAGGATCCTTAGGATACAATGTCTTGAGTTCATTGAACCCAACCACCTCAAACTGCATCTCTGTCAATAAAATTTGCCTCCTACTTAAGGCATCTGAAACTCTATTAGACCTCCCACTCATATGCTTCAAGATAAAAGTGTAACTTTGCAAAAAATCCATCCATTTCAAATGTCTCTAATTCAATTTTGCTTGACTATTCAGGTACTGTAATGCTTGTTGACCAGTATATAAAACAAATTACTTCGGCAATAGATAGTGTCTCTATTTCTTCAATGCTTGAACTATTGCATAAAATTCCCGATGATAAGTAGAATATTTCTTATTTGTATCATTTAATTTTTTAGTGAAAAATGTAATGGGCCTACCTTTCTGGCTCAAAATAGCTCCAATGGCATTACCGCCGACATCATAATCTACCTAAAACACCTTATTGAAATCTGGAAGGGCTAAAATAGGTTGCTTTGTCACCTTCTTCTTCAACATGTCAAAACTCTTTGCTACTCCAATGCTCCACTTGAACTTCTTCCAATTCCCTCTCATTGTTTCAGTAAGGGGTGTACAAATACTACTGAAGGGGCTAAAACCATGAAAATACCTCACCTCAATTGCAGTCCTCAGTGTAGGCCATTTTAGAATAGCCTTCACTTTCTCTGGGTCCATTTTAAGACCTTCTACTGAGACAACAAACCCCAAGTACACCAACTCCTTCACAAAACTACACTTCTTCAAATTAAACAATAATTTATCCTCTCTTAGCTTCTCAAAAACTCTACGAATATGCATGAAATTCTCCTCCAATGTCTTATTGAAAATCAAAATATCATCAAGGTACACAATAAAAAACTTACCCAAAAAATCTTTCAATACCTCGTTCATGAGCCACATGAATGTGCTCAGTGCATTGGTTAGCCCAAAAAGAATGATCAACCACTCCTACAGGCCTTCTTTGGTTTTGAAGGTGGTCTTCCACTCATCTCCTTCCCTAATCTGGATCTGATGATACCTACTCTTCAAATCAATCTTTATGAAGTACTAAGCTCCAATCAAATAGTTCATAAGGTCATTCATCCTTGGCAGGGCAAATATGTACTTGACTGTTATCTTGTTTATGGCCCTGGAGTTCGTACACATCCTCCACTCATCCTTCTTTGGTTCTAGTACTGCAGGTACTGCACATGGACTTAATCTCTCTTAGATCAATCCTTTTCTCAACAACTCTTGAACCTGTCTGTTAAACTCTTCATTTTCTACTGGAGTCATTTTGTGGGCTACCTTATTTGGCACTCTAGCTCTAGGGATCAAGTCAATCTGATGAATGATCTTCCTCACTCGGGGTAAGCTCTTAGGTACATTATTAGACACAATGTCCTAAAACTCATTCAATAAACCAAAAACTTCTACAGGCACTTCTTTACTATCTTTCTTATCCACTCTAGGAATTAAAGCAAAACATATAGGTTCGTGTTTCATGCCTTCCAAAAATTTCCTTCCATCAACAAAACATATTTTCGCACTACTACATACGTTTTCTTCCACCCCCTTCAAGGGATTTAGCTTATGGAAAACTCCATCTTTTGTTAGGGTATATATGTTAACACGACCATCATGTATAACACGCCTATTAAACTTCCATGGCATCTCTAACAACATGTGACATGCATCCATGGGTATGATGTCACAAAGTACCTCATCACGATAACTTCCAATCTTGAATTTCACTAGACATTGCTCACTGACCAAAAATTTGTGGTCCTTTTGCAACCAAGCAATCCGATACAGACTTAGATGTCTTTCCCTCTTCAACCTCAACTTTGTGACCATCTCTTCGAATATTAGATTATCAGTGCTTCCACTATCAATAATCACATCACAACACTTATCTTCGCATTTTCACTTGGTATGAAATAGACTCTTCCTCCGATCTAGTTCCTTCTCCTCATTCATTCGGGTTCTATTGGCAACTAGGGTTTCTCCCCTTTCAGCATCATAAAAATCTTCATACTAAGCCTCTTCATCTGCATGTGCTACTCATGCATGGCCTTCATTTCTTTTGTCTATCCTTCCTTGGTGTTGTAGACATTCATAGGTTCAATGCCCTTCTTCTACACACTGGAAACAAGTTCCTTTGAAACCACCTCTCTGAGATCCTTGTCTAGGTCTTCCTCTTCTTCTTCCTCATTATTCACCATTGTTCTGATCACGGGGACAATAGAAATTATCACCCTTCTGATTTCAGCCGGTACCCACATCTTGATTTTTCTTCTGATCCTCATTTTGATTTCGAAAGGATCTTCTGCCACCTCTTCCACCTTGAAATTTTCCTTTTTTCTTTCCTTCAAACCTCTTATTTAGATTCTCCTCCACCTTCAAGGAAAATTGATATGCTTCCTCAATATTGGTCATTCTGACTAGGCTCAACTCTTCCTAAATAATTGGCCTCAATTCATTAAGGTAATTGGCAACTTTCTCCTTGTTGGCCTCTGCATGGCTTGTTCTGATGATCATTTTGTAAAATTCCTCTGTATACTCCTTCACAAACTTGCTACCTTGCTTTAACCCTTGCAATTTTCTTTAGTAGGTCCAACTCATAGTCTATTAGAATGAACTGCTTCTTTAGCTTCTCCACCATTCAATCCCATCTAGTGATATTTCCCTTTCCTCTCTGATTTCTATCTAGATGGACTTCTTTCCACCAAATACTGGCATGACCCTTCATCTTTTTCCTTGCAAAATTGACTCGATCTAGGTCCTCGATCTCCTCATACTTGAAATATTCCTCCAACTCATTTATCTTGTCGATCAACTCTTCTGGGTTTAGATTTTCTGAATAGTTTAAAACTTTAATTCTAGGTCTCTTCCTAATCTAGGAGATGGCCCTTAGCAACCAAACTTGATTATGATCTATTGCTTCTACTACTTCTTCCTCAGATGTTTCTTCAACCTCTTCTTTGTCTCCACTTTCTCCTCTTCTCGGATTAAACCCTCTTCTCAGCTCCTCTTACAGTGCATCAATCTATCTTTGGAGGGCCATCAAACCCTCATCTGCCAAATCATTTCTTCCGATGACATTTCTACCACAAGCATTTCTACCACCATGCATCACTCTTGGAGGCTTCTTTATTTCAAACCCACAACCACAAGTCTTGGTGTGAATTGCCTCATGTTCGACGATCTGTTCACACACTCAGAAACAACCTGCTATGATACCACTTGATGAGGGTAGAACCTGAGACATAGAAAAATACCACAAATTGCAAAAAAACAAACTATATTATTATTTAAAAACTCTTCAAGACATTCAATTACATTCAAGAGGAAATAATCCTCACAAGTTGCAACAACTTACAACTATAGAGCTTTTTGAAAACCCTTACAATGCAAATTTTCCAACTCATAACTCACATCCAACAACTCACCCAAAAACTAACTCACAAGTATCCTCAATGACTCCTAAATAGCCTCCCCTCTGTTTTGGAGCCAAAATTATAATTTAAAATTAAAATTTGGTGGTTTAGCGTCAAAACATACAATTTGAATTTCAAATTTGAGCCCAATTTAAAAACTGGAAAGTTTATGAAAAATGGTCCAACTTTTAGCAACCATAACTTTTGAACTGGTGATTAGATTGACATGTCATTTGAAGAGTTAGAAAGCTCTCTAAGTGAAGAATCTTCTTTGCTGATTTCCACCATTTTTGGGGCTGTTCAAGGCCATTTAATGGTTCAAATCTGACTCAGAAGAATTTTTTTTTTCGGTTTTTCAGGAAATCGAAACTTAAATAACTTTCAAACCATTAAGGATTTTAACCTGATTATTTTTCCAATGTGCTTATTTTTCCATTCTCAATCTTCTGACAAAATTTGGGCTCCATCTGCCTTCAAAGTTAAACTTTCTAAGAATAGCAGGATGGCTAGAAAAAACAACTGGTCAATTCTGAAAGTTGGAATCTCTTATTCGTTCAAATGGGTATCCATAAATGCAAAAACATTAAAAGAAAACAAAAAAAGAGAGATATTTTTGGGTGCCCTTACACCATCGGATGCTCCTGCATCACATATATACATATACATGTATACATATATGCATATATACATATATATGTGTACATGTATACACTGTTGGCAATTGACACACATTGGATTCATATGTTGTCATTGATGGCAACAGGATTCTGTAGAAAGCATACACAGACAGATTCTGACAGATACCGACACCGACACCTGCATCGGCATTCAAAACTTTAGTGAAGTCAACATCAGTATGGGATCTAAGAAAAGGTTTTATTTGTAAAATCATTTTGTAATTATTATATAGAGCCGACATAAGGCATATTATTTGTAAAGCGTATATGTCAGTTTATTAGGTCATTTTGACATAGGACAATGAATACAACGAATGTGGAGAAGAAAAGTGATGCAAAGGATATGTATGTAGATCATTTGTATGCAAGATAATATCATGCAATGGTCAGTAAATAGTTTGTAAAGCTTTCTTAGAGTAAGGGAGTTACCGGTGAAAGGGTTTAGGGTTTATGAACCGGTACATAACATAGCTATAATCGGAACTCTTTTAGGCATTGCAGATGCATTTTGTGAGTTCACCATTATTGTTTTATCTAAGCAGAAGCCTATAGTCAGTGAGATTCTTTTATGTTGAACAGTGTGCCTTCTTGCATGTGCAGGCCCCCATGCTATGTAATATCTTTCATATGGCCAGTGAATTGATATTGTGGGTCACAAATTCCACCGTGGTTTTTCCTCTTTGAGGTTTTCCACATATAAAATTTAGTGTGTTATGGTGTTCATTCATGTGGCTGGTTTATTAACTTCATGTTATATGTTTCTTCATTTACTGGTTTATATGTGTATGTTATAATAAGGTAAATCTTATATCACCAGCAGAACACTGATTCACCACACCATCGGATGCTCCTGCATCATATATATACATATACATGTATACATATATGCACTTATACATATATATGTATACATGTATACACACATACATATTTTTATATAGATATATGTATCTATATATGTACATATATCTATATATACATATGTATATGTATATGTAGTTATGTAGGTATGTATGTATGTATGTATATACATACCTATGTATATATATATATGTATATATATACATATATGTATGTGTATACATATACATATATGTATATGTACACACACACACACACACACACACACACACACACACACACATGTTTATATATATATATATATATATATATATATCTCCAAGGAACAAAGGCTTCTCACACAAACTCAATCTAGTAGACCCTCAACTAAGGTCTCAACATTTACATGGATTCTTGGACGATCTTGAAAGCAACACGAAAGGAATCCTCTACAATCCCCTTTTCTCAATGGGACCCAACTATATCTATGAACAACTCATGGAGATACAACTTGTCACATTAAGTCTATTCTTGACACTAACTCTCTTGTAGCCACCTATGGCTAACTTGGATGAAAACACATCCACCATTGCAGAGTAGGTATGGACCTTATAGAACCTCTTGTTTGACCCTAGAAATTTTGACCACAACCAAGACAACACCCTTTTGTTTGTACAGATGCAATCAAGGTGATTGCCCTCTATAAGATGCTTACTCCTAGTAGCCCTGTTTTGAACTTTTAAGGCAAAAAATGAAAATTCTTCTAATGGTACCGCAAAAAATGAAAATTCTTCTAATGGTACCACAAAATATTGACACTTTATGATGCCTTATTTAGTGACACAAAGCACTACCAAAATCCAGACCCCAACTCTTACATGTACTCGGTCAAACACTGCTGCTATAGGAGGCCTAATAGGGCTTTTAGGCCACTTTTACAAAGCAACCACACACCAATGGCTTGATTCAACGATACCAATGGATGAAAAAGGTCTGCACATATCACAAAACATTAAATCCACAGTCATAGAGGGTCCAACACACTTAGTTTTACCTCTGCACGATTTTTAGCAATCAAAATCGGCTAGTCACATGAGGATGCCTAGCTTAGGGCTTGATCCCAAACTCCACCAGTTCAACGTCCCACTCAAAAAATTTGAAAATCCTAGAATAAATTGTCTCCCTACCATTCCTCAATTTGGCCAGAGGAATGTGGGGTTAAGAGTTCATTTCCTTAGAAACCTTGGTTTTGGAGGGTTTTCAAACCGCCTGTCACCAAAATGCAGATATATCGCTTGTTATTCAATCTTTTCCTGCCAAATCAAAACCAAAAGAACATAAATTGAGAGGTCTATTTAGATAAATGGTTTAGTCTGTACATGGAGTCCGAACAATATCCATGCAAGACACTGTTATGATAAATTTATGGAAATTTTTGAGTGTTTATTAAAATATGATCACTGTCTTACATCCAAACTTCATCATCATCATTCTTCTTGACCTACAAGGATTTAAATAAGGTTTCTACAACCTCCTCAACTGATTCCAATTGAAATTTGAATTAGGTAGCCATTGGAGGGAGATTTGTTACAAAGTGACAACAAATTGACAACAAAAGTTGTCATCAAATTTGACAACTTTGTACAAACTTCACAATCTATGAATTTTTCCTATGTAACCTATTAGGAAACATCATAAAACTAAAAAATAGGCCACATAGAAGCCAAAATAAATTTCTTGCCTCATTTAGGTATGTTGGATGTCATTTGACCATGGTTGACCAAAAAGGTCCTAGGAAGTTCACACTACAAAAATGGCATCAAAGCCTTACATGGCTGATCAAAACAAAATGAATGGTCTTGAAAGACCTTATTACAACTCAATAAAATTCAAAGAATATATAAACACTTCTAAGACCCTTCATTGCTCAAGTGGTCTTCAAAATCTGCAAGGTGCTCCTGCACCACCAACTAACAAGGAATATAGATAATTTCTTTTTAAAAGATCCATTACCACACATACATAACTATCATAATATCCAACAAAAGCATACATCAATTAATTAAGAAACTATGAGAATAATAACACAAGCATAATTAAGGATCGAACACAAGTTAGATGGAGCGAAAAGGAGCGAAGCGAAAAGGAGCGGGAATCCCAAATTTCAAATTAGGAAATGGCAGAATCCCTGGGAACAACGGATTTCCTGGAGATTGCAGTTTTTCTGGGATCAAAACTGGTGATCAGGCAGGGGGTTAGGCACCTCAAGGGTCAGAAGAGGACAAGGAAAAAGAAAAACTAGGAGAGGACAAAGATTCGAACCCTAGGGACCCACATGACAGAGGTAAAGGAAAAAAATGGTCTTAGCTCTTCGGAGTGAAACCGCTGGTTAAATCTGGGCTCCCGGAAGTAACAAATATTTCATACCCTACCTCTGGACAGTTTACTATTTCTGTTCCAGACAAAGTGGTCGATATGACTATTTTTGGCCTTTCTATGACATTAGTAGGGTGATTCTCTAGATTTAGGCCTAACATTGATGATGTTAGGAATTTCATAAGGAGAAAATGGCTTGTTAAAGGACAAGTGGAAGTGGCAGCGCTACCTAGAGGGTTTTTTACCTTTGCTTTCAACTCTGAAGAAGACATGAATAAAGCTCTTTGTGAAGGCCCTTGGATGTTTGGCAAATCATCCCTGACTCTTCAGAAATGGGCCCCGAATCTCATTGTCGATGAATCCTTCTTTGTTTTGGCGCCAGTCTAGACGCGCCTCTCAAGTCTTCTGTTGGAACACTGGAATGAGGAAGTCTTCAAGGGTATTGCAAAATCCTTTAGAGAACTCTTGTCGATCGACCTGATGATGATGGCTAAATCAAGGTTAGTCTTTGCTCGCATGTGCATAAATGTTAATCAAATGACAGATATGCCTCAATCCATAGACATCATTTCTAAACTTGGAAAATGGTCCCAAGCTATTGAATATGAATCTCTACCCTTTGCTTGTTTCCACTACAAAAAATTAGGGCATTGGGCTAAATCATGTCCACTCAAGAAAAACAAGATTGATAGCAACAACAAGAACAAAAAGACATGGCAAATGATAAATAAAAAAGGAGACTCATCAACAACTAAGAGTAACCAAAAGGATATGATGGAACTTTTGAATGAAGCTAAGAGGAATGGGAGTAGTAGCAGTGACCAACAAGATTGTGTTTGCTCCAATGACCAAATAGAGAGAACTAAAGAAACAGAGAAAGGAACTGAGTTGAACAATTAAAAAAACCCAGAGGACCAGGAGACTAGATCTGTTAGTCAGGAGAAGGAAGACTCCATTCCAGATCAGGAGGCTGGATCAGTGAGTCAGGAGAAGGAAGAGACCATTCCAGCCCTATCTCTATCAAAATTGGTCGAGGAAAGATTTTATGAAGCTCAAGTCCCTTCTGATACTGAGCCTTTACTGCTTTTAACCAATGGAAGCCCAAAGCCCAACCTCTGTAAAACCCCTTCCCACAGTGTGGATTTGCTGGATGGGAATCTCTGGATATTTGGATTGAGAGAAGGAAAATCGAACAAGGAGGAATTCAATGGAGGAATCTCAACTAGAAGCAAGATCAAGAAAAAGGCAGATGTTGGAGGTCAGAACAAAAAACAGGGTAGGCCATCCCTAAAACATCAAAGGAAATAGGAAAGCTGGAAGAACCGTGCTAATGGAACATAGTGTTCCATTGAGTCAACCCTATCCCCAGTTAAAGTATGAAGATAATATCCTGGAATATTAGAGGGCTGAACGCTACTCATAAGTAGGATGTGTTACAGAACATCATCAGAGATCATAAACTAGATGTAGTCCTTGTTCAGGAAACCAAGATGTCTAAAGAAAAAGTTGAAAAGATTAGAATTTTCATAGAAAATGGAGTCATAGGATCAAACTCGGAGGGAGATTCTGGAGGAACTGCGATTTTTTGGAACCAAAAAAAATTACTGGAAAGGAAATCATCTCTGCTACTAATAGGATCTTTGTTCAGCTTGAGCATATTAAGGACAACTTTGTCTAGGTGTTATCTAATGTCTATGTGCCTAATACCAAATCCGGGAGAGCTAAATATTGGAAAAGCCTTGCAGCTGACAGACTCCAGTTTGCTGATCAAAGCTGGATTATTATGGGAGACTTCAATACCCCACTCAAAGATGAAGAGAAGATGGGAGGTATCCCCTTACAACTTGATGGGAAACAAGACCTTATGGACTTCATTAACGACCAAGCTCTCATTGATATGGATCTCCAGGGCATCAATTTCACCTGGACCAATAGAAGAACAGGAGCTGATCTGATTCAAGTCAAGCTTGATAGATCTTTAATTTCTCCTGACTGGCTTTCGAAGTATAATTGTTCCCTTGCCTCTGTTATCAAAATTGGTTCAGACCATTACCCCATCTCCTTTACTGCCAACTCTTTTTCGGCAAAGAGAAACTTCCCTTTCAGATTTTAAAAAGCTTGGCTCTCCCATCCTTTGCTGGAAGCTTGCATTGCTGAATGGTGGAACTCTGAAGTGGAGGGAAAGGCTCTTTTTAGAATTGCCAAAAAGCTCAACATCATAAAAGCCAAAATTAAATCCTGGAATAAAGAGTTTTTTGGGGACATATTCAAGAACAAAATTCAAGTCAAAGCTGAAATAGAGTATGTTCAGGATAGAATCCAAGAGGTGGGGTTGACCGAAGATCTTAGGATGGTTGAAAACGATCTCTTATCTAAATACCACTCCATCATTTCTAATGAAGAGACTTATTGGAGACAAAGATCCAGAGCTTTGTTTCTAAAGGAAGGCGATAAAAATACCTGCTTCTTTCACTTAGCTGCTCTTAAGCATAGGGCAGCCAACATAATATCCAGACTAAATTGCAATAAAGGCATCTTAACAGAGGACTGTGACATAAGGAAGGAATCTCTCGAGCATTTCAGTACCCTACTGGGTGATGTGGAAATCCTGGATTTCAGCAAGCAAAACACCCTTTTACAAGCTATCCCTCCTATCTTGTCGGAAGCTGACAACCACCTTTTATCCCGTATCCCCTCTAATCTAGAAATCAGAAAGGCGGTGGTCTCCTTTCAGGGGGATAAATCCCCTAGTCTGGACGACTTCCCCATGTTTTTCTTCCAAAATTCTGGCACATAGTGGAGGCTAACATATGCAATGGTGTTAAGGAATTCTTGGCTCTAGAAGACTCCTAAAGGAACTGAACACTACCTTCATTGTCCTAATCCCAAAGATCCCCAGAGCTGATTCTCTTAACAAGTTTAGACCTATCAGCTTGTGTAACTCTGTCTACAAGATCTTATCTAAGGTTCTGACTTCTAGGTTATTGGAAATTCTTCCAAGGATTATATCTATCCAGCAGAATGGCTTTGTCCCTGGAAGACAGATTTTGGACTCCATCATTTCCGTTCATGAAAACATCCACTCCCTGAAAGTGGTGAATAACTAGGGATTCTTCTTAAAGTTAGACATGGCTAAAGCTTTTGATAGAGTGAACTGACATTTTCTCCTTAGGATCATGAAAGAGTTTGGTTTTGGTGACAAAGTTATTCAACTCTGCTCTCAACTAATGGAAACTTCCTCCTCTGCTATTATTGTCAATGGCTCCCTGTCCAGTTTCTTCAAAAGCTCTAGAGGTCTCAGATAGGGGGACCCCATATCCCCTATCCTGTTCACTATTCTTGCTGAATGCCTGGGAAGATTCATCCTTAAAAATGTGGAAGATGGCAATCTTAAGGGCCTAAAACCTTCTTCTTCCAATGTTGTCTGCTCTCATGAACAATTCGTTGATGACTCTATCACCATGGGGGAAGCCACCATCATGGAAACTAAAAATATGAAGATTATTATGAATACCTATGAATCTGCCTCTGGCCAAAAAATCGATTGGAATAAAAGCTCTCTATTTTTCATCAATACCTCGGTTCAAAGGCAAATAAGGATTGGCAGGATTCTTGGTTGCAACATCTCTAAGTTTCCCTCTACCTATTTGGGGCTTCCTCTGTGTCTCAAGTCTGAGGATTCCTTCTGGAACAAGCTAATTGATAGAATTAACTTGAAACTTGCTGGCTGGAAAGGGGCTGTCCTAAGTCAAGCAGGAAAAATCACTCTGCTCAAAGCCACTCTCCAAAATCTTCCTGTGTATGCTCTTAGCTTGTTCAAAATCCCCTCAAAGTTTGCGGAAGCCATTTAAAAAATCCAAAAAAAGTTCCTTTTGTTAGGAGTGGCAGCTAAAAATAGAATTCACCTTATTGCCTGGAATAAAATTTGCTCCCCTAAGGCCTCTGGTGGGCTGGGCTTAAGGAACATTGGTTCTATGAATAAAGCTTTATTAGCCAAACAAATATGGAGATTCAAAGGGGAGGAAAGAGAATGGAACTCTATCTGGAAAAACAAAAATCTCTATATGCAACCTTCTGAGGAAGAATTCTTTGAAAACTCTTTTAATGTTGAAGGATCCGCCATATGGAATGCTATGCAATCAGCTAAAAGCTAGGCTGCTGCTGGTAGAACTTGGAACCTTGGAGATGGGAGGAGAATAAGATTTTGGGAAGATAGATGGATCCTGGATAAACCTCTGGAGGAAATCCCAATCCTTAAAGATTGGAAAGACCGATTCAAAAGCAGGTATGGAGAAATGGTTAGATATTACTAGAGAAATGGAAAATGGATTGACTTTAGCCAGCAGTGTCCGGGACTCAAGTTCCTTCAAATAGCTCTCTCTGCCAAAATCCCTAGAGACAACAAAGATGACATATTGATATGGACAGAAACTCTAGATGGGAAATACTCTGTTTCCTCTGCTATGGCTATTCACAATGTACTGGTGGAAGAAATTCCCATCTGGGCTAAAGTCTGGAACAAGAAGTTAGTTCCTAAGGTCAATATCTTCTTCTGGAATTTCATCCAAAATAAGGTATTAACCCTCGACAATCTTCACAAAAGAGGTATTATTTTTCCTAACAGGTGTTCTCTTTGCTGTAGGGAAGAAGAGACAACTTGTCATATTCTCAATCAATGCATCTTTAGCCAGGATATCTAGAAAATCATCCTTTTCAGGTGGAACCTGAGTTGGGTCTTCCTGAACTCTCTTGGTGACACCTAGCTTCAATGGCATTGCCCTAATTCTAATCCTAAAATTGTGGAGGCCTGGAAACTTACTCTGCCGATTGTTATCTGGTTTATCTGGAAAAAGCGCAACAACAGGATTTTTAGAGATAAAAGGGCTTCTCCTAAAGTGGTTGCAGATAAAATCTTTAGGAGTATCTTTGAAAGCCTCTACTGCACTGATCAGGGACCTGCTGCTAAAGATGATTTTAAAGACAGGTGGAACCTTTCTACCACTACTACTAGCAAGGAGACTGGAAGAAAAGGTCTAGTCTGGTGTTTTCCCCCACAGGGATGGATTAAGGCTAACTTTGATGGGGCCTCTAAAGGGAATCTGGGTAAAGTTGGATATGGGGGCATTGTCAGGAATTTTGTAGGAAGTTGTCTTAAGGCAGTGGCTGGTCCTCTGGGGAATCAAACTAGCCATTTTGTTGAAGCCTCTGCAGCCTTGAATACTTTAATTATAGCCAAAAATCTAAATTATGATAAAATATGGCTTGAGGGAGATTAACTCAATATCATAAAGTTCCTAAAGGGGGAATAAGAGCCTTCCTGGTCTATTGGAAATATCATCATGAAAGCTAGGGAGATCATTGCTAGTTTCAAATAAATCATTATTCAACTTGCCTTCAGAGAGAAAAATAGCATGGCATATTGCTTAGCGAATACTGGAGTTAACTTTGACTCCCAAATGATTTGGCACGAGGAGGATCTCAATTTAAATATCAAAGAGTTCATTAGAAAGGACCATTATATAGGGAGAGAAGGACAATTTAATCATGACAAGTAAAAAGCATCATTTATGCCTCGCTGGAAAGGCCATCATTACTTGGCGCCACGACAGATCTTCTATTGTCTCTAATAAAGTGTCGCATGCTTTGTGGGTTACCCACTTTGAAAACTTGAGCAACATCGGAAAAGAAGGTGATATCTTGTAGAGAAACAGAGCAGACAACCCGAATCCGAAGATGGGAGGAGACCTAAGGTGGGAAGAACCAGACAATACGTCGACCTGGAAAGCGATGCCAAAAGTCTGGGTGAAATTGGAGAAGGGCTCTCTTACCAGCTTCATGGAGAAACTTGAGGACTATGACAAAGGTAGGGTTAACTTAGTCGTTTCCAAGATTTCTGAAAACTAGTCTAATGGCTCTTTTAAACTTTATGGAGTTAAGTTTAAGCTGGATGCTGGGCTCATTTTCACTGTGATCGGAATGCCCCATTCTGGGCTTAATTTCTTTCGAGACCTTAAGGTCTCCAACAACATGGTTAACCTATTCCCACGAAAAGAGAAAGAGAGAGCTAAAATTTGCAAGGCTACTGGGGGCTACTACAAAGCTGCAAACATCAAGAAGTTGTGGGGCTGGGTTCTGAACGCAATTATGGAGTACATCACGGTTGAAGGCCATTTTTCTAGGGCCCACACCTACCACTTCATGCTCTTAAACCATTTCAGACACGACAAAAAGGTGTCCCTGCCCTACTACCTCTTTCGGTCCCTCTCCAGGTCCCTCAACAAACACAGGACTAACCCTTCCAGCCCGATTCTCCACTGTGGGCTTCTGTTGCTCATCTATGAGCATTGCAAAACCCTCGCCCTGCTGGAGAATAAGAGGATTTCTGCCTCTCCGGGCAAGAGAAAGATGGAAGAGGGAGAAACTAGCAAGGAGAAGGCATCCTCTAGCAAAAAAAGGAAAAGCGTCCCTGGGTTGGAAATATAGGACATTGTTAAGGAAAGCAGCGAAATGGAGATGAACGACTCCAACGGTGAAGATAGATGGAAAGAAGAGGAGCTAGGTAACGAGGAAGAAAGCGGCAACAATGAGCCTGGTCAAGAAAGCCCTACCCTTAGCGAATACCCTAGTAAGGACAACAACCATCTGATGGAAGAAGCGGATCCTAAGGATAACGAGGAAACCAGAGTGAATTCTAAGAAGGAAATGAACAAAGACTCTAAGAAGGACCTGACTGAGGATAGGGATAGCGAGGACAAGGAAAGTGCTAGTAAATTGCTTATCCTGGATAACCAAAAGAAACTCTCTAAGGCCAGAATGGATTTCGATAGATGGACCTATGAGACCCTGAAAAACCTAGATAAGAAAGGTATTAAAATAGATGAAAAGAGGGAGGATGAAAACAGAGAGCAGATTAATTGGAAGCAGGAAATGAAGAATAAGGTAAAATCACTGGAAGAGGGAAAAGAAGCGATGAAAAATCTGATGGGAGTTATCCCAAGTATCCTCTCTATTGTCATTAAAAACTTGGAGGACATCGCCAAGGTCGTTGATCATACCTGCACTCCTAAACCGGTCGTGGATCTTGACCTGGAGGAAGAGACCATCCAGACTGGAAGCGGTGATGCTAATCCGGTGGGTGGTACTGCGAAGAGAACCAAGACCAGTATCAAGAAAGTTGTGGCTGCTTTAGCAAAGGATCCCCCTACCTTCAAAGACAACATCAAAGAGCTGTATGATATCAGCAACACCTTGGCTAAAGCCCTGGAAAAAATCTGAATGCTAGAAGGCCTGCTAGCTTTTTGGGGCTTTTTTGGGTTTTCTTCGGTTTTCTGCTGGTTTTTTGTGGTTTCTGTTCTTTTTTGTTTCTCATAGCTTTGTTGTTTAAGTTCTTCTTGTAAAGGGTTTCAGGGCCCCTTCAAAACCTGCTTTTTCCTTAATAAAAAACACAAGCATAATTAACTTACAACACATGAATTAACATTCCCTAGAGTATTCTCACATCATCACTTAACATAACAACAATACATGAATGACATCAAATAATACTAATGCATAATTTTCCCTTCATTATTCCTAATATTTATCTCATCATAAGAACATAGGAAAGTGAATATTTAACTACAACATACCACATACATGGATTATAGCCAAATAACAATGTCCATTAATCATTTTATCATTTAATCAAGAATCCAAGACATATCAATACTACCAATACGATGGGTTCATTTTAAGGTACCAAATCCAAATTTTCCTACTAAATAATCCCAACCAATAGATAACCATAACAATTCTAAACATTATCATTAACAATTTAATAATAGAGACAACTACATAGATCTTTCACATATTACACAACTCCTATTACAATGGATACAAATAACATCAATTACTCCAACAAGAACCATAATCTCTAATTAAAATAATAACAATTATCCAAGGTTAATTTCATGTCTTACAAGAGTATCTCCTCCTATATACATTCATCTACTACAATTATGAATCATACTCTCAAGCTTAAAATATTAATATCCACCGTAAATATGATACAATGATGTCTTCCAATTACAAGAATACATGATAATCCACTCTAAGAATCCAAACTCAAGTTGAAGAGGGTAGGAATCCTCATTACGCACATGAACACCAACAAAGAGAAAATCCTAATGGAAGAAGGCATCAAACCACCCAACCATGTGAAACTAATAAGGTCCACCCCTCGTGTTCTAGAGAACGACATGAGGTCCCACACACACTCTAAACCTAGGCTCACACCTACCTAGGCTTACACCTAACAACCAAGGACATAAACATAATAAAAAACTAGCCACAAAGACATAACCAAATCCACTCCATAAGGCTCAACCAAAAAGCACAAGACAACAAGATGCCAGAGGCTGCCAATCAAACAAAGATTAAGGAACTAAGACACATATAGGGAAGAGTGTCATCACATGCTATCACAATAAAAAAGGGGATTATCCTAGGGTCTCTTGCCCCAACACCCATGATGCCCATGTAAAACCATCTCAACCTTTGAGAGAATCAAGAGAGTTCAGTTGCCTCTCCAAGGCCTTCCCAAATCTCATCCTAAGCCTGTACTAGCACTCTAGGCCATGAGTGGGGCACTACAAATCATTTCATTATCTTGTTAATGTAAAAACTATAATGAGTGGAAAATTAAGGGTTTCCACCATTAGATGCATGAAAAACACTAATTTTCCATTACATTCAAAAGAGGGGTGAATCCAATAGACTTAGTCATAAATTAGTAATGATGAGGACTGAAATACTAATTAGATTCAAGGGAATGATGTTGATTTTCCCTCTTTTGTGAGTTGAAATGTCAAAATTAGGGAAAAGTGTTGAAAATGAAGGTAAAAATGTGGAAAGAGTGAGCTACAATCATCAAATTGAGGCATGCACCTGGATTTGAATAGTATATGCAGATTCAGACTAGATCCTCGAAAAAGCTTTAAAAATGTCAGGACCAGAGCGCCTGCCGCTTTGGTCCTTCGAACTTTTTACATGCCAAAGAGGGTTGATTCGTCTCTATAAATAATGCCTATTCTGAAGATCATAGCTCTATACCTTTTTCTGCACATAGAAAAAAGGGAAATAGGTTGGGACTAGGGGCTTGCCTAAGTCAAACCTCAATTTTGGATTAACCATGAAATAGAGATAAAAGACAACTGAATTTCTATAAAGGAAGATTCTCCTTTTGAGGGAGATGATAAATAATGACTAAAAATCAAATGATATACCTTTTTGTGAAGTTTTGTTTGTCTCCAAAAGGGATTAGGGTTTCATGAAGTCTTTGATAAAATATGATGTAAATCTCCACTTCAATGCTTGAATCTTGAATTAATTGTTGCTCCGAGGCTTGAAGGAAGACTGATTAATTGCTCAATTGTTTGAATTCTTGATATCACATGTGTATAATTATTGTCAGATTGATGTGATCATCAAATGAGAGGGGAAAAACCTCCTTTAATAATTGCCCATTAGAAAACTTACTAATTTCCTAACATGAGCCGACACAGAGCTGGAAATCTCACTCAAATTTGAAATAGGGAAAAGAGTTTGAAAGAGGCCCAAAATAGGGAAGACCAGAGCATGGCGCTCTGGTCCTACCCCATTTTGGGGCTAGGACAATGTGCCTAGCTTATGCAAAAGGTCAAAAATAATGTCATTCTTAAGAAATATGAGTAGAATAAGGTCCCAATCAGGCCTAGGGGAACAAACACTAAGGTAGGGACCCAATGCGGTCAAAATTGTACAAGGGTGTAATTTTAAGATGCTACATTTAGCCCCCACTTTAGCGGGAGTATGAAATCAATCATACTCTCGAAAAAGTACAAGGGTTAATATTGAAAAACTTTCACCAAGTCACCAAGAAGGAAAGATACACCAAGCCCCTAGTGGAATTTAAGATCTTACACCTTCGTGGACAAGATAAAAGGGACATCATGAGAAAGAGAAAGAGAGAACCATGACTACCAACTAGTAAGGTTCTCCTACTATGAGTCATGAAAAGAAAAATAAAATTATGAAGCAAAAGACTAAGTTTTCTAAGTAACTTAAGTATAAAGATATGCAAAAGAGAGAGTCATTGAGCGGAGTGTATAACCCCACATTAAAGTGATTGCATAGATGCCTCATCAGGAGAAATTGATTTAAGGTAGGATACACCCAAAAAGACAAGTAAGTTATCACAATAATAAGCCCCCCAAAAAAGGCAAATAAAAGGAAAATTATCACAAGATATCAAACATGAAGTGGTTTCATTTAAATTTGGGGTCAGTATGGTTTTTTTATGATAAATAATGTATATCATGTATATATATGAATAGAATTCCTTGTCCCTCAAAGAAAGCAAAACCACCATGGAAGAAGGGCACATGTGTCTTTTGAGTCAACATGGGAGAGACCAAAAGAGATCTCTACACTTTGCATCATCCTCAAGTAGACAACACCAGGGACAACAAATATAAGAATTGAGAGACAAATAGAATAAAGAAAGAGAGGAGAGAGACAAAGAATCTATGACATGAATGAAGCTAATCACGCAAACCATCCACCTCCCCATCTTTTCTATCACTATTTAGGGAAGGTGGATAACATGCAAGAGGAGCAACATCAAGCACAATAGATGGAGCTATCACATGTTCCAAACAAGGACCATGCTCTAATGATGAGTCACTTTGTCTGTTACTTGAGGCTATGATTAATGCTTTTGAAAATTGTTGAGATAAATCATTTTCAATTTCCATATATTCATATTCATCATCTGAACTATTAGGATCAACATTTTCATCATGAACAACATTCTCACTTATTTCATCATCAAGATTAAAAAAAATATGAGCTTTAATAGGAATATAACTCGAACCATCATTTGTCTTAATAAATTTACGTCTTGGAGATTTAGGTTGAACCTATTTATTAGGAGAAGGTTGAGAAAATAGTATTATATCAATACTTGGTGTCTTTAGGGAATAAGTATTTTGAGAAGCCAATTCATGAGCTCTAGCACAACTTCTCCTTTGACATTCTCTCGCACAATGGTTTAATTTAGTTCTAGCTGGAGGTTGTGAAGGTTTAGGTTCATCAACTATAGGGTTATTTTATTATTTTAAGTAAGGATGTATAGGAGAAGGTCTTTTAGGTTGAACAATAGGAGATGTCTTATGCTTTCCTTTGTAAGACGTAGGAGGCAGAACCACACCATATAAAGGAAGGATAGAAAGTGTGTGAAGTAGATCATAGGTATATCCTTAGGAGGAATAATATATTTATCCTTATAATAAGGATTAGATTGCCCCTTAGGAGGAAGATTTTTTCTATCATTGGGAGGGAGAATAGACTTTCCTTAAGAGAAGGAATAGATTCTTCCTTAGGAGAAAGAATATCTCTATCCTTAGGAGGAAGAATAGACTTATCCTTAAGAAGAGGTATATGATCATCACTTGGAGGAAGACTAAGTGTTGGATTTCTAGGATTACTCAAGGATAAAATCATGTCATTTTTCTATTTTTGATATGATTGAAAAAGAGTATCACTTCTAAATTTAAGAGGTTGGAATTGTTTGGAATAAAAATAATCAAGACAAAAATCTCTTTGCCTAATCATGGGTTGGTACATGCTATGATTAATAGTTATGATATTGTCATTGGAAGGAATTTCAAGCATTTATGAACATTATAAGGGATCACTTTCATGGAAGAGAGCCAAGGATGTCCCAACTTCACACAAAATTATTCCGACGTAGGAATTATAGCAAAGTTAACATCTAAAGATTCAGTACCAACCTCAATGGGAAGATAAATATAACCAATGGAGGGACAAGAGAAACCATCAAGGATTTTAATAACCACATCAAATTTATTACATGCCACTTGATGCAAATTGCAAGCTATAAAGAAATTATTTAGTTATCACATTAACCATACAAGCCAGGTCAATGAGCACACCTTGAGAGGGTATGCCTTGATTCTTGCAGTGATATGTAATGGGCCATCAGGTGCTTCAATAATCTCACTAGGATGAAATGTGATGCATAATTACTTAGGAGGATCATTTTTATCAATAAGGTTCACTACATTATTATACTCAAGGCCAATATCATTGGGAGAGAAAGCAAGATGATTAGTCTCAATCACATTAGTGGAATGGGAAGGTAAAGGATCAATGAAAATTTAAAATTTTTGATTAGGAGGCACTATGATTTTATTTCCTTTATCATTCACACTTGCCACAAATATGAAATTACTATCAATCAAGTCTTTAATCTTACTCCTTAAGGAATATCACTTTTCAGTGTCATGACTAGGTTGATGATGATATTGGCAAAAAGATTTGGAGTCAAAGGTAGGTGACAAAGGCTTATTTGTGTCAATTGGTTTAATTGGGGGAAGCTTCAACAAATTTATTTGTAACAATTGTGTCATAATACTATGCATGGATTCATTAAGAGGAGTGAATTCTTTTCTTAAGTATTTGGACAAAGGAGGCACACTTGTTGTTGCGGTTGCTACTTGAGTGTTGTTGTTGTCATTGAACTTGATGAATCCCTTATTAGGTTTGAGCTTCACAAAAGGTTGTTGAACACTTTCACTTTTATCATTTGAAGCCATTGAAGAGGATTGTTCCAATTGACTCACGATAAGGTGATAATTGTGAAGCAATGTGCATGACTGCATAAAGGAAGTAAAATCAGAAAAAGAGAAATGTATCCCTAATATCTTTTGGAAATTAAAAATGATTCTTTGAATATCTTGATTAGGCACAAGAAAAGAAATTTGAGAATACAGATGTTTACACCTACTAATAAAATTAGTCACTTTTTCTTTAATACCTTGCTTGCAATGCATCAAGTCAGTCAAAGTAATCTTAGGACCAATATTATGGTGAAATTGTTGAATAAAAGCATTAGTGAATTGTTGAAAAGAAGTAATAGAATAAGGAGGCAAAGAACAATACCATTGCAAAGCTTTATCCCTTAGTGTTCTAGTAAAAAATTTAGCCATCAATCTTTGGTCATGAGCAATGTCACTACACAAACTTTGAAATGTTTTAACATGAGTCAAAGGATCACCTTTTCCATTATAAATCTCCAATTGAGGGACTTCAACATTTTTAGGAGGGACTTCAACATTTTTAGGAGGTACAACACAAACAATATAATTGGATAATGGGCTTGCTACATCAAATGTAGGCACATTATACTTAGATTGGTTCATGAAAGTTATTTGTTGTTGTAAGGAAGACATTATTTGAGCTAGATTATTGATGGCAGCTTTGGTAGATGGATTGAAATTAGACATGTTGGATTGAGAAGGAGGAGTAACATTGTTGAATGAAGGAGGAGATTGAGAATAAGGAGGTGGGACACTATGATAGGTAGGTATTATAGATGATTGGGTAACAAATGGAAGACTCATTGGAGGAGGTATGGAGGAATTATGATTAGAGGAGTTTCCCCCTTGGCTAACATTTGTAGGTATGACATTTTGTTTAGAGGTAGCCATGATGTTAGATGTAAAAGTGGGAACACTATTGTTGGCATATGATGAATCGATATGATAGTATGATTATAATACATGTTGTCATTGATGTCAATAAGTATAGGTCAACCGGTATGAAGATTGGAAGAAGTTGTCATTGATGATCAAGTTGGAGAACCGGTATGAAGAGATGTAGTGAACCGGTGTCAGGGTTTCACTAAGTGTGACTACTGGTTGGAAGTCTCAGGTCTAGGGTTTCCGATTTGGAAATCTAGCTTGTGCGATGCAACTGATGATATTCTATGATGAGTTAGCTAAGAAATGAGGATGAGATCAAGATGCCATGTCAATTTTGTGCATGTGAAGGATTTCCTTGAGGATCTTGCATATGAAGATTGACTGCATTAAATGTCTACCTCGGGAATGAACATTCTTCTTAGCGGTATGAGAAGAAAGTGTGATGGGTTACTGATTCCTATGTGTGGTGAAGAATGGATGATGCAGAATGACTTGTGATCTGTTTGAGATTGTTTCATTCTATGAAAAATGTTTGGACAGTGAGGATTAGACCGCTTGTAATTGTAAACCTAAGATGCTTAGGGTTTAGGGTTTATGTTACCGACCTAATTGTTGTCTATAAGGTCGATGATGTTTGTTATTATGAATTGTTGGCAAAAGTTGTGTATGTATGCAAGTGACAAGATACTTGCCAGACCAGTGAGTGAAAATTGTAAAGTGTGATTGTAGAGTAGAGGAACTGAAAAGGATTTGCCTTAGCATATAGTGCTATTATTAGATCAAATTTTTACCTATTGTCTTCTAACCATTTCAACAAAAGGAAAATCCCTTTGCCGGGTAGCTTTAACAGGCTTACTATAAATCCTCTAACTAGGTGACTCAAGTTCATTGAGTTCTTTAAATCCTCTAGCAAGGTAACCTTTAACATGGTTTCAACCTTTAACAGGGTATATAGCCATCCCTTAACTGGGTGATCTTTAATAGGATCGGTTCCTAGCAGAACCTTATTGTAAAGTCTTTAACTGGACTAGGCTCCTAACAGAGCGAGCTTCAAAAGAGTTCAAAACAAGCTTGTGGGTATTCATCCCCATTGTGGTTTTTCCCATTTGGGTTTCCACATGAAAAATCTGTGAGTCATAAGTTGTGCATTTTTCATGTGATGATTAAGCATTTTTTGTTTAAGTGATTATGCATGCAGAGCTAATGGTTATGGTATTGTTGATATACCACGTGCATCTGTTTATGGGTGAAGTAGTTATCAAGTATTGAATGTATTTGAAGTATTCAGTTTTACCAATTTATGTTGTTTGAAGTCTTACTGTGTTTAATCGGTATTGCCATGGTTAAGTTCAGTAATGAAGACAACCAGTTAGCATTGTTTTAACTTGATAAGTTGCTGAGAAGTTTTTGTATGTATTGATTCACCCCCCCCCCTCTCAGTACCAATTAGGGTATTTGTTGTTCATCATTATTCATCAATTGGTGTCAGAGCAACTCCAGGTCCTCGGTGATATAAGCTTAACCGCTTGAGGAAAAAGATCCTACCTTAATGATGAAGAGGGAAGGTCCTAAGTTCAATAGAGATAACTTCAAAATATGGAAGGACAAAATGAAGATCTATATCAAGAGTTTGGGTGCTCAAAACTGGAGCTATGTTGAGAATGTCTATGTAATCCCAACTGGCACTCTAATCGATGATCAGAAAAGAGAGATTCAAGAAAATGGGCAACTCATGGAAACCCTTAGTAGCAGTTTGTTCGATATTGAGTTCATTGATGTACAAGATAAGGACACTCCTAAGGATGTATGGGATACATTGGAAACTATTTATGGCAGTGATGAGCATGTCAAGCAAGCTAAGGAAGAGAGCCTTAGAGGAAAATTTGAAGACATGAGGATGGTTGAAGGTGAAACCATTCAACAATATGGCATAAGGATCAAGACTGTTGTTGGAGATATCAAGAGCATTGGTGGAACAATTGATGATGCCACCATTGTTAGTAAATTTTTGAGATCACTATTACCGGTCTATGCAATCAGAGTTGCTGCTATTCAAGAACTAAGGTCTATTGACAAAACCAAGGTATCCTTAGACTCTATCATTGCAAAGTTGACTGCATATGAGTTGAATAGCTATGATGGCAGTGTTCAGAAGACCGAGTCAACTTTTAGAGCATTTGTTGCACCAACCAGAAAAGGAAAAGAAGTAAGTACCAATTATGAATCCATGCAAAGCAGAGGTATGGATGATGAAGAGATTCTAATGGAGTTTGCAACTCTTCTTTCCAAGAGACTTCCAAAAGGCATTGGAAAATACAGAGGTAAGCTTCCTTTAAAATGTTTTTCCTACAATAAGATATGACATATAGCTGTTAACTGTCCTAACAATGATAATAAGGATAAACCAGAGAGGGTTAGAAATTATAAAGGAGGAAATAGAAGAAATTGTCTTGTTGTAGTGGATGAAGGTGTTACTGATGAAGAATCTGAGGATGAAGAGAATGAGGACATAGTGTTTGTAGCTGTAAAGGAAGAAGTGTCTGACAAGAAAGCACTCGTCTCTCGCATTGACAACTCTAATGAGTGGATTATTGATAGTGGTGGTTCTCACCACATGACTGGTGATCGGAGAAGGTTTCTGTCTCTAGAAGAAGAATTTAAGGTTTACCAGATGGATGTGAAGTTTGTGTTCTTGAATGGAATCCTAGAAGAGGAAGTGTATATTGAGCAACCAAATGGGTTTGCCTTATTAGAAGATAGTAATATGGTGTGTAGATTACACAAAGCCGTGTATGGATTAATACAAGCACCTAGGGTATGGTATGAACATTTACACTCTCATCTTGTGAAAATAGAATTTCAGAGAACAAGTGAGGATAGCAACATCTACCTAAAGTATGAAGGTGATCAGATTCTGATCCGTGAAGTATTTGTAGATGACATAATCTTTGGAGGAGATGATGAAATGAGTCATGCTTTTGCAGATGAAATGAAGAAAGAGTTTGAGATGTATCTCATTGGAGAGATAAAGTTCTTCATTGGTTTACATATTCAACAAATGAAAGAGGGTATCTTTATTACAACTCTAATGAGTGGATTATTGATAGTGGTGGTTCTCACCACATGACTGGTGATCGGAGAAGGTTTCTGTCTCTAGAAGAAGAATTTAAGGTTTACCAGATGGATGTGAAGTTTGTGTTCTTGAATGGAATCCTAGAAGAGGAAGTGTATATTGAGCAACCAAATGGGTTTGCCTTATTAGAAGATAGTAATATGGTGTGTAGATTACACAAAGCCGTGTATGGATTAATACAAGCACCTAGGGTATGGTATGAACATTTACACTCTCATCTTGTGAAAATAGAATTTCAGAGAACAAGTGAGGATAGCAACATCTACCTAAAATATGAAGGTGATCAGATTCTGATCCGTGAAGTATTTGTAGATGACATAATCTTTGGAGGAGATGATGAAATGAGTCATGCTTTTGCAGATGAAATGAAGAAAGAGTTTGAGATGTATCTCATTGGAGAGATAAAGTTCTTCATTGGTTTACATATTCAACAAATGAAAGAGGGTATCTTTATTACCTAGTCCAAGTATGTCAAAGAGGTATTGAAGACCTTGGCATAGAAGAGAGCAAACCGGTTGGTACACCAATGGTGATCGGCTGCAAACTGACTAAGGAAAATGATTCATCGTTGGTGAATGAGAAGGAGTACTGGTCAATGATCGGTAAGCTACACTATGTGGTGCACAACAGACCAGATATTGCTCATGCAGTAGGCATAGTAGCTTGTTTTCAGAAAAGTCCAAGAGAATCCCACTTGGTAGCAGTCAAGAGGATTCTTAGATACCTGAAAGGGACAGTTGACTATGGATTGTGGTATCCATACAATGGTGATTTTAATCTCAAGTTATTTACTGATGCAAATTGGGGAGGTAATGTGGATGACCAAAAAAGCACAACCGATGGAGCGTTCTTTCTTGGTCGAAGACTAGTCTCATGGACGAGTAAGAAGTAGAGTTGTACTTCTCAGTCTACAGCTGAAGCGGAGTATGTGGCAGCATTTATGAACTGCACTTAGGCAATCTGGATGAAACATGTATTGGATGGTTTCAAAGTACCTATATTTGAACCCGTGAGCATATTTTGTGACAATACTAGTGCAATCAATATTTCCAAGAATCCGGTATTGCATGCTAGAACTAAGTACATTGAGCTCAAATATCATTTCTTGAGAGAGAAGGTTCAAAACAGAGAGGTCGTATTACAACATGTTTCCAGTAAGGAGCAACTAGCAGACATATTCACTAAGCCCTTACCAAAGACTACATTTACCTATTTGAGAGGTGAATTAGGGGTTTTGCCCCTTCATGAAGTAAACTAAAGATGTGTGCTCCACATCAGTTAGGTATTATAGTGACAAATATTTTAGGATTGATATGTTGAAGGATGCTACTCCATAGGGGGAGTAACATAGTGGAGTATGGGAGCTTGTGCCTCCACTGTGGCATTGTTGTCAAAGGGGGAGAAGATATGATATTTGATGAAGATATTTTAGTTGCACTGGTCTATGATGTTTTTTGTTGTAATGATACACTAAGTAAGTATTGCCATCAATGCCAAAGGGGGAGATTGTTGGCATATGATGAACCGATATGATAGTATGATAATATGATAATAATATATGTTGTCATTGATGTCAATACGTATAGGTCAATCGGTATGAATATTGGAAGAAGTTGTCATTGATGATCAAGTTGGAGAACTGGTATGAAGAGATGTAGTGAACCGGTGTCAGGGTTTCACTAAGTGTGACTACCAGTTGGTAGTCTCAGCTCTAGGGTTTTTGATTTGGCAATCTAGCTTGTGTGATGCAACCAATGATATTTTGTGATGAGTTAGCTAAGAAATGACGACAAGATCGAGATGCCACATCAGTTTTATGCACGTGAAGGATTTCCTTGAGGATCTTGCATATGAAGATTGACTGCATTAAATGTCTACCTCAGGAATGAACATTCTTCTTAGCGGTATGAGAAGAAAGCGTGATGGGTTACTGATTTCTATGTGCGATGAAGAATAGACAATGTAGAATGACTTGTGATCTGTTTGAGATTGTTTCATTCTATGAAAAGTGTTTGGACGGTCAGGATTGGACTACTTGTAATTGTAAACCTAAGATGCTTAGGGTTTAGGGTCCGACCTAATTTTGTCTATAAGGTCAATGATGTTTGTTATTGTGAGTTGTTGGCAAAAGTTGTGTATGTATCGAAGTGATGAGATACTTGCCAGACCAGTGAGTGAAAACTGTAGGGTGTGATTGCAGAGTAGAGGAACTGAAAAGGATCTGCCTTAGCATATAGTGCTATTATTAGATCAGAGTTTTTGTCTTCTAACCATTTCAACAAAAGGAAAATCCCTTTGCTGGGTAGCTTTAACAGGATTACTGTATATCCTCTAACCAGGTGACTCAAGTTCATTGAGTTCTTTAAATCCTCTAGCAAGGTAACCTTTAACAGGGTTTCAACCTTTAACAGGGTATATAGCCATCCCTTAACCGGGTGATATTTAATAGGATCAGTTCCTAGTAGAACCTTATTGTAAAGTCTTTAACCGGACTAGGCTCCTAATAGAGTGAGCTTCAAAAGAGTTCAAAACAAGCTTTTGGGTATTCATCCCCACCGTGGTTTTTCCCATTTGGGTTTCCACGTGAAAAATCTGTGGGTCATGAGTTGTGCATTTTTCATGTGATGATTAAGCATTCTTGGTTTAAGTGATTATGCATGCAGAGCTAATGGTTATGGTATTGCTGATATACCACATGCATATGTTTATGGGTGAAGTAGTTATCAAGTATTGAATGTATTTGAAGTATTCAGTTTTACCAGTTTATGTTGTTTGAAGTCTTACTGTGTTTAACCGGTATTGCCATGGTTAAGTTCAGTAATGAAGACAACTGGAAAGCATTGTTTTAACTTGATAAGTTGCTGAGAAGTTTTTATATGTACTGATTCACCCCCCCTCTCAGTACCAGTTAGGGTATTTGTTGTTCATCATTATTCATCAACTATCCATAGGAGTAGTCAAATAACTGAAATGATTAACTTGACTAGGAGGTTGTTTATAAGCAAGGACTTCAACACAACTCTTCATAGGCATAATATTAATATCAACAATATGAGCAATACCATGCAACACATCAACACTTCTGTTTAATCCTTCAATCAATGGTAGAGCCTCACTTTCTAGGTATTGTTGAATCATCCATTGTTTGAAGATTTTCAAACTGATTGTCAATCTTTTCCAATTGGTCAACATAAACCCTAGCTAGTGATTCATCCAAATCATGAGTATTAAGGAAAGAATGAGGATAAATGGGGTCATTTGTAGGGTTGGAAAAACCACCAACATCCTCATGAAACAAGTTATCCAAATTAGGCTCCATCTCCTCGGTAATTAAACCTTGGGAAGCCTTAATTCTACAACTTCTTCTCACAAGGATATTATAGGTTGGACTAATAGTAGTAAAACTCATGCACTAAGAGAGGGAAATTGTAAATTTGAATTTTGAAATAAATTAAACAATACAAACTTTGGGCAAAAATGATTGTTCAATTAATTAAGCAAATTGATTGGTGATTTTGAAAAGACAAGAGAATAACCTCTTATTTTTTAAAATTAAATTGAAATTGGATCTAGGATTGCAATTTTAAATTTGAATTAGATCTGAAATAATTAATCCAAAATTTAGACAACCTACAAGCTCAATTTTAAATCTAAAAATTAGGGGTTTTGAAGTTAACCTCTAAATTTTTGAAATTTATTTGGAAATTAAACTTGCAAGTGAAAGTTTGAATTGTGAAATAAAAATACTTAGATATGAAATAAATAATTTAAATTAAGCAATTCACAAGCTCAATTTTAAATTTAAAAATTATGATTTTGAAATTAACCACTAAATTTTTGAAATTCACTTGGACATCAAACTTGTAAATGAAAATTTGAATTTTAAATTGCATACACACTCAAATTCGAGAACATAAATCACAATTAAAGGTGTAAAGAGTCAGGTCCACCAAAATGTAATGAGTGAAAATTAGGGTTTTCACCATTAGATGTATGAAAACCACTAATTTGCCATTACATTCAAAGAGGGGTGAATCCAATAGATTTAGTCACAAATCGGTAATGATGAGGACCAAAATACTAATTGGATTCAAGGGAATGATGTTGATTTACACTCTTTTTTGAGTTAAAATGTTGAAATCAGGGAGAAGTGCTAAAAATGAAGGTAAAAAAATGGAAACAGTGAGCTACATTCATCAAATTGAGGTATGCACTTGGAT
Source organism: Cryptomeria japonica (assembly GCF_030272615.1). NCBI lineage: Eukaryota > Viridiplantae > Streptophyta > Pinopsida > Cupressales > Cupressaceae > Cryptomeria > Cryptomeria japonica. The sequence continues at coordinate 493,788,948 of NC_081408.1, forward strand.
TTGGGTATCATATGCAGATTCAAACTAGATCCTCGAAAAAGCTCAAAATTTTAGAATTGGAGCACCCGTCGCTCTAGTCCTCCTAGCTTTTCACACATCAAAGAGGGTTGATTCATCTCTGTAAATAATGCCTATTTTGAAGATCAGAACTCCATACCTATTTCCTGCATAGGGAAAGAAAGGGAAATAGGTTGGAAATAGGCGCTTGCCTAAGTGAAACTCCAGTTTTGAAATTAACCATGAAATAGAGATATAAGATAACTGAATTGCTATAAAGGAAGATTCTCCTTTTGAGGGAGATGCTGAATAATAACTGAAAATTAAATGATATATCTCTTTGTAAATTTTTTCTTTTCTGTACAAGGGATTAGGGTTTCATGGTCTTTGATAAAATATGATCTAAATCTCCACTTCAATGCTTGAATCTCGACTTTGTTTTTGCTCCAAGGCTTGAAGGAAGACCAAATACTTGCTCAATTGTTTGAATTCTTGATCTCATGTGTGTATGATGATTTCCAGATTGATGTGATCATGAGATGAGAGGGGAAAAACCTCCTTCTATAATTTTCCATTGAAAAACTTGCTAATTTCTTGACATGAGTTGACAAGAGCTGGAAATCCTGCTCAAATTTGAAATAGGGAAAAGGGTTTGAAAGGGGCCCAAAATAGGGAGGACCAAAGTGTGGCGCTCTAGTTCTACCCCATTTTGGGGTTAGGAGAAGGTGCCTAGCTTATAAAAAAGGCCAAAAAATGTCATTCTTAATAAATATGAGTAGAATCAGGTCCTAATCAGGCCTAGGGGCGTAAACACTAAGGTAGGGACCCAATGCGGTCAAAATTGTACAAGGGTGCAATTTAGGACACTACAAAAACTACTACCCTTCCAATTTAGATTAATTAATTATTCAAGGTTATCACTTGCTTACATCATAAAAAATTTCAATGAGATCTCCTGGTAGTCTAGACCCTGGCACATATCTCAAGGAATCTCTTGGTGGCCTATCTCTCATGACCCCGCCACTCACTTGAAAGCCACTCTCCCTATTATATTCTTAAATATTAGGGTATAATATAACATACTCATGCAAATATGTCCCTTCCAAATAAATCTCATAATATCCATCCAAAGGATCCATATCCAATCAAAATCATATACACATTTGATTCATAATGCTACAGTGCAGGATCTCATATAATAATATTCAACCAAGAGCCAATACCCTCAAGCATGTTATAATTCCAAAATTGAATTCCAATAATTCTCTGTGAGACATAAAAGTTTCTCCAAATACCCATTTGAAACATATAACCAACTTAGAGCAACATAAACCAATACTAGAACAACACAAACATCTGAACAAGTGGTGTAGGAGCACCTAGTGGACTTTATGCCTCCATGAGGCCATTTTGTAAATATTTTCTTTAAAAGTTGTTTGGGTCATGTCATAAGGTAATTTAGACCATATTTAAAATGTTTGAGTCAATAAATAGGTTATTAGGTGATTATGACTTCAATTTGTCAAAAATTGTCAATTCTTGCAAAATTGTCTTGTTATAAAAATGAAAAAAATGGGATTATAAAAGGTAATCATTTGAAAAGTGATGTGGGAGTTGGTTGGATAGTTACCAAGGGTTGGGAATGAGTTTAAATAATATAATACATTGTGTTTTCTATATTTTCCAATATTTTGCTTTGCCACAGATCATTGTATGGATTTGTATGGTTTGTGGGTGATGTTTAATACATATTTATTGATTAACATCTAAATCATCTTTCATTTTCTTTTTATTTCATTTATTTTCATTAAGCATTTTGAAAGTTATGATAATTTTAATGATTGCAAATTTCAGATTTTTGGGTAAGAGTCATGTTGCAGCGAATAGTATGGATGTTTTACAGATATTATATGACCTAAAAGTGACATGGTTGGATAGAGGATTGAATAAAATTTCCACTGTGACTTGTCTCATCCATTTTTGTTGAGTTTTGAGTATTTTAGAGGCATTTTACTGAGATAGGGTCTGAAAACCCTTGGTGGATGAGCCTAATGCAGATTACCAGTCAAATTTAGGACCTTGTGTTACAAAAAAACCTACCATTATTTTGATATATGTTGTATAAATCCAAAATGGATATCTAAAAATGGTCTTGGATCCTCTAGTTCAGGTCTGCATCAAAACTTATGACTGAAAAACTTAATTTGTTGTACTAATTAGGCTTAGGATCAAAATTACCATTCATTATTTGACCCCCATGTTCTAAAACAACCTATTATTATTCTGACATATGTTTAATAAATCCAAAAAGGGTACTCAAAATAGGTTTTGGTTTGTGAAGATCACACTTGGACTGAAAGGTATGCCCTAATTTGCAGTTTGGCAATACTACTAGCCTATAGGTCTATTGGAGAGGTAAGAATATGAAATATGTACAACCTGAATTCTTGGAAGCCCAAATCAGTTTAGACATGTCATTTACACATATTATAAAGTGTTTCATGAGTTTTTTGAAGGGGTTGGAGAGTTAGAGCCATTTGGTGATATGAAATCTTGAGTAGACCTTGTTAAGTTAAGGAGAGTTTAGGTGAACCCCATCTTGTGCTACATAAATTAGTATGAGAGCCCAAAGATATAGGAAATTGAAGAATTTTTGGAGTTTTTTGTTTGTATTTTATAGGTTGAAGAGAGAACCTGGATGCTAAGAGACTAGGTGGTGAAGAAGAGAGGAAACCTAGGCGAGGTGTTACAAAGGAAAATAGAAGCAAGGTGAAAGAGACTTGTTTGAAGAGAAATGGACTTGTTAAGGAGGTATTTTAAGGTTGAGGGTTCGATAGAGAGGAAACAAAAGAGGAAATAAGAGAAAAAATAGAGAAAGAAGGAAAAAGAGAAGGCAAAGCAAATGGAGATTGAGCGATAGATTAGAGAATTGAAGCAAATCATGAAACAAACAAGAAAGGATATGAAGGAGTTGGAAAAAAAATGGAATTTGAGATGCAAGAGTTGCTTGAGAGATAAAAACAAGAGAAAATATGACATTTACTAATTAAAAAGAAGGTATTATGGCCTATTAAGAATATTGTTCAGGAGAGAAGAAATAAAAGAATAGCCGTGGAAGAGGAAGTTGCAACAGGAAGAGATTGATCAAATAATTTTGAAGGGGTTGGAAGGTTTGGAAGAAGATGAATACCATTTTTTTATGAAATTCCTAAACACTTAACTACTATGATGGAAGAGTTGGAAGATGTTCACCAAAGGAGACCCTTGGAGGACAAGGTTGGAGTGGAGTGTGTGGTGCAAGGAGGAGACCTCAAGGTCTCAATGTTTTATTTCTAAATTTTCATTGTATTATGTATGTGCAGGTTATAAAAAACAAGGAGAAGTACATAAAGGGTTTGAGGATGGAGACATAGATGATGATATTGAGGCATATACACAAGAAATGGAGTTTTGGAAGTTGGAAGCTGAGAAAATGATGGATAGGAGATGGTGTAAGAAGAAGAAGAAGAGGAAGAAAGACCCAAGAAGAGTTAAAAAAAAAAAAAAAGTTTTAGAGGAATTGGAAGACTAGGAAGAAGGAGCAAACTTGCATTCAAGAGGACTTGAATTTTATTTTCTCTGGGAGTTTGGTGCAAGAGCACCTAGTGGACTTTATGCCTCCATGAGGCCATTTTAAAAATATTTTCTTTACATGGTGTATGGTGTTTGGGTCATGTAGTAAGGTAATTTAAACCATATTTAACATATTTGAGTCAGTCAATAGGTTATTAGTTGATTATGAGTTCATTTTGTTAAAAATTGTCAATTCTTGCAAAATCGTCTTGTTGTAAAAATGAAAAAAATGGGAATATGAAAGGTCCTCATTTGAAAAGTCATGTGGGAGTTAGTTAAATAGTTACCAATGGTTAGGAATTATTTTAAATATGTTCAAATACTTTATGTAAGGTCGAGAGGATAAGGGTAGAAGTGGAATGTAAAGTTTTGAAAAGTTATTGAATAAAATACATTGTGTGTTCTACATTTTCCAACATTTTGCTCTACTCCAGACTGTTTTATGGCCTTGTACAGCCCATGGGTGATATTTCATGCATTTGGATTGATGAATATATTAATACTCTTTCATTTTATTTTTGTTTCATTGATTTTTGTTAAGTATTTTGAAAGTTATGATCATTTTAATGACTGCAACTTCTAGATTTTCGGGTAATAGTCATGTTCCAGCGAATAGTATGGATTTTTTTATGGATTTTGTATGATATAAAAATGATATGGTTGGATATAGGATTTAATAAAATTTCCATTTTTGCCTGTCTCATCCATTTTTGTTGATTTTTGAGTATTTTAGAGGCATTTTACTGAGACAAGGTCTAAAAACCCTTGGTGGATGAGCCTAATGCAAATTACCAGTCAATTTTAGGCCCTTGTGTTACAAAAAAAACCTACCATAATTTTTATATATGTTGTATAAAGACAAAATGGGTATCCAAAAATGGTCTTGGATCCTCTAGTTCAACTCTACAACAAAAGTTATAACCAAAAAACTCAATTTCCTATACTAATTAGGATCAAGATCATAATTACAATCATTAATTGATCCCCATGTTCTGAAACAACCTATGCTTATTCTAAAATATGTTTAATAAATCCAAAAAAGGTACTCAAAATAGGCTTTGTTTTGTGAATATCACACTTGGACTGGAAGTTATGCCCTGATTTGTAGTTTGGGAAAACTACCAGCCTATAGGTCTATTAGAGATGTAAGAATGTGAAATATGTACAACTTGACTTCTTGGAAGCCCAAATTAGTTTAGACATGTCATTTACACATATTCTAAAGTGTTCCATGAGTTTTTTGAAGGGTTTGGAGAGTTAGAGCCATTTGATGATATGAAATCTTAAGTAGACCTTGTCAAGTTAAGGAGAGTTTAGGTGAACCCCATCTTGTACTGCATCAACAAACCTCTGGTTTGATAAAATTAGTCTTATAATACAAAATGACTGGTAAAATACATAACAATATAACGAATCCTTTTACAACCCTAACTGATGGGTATACATATTATACTGCCACATTTTTCAGGATTATTTAGCACATATATAACCTCCTGTCGTCCATATACAACTTCCTGTTGCACATATACAAATTCCCAATCGTGCATGTATAACTTCTTGTTGTGCATATATAAATTCCTATCATGCATATACAACTTCTTATTGCGCATATAATTTCATGTTGTGCATATATAACTTCCCGTCGTGCATAAATAACTTCCTGTCATGCATATACAACTTCTTGTTGCAAGTTTAGTACACACGTTAACGCTTTTGATACCTAGAACAATGCATATAATATGTAAAACAATACATATAGCACTTAGATTAGTGCATGCACTCAACATAGTAGCACATTTACAACAAAGAGCTAAAATGACTTAGAAGCGAAACAAAATAAGATAATTAAGTCCAAAAATGGTACAAAACTAAATTACAACACCAAACAAAGCTCACAAGGGTGCTATTCATCTGAGATCAAGAATACAATCTAAAAGGGAAAGACCAATAACCCCGATCAAAGCACAAGCTTCCCGACTACATGCAAGATCTCATTCATGAAATCAGAATCCTCTAACATTCCATGAACTGCAAAACTTAACTCATAGCAACATAAGATAGAAAATCAACCACATAAATGCAAGACAAATAGGTCCTCTAACGAATTGAATACCAAAATATCTAAGAATAAAATATAGATCCAATAGAACAAAACTCATGACGATGCATAATAATACGAACCCAAACTCCATTACCAGCACCCCATTACCAGAAATAAAACTATATTAATGAATTAAGCATAGAATCATTTATTTAACACACAAAATCATCATTTTACTTCCACATACATAGCAAGCAATTTTTATAGAAAATCTTTCATAAATAAAAAGCTTAGAAGGGAATTCAGATCCTCCAACCTAGAAACGAAGAAATGGACAAGAAAAGTTGTGAAAGAGGAAACACAATACAACCAATCCTTCCACGCAATCATAGCTTCAATCCAAACCAAAAGCCAAACTCCAATCTTTAGGCATGTGCAAAAACTTCACTCCAAGCCAAAATTTCAAAGATGTGATAATTTTCAGCCAAAGGAACCCCCCAAAAATCTCAAAACTCCATATCTAAAATTACCTCCCAAATATCACATCTTATCGCAACCAAATTAAAATAATATTTAAGTTACCAACCATCACAAAAATTGAGATAAAATATTATAAAATAATATTGATTTCCAAATTACAGCTCGCAAAGCCAATACTAAAATAGGGTAGGTACATAATAGTAAAACAAATAAGTAAAATGATAAATAATAAATAAAAACAAATAGCTATTAATTTAAATAAATCAAAAGCACAAGTAATATAAATACTCAATTAAATATAATTCCCACATAATAACATTAATATATTATATACTCCCAATAATTAAATACATTTATATTTAAATATCCAAACCAATTATTAATTAATTAATCACCAATAAAATATATTTATCAATTGATTAATAATTTAATTAATTAATAACCACAACTCCACAAGGCAACCCAACATAGGATAAAATGCAATACCACTTAACACCAACAAGGCAACTCTAGCCACAACACCAAAACCGACAAGGTACCAACTAAACCTAGAGTGTGACAAGACCTCATGTCAACTTTGATCAACTTGTCATTCAGATTAGAGACACACTTAGACTTGTGAAATCAGGTGGATTTGATGTCTAGTACCTGTATTCTTGCACAACACCAATGTCTATACAACAAAATATACATTTCATATCATATGGAGTAATCAAACAGGTGAAAGAGAATTACAACATCACACCTAGCTCATAATGCGTTGTATAATATTGTCCCTTTCATGACTGCAACAAAAGAACAATCATGGAAACATACCATCATCGATAACCTCGTAATATCCAATGCAACTATGAAATGCATATAACACAACATCATAACATCATGAGCATATATAAACCTCAACATGTATAAAAAGAGTGCATATAGATAACCAAGCATATGTCCATCACCATAATAAATTTGAATATTTCATCCACATAAACCATAATGTACCAACTATCAATATGAAATGTCAAGAATCAACTATAAGCATCCAAAATGTAGGTAAATCCATAAGCATCCATCAAAAGCATCATAAAGAGTCTAAAATAGGTCCATAAGTCCATCAATGCACAAAAGAAAGGATGAATTAGGGAGGGGCACTACATCCTCCCCCCTTGGTCTAGGCTTACTCCTGGAAGCCTAAGAACAAATAGGGAAAGAGCTCTCTCATTCATGCTACATCCTCCCAAGTCACTGAGGACTCATCATTTGGGTCCCATTGGAATCTTACCTGCTCTATATCGCGACCCTTGAGGGTTAGCCCCTGATATTGCAGAATGCGTACGAGCTCCAAACAAAGTTGTCTATCCTCTACCTGCAAGGCATTCCAATCCAAAACATGGGTCACATCAAGGAAATATGGCCTCGAAACTGATACATGAAACACATAATGGATGCATGACAAGCTAGGTGGCAAGGCAAGATGATAAGCTATAAGACCAATCCTCTCAAAAACCTCAAATAGTCCAACAAAACAAGGTGCTAACTTAGAGCCTTTTCCATAATGGATAGGATTCTTTCATGGACAAACCCTCGAAAACACCTTGTCACCCACGAAAAACTATTGATCCACACAATGAGAATCTACATATTTCATTTGTCTATCCAGTGCTACCACTAAATGCTCATGAATACGAGTCACCTGTTGCTCCATATCCTATAGCATCTTTGACCCCAAGAGAACTCTATCATCCAAACTATCCCAACTCAAAGGCATATGATAAGGTTGACCATACAAAACCTAAAAAGGAGACATACCAATCAAACTATGATAACCATTATTATAAGAAAACTCCACCAAATATAGGTAGTCCTCCCATCGCAACTGTTGATCCATGACATACATCGGAAGCATATCCTCAAGAACTTGATTAACTCTCTTAGTCTTCCCATCTATCTCTGGATGATACATTGAATTCAAGTTTAACTGAGCTCCTAAATCATGCTGAAGGGAAGTCCATAGTGTTGAATTTAATACAAGATCTCAATCTGATATGATACAATGAGGAATTCTATGCAACCTCACGATATCCTCCATGAAAACTTGAGCAACTATAACTGCTGTGTAGGAAGATCGAATAAGAGAGAAGTATTCCACCTTGGTCAACCTATCGACGATGATCAGGATAGGATCATGATGACGAGAAAAAATTGACAAATGAACAATGAAATCCATCAAAATGATATCCCATTTCCATTTTGGATCCAAGTTCGACTGCAACAAACCGACAAGATGTTGATGCTCGGCCTTCACTCGCTAACACTCAAAACATTGAGACACAAAATCCATTATATCTTATCTCATGTCAGACGAGTGGTACAACTGTCAAAAGTTTGCATGAATCTTATTGACACCTAGATATGCTGAGTAAGGCGCATGATGTGCATTTGTCAAAATCAAAACACGAAGTCCATCTAAAGGTGGAACATAAATACATCCTAGATGACGAAGAGGGTCATCTGACTCCAAATAATAGCCTGTAAATATCCCCTCTAGGTCTCTCGCTGAATCAACTTCCACTCTAGAACCTCCTAATACCAAGAATCTGAAGGAAGCACACTAAGAAGTTGACTCCTCAAATCCACACTAAGAGTCATTGCTAATAACTCATGCCTCCTACGACTCAACACATCTACCATGACATTATCCTTTCCCTAGATATACTTGACCTTAAAATATACTCACAAAGAAACTCCATCCATTGACGTTGTTTGACATTAAAGTTCACCTGAGTAAAGATATACTGCAAACTGTGATGATCACTATGCAACTCAAATTGATGCCCAAGAAGAAAATGCCTTCATCTCACCAAAGCATGAACAATTGTTGCTAACTCCAAATGATGAGGGATAATTCAGCTTGTGATCCTTGAGTTTGTGGGACTCATAGGAAAACACATGACCATCCTACATAAGAATTTCTCCCAAACCTTTTAAAGAAGCATCAATACACACAACAAAATCTCCTGCTAGATCTGGCACTGCTAAGATAGGTGCACTAGTAAGATGCTTCTTAAGAATCTAAAAAATTATCTCACACTGCTTTGACTAAACACATTTCTTCCCTTTCCTTTGAAGAGAAGTAATAGGATGAGCTATCCTTGAAAACCCTTGAACAAACTGACGCTAATATCCTACAATGCCCATAAAACTATGAACCTCACCCATATTAGTAGGCGTCGACCAATTCACAATCACTTGAATCATAGAGGGATCCACTATGATACCCTCTCTTGAAATAACATGGCCTAGATACTTCACGTTAGTCTGAAAGAACTCACAGTTAGCCAAATTGGCATACAATTGATTCTCACAAAGACACTGCAATACCTGTGTTATATGCTCCTCATGCTCCTTCATAGTCCTTGAATATATCAATACATCATTAAGGAACACAAGGAAAAATCTATCAACGTAAGTCTTGAACACTCCATTTATCAAAATCATGAAAAATGAGGGCGCATTAGTAAGTCCAAAAGGAACCATTGTAAACTCATAGTGTCCATAATGAGTACAAAAAGCTGGCCAATGAATATTTGCCTCATGAATCTGCAACTGATTTTTATCCAGACTTAAGATCTATCTTAGAGAAGACCTTGGCATCCTTAATCTGATAAAAATATAATCAATCCTCAACAAATGATAATCATTCTTCACTATCACCTTATTCAACTATCGATAATCTATGCACAAATGGAGAGATCCATCTTTCTTAACAAATAGAACTAGTGCTCCCGAAGGAGAAACACTAGGATGAATGAATCCCTTAGCTAATAAATCCTCCAACTACAACCACAACTCACTCAACTCTTGAGTAGTCATTCGATAAGGTGCCTTAGATATCGACTCTACTCCGGGAACTATGTCTATCCGAAAATTAATATCATGCTTAAGTGGCATACCCAGAATCTCGCTAGGAAACACATTCAAAAAATCCTGAAGAATAGGATGATGATGAAAGAGATCATCCCAACTCTCTCCTTCAATTCATTCACCATGGCTGCAAACAATTGACATCCTTGTCATACACATTGTTTCAACTGCATATCAAAAATCACATGAAGAGAAATAGGTTCATGCACACCCACAATCTCCACTCTCTCACCACTATCACCAAGACATTGCACCCTCTTATGATGATAATAAATCTTGGCTTGATGTGCCTCAAGCCGATCCATACCTAACACAACACCATAGGACCCCAAAGAAAGAACACGAAGGTGCACAATGGTGGAACAAACTCCTAAATCCAACATACAATCATGAATAAGAGAGTCCACTACAACCTTGGAACCCATTGCTAACTCAACCTGCCACTTATTGACTTTCTTTTCCATTTCTCTAAGTATGGAGAATTAAAAGAATCTGAAGCACCTAAATCAAACAACACTAAGCAAAAAATACCACCTATCTCACCTATGGTCTCTACAATTGTACCCTGATTCTCAGCTTGACACTTATCAACCACTGGAAAGACTCAATGAGATCTCCCTACATCTCTAATAGTAGGCTTTAAAGTCATTGGCCTTTGACTGAACATCTACGATGATCTCTAAGGACAATGCACTACTATATGACCTTGTTGGCCACACATGAAGCAACCTCCCCTGCTAAAACCTTTGCTCACTAAAGGTGTATTGGATTGTTGGTAATTGCCTCTATTAGAGTTTTGCTGAGAACTTTTTGTTGTATGAGTAGCATGAAAATGCTTGATACGCTACCTACCGTGCTCCCCATTTTCCTAAGATCTACCACCCCGAGTAAAATTTTGACTCTGAAAATTCTTCTTCCATTGAAACCATCCACCCTCGAATGATGAATGCCATCTGAACCTGAAGCTGAAGCACTACCAACCTGCACTCTTGTCTGGCCACCCAAAGGCAAGGCCGAATTCTCCTTAACCAATCATGCCTTCTCCATGACTACCTCCATAGTCTTGGGTTCAAATAATTGAAAACCTCCACTAATATAGACACTAAGGCCCCAAACATAATGCTAGACAAGCATGGCCTGATCATATATTATCCCTACATACTTCTTAAGTTCAAAGAACTTATACTCATACTACTCAACTGTCATGGTCAACCGCCTCAGGTCGTGGAACTCATTTGCCTTCCTTTTCCTCTAAAGGTTTGATAGAAAATGAGCATGAAACCACTCCAGAAACATCTCCCATTATATTGATGCAATATTCAAATGAATATTTAGCTCCTCAAGATGCCACCATGTAGAAGCAAACCCATGAAGATGCATAATAGTGTACGTAGCCTTGGTGTTACTACTATACAGATGCATAGAAAAACACCTACCCAAATCGAAGAGCCAAGTCTCTACCTCTATCCCACTGCTAGATCCATAAAAAGTAGGAGGTCGAGACCTACCAAGATCCCTCATATGTCCTACTGAAATCACATCTTGATCTAGAATTGTATCATCTCTCTTTTGAGGCGAACACACACTCTCTCTCTCCTAATATGTAAAACCATCTTGATGATCAGAATGATGAGACTCCTACTGATTCTCCTCCTAACTTGGTCCCAAATTTGCAAGAAGCTCTTGAAGAACATTAACCAATTGAGGTACCGTGTCAGTTCCATACTAGCTCTCACCCTAGGCTTCCTCTTCTTGATGGTCATGCTGCTGCTCCTCCTGACAAGCCTCTTCAGAAACCTTTGGATGAGGGTTTTTTTGAGTACCCATAGGGTCACGTCGACCATGGCCTCTACCCATATGAGGCATCTTATCTAAACAATACACAAAGCAACTATAAGATAAAACATAGGACATATACTACAAAGAAAATAATCTAGAAAGGATAACCTCATGGTTAACCCAAGCTACAACACCACTATGTACAATGAGATCAAAATGAAACCAAAGTACCCATTGTATGAACATGAGCTCATATACCAGATGTAATGCTCACCAAAATACCCCAGAGAAACTAACCAACTAATAAGGAATATAGATATTAAAAAAAAAAAGATCCATTACCACACATATATTACTATCATAATCTCTAACAAATGCATACATCAATTAATTAAGAACCAATGAATATAATAACGTAGGTGAAATTAAATTACAACACATGTATTAACATCCCCTAGGGTATTCCAATGTCATCACTTAACATAACAACAATATATGAATCAGATCAAATAATACTAATGCATAATTTTCCCTTCATTATTCCTAACATTCATTTCATCATAAGAACATAAGAAAGTGAATATTTAACTATAACATACCACATACATGGATTATAGCCAAATAACAATGTCCATTAACCATATTACCATTTAATCAACAATCCAAGACATATCAATACTACCAATACGATGGGTAAATCCAAATGTTCCTACTAAATAATCCCAACCAATATATAACCATAACAATTCTAAACATTATCATTAACCATTTTATAATAGAGACAACCACACAAATTTTTTACATATTACACAACTCCTATTACAATGGACACAAATAACATCAATTATTCCAACAAGAACCATAATCTCTAATGACAATAATAACAATTATCCAAGGTTCATTTCATGTCTTACAAGAGTATCTCCTTCTATATACATCATCTACTACAATGATGAATCATAGTCTCAAGTTTACAATATTAATATTTAACGTACATATGATACAATGATGTCTTCCAATTACAAGAATACATGATAATCCACTCCAAGAATCCAAACTCAAGTTGAAGAGGGAAGGAATCCTCATCACACACATGAACATCCAACAAAAAGAAAATACCAATGGAATAAGGCATCAAACCACCTGATCATGTGGAACCAATAAGGTCCACCCCCCATGCTTCGGAGAATGACATGAGGTCCCACACACACTCTAAACCTAGGCTAACACCTAACAACCAAGGACATAAACACTATTGAAAACTAGCCCCAAAGACATAACCAAATTCACACCACAAGGCTCAACCATAAAGAACAAGACAACAAGACGCCAGAAGCTACCAATAAAACAAAGCTTAAGGAACTAGGACACATATAGGGAAGAGTGTTATTGCATGCTATCACAACAAAAAAGGGGATTATCTTGGGGTCTCTTGCCTTGGCACCTGTGATACCCATGCAAAACCATCTCAACCTTTGAGAGAATCAAGTGAGTTTGATTGCTTCTCCAAGGCCTTCCCAAATGTCATCTGGAGCCTATACTAGCACTCTAGGCCATGAGTGGGGCACCACAAATCATTTCATTATCTTGTTAATGTGAAAACCTACTACCCTTCCCATCCAGATTAATTAATTATTCAAGGTTATCACTTGCTTACATCATAAAAACTTTCAATGAGATCTCCTACTAGTCTAGACCTTGACACCTATCTCAAGGAATCTCTTGACAACCTATCTCTTATGACCCCGACACTCACTTGAAAGCCACTCTCCCTATAATTCTCCAAAATATTAGTGTATAACATAACATACTCATGAAAATATGGCTCTTCCAAAGAAGTCACATAATATCCATCCAAAGGTTCCATATCCAATCAAAATCATATACATATCTGATTCATAATGCCACAATGCAGAATCTAATATAATAATATTCAACCAAGAGAAAATACCCTCATATTCCAAACATGAACTCCAATAGTTCCCTACGAGACATAATAGTTACTTAAAGTAACCATTTGCAACATATAACCAACTTAGAGCAACATAAACCAATACAGGAACAACAAAGGAAAATTGTTTGGTTCTCCTAATGGTTTCAATAACTAGACTCTAGGGCCATGACTTAGGGATTGGAAATCCATACTAAGTAGTTATATGATCATTATAAGAGCTCATTTTCTTTCAACCCGAGGCATATACTTGAAATGGTTTAGCAAAGTATATGCACTAATGTCCTTATTGTAGCCATTCTACTAAGAAGGAAATGTTTCTGAAAGAAAAGTGTATGAGAAAAGGAATAACTAAAATGCTCTAATAGAAACTACCTTGAATTTAGAAAAACAACAACTCAGTCCATAGTGAGCAGGAAGGAAACTACTCTGTCTGCCTTGGCTGCAGGAATAGTCACATGATGATTTCTAGTGGCTGTAGGAACAGTCAACCGCTAGGACAACAAACTAAATACTGAAAGAAAATAACTGCTAAATACAAAGGATGGAATTCTCACTAAGTGAGCCTCCTTAGAAATTCTTCCCAAAACTCAAATACGTGCTACTAATAGAGATACTATCTTATTGATATGAGAACATCTATTACATCATAGTATTTGCTAAAAACTATTCTGCAATAAAAACTGAAAAACTGGAAATTACAATAGCTGATGGTCACTGTCCCTGAGAAGGGATATCTGAACTTATTTATAGCAAAGGAACTCCTAACTAACTCTAACTATTGGTAGGTCCACTCCCAGAACATTAGGAGGATGCCATTTATTACAACATAAGAAAGAGGATAGAGAGTTACACTCCGAATAGGAAATAGTCAAGCTGTTTCAACTTCAGAGAAAATCTAGCATAACCATCTCTCCTAGATTTATTCTCCTACAAACATGAATACTGAAGTTTCATTATTACACTCTTTGAGTTGTAGATAACCAACTATTGACTCCTTCAATGCTCAACTAACATGAACTCCCATGCTGTAAATCTTTGACCATTTCTTGTTCTTCATTAACTCACGTATCATGTCATTAGTGTGTACAAAACAAATGTATATTTAATCCATGTCAGAATAACATTTATCTAACTACATGCAAAAGTATAGAAAAATAGACAAAATTGAGCTATTATTTGAGCTCACAAAAAATCGCAGACATCTGAACAAGCCTCTGGTCTGGCAAAGTAAGTCTCAAATTGAAAAATGACTGGTAAAACACAAAACTCTAGAACAACGCCTTTATAGACTCAATTGGTGGGTATACACATTATACTGGCACACTCACAAGATTATTTAGCATATATATAACCTCTCGTCGTGTATATAGAACATCCTATCGTGCATATACAACTTCCCATTGCACATATATAACTTCGTATCATGAATATATAACTTTTAGTCATGCATATATAACTTCCTGTCATGCATATATAACTTCCTGTCGTGCATATATAATTTTTTTTGCGCATATATAACTTCCTATCGTGCATATATAATTTTTTTTTGCGCATATATAACTTCCTATCGTGAATTTCCTACACACATTAGCACTTTTGATACCCACAACAACACATATAATAGGCAAAAAATTGCATATAGAACTCAGATTAGTGCATGCACTAAACAAAATAGCACTCTTGCAACAAAGAACTAAAATGACAGACGTGAAACAAAATAAAAAATTAAGTGCAAAAATGGTACAAAACCAAATTATGACACTAAATAAAGTTCATAAGGGCACTATTTAGCCCAAATCAAGAATACAGTGTAAAAAGGAAAGATCAATAACCTCGATCAAGGCACAAGCTTCTCGACTACATACATAATCTCATTCATAGAGTCAGACTCCTCTAGCATTCCATGAACTACAAAACTTAACTCACAAAAATACAAGATAGAAAATCAACCACTGAAATGGAAAACAAATAGGTCCTCTAACACATTGAATTCCAAAATCTCCATGAAGCAAATATAGATCCAATAGACCAAAACTCATGGGGATACACAATAATACGGACCCAAACTCCATTACCAGCACTCCATTACCAAAAATAAAACTATAGTAATGCATTAAGCATAAAATCAGTTAATTAACACACAACAATCACCATTTTCCTTCTAGATACATATCAAGTAATCTTTTACAGACAATCTTTCATAAATAGAATGCATAGAAGGGAATTTAGATCCTCCGAATTGGAAATGAAGAAATGGAAAAGAAAAGTTGCAGAAGAATAAAAACAACACAACCAATCCTTCCACACAATCACAACTTCAATCCAAACTCCAATATTTACGCATACGTAGAAACTTCATTCCAAGCCAAAACTTCAAAGATGTGATAATTTCCAGCTAGAAAGAACCCCTCGAAATTCTCAAAAATCACACCTCATCACAACCAAATCAAAATAATAAAAAATAATATTAAACCTACCAACCATCACAAAATTCAAGATAAAATATTATAAAAATAAAAATAATCTCTAAATTACAACTCTTAAAGCCAATAATAAAAGAGAGTAGGTAAATAATAATAAAACAAATAAGTAAAAGGATAAATAATAAAAATAAACCAATAGCCATTAAATAAAATAAATCAAAAGCACAAATAATACATTTTTTCATGCTTAAAATCATTAAATTTAATATCTAATTAGGAAATAAGGACGATCACAGATCCTTAACTAATCAAGCTAATTTAAAACACAAGTCAATAGAATAAATGAAAGAAATGGGAGAATCAAAGTAATTCAAATTCCCTATTCCACATTACTGCTTCCATTGTTCTTCTCCAAATTGTGTGTATGGCTCTCAGGTATTGCACTGAAATTCCTGCATAAGATGACTATTGTTTTGAAGAGTGTGATCTAGCTTGATTTGAGAATTTGATGTTGTTTATATAGATTTTCATGAGAGATGGGGAGGGATTTTGAACTCAAGTTCTGATTGGGAGTGAACTGATTTAGATTGATCAGTTCACAGAGTTGATTAATTTGTTAACTCAGATTGATTGAATAGTGGACCAAATAGATTAGTCAGTGTTAGAATTAGAGATCACTTGGGGGGGAGGGGTGAATCAATGATCTACTAGAAATTAAAACCACAAACTTATTCTTTATCCATCGGTTAACAATGCATAACAGATAAGAACATAAACATGCAACAATAAATACATAAATCCACAACACCAAAATTTTTACGTGGAAACTCGTAAAGGGAAAAACCACAGTGGGACTGGAATGCACAATATTCATATACTATGACCAGGAGTACATAAATATTACATAGATGGGGATGCACTTGCATTTAGGCTCACTACCTAGAGCTCATTGCTCAAATTAAGTTGCCCGGAGGGATACAACCCTCAAGGAAGTATCACTGACTTACAATTTATTTACAATGTGTAAATATAATGAAATGAACTCTTAATCAACATCTAACTATGCAAAGATGATTTTTGATTAGGCTCTAAATCTTTGACTGTCTCTGCTCTGCTAAATACTTTGTCTCTATCACAGTCAACTACCGGTTCGTCTGAAAGCAAAATGCACACATGAAACTGTGCTTAGTCGCACCAAAATGGATCACCATAAAACATAACACACTGAAAATCAATTGCCAAAAGGATCTTATATATCCGATATTACCATAAAAACAATCTCCTTCAAGTCGGCTTCAATAGGTGTAATGTGTAGATTAAGTCAGCTTCAATCTCGAACAAAACATAGCACCAGTGAAAAAGATTATAACCACACACTTCCTAAAGGTATTTCATATGATTGAGATTACAAAAAAATCACCAAAAACACCATAATCAGTGAAGATCATTCGGGATCAAAGCATTATTCAAATACCCTATTTTGCCCTGTTTCACTAGTTAACTGTCTACCAAATACCTCCATCTTCCGGATAAGCTGGATCATGACTGCTAGATTAAACAACCATGAAGAGTTGCCATCAATGAAAACCCTAAACAAATAATCAACCACCAAAAGTCTTCTGAAATGACCAGATGAGTGCCAATTGCCAACAATCTCCCCCTTTGGCATTGATGGCAACACCTATGAAAAATGGCTAAGTGTTGAAACTTGTACAACCTGATGAAAGAATAAAATAATTCTAAGGCTCCCCCTTAGATCAATAATCTATGAATCTGCAATACACTGGACTATACAGTCCATACATACAATTAGTCTGTACACTGCACATTTTTCATCCCATCTCTCCCCCTTTGACAGCAATGCCAAAGATAGGGCGTACATCCAAATTGCCTGTACATATATACAAGTGAAACAAAAGCAAGAGAATCATGCTGTGAAAGAGGGGGAAAGCCATTCTAGGAGTCTTTCCAAAAAAGAATATCCTCCCCCGAATGGACCTGCCAGGAGACAAAATTAGAGACCACTTCCCTACATGAGATCATAAAGTTCCAAATAGAAGACCCCTGTGGACGATTAGAAATTGTGAAGATCCTAGCAGGATTGTGGGAATCCAAATACTTATCTTGCATAATTTGGCACCACAAAGATTTGGGCTTAGTATACATAGACCAAACTAGTTTGCCCCCAAAAGCCCTATTTCTTTTAGATAAGTCCTGAATCCCAGCACCACCAACTTGCTTGGAAAGAGACATCTTGGTCAAAGAAATCAGTGGAATATTTTTATCTTCTATCATGTTATTTTTCCAAAGAAAAGATCGAATAATCTTTTCAATTTGGGAGATGACTGATCTGGGAGCTTGAAGAATTGAGATATAGTAATTGGAATGGCAGATAGGACCGTTTTAATGAGAAGTATCCTACCTGAAAGAGAACCACCTAGCCTTCCAAGCAGAAATACAAGATTTAAGTCTCTCAATAAATGAATTCCAAAAAGAAGACTTAGCAAATCCCATAAAGAAAGGAATCCCCAAATAGGTAGAAGGAAAAGAGTCTACTGGGAAACCTAAGATATTCAAAAGTCTATCAACCACCAACTGAGGAGTATTAAAAATGAAGATCTTGGATTTATGGGGGTGAATATGTTGGCCAGATCTAGCAGTATAAGTATCTAGAATAAATTTAATATGAGTAGCCTCTTGAATAGAAGAAGACCCAAATAAAAGTGTATCATCAGCAAAAAGGTTATGAGTGATTGACATATCAGAGTTAGGAATTAATACCCCTTGCCAAAAGCCCAGATCCCTTTGCTTGATAACCAATCAACTAAAAGCTTTTGCCATAATGATAAATAAGAAAGGAGATAAAGGATCTCCTTGTCTAACACCCTGGGTTGAAGAAAAGTATCCAGAGGGAGTTCCATTAATGATGACAACAAATGAAGCAGTAGAAATACAAATCTTGATCCATTTACACCAGCTTTCAAAGAAACCAAATTTTCTCAAAACTTTGAGCAAAAAAGCCCAACAAACTTTATCATAAGCCTTCATCATATCAAGTTTGACCACAAAAGCTGGGATATTGGACTAATTTATGGAATGTAAAGTTTCATGAGCAACAATTGCTCCCTCATGAGTTTCCAAAACCGAAATAAAACCTCCTTTTTGAGGAGAGATGATATGAGGAAGGATAATTTTAAGTCTTAAATAAATAGCCTTGGTGAAGATTTTGTAAATAGAGTTGCACAAAGAAATGGGTCTAAATTCAGCAAAAGTTTGGGGATTCTTAGATTTCGGGATAAGGGCAATATAAGTGATCTTAAATTTTATAAGGATAAACCCACCCCTCCTAGACTCTTCCAAAGCCATTAATAAGTCAAAACCAATAAAATCCCAACATTTCTGAAAGAACAAGATAGTAAACCCATCAGGACCCGAAGCTTTGTTAGGGGCCATGGAAAAAACAATAGAATGAAGCTCATCTAAAGAAAAATACCTCATAAGAAAGTCATTATCCTCATGAGAAACAAGGGAGGGGATAGAATCTAAAATCAAATCCACATGATGATCCATAGAGGAAGAAGAAAAAGGAGATAACAATTCCTTCAAAAAAGACACCCCCTCCTCTCTAATCTGCTGATTTGAATTAAGGACATAACCAAATTTAGAATCCTTAATACAAAAAATTGTAGAAGCAACTCTTTTAAGCTTGGCTGCACCTTGAAAGAAGGCAGTATTCCTGTCACCTTCTTTAAGCCAAACCTCACAAGACTTTTGCTGCCAATAGATTTCAACCCGGGAGCAAAGGATCTCCCAGTAAGCTTGCAATTTCTTTTGAGCATCATTAGTGGAGGAATTAGTGCCATGTCTAATAATCTCCTCATTAACAACCTTCAAATCATTGGCAATTGCCTCTTTTTCATGAAAAATATTCTTAAAGACTAATTTAATCCAAGCCATAATTTGAGATTTCACAAATTTCAGTTTGGAATAAAATTGAAACATCTTAGTACCTTTGCAAAACGGAGCACTTATCCACTATTGCTTTAATAAAGAAAGAAAATGAGGATGAGTGAACCACATTTTCTCAAACTTAAAAGAAGGTCTAACAAAGGGAACATGATCCAATTTATCAAAATTGAGCAAAATTAGGAAATGGTCAGAATCTGAGGAGGTAAGCATCTCAGAAGAAAAGGAAAAGTTGCTCAAACGTAGGTTTAGGGAAATAAGAAATCTGTCAAGGCGAGAGGCAATCTGGCATTTAGATCTCCTATTAGTCCAAGTGAAAGAACCATTGGAAGGGAAAATATCGAATAACACACTGTTTTGTACAAAGGAAGAAAAGTCATCAATAATCTTATGAGCTGTAGGATTACCCCCTCTTTTTTCATTCAACGAAAGGAGAGCATTAAAATCACCCCCAAGCACAATAAAAAAATCATCATATCGTAAAAACAATTCAGATAAGGAATCCCATAAGTCAATTTTATCTGAAGGAGAAGTCGAACCATAAATATTAAACAGAATAAAAGAGACATCAAACCAGTCAACCTTTAACAACTGCCAATGAGAAGCAAAAGATAACATCTCAACTTTGACTGATTTAGGATTCCGTAAAGTTATAAGACCACCAGAAGCACCCAAAGAAGGAACATGAACAACTTTCTAAAGGGACCATTTGGAAATTATGTTATCAAAAGAATCCTGAAAAATTTTAGACTCTTGCAATAAGATGATATCCACTTTTGAAGAATCAAGAAATTTCTTGATCCTTCCCCTTTTGTCACGAGCATTTAAGCCCCTGACATTCCAAGATAAAATCCTCATTTATCACAAGGAGAGAAACATGCCCTCCTTGTTTTGACTTGGGAAGAAAATTTCTCTACAATAGTGGATTGAATACCAGCTGTAATCTCCTCCTTGATTTTAACCAATTTTGGTTTTTGACCCCTCTTCTTAGGAGTTTTAACAATAGGGGGGGAAACAAAAGGAGATTGCTCCAAGGCTAGCTTCTAAGAGAAATCAAATCCATACACATTAGAAACAATTGAAGAAGGAATATCAATAAGATTCACATCCACACGTGCAACTGAATTTGGCTGAGAAGAGGAAACATGAGGTTTATGATATCCCATGGGATGCTTTGGATTACGATGATCTGACTCTTGTATTATGCAACATTTTAGCGAGTCCTCTAATTCTTGATAGAAGAACACATGCATTTCTAGTTGTTTGGGATAGATTTATCCATGATATGATCATACATAGATGTGTTTATGCTTGGGGTCCTTGCTTATTGGCCACTTCATATCATTAGATGCATGGCATTGTTTATCTTGGACAGGAGTCCATTGGATGTGGGATCACATTGCTCCAGGTATGGGCTTGGGAGCACATAGCTATCTTTTGGCCGATTGTCCATGTTGATCTTGGTGTTGAGAAGACATATGCATATAGATACATGACTGGTATTAGACATAGGGCATCAGGGAACACCCTTTACTAGAGACATTAGATTGATATATTACAATATTTTTCATGGAGACCATATATTGATTGTCGTGGTTGGGCTGATGATGCACGACATTTGTCATATTATCATCAATAGAGATATTTGATTGGCCGGGATGTGGATACCCATAGAGTTATTAACATTCATCTTCCTAGCCATGTACTCTTTCAGTTTTGGGAGGTATAGGGGGTTCCTGATGTTACCGCTTATTTTGCTTGTATCTATCGAGAGATCAGAGATTGGGGGGCTTGTGTGCAGCCTCATGTTGCTATTGAGGAGTTTGATTCTCTTCGAACGTTACAGTGGGGTTGGTCAGCCAGGGTGGTAGATCCAGGTGCAACTCCTCAGTATGATGCTTGGTGGGTTCAACACATGCCACTGCCATTGAATGATCCTACGATTCCTATTTCTCTTGAGCAGATCCAACACAAGAGGGCATAGAGAGGGAAAGGGAAAGGATGAGATGGAGGTTAGATTGGATTGATTGCAGTAGTAGTTGTAACAAAGGTATAGCATGAGGATAGTGAGGAGGATGTACACATCAGTGGAGACACCGAGTTTATGATTAGCTCTGTCTGTGATGATAGTGAGAGAAATGATTCTCTATTAGAGTCATCTAGTAGTGGAAGGAGTGATGGTGGGGATGGTGGTGGACATGACATTGAGATGCCCTAGGTTGGAGATGTGGTAGCCGCAGAGGGAGGTGGAGATGAGGAGGGCGAGGATGAACAGGTTTTGAGAGCTTAGATTAGTAGCTTGGAGGATCTAGTTGCCACTTTGAGATAGTGGCAGATGGATGATAGGGAACACTTTCAGAGAGTGTATGGTGCCTTGGAGGAAGAGAGGGATCAAATTGTAGGAGAGAGAGATCATGTGTAGGAGGAGAGGGATCACCTCTAGCAAGAGAGAGATGCAACCATGCACAGATCTAGATTGATCTAGGATGCACATGAGTAGTACCTTGATCCTGCTATAGGGTCGAGAGATGATAGACCAATTCAACTAGCTCAGGAGTACATGTACTGGCATCATGAGTATGATGATGTCGTGCTAGAGGGACAACGAGCTCCAAGTTATAGATATATCTCATGTAGGAGATCTAGCATGTCTACTAGTCGTGATACTAGTACACCTAGGGTCATGGGTCCACCTAGGGCATCGTTAGGACATCCTGGGGTAGGATCGAGCAGACATGATCCACCTAGAGATATGGGCAGTGCCGGTTGAGACACTCTATGTTGTACTTGATTTGATGTATTTTGACACTTTTTTGAGATACATATGATATGCATTTTGGAGGCATCTTACATGCCTTGATTTCTATGATGTATGATTCTATATGACGTGTCTATATGATGTTTTATGTGTGTGATACATTATATGATTCTATGTGCATTTATTTTATGTAATGTGATGATATGATTGTGCTACTAATGCATTTGACATAAATTAATGTGATAATGAAACTAAAATGAACATTTTACATTATATGATATGAATCTAAATGAATCTAATGCAATTAAATCTAGGTGAAGATGAATTTTAGCTAGGTGATAATGCAAGTGAATCTAAGTATAATGCAAATGCACTTAAAATGAAATGCAACCTATATGAATGCTTTTGTTATGCCAGAATACATTGTGAATTATTCCTCTTGAATTAGAAGAAGTGTTAGTAAGAAAGATAGATTTGGGAAAGATGATGAAGAGATATGTTAAAAATGAAGAATCAACTATATCAACTTGATGTCAAGAATTGATATGATATGATATGAATGATAGTGATGAGTACTCTTCTTTGTCTTTACTTATAGTGCAATACATTATCATCATTGAGCCTTATTATGAAACAATGAAGCTTAGTACACTGAGGTATAAGGAACCAAGATGTATATATATTCTCATTGCAAGAAACAAACATCTAGTAGACAAGGAATGAACCCTCCATTCTAGGAATTACGCTAGGGGTCGAGGTATGTGTAGCATTCACAGGCTGAATGCTATCATAGACACCCACTAGAGAAATTGCCCTAGAACTTCATTGGTTCACACCACAAATAGAAAACAAAGAAAAGGATCATGCTCATCATATCTCCTCTAGTCATTTTTGGACATCTTGGGGTAGCATAGAAACATTATCTTCGCCAATTGATAAAAGATAAAAACCAAATTAGGCAAAACTTAGTAGGTAAACTGACCATGCCTTTTCTTTGATTTGTTTGATGTGATGGTTGATAATGTGTGGTTTCAAAAAGTTTCAGACCCCATATAAGACTGATCTGTCTGATTTTGAGTGTATCCTCATCTGTTTAAAACAAGATAATGATCACGTTGATATGGATATTGATGATTGATAAGACTTGATCAATTTTGGTTGCAGATGTTTGATAAGATAGTTATATCCTTTGTTTAACTTCGTGCGAAGTGTTTATTGGATATCTACTAGGGTATATGTTTCTCACAAGATATTTATTGCAAGTTTTGATTGTTTTTTATTTTTAGTTTGTTTTTGAGTTTTCTGATGTTTAGGGTTTTGTGGATCATTTTTGAATTTTTTTGATTTTTAAGTTTTTGATTTTTTTTTGATTGTTTTTGGTATTTGTTCAGAATATTTTCTGATTTTTTAGGATTTTTTCATGACTTTATCTGAATGTTTAGGATTTTTTATGTTTTTCAATGTTTTTTTGATTTTTTCAGTTATGCCCCCATTGTGTAGACCTATTATGACATGATGATCTAGGCAATGTATACATAGACAATGAATTTTTCATATGAGTTATGCTAATTCAAGATGTACGATGAAGATGCAATCCCTATTC
This sequence comes from Cryptomeria japonica, assembly GCF_030272615.1. Classification (NCBI taxonomy): domain Eukaryota; kingdom Viridiplantae; phylum Streptophyta; class Pinopsida; order Cupressales; family Cupressaceae; genus Cryptomeria; species Cryptomeria japonica. The sequence continues at coordinate 493,813,476 of NC_081408.1, forward strand.
AAACAAGGATGATTGTGTGTGTCTTTCATTTTGAAATGCACTAATTGGATTAAAGGTGCAAAATGTTTCAGAGATAGGAGTTCAATCCATTCTCAGAAGACATTAGGCCATCCAACCTAACACATTATGTAGCCAAGATTTATGAATGGAGGTGTAGAAAAATTCTCCATCAATGCTTGAAACTTTGATCTTGTTTTGCCCATGTGTGTGCATCTGAGTTTATTCCCACCCTTATAACCATTATAGACCCTTGGAATCCTATGTGGTTAGCTACGTAAGTTATTCAACTTCAAAAGCAACCTAGATAGGCCAATAAGATTTTAGGGCTCTGATGAGGTTATACACTGTAATCTCTCGAACATTGCTCCATTATCAACAGACGCCCATAGCCCTGATGGAGTTATTCGTATGTTCCCTTAATCAAGCTTTACTGTACATTTTAGCTTGATATTTTAATTACATATCTTTTCTCATTTTTTGCCTTGAAGTGGATATTGGTATAACACCTTTCTTTTTTCATTTTGTTGCCTTGACTTGTAAGTAATGAAACCTACTTGGGTATGACAATTACAACAACACTGAAGTAGAATATTGGATTTTTCACTAGCCACATGACCAACTAGGTATCTATAATGACTTAGAGCATGTGATTAATATGTGAGATATAGAAATTGAGAGATGTTGGGTAACAAGTCTTAATAGTGAAACTTCTACACAACCATGGATAATGCTTAATCACAAGGTGACGTTGAAGATGAAGGACCAAAGACTTCCTAAAAACTTCATGTACTAGTATCTAGGAAATGAGACCACCTTTGCTTCTTTCAGTGAAGACATGTGAATGACTCACACAATCACCTTGTTTTATTAATGCAACTAAATGTGTAAGTGAAGATTAAATGTTATGAAGATTACAAATGGAATGAAGTTAGGAAAGAAACTATATGAGATGCAATGCATTAAGGAAAAATGATATGCAAATACGGAAAGTAATGCTAAATTAACCCAGCCCTTAGATGTAATATCTTTTTAGATGTATGCTATTCATGGGAACTAGGAGCAGATCTCCTTCCATTGTTGTTAAATTATAAGCGCCATTTCCAACTACTTTTGTGATAATGAAAGGTCCTTGCCAGTTAGGTTTAAATTTTTCTGGCTTTTCACACTTTGCTAAGTTTCTCTGGTTTTCTTTTAGGACAAGGTCTACCACTTCAAAGTGACATGGTCCCAGCCTTTTATTGTAGCTTCTCCATATTCTATTCTGATAAAATTGTAAGTGATCTAGGATAGTCTGTCTCTTTTCATCCAAGAGTTCCAACTCTTGCAACCTTGCAACTCTATGATCTTCATCATATATGATATTCTTTAAAGAGATCCTCACTGATGGTAATTCTACTTCAATAGGAAAAATGGCTTCTGTACCATATACCAAAGAGTACGGTGTGAGACCTATTGTTTTGCGTACACTTGTTTTGTAAGCCCATAGAACGAGATTGAGTTGTATGTGCCAATCTCAGCCTACTTCATTGACAACTTTTTAAAATTTTTTGAGGATTATTTTATTTGTTTCCTCTACCTAATCATTGCTCTGAGGATATTATGGAGTTGAAAAGCGTTGCTGAATATGGAACTGCTCGCAAAGTTCTATCACTTCATGGTTTTTGAAAGTTCTACCATTACCAGTTACAATGCTCATTGGTATTCCATATCGACAAATATTGTAGTTCAGAATAAACTTAGCTATTTGCTTCCCTGTAGTATAGGTCATAGGGATTACCTCAACCCATTTAGTGAAATATTCTATGGTGATGAGAATGAACTTGTGTCCATTAAATGAAGTAGGGTTGGTTTTCCTTACCAAATCAAGTCCTCATTGTGAGAATTGCCATGGTGATGTTATTGGTTGAAGATATTGTGCTAGTGCATGGATGAGGTCTCCATGGGTTTGACATTGTCTGCACCTTTGCACATATTTGTATGCATCTTTCTCCATTGTCAGCTAGTAATAGCCTGTTCTCAACAATTTTTTAGCCAGAGCTAGGCCACTGACATGAGCGCCACAAATTCCATTGTGAACTTCTTGTAGAGCTAGCTGTGCTTCATCAATATTGAGACATATAAGTAAATTTGTATCCAAGCTTCTTCTGTATAGTGTGTTTGCAATGAGTGTGTATCTAGAGGCCTTCCTTATGAAAGTATTTCTTTGATTGGATGAGAGGTTATGTGGCATATATTGATCATGTAAATATGCATATATCTCTTGATACCAAGTATATTCAGGTGCCACTATTACACAAATATATTCTGAAGTTGGTATTTCATATGAAGGTACCATCAATTGTTCCACTATGAACTCAAACTGAATTCCATTGTTTGGCATGTCAAAGAGAGATCCCACAGTTTCCATTGCATCATCAACTCAGTTTTGTACTATGGGGATTTGCTCGAATGTGATGTTGGTGAAATATGACTTTAGTTCTTCTACCAACTATTTATAAGGTGTCATCTTGTCATCTTTGGTTTCATAATCATCATTTACCTAAGTTATAATGAGATGATACTCATGATATACTTGTAGGTCCTTTATTTTCCATTGCATCGTTGTCTGAATTCCTATGACCAATGCTTCATACTCGGCTATGTTATTTGTGCATGAGAAGCTTAGACTGGATGACTTGGGAATAGAGTCACCTTGAGGTGTGATAGAAAGAATTCCCGCTCCTGCTCCATGATCCATATGTGATCCATCAAAAAATAATTTCCACTCATTGGATGTTGTGACTGTAAAGATAGACTCATCTTGAAAGTCTATCAACATGAGATGGTGGTCTAGCATTGGTTCTTTTGCCAATTGGTCTACTATAATCTACCCTTTGATGGCCTTTCTATCAACATATTCAATGTCAAATTCACTAAGGATCATTGCCCATTTGGCTAACCTTCCAGTTAGTGTAGATCTGCTTAAAAGGTACTTGAGTGGATCAAAAATTGCAATGAGCTGAATCTTGTGACTGATCATGTGGTGTCTTAACTTTTAGGAAGAAAAGTCCACTACAAGGAATTCATGCTCAATAGTAGTGTAATTCAATTCATAGCCTACAAGGGTTCTACTAATATAGTAGACTGATCATTCCTTCCCTTGATCATCGTGTTGTGCTAAAAGGGCACCCAAAGATGAGTTGGTTGATGATATATACAATAGTAAGGGTCTTCCATGAACTGGTGATACCAAAACTGTGGTCTATAGATAGTCTTTCAAAGCTTGAAATGCATCTTGGCATTGTTCTGACCATTTGAATGTAACAACTTTCTTTAAAAGGTGTTCAAATGGGTGGCACTTATTTGCCAACTATGCTATGAAATGCCTGATGGACTGAAGCTGACCTTGTAGACTTCTGAGTTGTTTGAGTATTGTTGGTGTTGGCATTTCTAAGATGGATCTTACCTTTTTAGGATCTACCTCTATTCCTCTTTTTGATACTATGAAGCCCAACAAATTTCCCGCAATTACACCAAACACACACTTCTTTGGATTTAATCTTACCTTGTATTGTTCCAATCTGTTGAATATTTTTACCAAGACCTCTAAATGATTTACTTTGGTTTGAGATTTTGCTAGGATATCATCAACATAGTCTTCCATGATTTCATGTATGATGTCATGAAACAATGTGGCCATAGAGCTCCGATATGTTGCTCCTACATTTTTTAGACCAAACAACATCACATTCCAGTAGTAGGTACCCCAAGGATAGGTGAATGTTTTCTTAGCTTGGTCTTTTGGTGCTATTCTAATATGATTGCAACTAGAAAAACTGTCCATAAGTGATAACATTTTATTCCCTGTTGTAATATCTACAATCATGTCGATATTCGGGAATGGAAAATCATCTTTGGGACAAGCCTTGTTAAGATCCCTGAAATCTATACAGTTTCGGATGCCCCCAAAACATTTAGTCATTGGGACTAAATTGGAAATCCACTTTGCATAATCGATAGGTCTAATGAAACCCACATCTAATCATTTTTGCAATTCAATCTTGACTAGTGAGTCTATATGAGGATGCATTTTCCTTAACTTCTGATTGTATGGCTTTACTCCTGGCAATAGAGGCAAGTGACGTAATACCAACTTGAGGTTCAATCATGGCATATCTGCATAAGACCATGCAAAGTTGATGGGTATTTTCTTAAATAACTGGATGAATCTCTTTCTCTATAGGATTTAGAGATTTTGCTAGATGAATTTTATTTATATTTTCAGCATCTCCAATGTTGACTTCTTCTATTTCCTCCATAAGGAGTGCTGATTGTTCTCTATCAATAGGAAGGTCATCCAATCTTCCTCTAGTCATTTTTTTTTGTCTCTTTTGATTCATTTGGATTTGAGGATGCTAGCAATTCCAAAGTATGTTGTTCTATCCAAGTCTATTGCAAATCCCACCTTATTATCACCATAGGGAAACCCTTCTCTGACACCAAGGAATTTTACAACAACTTCATCATTCTCGAACGAGTCTAGATTTGGTGAGTCCTCTTGCCCCCAGTCAATTAGATTTGAATGTATAAGGGATAAATCTTTACTTTCATCCATTGGAGAAGTGTCTGACATCATGCAAACCTAGTTGTTCTAAACATCTTCATAGACAATGTCATCATCAATGAGTGGTTGGTTGTCATATGCCGTGTCTATTGTTCGTGAGCTACTATCTTGAATAGATAGAAATTCATAGTCATGAGAATCTGTCACACTTTCTATATATGTTCCATTGTCTGATGTTGTGTCACTTATCTCGTCTTGTTCTTGTAATAAAATTTGTTCTTGACTTGTAGATCTCCTTTGTGTGGTGGAGACCCTTCTCAATCCTGGTATAAGACATTCCATTCTTTCTTCATCTAACTCATTTGGTAGAGCTAGGTTTGTTTCCCTTGGTAAAAGTATTGATAAAATCCAAGGATTAGGCTCATTTGCAGGTGGTAATCTAGTTTTTGTTACCACATTTTCTTGTGAAATTGTTTCAGGTACCATACTGTTAGGTGATGTCACATTAGTTTCTTGTAAAAGACGTCTGAGATCTTCACCATCTGATTCCATACTAGGGTGTGTTACTACTTTCTCGCTTCTATGAGATGAAGGAGGGAATACTCACATTGATGACTGATTCTAAGGTATATACTTTGATGCTAGTTCTAGCTTATTCATTATGTCCAGTGTTCGTTGTCTTTCCTCTGTTATCTTTGTGACATGTTTATACCCTAAACCTTGATTCTTTAGGTTCTCTTGAGGTAAAACAGGTTCTATTCTTCCTTGTTTCTATAGTCCTAAGCCCATGGTTCCATCATACCCATGTTTTTGTAACATTTTCAAACCATTTCCATACTGATCTAAGGGTAACTTGGCTATTGTCATGTCATCTTCTTCTTTATATAACCAGTGATTGACATCTTCCTCTAAGGATTCTTCCTGTAAGTCTCCCCATCTAATGAATGAGCATGAATCCAAGTATCTGAATATCTTCTTTCCTTTATTTTGTTTTAAAGTAGTTTGAGGCTTCTCGAAAGATCTAGGAGAAAGAGATAATTTCTTGCCATTTGATGTACTAGAGATAGAATACCCCACACCCGACATCTTTAATTTTTAAAGGTGTCCCAGGTGTAAGTTTATGTGCTTCTATTATTGTTAATGAGTCCATTTGTGTAGTAAGTGGTTCTGCTTAATTAATTGGAACTTTATTGTTTGTGCTTTCTCTTAAGGCATTGCAATGTTGAAAGGGGTTTGGGTCCCCACGTACAGTTATTTCCACTCCATTGACTAGGAATTTGATGCATTGATGAAAAGTAGAAGGCACCGCTTGCATGGCATGTATCCATGGGCATCCTAATAGCATGTTGTATCCTAATATTTTGTCCAACACTTGGAATTTGATATCTGTAGTAACTGGTTCAATTTGTATTGGTAATGTGACCAATCCTTCATAAGGACGTTCCTCATCATCATAGGCCTTGATGTTGATCTTCTTAGTTTGGTCTATGTGAAAATGGGAGAAACCCAATTCATCGATCAACTTAAGGGTACATATATTCAGTCCTACCCCTTCATCTATGAGAACTCTTCTTATTCTCTTATTATAAATATAGGCTTCTAGATATTAAGTATCATTGTGCGTGATACTATCTATGGGGATGTCTCTCTCTGTGAAGGCCACACTGGATGAAGCGCTCATATTATCAACCATTGCTTATAATACACTTTCACCCATGTCTCTAGCTACTATTGAATCTTGCAATTCTTTGTCAAGAATTGCTCTATGAGTTGGTGAAATTCTGAGTAACTCAAAGAGTGAGATTTGAGTGGGAGTCTTCTTTATTTGATTCACAACATTAAAGTTGCTTGTTTGATGAGGTGCATGCGGAGGTACTCCTTGCAATGTGACTTTGGATCTGCAGGTTACCACTGCACAATATCTATTTCTAGGGTTGATGGAGATGGTTTCTACCATTGCATCCCCTTCACTAATTGCATTGATTGTATAATCGTAAGCAACCTTGGTGTAGTTGGCCGTATTGTCTTGTCCTTTGATGTAGAGGCTTGTCCTTGATTATGCTTCACAAAAGGATATTTGTATATGATATGTGCCTAGTTTGTTTCCTTTATCTGTATTTATTGTTACATCACCTTTATCTATGAGGTCCTGGATGAGATTCTTGAGCTTGTAACAACTAGATGTTTTGTGTCCTTTAGAATGGTGATAGTCACAGAAATCATTGTCATTCCACCAAGCCGGTTTGAATGGGCCTAGTTCATATGGTCTTGCTTCTGGAAAGGTGATCATGTTTGTCTATGTCAACTTCTTTAAAGCAACATCAATAGGTTCTCCCAAAGATGTGAAATTTCTTCTTGGTGCCATATTTCTTGGAGGTCTAACTGTATTTGATTTCACTATATTGGTGTTGGCTGAAATTGCATTATTTGCTTGTGACTGATTCACATTTGCTATAAAAAAATGGTTTGGCTCTTGTAATGATATTACAGGTTGAGCTCTATTAACAACATGGGCATCCACAACCCTATCATTTGTAACATTCTTGTTCTTAGACCAAAATTTAGGCTTTTCAGTGCTTGTATTCATGGGTGGCCCATTATCTTTGTGATTTTTTAGTATTCCTTGTTCTAACAAGCCCTTCTCACACTTTATGCCTTTTTTTGTGATTCCTTTGAAAGTGCTTATACATTGCATTTGAAATGGATATTTTACTTGAGGGACAAGGTTCTTAATAAAAATGTCTACTTGCTCAACTTCATGAATGTGACTGAGAGATCTGCGGTATAGAGCTCTCCATCTTTGTAAGAATGTAGCAAATGTTTCACCTTCTTTTTGTCTAGTTGCACATAGATCTATTAGGGTAACTGGATTGTCTATGTTAAATGAAAAATTCATGATGAATAGCTCAACCAAATCACCCCATGAAGCAATCCTTGGTGGTAGATGTGAAAACTATTCTAATGCCATTCCTCCAAGACTTTTGAGGAATAGCCGCATTAACTATGTGTCTTCTTGGGCCACTTCTATACATGCTGTGAAGAATTCTCTGACATGATCCCTGGGATCACCTTTCCTTCTATACTTGTTGAATCTTGAAGTCTCAAAATGTTAGAAAAGGTGGCATGTACAAAGTCCTTTCAAAATGATAGGGATGAAGATCCTCCATAGTATAGCTTTTCTTGTCATTAACTGTTTGCATGTTGGCCATCTACTTTTGGAGATTTTCCACTTGTTTTGGTCAAGGGTGTGTTGACCCTATAAGAATTTCCCACAAATGGAATAGTGTTTGAGTACCTTGGATCCCGTTGAAATGTCGATTGGCCATATAATGGCGTGCCTTGGATTCCACTAGGTGGTGTGAAATATGCAAATTGTGTGTTGACACTTGGCTTACTTGAACTATTCATTCCTGATGATCCCTGGTTCACATTCTGACCACTGTATGTGGATCCAATGGTAATTGATGTTGTAGGTTGAGATGTACTTGCATAATTAGTGTTTTGAGCTATGGTTGTCACAGCTTGGGTTGAAGTATTGAACATGCTGGACATTGTAACAATTGGTGCGGTTTGCGATGTGAGACTAGTGCTTGAAGATGCCACTGTTGATTGAGTTGAAGTTGTTGCAACTTGAGTTTGGGCCACACTAGGTGCTTGAGTCATGGTTTGGGTGTATGTTACCCCTGGTGGCAAGATTGTAGCCATGCCCACACCTGGTGGCAACTTGGCCCCGTTTTGAACTAAAAGTGTGAGATATCGATCTCTATCATTATGGATGAGTGCATTCAAAACCATAAGAAGTGCTGGATCTTGTTGGGATGCCTCCAATTCCTCTTGTATTAGGTTATGTTGAATTTCATCTATGGAAGGCATCATGTTGCTGTTTGTTGGTAACATTGGAGGTCTTCTACCTTGTGATTGTTGATTCGTAGATAAATCCATATTCCAAGTGGGATTGACCAAGGGTTGTTGTTTGGATCCATCTTAGCTTTTTGGGATCTTGTTAATGACATCAATGTAAAAAGTGATCTTGACTCTCTATGACTCACTATGACCCTCTAAAATGCAAATGGTAGATAAAGATGGATGCAAGACTTATGACTTAATTATGTATGCAATCTTTTAATGATGACACTCGACTAAGATTATTGATGAGGGATAGGACTATCTGCCATAAGTTTTTTGACAAATTGTCGAAATTCATCTTGTTCTCTTTGTTCCTTGATTTCTTTTGCTAGTTTTGCATCAAGGCGGACAAATTTCCGGATTTCACTATCTATGACAGCTTCAACTTCTTCATATTGGGGAAGATCAATTCTTACTTCCCAAACAAGATTATCCAAACCATCAATTATCTCTAATTGATCATTGTCTGGTCAAAGTTTGGGTTGTTTGAATGGAAAATCACCGTCTCCTTTTAGAACCATGCAAATGATATAATCGTAAGACTTCTATTGAGTGATGAACCAAAATGTGGATTATGCAATGGTTGAATTTGAAACTAGGATGTAAATGTGGAATCTAATGCACTCTATTGCGATATACAAAACCAAGATGGATTCTAAGATGAACTTAGATGATGACAATACAATGATTAAACAGATGCAATCTTTGACAAAGATTGAAGCTATTTCTACGTGAAGCAAGGACTTATGCAAGGACTTTATGAGAACACTAAAGAGACCATGTATGGTCTAAATGCCTAGGACCTAAGGTCATTGAAAGTACAATTTTCTTCATTTCTTGAATGTTAAAATGTTTGATTTAGATTTTGGTGTTGATGTTGACACTTGAAGTTTTCTTTTGGATTCTTGTTGATGTTTTTGGACAAAACTTGGTTGATATTCCTCTTTGTTTTTTTGGTATTTTTTTTCTTTGAAACGTTTGAACTTGGTGAAATGTGGCAAAAGACACAGTAGCAAAGCAATGTAAAACAACATAACCAAAACAGAGCACTGTTTAAATGATTTTTTGAAACCCTTGTGGACGTTGAGATATTTTTCAAAACCTCATTTTGTTTTCGATAAAATTTTGGTCATTCGATAGCACATCAAGCAGACTCTCCTAAGGTCAAAAGGTCACAAATGATATCATAACTCACAACTTGATACTCCATCAGTTCAAACAGCCCTGTCACACCCTAGGGTGCGCTCGGTTTTTTGCTTTTGTCCGGGAATTAAACCAAAGAATATTGCTCCTCTATTGGCTTGCTATCCTAGAAGATATATGGTGAGTACTTGGGGGCAGATTCTTCCCCATGCTTGCACTATGATACCACAATGTTTGGTCACTAACTTAGTTTGGCCTCTAGATCCTAAGGTATTTAATCAGGCTTTCATTTAGGTGGTCATAATCAGCAACATGTTACGCTCCGTTAAGGAGGTCTCCCAGTCTAAAGAGGTTATGCTCTTTAGGTTTTCTTGTACTATATAGGCATTGAGGGAGGCATAATGCCGTTATGACAACATGTATCACCCGTTGCTTACAATTTTCATTGCAAACTCATTTATTGAATAGTGGTTTGGAATACTTGGCATTAGCCATTACCACTTAGGTCGTTCCCTCTCACTTGGCCTTATGGGCTACTCGGGAGGCGGGCCTTCTAAAGGTTTTATCCTAATGCAAAATTGACAGAAAGCATGAAAGAAGTGGGTCTGGCTTTTTGATCACCCTGTAAAGGGGAGAGCATATACCTATCACCTTGAAGACATGAAGAAAAATGGTTTTTTTTAAACCTTCCTTGCAATGTTTTCCAGACTATTGTAGATGTTGCTCCAAAAGACATGGGGTTTATTTTATCCATCATAGCAATGGTGAAGTTTGTATTGTTCTTTTTAAAAGCACCAAAAAGAAATATTTGGCTAATCTAAGTCCAACTTCCTGCAAGAAAACATGAGAATGGTTAGCACATGGTGGGATTTCCAACCTAACTCTTCCTCTTGGTTACAAATTTGACCTCTCTATTTGCAGAAACATAGCTGATTATTGACATAAAAGACAAAGAAAACAAGACAGAAACATTTTAATTTTTCCTGGGAAGTGCGAATTAACTACTGAGCAATTGCGATTGATGTTATAGAAAATGCAAATTACTGACTAGGCAATTGCGAATTTCTAGGGATACATTTGCGAATTTTTGTCTGCAAAAGTGTGAACATAAATCTAAGCAATCATGAATTAGTTCAACACAGATGAAAAATATAGAAGATAGAAAGTAAAAATCAGTTTGCGATCAAATCACTCCAGATGACTCAGGCCATCACTTCAATGTCATCAAGGAAGTCAAATTTAGTAAGGAATCGGTGTATATTCTTGTGATACTGAGCTATGGCTTCTTCTTCTTCAATTTATTGGACTTTTCTTTTTGCCTTCACAAGTCTCTGATAGGCTTTTTGTTGTATTCTATTCTCTTTCCTTCTTCTGGTACCTGAAATTTTGAATGTCACCTTTCTTGTCACGAGGTTAGAGATATTTCATGCCTAAACAATAATTTTTTCATAATTGAAAGATTTTTCTAGGTTAGCAACGCAAATGTCAGAAATGCAAAAAAGATAAACAAAAATGAAATTTTGACATATCCTTACAATTGCGAATCAAAATTAACAATTGCGAATTTCTGCAACTACAATTACGAATTATTATGATGATAATTACACATTAAAATAAATAAATGCAAATTTCTGTAACTACAATTGCACATCAGATTATTCTATTTTGTACAGGACCTGCAAAAACTGAGAAAAATTCATGAGAAAGTCAGTGGTTTCACGTCAGGTTCACCATTTATTTTCATGCTTAAAACCATTAAATTTAATAGCTAATTAGGAAATAAGGACGATCACAGATCCTTAACTAATCAAGTTGATTTAAAACATAAGTCAATAGAATAAATGAAAGAAATGAGAGAATTAAAATAATTCAAACTCCCTATTCCACATTATTTCTTCCATTGTTCTTCTCCACATTGTGTGTATGGCTCTCGGGTATTGCACTGAAATTCCTGCATAAGATGGCAATTGTTTTGAAGAGTGTGATCTAGCTTGATTTGATAATTTGATGTTGTTTATATAGATTTTGATGAGAGATGGGGAGGGATTTTGAACTCAAGTTTTGATTGGGAGTGAACTGGTTTAGATTGATCAGTTAACATAGTTGATTGATTTGTTAACTCAGATTGATTGACTAGTCAACTAGATTGATTAAATAGTGGACTGAATAGATTAGTCAGTTGATTGGATAGATTGAGGAGATGACTGAATGGATTGGAGAGATAAGTGGATTGATTGACCAGTTAGAAAAGGCGATTTAGAGTGAAAAGGGGCAATTGAGGAGTTAACTAAGTTAACTAATTAGTTAACTAATTTGATCAATTAGTTATGATTTTCAACATGTGCTGTAGGATTTTGAAGTTGAATTTGATTTTCATTTTCAATTTGCATTTGGATTTGGGTTTTTCGAATGTTGAAAGGCACATGAGATTTTATTGAAATTCATTGAAATTCAAATTTGGTGAAATGTGAATTTGATGATTTGGAATTAGATGAAATTAATTGAAATCCACATTTGGGGAATTGGAGGAATAATTAATTAATTTAAATAAAATTATTTAAACATTACAAATGGAATTAATTAAATAATAAATATTATTTAATTAAGGAAATAATTAAAATCAATTAAATATAAATAATATTTAATTAATATTTGAGATAGGGTTAATTGATTAATTGATTAAATAATAGAAATTTGATAATTAGAAATGTTGTGTTAGCAACAACAAAGAAGGAAGACTGAGAGGGGGGGGGGGGTGAATCAGTCTTCACCGAATTAGCAAACTTAATCACAAAGACAGATATGTTAAATTATAGTAACAACAAAGATAACCGAATTGAAATCACAACACACAACACCAAGATTTCGATGTGGAAAACCCAGTTAAGGGAAAAACCACAGTGGGAACCTACCCACAGTAAGATGACACTCTGTAGTAGTATGTGAAAATATTACAATGATGAATGCACATGCATTCAGGCACACTACCTAGAGCTCACTGCTCAAATATATTGGACTGAAAGGCTACAACCCTCAGGGACATCTCACTAACTTACAATAAGATTCAGACTACAATCTAGAAGAAATGAACTAAAAGAATAGCATCTCCAAAAGTCTGATTATAGTTCTAGTTAGGGACAGTTGTCTACTCTGCAACACCAATCTCCACATAATTACAATACTGAAAGATGAAACCTTGTTCACACATAAACCTCTCTCTGATAATGCAGACCCAACAACTACTCTTAAACTACATGAATATATCACTTATATATACAAATCATCAACCTTGATAACAAGGTCAGCTAAACCCTCAACCCTCAATTATAAAATTACATCACATGATACAAAGATCAACCACCGAACCAATATAATGATTTACATAACATAACATGGACCTAATTCAAATTCCCAAATGCTCAACTCCATCGGAAATCATGCCAAGTTCAATCACAACATGCTACACCACCAGAAAAACCACATAACACGAAAATCATCACCGGTTCATAGAAACCATAAAAAACTCACAAAACGATCAATGCGGATCAACAAAAAAATAGGACACAATTAGGAAACACCAACAAGAATGTTAGAATCATCGGTAACAGCTGTACCAACACCACTTATCAAATCTTCATCTATCAACGTTTGAAAGCTCAAGAACACAACCAATCAACACCTATCACGAAGAAAGATAACTTGTGGAGCACCAAATCATGATCCATCTGAAATGAAGATACATAAGACCATCCCAAACAATATCCCAAAATCTCAATACAAGAACTGATCACACCGGAATATACAGGAGGATATATTAGACTCTGCAAAAACAATGATCAACAACAACACTGCAAACCAGATCATAAGATCTTCCCAATCTTCAATCACCGGAGCAATACACATGAATATGTTGATATCAATGAAAATAACATATCCTAGTAGCAACAATGACCAACAATATCCAACAATATCCAACAATCTCCCCCTTTGGCATTGATAGCAACATATGGAGTGAAAAACAATCAATGCAAAGCAATATGATATCTCCAACAAACTCCCTCGAAGATCAAGACATATAAAGCAATTTTTCACATGATCTTTCTCCCCCTTTGACAATAATTCCAAAGATCTCAAAACTGAAAACCAAACATGAATCTCTGCCCCAAATCATAGACTACTCCACCAGAGGAGTAGCATCAACTCATCTATCCAGATAAAAGGATAAGACTGTGAAGTCCATCGGATTGATGCAACTCAATGCATCTAGTTCTTATCAGGAGGGGTAGATACCCCCAACTTGTCTCTCAATTAGACAAATGTATCTGCAGAAAAAGGCTTAGTGAAAATATAAAATTTTTGCTCCTTTGTAGATACATACGCCAGCTTCACCTTCTCTTCATTGACTTTCTCTCTCAAGTAATGATATTTGATTGATACATGCTTAGTCTTTGAATGTTGCACCAGATTCTTTGACATGTTAATAACACTGGAATTATCACAGTATATAATAGTAGGTTCATCATAAATAACTCTGATATCCTTCAATATTTGCTTCATCCAAACCAACTAAGTGCAATTACTAGCAACAACAATGTACTCAGCTTCAGTAGTAGATAAAGATACCGAATCTTGTTTTTTACTATCCCATGAAACCAATTTCTTACCCAAAAAGAATGCTCCACCGGTAGTTCTCTTCTGGTCATCTACATCACAAGCCCAATCTGCATCAGTGTAAGCACATAGCATGAAATCATCATTACTCAGATATCACAAACCATAATCCACAGTTCCCTTCAAGTATCTGAATATCCTCTTCATAGTAGTGACATGGCTTTCTTTTGGATCAGGTTGATATCTAGCAGCCATGCACATAACATGCATAATGTTCGACCTAGTTTGAGTAAGATATAACAGTCCACCAACCATAGATTTGTACAAGCTCTAATTAGCTTTTAGAGATTCATCATTCATAGATAATTTACAACCAGTCACCATAGGAGTTCCAACTAGTTTGGAGTCATCTAACCCAATTTTTTTCAACAATTCCTTCACATACTTAGTTTGAGATATGAATATACCTTTTTCAGTTTGTGAAACCTACAAACCTAAGAAAAATTTCATCTCACCAATCATAGACATCTCAAATTCTTTCGGCATATCACCAACAAACTTCATACTCAAGTCATCATCACCTCCAAAGATAATATAATCAACAAAGACTTCAACAATTAGGATGTTATCATTTTCTATCTTAAAGTACAAATTATTGTCAACATCACCTTTAGTAAATCCCAATTTCAACAAATACTTATCTAGTCTAGCATACCAGGCTCTAGGGGCTTGTTTCAATCCATAAAGTGCTTTCCTCAACTTACATACCATGTCCCCATCATCTAATAATGAAAATCCATCAAGTTGATCAATATAGACTTCTTCCTCAAGATCACCATTCAAAAAGGCAGATTTGACATCCATCTGATATACTTTGAAATATTTTGACACATTCTCCTATGCCACAACTAGCTCTCATCAATTTGAGCAATCAAACAAATTTTCTCACCGACATTCAAATAACCTTTTTTACCTCTAGTCTTAGTTCCAGATGCAATCTCTATACCAGAGGCATTTAGGATCTTGCATTTTCCATCCTTGAATTGTAAACCAAAACCTTTATCAACCATCTGTCCAACACTCAAAAGATTATGCTTCAAACCTTCAACATACATGACATCATCAATGTTATGCTTACCATCAAAATAAATAGAACCTCTCCCATGGATTACATAGGCTTTGTCATCTCCAAATCTAACTATTCCACCATCATATGTTTCCATGCTCACAAATTTTCTTTTATCACCGGTCATATGATGTGAAAAACTGCTGTCAATTACCCATTCATCTTTCTCTTCAACTTTAGCAGCTAAAGCTTTCTCCTCAATAGTACAACTAGTGGAATCAACAGGTACACATCTATCTTCTTTAATGGCAATAAACACAACTTCATCTCCTTCTAATTCTTCATCTGTAACACCTTCATCAATAACATAATAACAGTTCTTCTGATTCCTATACTTCTAGTTAGGCTTGTAAGGCTTATCATACTTCTCATTCTTTTCATATTTATCACTCCTATCATGCTTATCAAACTTGTCATGCCTGTCATACTTAGCCATTATCTCTAGGCATCTAGAGGCAAAATTTCCTATCTTATTACAAGAGAAACATTTCAAAGGCAAATTTCCATCATACTTACCAACTCCTTTTTGCAATCTTTGGGCAATCAATGCTTCAAGCTCAGCTAGCTCTCTTTCTTTCTCTTCCATCGCTCTTCTCTCTCTTTCATATCTAGATATTCTGCACTCATTAGGATCATACTTCTGCTTTCCGAATATAGATGTTGATGCTCTAAATGTTGTCTCGGACTTTCCATGTGATTCTCCACATTTGCTCAACTCAAATGCAGCAATATTTCCAACCAGCATATCTCTTGTTACTGTAGTCATAGTCCAAATCTCATAAGTAGAAGCAACCTTGTGTTTGTAAGCAGGAGGAAAAGATCTCAACACCTTAACAACAATTTCATCTTCCTCAATGGTTCCAACGACACATCTAATACCTAGGACAAGGTCATTCACGTTAGCCATGAAATAGTGTATGTTATCATCTCCTAACTTCAACATCTCATATTTTCCTTTCAAACTCTGCAACTTAGAAACTTTCACCTATTTATCACCTTCATACAAGATCTCCAGCTTCTCCTAGATCTCATGTGTTGTTTGAAGTCCCATTACATTTTCCATCTTAGAATCAGTCAGGGCACTAAGCAATACTTCCTTCACTCTAATGTTATGTTCAACTTCCTTGATCTTATCAAGGTAGTCGGTCCATTCAGAGGAACAATATAGGCATTCTTTGTGATCTTCCAGTAATCTTCTCCAAGACATTTCAAGTGCACTTCCATCCATTTCTTCCATATAGCATAGTTACTCCCATCAAATCTCAGACTGTCCTTCTTAAAGATAACACCTTGAGCTGCCATCCCAAATCACGTCAAGCAATTAAGCTTCTACTAGAGGATCTAGCTCTAATACCAATTGTTAGTAGCAACAAAGAAGGAATAGTGAGGGGGGGGGGGTGAATCAGTCTTCACTAGATTAACAAACTTAATCACAAAAATAGATCTGATAAACTATAGTAACAACAAAGATAGGAAAATTGAACGTACAACACACAACACAAAGATTTTGATGTGGAAAGCCTGGTTAAGGGAAAAACCACGATGAGAACCTACCCACAGTAAGATGATACTTTGCAGTAGTATGTGAAAATATTACAATGGGGAATGCACATGCATTTAGGCACACTTCCTAGAGCTCACAAAAATATAATGGCGTAGAAGGCTAAAACCCTCAGGGAAGTCTCACTGACTTACAATAAGATTCAGACTATAATCCGGAAGAGATGAACTGAAAGAATAGCATCTCTAAATGCCTAAGTATAGTTCTAATTAAGCACAATTGTTTTATCTACAACACCAATCTCCACAAAATTACAATACTGAAAGATGAAACCTTGTTCACACATAAACCTCTATTTGATAATGTAGACCCAACAACTACTTCTAAACTACATGAATATATCACCTATATATACAAATCATCCACCTTGATAACAAGGTAAACAAAACCCTCAACCCTCAATTACAAAATTACATCACATGATACAAAGATCAACCATCGGACCAATATAATGATTTATATAACATAAAATGGACCTAATTCAAATTCCCAAATGCTCAACTCCACTGGAAATCATGCCAAGATCAGTTGCAACACACTACACCACTAGAGAAACCACATAACATGAAAAAATCATCACCGGTTCATTGAAACCATAAAAAACTCACACAATGATCAATGTGGATCAACAAAAAAAAAAAGACACAATTAGGAAACACCAACAAGCAGTTAGAATCATCGGTAACAACAACAACAACAACAACAACACCAGTTATCAAATCTTCATCTTTCAACGTCTGAAAGCTCATGAACACAACCAATCAACAACTGTCACGATGAAAGATAAATTGCGGAGAACCAAATCATAATCCATCTAAATTTAAGATACACAAGACCATCCCAAACAATATCCCAAAATCTTAGCACAAGATCTGATCACATTGAAATATACTGGAGGATATACTGGACTCTGCAAAAATAGTGATCAACAAGAAAACACTGCAAACCTGATCATTAGAACTTCCTAATCTGCAATCACTAGAGCAATACACAAGAATATGTTGACATCAATGACAACAACATATCCTAGCAGCAACAATGACCAACAATATCCAACATGTTGAATGTGATGATTGAGTCAGTTTAGAAGAATAATTAGCTTAATTAAATAATTAAAGAATTACTTAATTAATTAGGATAAATAATTAGTGTATGATTAATGAGACATTTTAAGGTGTCTACAATACAAATACTCAATTAAATATAATTCCCACAAAATAACATTAATATATTATATACTCCCAATAGTTAAATACATTTATATTTAAATATCCAAACCAACTATTAATTAATTTAATCACCAATAAACTATATTTATCAATTGATCAATTAATTAATTAATTTATAACCACAACTCTACAAGACAACCCAACATAGGATAAAATGCAATAGCACTTGACACCAACAAGGCAACTCTAGCCACAATACCAAAACTGACAAGGTACCAACTAAGCCTAGAGTGTGATAAGACCTCATGTCACCTCTAATCAACTTGCCATTGGGACAAACACTATCTCACCTTGGCAGAGAGGGTTCAAGTTTGTCAGAAGACTTTATCCTCCAACAATATTTATTCTGCATCAACATAGTTGTTTAGTAACTACTAATGGAATCACTTTCAAAAATAGGTCAGGAATTTTCTATGGTCAGATGGCAAGGGAAAGCAAAGATGCATGCTATAAGATGGAGTTGGTGTACAATGAGAAAATCCAAAGAAGGACTTGGCTTGAAGGATCTATGGATTCAAGGTTTTTCACTGGCTGCTAAATGGATATTCAAGACTATGGAAGGGATGAAGCCTTGGAAGATTCTTATTAGGCACAACATAGCACAATTTGTGCCTAAACAGGGGTCAGCCTAGAGGCACCTTCCCTTGAGTAACCTTGTTATTGGGCGCTTTGCAATCAAACCAAGTGGTTTGGTTATCTTCAAATCCTTATGGAAGACATGGGAAGAAGTGAGGTTTCTCATCTTTGATAATGACATTATAAGCAAGGGCAATAAAATCTATGGGGAACGTTCTATTCAGTGGAATATGATATATAAGGATAAGCCCCTAGCACTCATTTAGGGGCGTTTAGCCAAAAGTTGGGCGACTAAAGGAATTAGATGCTTTAGTGATATTATTAGGGATCGACATCTCATTTATTGGCTTGCACTTTGTGAGGAATTTAAGAGCCCCCAAACCTAATGGAGGACTTACACTATGTTGAATGAGTCTTGTTCCATCCTCAACCTCCCTAGGGAGTATGATAGCAATGTGATGAGATGTGGACAATTTACGTGGCCTAATGGATCACCCCTTCCCAAAGTTAAAGCCAAAGATATTTACACACAACTGGTTGATAAGGATGAGATCTTTGAACATATGAATAGGTGTTGGAACATAAATCATGATGGTTCCACCTAGAGAAATCTCCTTGGACATCTGTGGAACAGTCCAGTAGAGCCAAAGAAGAAATGCTTTCTGTGGTGTCTTCTACGACACAGGCTCCCTATTTATTGCTTTGACGATGCTCCTAACCTCTATAAATGTTGCAGGATCCTTGAAATAGTGAATCACATTTTTTTTAATGCCTTTTTTCTAAAGAGGTGGGGAAGATGTTTGGCATATCCATTAATTCCAATATCCTTAGTTGGGAAAGTGTGACAGGATATGTGTCGGTCCTTCCAAAATATGTTAATGTCTATTGGTCTATACTCTTCTCTGAGATTCTGTGGTTGATTTGGAAAATCAGATATAATGATATATTTAATGACATTGTAAGATTGCTTACAAAGTCTATCAAGAGACTCATAACTTTTAATGTCTCTTAGTAGGTCACTCTAGTTATGAAGATCTCAAAGAAGAAATTTGAAATATTGTTAGGAGATGGGCATGCGAGGACGTTTCCCCAAGAAATATCTTATGGATACACTTGGAAAAGAACCATAGAGGAGAGATCCTAGTTTGAGATTGGCCTAGCCAACTTCATGCCTGAGTTGGAGAAGGAGATAAAAGTATAGGGCAGACCCATCACAATGCTCCCATTGGCTATAACATTTTTCGGTGTTCTAGCTGAGATACCTAAAGTGATCCCTCTCACAGATTATGGTAATAGATAGCAGGTTTAGATGGAAGGGTAGCATGGCTGGACTGCCTAGGTAGATGACGTGCTTGGCACAATTTTTTTGATGGCTCTGATAGGCTCTTGACCTAGTACATGACATTTTAATATATGTATTATGTCTATGTTTTTCATACTAATGGGATTCTTTTTGTAATGTATTTTTGTAGTTGTGATGCTAAAAATGTGGTATATAAGAAAGGTATACACATATAATGAGACAATAAAACATAAATGAAAAGCTTAATTGAAAACTAGATTAAAAATGCAAACCATAAGCCTTCCTTGAAATGTCCCATTTTCCTCTATTCTTGAGGACCTTGAAGGTGTTGGATTGATTGGCTCTTAATGGAGCAATGACCTCCAAAGTGGCAACTCAAGAGTTGAGTAGCTACTTAATCATGATTGAATATGCAAATGATATAAAATGCAATGCTATGATTAATCCAAAATGCTAATTACTAGATGATTGCAATAAAAATTTCCTATAGTAATGATGCTAAGGCTATGAATGCAAGGGATCCTTATTGATCCAAAATGGGGGATATTTATAGGAATTCTAAGGCCAAAGGTGAGGTGGCAGGAATCGATGGTCCAGATCTGATATGAAGATATCAAGGGCCAAGATCGAGGAAGTTGGAGAAGAGGTTGGAGGAAGAGACACTTGTCATCTCTGTGGTGACAAGTGTCAAGAAGCCTTGCTCATGAGAGGGAAAGTGTCCAAGGAAGGAGACATGTGGCAAAAGTGCCATGTGTCTCAAGGGGAAAATATCCACACCATGGGAGGTTAGGATAAGGAGGTTATAATATGCAAGATAGAATAGGGTTAGTTAAACCCAGGGTTAGGTGGAATGGGTTAGGCTAGGTGGTTAAAAGTTAGGAGCCATGTGCTCATTTGAATTTAGAAATTCAAATAATTTGGAAAATGATAATTAATCTCAACAAACTTGAGTTTGTTAATCTTAATTAGAGATTAGAAGAATTGATTTATATGGGGGGACATTAATTAATTTAGAATTAATTAATCAAAGGGGGATATGAAATGAACTATATAAATAAATCATGTAGATTTATTTACTAGTAGATGAATAGAGAAATTAATCAAATTTCTTGTGAATTAAATTAATTGGGAAGTGGAATTAATCAAATAACCGCATATTTAATTAACTATCTTCAGACCCATTTTAGGTGTATACAGTAGTTACTCCTAGAGGTATGGCCGGTCTATCATAATACACCATGTGATCAATTTTGATCGATGCTATATGATGTTCTCCTCCTTTATCATTAATAGAAAAAAAATCCAAACCAACTATTAATTAATTTAATCATCAATAAACTATATTTATCAATTGAAATTAATAATTTAATTAATTAATAACCTCAACTCCACAAGGCAACCCAACATAGGATAAAATGCAATAGAACTTAACACCAAAAAGGCAACTCTAGCCACGACACTAAAACTAACAAGGTACCAACTAAGCGTAGAGTGTGATAAGACCTAATTTCACCTTTGATGAACTTGCCATTGGGATTAGAGACACACTCAGATCTATGAAACTAGGTACAGTCAATGTCTAGTACCTATATTCCTGCACAACACCAATGTCTATACAATAATATATATTGCATATAATATGAAGTAATCAAACAAGTGAAAGAGAGTTACGACATCACACCAAGCTCATAATGAGTGGTATAATATCATCCCTTTCATGAGTGCAAGAAAAGAACAATCATGGAAACATACCATCATCATTAACCTCATCATATCCAATGTAAGTATGCAATTCAAATAACACATAGCATCATAACATCATGAGCAGATATAAACCTCAACATGTATAAGAAGAGTGCATAAAGATAACCAAGCATATGTCGATCGCCATAATAGTCCTGAATGTATCATCCACATAAACCATAATGTACCAAGTATCAATATGAAATGTCAAGCATCAACTATAAGCATTAGAAATGTAAGTAAAGCTATAAGCATCCATCAAAAGAATCATAAAGAGTCTAAATAGGGTCCATAGGTCTATGGATGCACAAAGAAAAGATGACTCAGGGAGGGGCACTACAATATATATAAATGTATATATATACACATGTATATGTATACATATATACATGTATATATACATATATATATATATATATACATGTATATATATATATATATATACAAACATGTATATAGATAGATGTATATATGTACATGCATGCATATGTATGTGTGTGTGTATATGTATATATACATGTATGTATGTATGTATGTATGTATACATAATACATATATATACATAATATATATACATATATATAATATATATCTGAATATATACATATATATGTGTGTGTGTGTATACATATGTATGCATGTACATGTTTACATAAATGTATAAATACATATATGATTATGTATATATGTATACATATGTGTGTATGTGTATATATATATATGCATATATGAATATATATATATATGTATCTGTATATGTTGATGATGATGATTCAATGAGATATGAGAATAGGATGTATTGTGAGTTGATTAAATGGATGTCTAGTGAGTTACGTTTTATGATATATTTGTATCTGTAGAGTTATTTAGTTTTACCTATTAGAGATCATGTCACAACCTTTGGTAACTTACCACATAAATCATTGATCTTCATCTTTTCATTAATACTAGGGTATAAATACAAATCTCAAGAAACCTAAGCTTAAATCCTTCCTTTGAGCCCCAATCTCATTAATGTGTGTATTCAATGTCAAGAACATGGTAAAGGGGTGAGGTAAGATTAGATCAACAAATAAATCATTTGTAGTGATACAAGAGTCAATAAGAAAATAGCATTATTAAGAAGAAACCTGATTTTATAGTTTGTGTTGGAATACTCTAGGTTACAACCTTGTTTAAGGGGATTAAGTGCCTAAAGATAACAATTAGAATAAGAACCTAGAGATAACCTTTTATTACACTGTGCCTTTGCCAGAACTCTTTGGGGGATGATATGTCAAAATTTTAATATTTATTGGATGATGAATGTGGATTTGACCCATCTGATTCATGAATGGTGGGGTTCAATTTCTAACCCACTGATTCATCATTTATGGAGGCAAATTCCACTGCCCCTGGTCTAGAGTATTTGTAAGAAAAAGAATAATAGGATCTTCTGGGATATTGAAGCTGTCACAGTTTTTCAGGTCCTTCCAGAAGTTCCTTTTAGAGAATATTTTTGTTGCTATTGTTAAACTCCCCCAACCCCCTCTTGTCAATGACATTGAGGCTTCTTTGCAATGGAACCTCTCATGCTCCTTTGTAGCCTTTGATAATTCCAAGCACTTGATAAGATTGAATACTAAATGGACACTGCCTCCCCCTAGTCTTTTCAAGCTAAACTTTGATGGTGTTGCTAGGTAGGGGTTGGTTGCGGTTGGAGGAGTGATAAGATCACATTCTCCAGGGAGTTAGTGGTTGCTTACACTAAAAATATGAATGGTGTTGTTATATGGATCCTAATATGACTCAAAGGTTATATTTTCCCCTTTTATCAATGTAATTTCCCCCCAAATTATTCAACGGGGGTTTGGGGGCAGTGCCCCCAAGATGGGGTCAAGGGGCAATGCCCCACAAAGCTCAAATTACTTATTATTTTATAAAGGCATCGAGAGTTATTTTTTCTATTGGATGACATATTGTAACCCTATTTTTTGTAACTGACATAAGTCTTGTTAAAATGGCCAAGG
The DNA here is from genome assembly GCF_030272615.1 of Cryptomeria japonica. NCBI lineage: Eukaryota > Viridiplantae > Streptophyta > Pinopsida > Cupressales > Cupressaceae > Cryptomeria > Cryptomeria japonica. The sequence goes on from NC_081408.1 coordinate 493,837,226, forward strand.
GTTAGGGTTTTCTATAAAGAGAATTTCTGTTGCATTTTGCAGCAGTATTGAATTGCAAAGGTTACTGGTTGTAAACGTTTGATTTATTGGATAATAATATTGGATTCTCTGTTTGGTGGATGTAACTCGAGTTTGGGTGAACCACGTTAAAATTGTCTCCTCTTTGTTATTATTTATGTGTTTTTATTCCTTTGTTTAATGATTATTTGCATATAATTGATAATTTCCGTATTCAATTCCTAACAAGTGGTATCAAAGTGGGTTGTGTTTGATTATCATCTACAGGAAGGTCTCATGGTTGAGTGGGAGTCTCACGGTTAAGTGGGAGTAATGGCATATGAGGGTAAATTAAAGGTAGATAAATTCAATGAGAAAAAGTATTAGTCATGGAAGATGCAGATGGATGATTAACTTTATCAAAAGGATTTATGGAGGTCGTTGGAAGGAAAATCCAAGAAACCATCAATAATAAGTGATGATGATTGGAATATTATGGATAGAAAGGCAATGGGAACCATTCAATTCTGCCTGGCACCATCTATGGCATTGAATATAATAGAAGTGAAGATAACAAAATATCTAATGAAAGCTTTGGCCAAATTGTATGAAAAACCCTCAGCCTCAAATAAGGTATTTCTCATGAAGCGTTTGTTTAATCTAAAAATTATTGAAGGTGGATCTATGAAATGTCATTTAAATGAGTTTAATACGATTACCAGTTAATTGACTTCTGTAAAGGTAAATTTTTGATGAAGAAGTCAAAGCTCTCATGTTATTAAGTTCTTTTCTTGAAAGCTATAATAATTTGGTAATATCGGTTAGTAACTCTATTTGTGGTTCAAAAACCCTGAAATTTGATGATATTTTTGGTGTTATTTTGAGTGAGGAAATTCATAGGAAAAGCTAAAGTGGATCCACATCAGGTAGTGTTTTGAATGCAGAAAGTAGGGTAGATCAAAGGAGAGAGGAAAAGGTTCTGGAGGTCATGGAAATTCACAAGGAAAATCAAAGGATAAGAGGTCCCAATCCAGAGGATTGAAAGATTGTTGGTATTGTAGGAAACCAGGTCATCTCAAGAAAGATTGCTGGTCTCAAAAGAATAAAGGAGACAAACAAGTGGGTAATAAGGAGGCAAATGTGGTAAGTAATAAATCTGAAGAAGATGCTTTTATTATTTCCCTAGATAATGTTGATGATTCATGGGTTTTAGATTCAGGGGCCTGATTTCATGCTACGCCCCATAGAAGTTATTTTCTTGATTATGTCCAAGGGGATTTTGTGCTAGTTTATTTGGGAGATAATGAACCCTATCAGATTGTTGGAAATAGAAGAATTAAGATTAAGTTGCAGAATGAAAATCATTAGCTACTACAAGAGGTAAGGCACGTTGCAAGGCTAAGTAGGAATTTAATTTCAGCAGGGCAGCTAGGTGATGAAGGTTGCATAGTTACTTTTAATGATAAAAATTGGAAGGTTTCAAAAGGTTCCTTGATAGTAGCAAAATGTGTGAAAGTAGGAACCTTATATCTTTGTAAAAGTCATACTGTTCCTTCCACTTTAGTTGTTGCAGAGAAAACCCAAACAAATTTATTAAAAATTGTTGCAGATTCACAAGAAGAGACTAAAATAGTTCTTGCATGTTTTGAGATAACACTGTGGCTCAACAGACTTGGGCATATAAGTGAAAAAGGTAGGAAGGTACTTCATTCTAAAAGGCTTTTACCAAGTTTGAAATGCATTAATATGGATTTCTGTGAAAGTTGTGTGTATGGTAAACAAAACAGAGTCCATTTTCTCAAGGATGGGAAGCAAAAGAAAGATGAAAAGTTGGAGCTTGTGCACACAGATGCATGGGGATCGGCTTAGGTATATTCTCTCAGTGGCTCTTAGTATTATGTTACATTCATAGATGATGCAACTAGGAAGGTTTGGATTTATTTCCTTAAGCATAAATTTGATGTATTTGAAACATTTAAGAAATAGAGAAGCTTGGTTGAGAATGAGACGAGTAAAAGACTAAAATGCCTTAGATATGATAACGATGGTGAGTATTGTAGTAAATAATTTGAGTATTATTATTCCTTTAATGGAATTCGTAAGCAGAAAATGGTTCCAGGGACTCCACAAGAAAATGGAGTGGCTGAGTGCATGAATAGGACAATAATGGAGCATGCAAGGAGCATGAGATTGCATGTTAGGATGCATGTAAACATGTGGGTAGAGGCTATCAAAACTGTTGTATATTTAATTAATAGAGGTCCCTCGGTTCCTTTGGGTTGTGGTATTCCAGAGGAAGCCTGGACAAGTAAGAAGGCGAGTTATTATTTTCTCAAAACCTTTGGATGTGAAGCATTTGCACATGTAGATTCTGAAAATAGAACCAAGTTGGATGCAAAATAAAAAAAATGTATTTTCATTGGATATGGTATTGATGAATTTAGTTATAGGCTTTGGGATGTTGAAAATCTAAAAATTGTGAGAAGCAGGGATGTTGTATTCAATGAGAAGGTGTTGTACACATATTAGTTGCAATAACATGAGAAGAAAGAAAATGTTTTTGTTGTGTTGGATAATATTCCAGATAGTGATGTTCTAGTGGTCCCTCATGCTCTGCAACAACTACCATAAATACTATAGACTACAGTGAATGTTAGATGGTCAACAAGGCTAAGTAGACCTCCTGAAAGTTTCTCTCCCTCTTTGTATTCTATTTTGTTAACAAATGCTAGTGAACCAGAAGGATATGATGAAGCTATGTAGGAGGATACAAAGGTTCAGTGGGAGCTTGCCATGAAAAAAGAAATGGACTCCTTACGCAAAAATCAGACTTGGAAATTATGTAATCTGCCTACATGTAAAAAGGCTTTATAGAATAAATGGCTTAATAGGCTGAAAGAGGAAGATGGAGGTAAGCATAGATTTAAAGCCAAGCTAGTTGTGAAAGGATTTGCATAGAAAGAGGGCACTGATTTTGTTGAAATTTTTTCTCTGGTTGTTGAGATGACTTCTATTCGTACTGTTTTAAGTATTGTGGTTACTGAAGATTTGAATTTGGAAAAACTAGACTTGAAAACCACCTTTCTCCATGGTGATTTATAGGAGGAGATATATATGGAATAGCCCCAAGGTTTTGAGGTTAAACGTAAGGAGAAATTGGTGTGCAAATTGAAGAAAAGTTTATATGGCTTGAAACAAGCACCTTGGCAATGGTACTTGAAATTTGATAGTTTTATGGCTGAGCAAGGCTATAACAGGTGTAATTTTGACCATTGTGTTTATTTTAAGAGGTTGGATAATGCTAGCTACATTATTTTATATCTATATGTTGATGACATGCTTGTAGCAAGGTCTAACATGGATCACATTAGAGAGTTAAAGCAATAGTTAGACAAATCATTTGCTATGAAGGATTTGGGGGCAGCAAAACAAATCCTTGGTATGAAAATTTGTAGAGATAGGAATAACAAAAAATTATCTATCTCAGGCTGATTATGTTGAAAAGGTGTTGCAGATATTCCATATGAAGAATGTCAAAGTTGTTAGCACACCTTTTCCTAGTCATTTGAAATTGACTAAGTAGATGTGTCCCAAGACACAAGAGGAGGTAGACAAAATATCCAAGGTACCATATGCTTCAGTTGTAGGAAGTTTAATGTATGCCATGGTATGCACGAGATCAGATATTGCACATGTTGTTGGAGTCGTAAGCAGTTATATATGAGTAATCCCAAATTGGAGAATTGGAATGCAGTCAAATGGGTTCTTAGGTATTTGTGAGGTACATCCAATAAACATTTATGTTTTGGGGGATCTAATAGTGATTTAATAGGTTATGTAGACTCAGATTTGGTAGGGGATATTGATACAAGGCAAAGTACTATAGGTTATGTCTTTACTATAGGTGGGACAACAGTCAATTGGATCTCCAGGTTGCAAAAGGTGGTTGCTTTATCCACCATAGAGGAAGAGTATGTAGTTGCAACAAAGGCAAGCAAGGAGATGATATGGCTGCTATATTTCATGAAAGAATTGGGCAAATGATAGTCTAACAATTATTTGTTTATGGACAACTAGAGTGCCATTCATCTTGCAAAGGATTATGCCTTGCATTCAAAGACAAAACACATGTAGTTGAGGTATCACTTCATTAGATCAGTGTTGGATGATGGAGAGGTCAGGTTGGAAAAGATATATACATATGAAAATCTAGGGGGTATGTTTACAAAGGCAGTGACAAGGGAGAATTTGAGCTCCTCTTGAACTTCGGTTGGTCTTCAAGACTAAAAACAATAAAACAAAACAATACAGTCCAGGGTCTTTCATTCCAATGAGAACTACAGGGTCAGTGGTGTTATGATTAGTCCAAGTGGGAGAATGTTATGTTGAGGAGTTTGATCAGTCTCAAAGTGGGAGATTGTTGTTATATGGAGCCTAATTAGACTCAGAGGTTATATTCTCCCCACTTTTATTGGCACAATTTCCCCCCAAATTATTCAACGGAGGTTTAGGGGCATCACCCCACAGAGCCCAAATGAATTTTATTATTTTTTAAAGGCGTTGGGAGTTATTTTTTCTATTGGTTGATATATTGTAAGCCTATTTTTTTAAGGTTACATATGTTTTGTTAAAATGACTAAGGGTTAGGGTTTTATGTAGATAGAATTTTTGTAGCTTTTTGTAGTGGCATTGAGTTGCAAGGGATTATTGGTTGTAATCAATTCGATTTGCTGGATAATAATATTGGACTTTCTATTTGGTGGATGTAGCTTGAGTTTGGGTGAACCACATTAAAATTGTCTCCTCTCTATTATTATTTTTTATGTTTTTATTCCTCTATTTAATCATTATTTGCATATAATTGATAATTTCTACATTCAATTCCTAACAAATGGATGCACTAGCAATCAAGATGAAGGTATGGTCCTTGCTTGGGGTCTAAGAATTTCCCTCTCTATTGACATTCATGTTTTGTCATTGAAGGGAATTCTAAACTTATTATAGATGTTGTTAAAGGGATGAACCAAATCAATTGGACGATTGATAGTATTATCAGAGACATTCTCAGGATAATTTCAGAGACATTCTCTAGATAATTTCATGGTTTGACTCCTTTGTTATTGGCCATGTTTATAGAGAAGGTAATAGGGTTGTTGACGCTCTAGCGATAGTTGGCCTCCTTGGCCAAGGTCTAAGATGCTGGAGGATCTTGAACTCCTTGCCCATCAATGTTAGATTGCTTCTTCAAGGAGAGTATTCCACTAGGACCCTCATGGATAGCCATCTCTTTGATTCTACCCACCCTCCTCAATTGGATCGTAGGTGCTATTGGAGGAAAGAGCTTTTAAATTTGAAATGGCTCAACTTGGTGCTGACTAGCAATAATGGTTACTCGATGTGGACTGCCAATCAGACTAGTGTTCATGAAAACCACCTCACCATCATCACTAGGTATTGCTTCTCTATATTTGTCTTAATGATGTAGTTTACTTGTGCTAGAACACATGTGATACCCTTGGGGAATCATGTGCTCATAGAAAGGCAAGAGCTCAAATGGACATGTGGATGTTTAATCAGTGATTACTCATCAAGCCCTGATAAATAATACAACTTCATTAAAGTCTAATGTCATTTTGAAAAGATGGATTTACCTTTCACATGCGCCTCTCAGTCCTGAGGATAATTTGAACAATTTGTCACCACTGGATTGTATGATTTCCATAATCTTAACATGTTTGTTAAGGATAATCTCACTTTAACTCGACAGTGTTTTTTGGCTATCCTTTCTGCTAAAGGGTTGATGTCGAGAATTCATGAAAATGCTTTGGCTGCTCAAACCTATGAGTTTGCCATGGGAGGAGATAATGTGTGCTATGAACTTGATAAGCTTGACGATTTCAAGAAGGATCTAGTGGTTTGGAACTACTACATTGAAGGAATGGTGACATATTTTAAGGATAATCTGCAAGGACATGATAAATAACTCTCAATCTAGTTTGCTACTTCCTAAAAAAATATAATATTGTTGGGGGAATCTCCTTTAAATTCTTTGAGTAGACTATCGCCCAAGCGACTAGCCTTTCTCTGGACAGAAGAAAATAGAAGTGGACGAGTCATGTTGTAAACAACAACAATCTCAACCAATTCTTCAAGGGAAAAGAGGCTCATGTCAAGTTACAAGGGGGCTTTACTAGAGAAGAACTCCAACACCCATGGAATCCGGTATACATTTAATGATCATAAAATATTTTACCCTCGAGGGCCGTTATAAATTTATTTTTATTGTCATTTTCCCTTGTTAAATCATTTTAGGAACAATGATCTTTTATGCCTTCATTTTTATTGGCTGCCTTCTTTGGAAAGCTCCACCAAGGAGGCCCTTGACCCTAAAAATGAGGATAAGAAACCTATCCCTCTTCACGAGGGTTTGATTTACAAGTTCTATCATTATCACTTGGCCTTATACCCCCCTCACAACGTTATATTAATTCAACCCCCTCTACATGCCACTCACCCTTTGGTGGTATTTGTGGGTGGTATGGTCCCTTTTAGATTCTTCTATCTCTTTAATGAAGCCTTTAATTCCTCTCCCCTTCCCTCCTCCTCTATAACCGTTACATAGCTTATCTCCTCTACCTTTCCCTATCCCTCTGCTGCTAAAGAGCGAAAATCCATTTTCCCAAAGGGTAAGGGCAAATCCATTGGCAAAAGGAAAATAATTTGATTGATAACTCCAACTCCGAGGACATGGACGAAGAAGACCCTATTATGGAAACTAAGGGAAGGATAAGGTCCTGAAGAATTGCCTCTCAGAGTGCTATTGATAAAAAAGATAAGCATCAGACTATTGTTGATATTGAACTAGGTGAGGGTAGTGGAAATTTAAATGAACCTCAGGGTGAGGAGGTTGACACTGGGGTTTTGGATGCTAGTAATGTGGATGACCTTGGCCCCCCGCTAGGCCCTCAAAATTGGGATAAAACAAATGTGCACCCTACCGAGAAGTCAAAAGATGTGGCCTCAGAGGAAGTTCTTCAAAAAGTTGATCTAGTCATTAGGATAGCATTTGATTTTGTCGAAGGGTTCGAGAGTAAGGAATAAGCCGTTGTGGAAGAAATTGACAAGGAAATGAAAGGTGTAAAGAAAAAGGGGGAGAAGAAAAAAGATAAAAGGTGCTCTCCTGCAATGGAGGACCAACAAGATATGAATGCTGAAGATAACGTGAAGCCCACTACACATTCCAAGGATGGTGAGATTCAGGCCCGTAAAATCGAGCCTTGGGAGCTGCAAAACCATCTGGACAGTCTTGGGGAAGATAATGAAATTCAGAATTTGAAGGAGGAAATCAGGGAAATGAAATGCGAATGGGACACTAGGGATAAGCGAATTGTCAGCATCAATGAGTTTTGCATCAAAGTCATGCATAGCTCAACGATGACCCTTTGCTTTCTACAAGACAAGACTGCTAAAGAGGATGTAGACAAGAAGGCCTACAAGGACCTTTACAAGTTCCTTACTAAAGATTGGGATAATGTCCTTTGTATGGTTGGGCTCTATAAGCCAACTCCCTCGGTCTAGGTCTATTTTATTTTTTCGTATGTTTTGGTTATGGATCTCTGGACTTATGGGGTATGCCCTTGCTGCTCTTTTATTCACTACTTTTAGACTGTCACTTTCAGTTTTGATTATGTGTTGTTGATAGCCTTTTGGCTATGCTATGGATTAGTGCCCTAGTTAATGTTGCTTTCATAATAAAAACACACACACACATGTTTAGAGTTTTCTTTATTATTTTTAAATTTTTTAAAAGTTAAAATTTAATAAAGTTTTTTTAAATAAAATTTTATTTGTATTCAATTTAAATTTATTATTAAATATTTAAAAATATATTTTTTAATTAAATTTTTTTTTTTGTTATCAAGTTTATAAAGTAAATTATTCTTAAAGTTTGTTCATAAAAAGGATGTATTATTTCATTTTTTCAACATTTTAAAAAACTTGTTTAATCAAAGGGGGCCTTTTTTTTCCATTGCCCTATTTATTGCAATATGTCTACTTTAATTCTTGAAATCAAGTTAATAGAAATAGTTATCATTCTTGGAAAACACATATTTCACTCATTTTTTAGTTTTAAGCACCTATTGAATATTCAACTGATTCGAAGTAAAAGTCGACTTCAACTACACCACAAGCCGACTAAGGCAAATGGAAGGCTCAAAATGAGGAAGCCCTTGGGCTCATTGATATTTCAATAGTTCCCAAACTTTATGTTCTCATTGGGAATCGTACGAAAGCTCATGAAGCATGGGCGGTGTTGGAACCCTAATTTTTTTTGCAAAATTTAGAGTTCCATATACTAAGAAAATCAGTCATAACCCTAAAAAATGCCTCCTTAAATCTAGCGAATAACAAGAAAATTCACTCTTCCATTATATTCGCCTCTCATATATATGTATGTGTGTTCATATTCAGCCCCCCAAAGTCAAGAACTACAAGTATCAAAATTTAGGGTCTCCAATCAGGTGTGTAGTTTGAATATCATAACTAGTTCAGGTAACCAACTTTGGAGGTCAATATTTATGTACCTAATGTGTTTTCTCCCGAACCAACTATTCCTTGCACTTTTTCATATAATAATGATACACCATGTCCATCTGCAAAGTCCCATGACCTCGTTTGGTATTTTTTCCAAACCTAATCCATTTGTAATTTATTCAGTTTGTTAAATACACATTGCAAAGTTTGTCAAAGTAGCCTTCTACACAAATTAATATTTCATATCTAGATAACCTTCATACCAAACTAAATGATCCATGTAATTGTATGTATCACAATGAAATCCTGTGCAAGTTTTTAGAGCCCCAACACTTTGTTTGACATTTTTTCAAAATCCAAACCATTTGCAATTTATCCAGTTTCAATGTTCCTAGGTCTACAGAAAACTAACTTTGAAAATTAATTTCTCCACACTTGTTGAGCATCATGTAAAACCACTTTGCAAACACATTTATTTTGCCTTTATGAACATTCCTGCAAGTTTTTTGTGACCATCAGAGTTCATTTGATACATTTTTGAATCTCAGACTCTTCATGCTTCAAGCTGTTGCAAAACATTGTTTTGTCAAAATTGCTCCGGAGGTCGACTTTGGTAGATAATATCTCACACCTCGAGATGAATTTAATAGAATTGTTTTTTGATAGGAGTTCCTAGCTCATATTTCTACATGCTTGCCAATTTTTGTGATCTCAGGAGAAGTTTTGATAGGCTTTTAATTGTTTCTTGATAGCTCCAGAGCCAAATTTGGTGTTAAAAAAAAGTGCAAAATTGAAAATTTAAGATTTTCACAGGTCTTGGGATGGTCACAGGGGACTCCAATTTTGATTTCGTCAAAATCCGAGCTCATTTGATGTATTATTTTAAAATTTACATTTTCTTGCTACAAGCTCTTGCGGGCCACTTTACAAAGAAAGTACTTTAAATTTGTGAGCTTCTAAAAAATGGAATAAAAAACCATGTTTTATTTTAAATATCATAGCCACTCACCAATTTTCGTGGCTCCAAGACACCTAGTTTGTCCATAGTGGAATTACTCCGAAATAATGGCAGGAAAAATAAATTTTTCATTGATTTTCCTAAAGTTCAATTGTGAGAATTTAAAACATTTTAAATGTTTTAAGATGTTAGGGCAAAATCCAAATATTAATGCTCATATTTTATAAAGTTCCACATTAATCTTTTTAAAGATTAATGTTATGTCAGCGTTGTTTGGCACAAATGAAAGATGAAAAAGCTAAATCCTTCCTTCCTTGCGCAAAACAATAGTTTGGTTACAAGGCGTGATGCATCCATAAAAGCATAGAGGATTTTTATTAGATGTTGCAAAATACAGGGTATTTTTAGAAATGTATGTGTTGAAGAGGTTGATAATTGTTTGGGTAGATGCTTCAAAAAATATCACTTTGGGGAGAACATTATAATATGTAATATTTATTCTTACATTGTAGTATACCTTTTAACGCATTCAAAGGAGAAGTGTGAAATTATTTTATTTTGAAGATGTATTCAACTGTTTATTGATTTTAATGTGAGAATATTATTGAACCATCTCCACATTTGTATTCTCCTGATTGCATAAATCAATGTATCAAGGATACACCTGGTTTGTCAGTGGACCTTAATGCCCTTGTGTATTTATTTTAGCAGGTCTTTTCAAGGAAGAGTTAAATTTTGTTAAATGAATACAGTGGTTTGGTGAAGACAAGCTGGACTAGTAAGTAGGGTTTAGTAATTGACATATCTTCTCATTTATGTAAAGCATAAACAAGAACAGTGCTGAGCAGTTCGAATTTCCAAACATTGGATGAGAAAATAATCATTTTGACTATGTGGCTCGGGATAAGGCATTGATTTAATTTCATTTCAGAATACATAAAACAATATATATAATATTTTTACATTTCAGTCTTAGAGTAGTGATAGAAGTTAGAGTTCAATTTAGTATTATGCTTAACCCTATGCTAGTAAGCAGTAGAATACAAAGGAGATTGTGAGAAGCTATAATATGCTTAAGTCATCAAGATACACACCCACCTTGGTCTAGTAGAACCAAAAGTGTAGGAGGAAGATTGATCCTTGTTCGTTGGCCAAGATCCAGTGTTGAACCTGAGCATAAGGCTTGGCATTCCCTTTAGGGTTTGACAACCTACGGTTTTGAGAACCAACATGCAACTCTCAAATCCACCTATTGCAAAACTTTCTAATAAATCAAGAAAGATCCAAATTCAGGATCAACTTGGAGATATCAGGTATACCGTTTTCAAAACTATGAATGAATTTTTAGTGAAGTTTGATTATCTTAATAGTTAGTTAACTAGTTTAGGCGTTAAACTTGTTTCTTCTCGTTTAATTCATATTATTCTTAGAAAGTGTCTTCTTTGTCAATTTCAACAATTTATTACTAATATTCATGCTCAATTAGCTATTCCTTCTTTATATACTCAGTTTACTTTTGATATCTTTCATACTCTATTATGTCAAGAAGAAGCTAAATTACTTCAATTTGGTACTCTTAAAGGTAGTGAACATGTTTTTATGTCTAAGTTTAATCACCATTTCAAGTCTCACAATAATAATAATAATAATAATAATAATAATAATAATAATAATAATTATCATTATAAATCTAGAAATCATTCTAAATCTTATAACAATAATATTAAGGGTAAACAAAAGAATAATTCTTCTAGGAGACCGCATTGTACTTATTGTGGTAACGATGGTCATTGGTCTGATACTTGTTTTAAGAAGCAAAATGGTAAAAAGCCAATGACACAATCTTTTCGTGCTTTTACTTGTTGTTATAATGTTTCTCAACCTCTTAAATGGGTTATTGATTCAGGTGCTTCTCAACATGTTACTTTTCATAATTTTTTTTATTCTTTTCAAGTTGATAATTCTAATGTTCCCCTTCAACTTGCTAATAATCATAGTTGTAAAGTAGAGGCAATTGGAAATGTGAAAGTACCTAATCATAAATTGCATGATGTTTTGTATGTTCCTAAATTGAAAACAAATTTGATTTCTGTAGCTAATCTTTGTCAAGATTACAAGATTGAATTATATGAGGATATGTGTTATGTTATTGATCCAAAGCACAAAAAAGTTATTGCTAATGCTAAGTTAGACAATGATAGCTTGTTCAAGTTTTATGAGTTTTATTACTCAAAATATTCCTTACTACCATTCATTTTAATGTTTGAAATGAAAGAATTGGCCATATTAATGCTAACATGGTAGAAGGATTGCCTAATATTGTTCCTTCTAAAATTGTATGCACATGATGCATGAGTGGTAAGATGCATAGGGAGCCCTTTCCACAAGGTCAAGCATGGAGAGAAAATCATAAGTTGCACCTTGTTCATAGTGATGTTTTGCGACCCATGGAGAATAACTCCATCTAAGGATCAAGGTATGCACTTACTTTTGTTGATGACTTTTCAAGAAGAAATCAGATCTATTTTTTTCATAGTCAGATCAAGTTCTTGATATTTTTGTTGAATTTCATAAGTTTGTTGAAAGACTATTTGATTTTAAGCTTAAAATTATTAGAACCGATAATGGTAAGGAATATGTGAATAATGCATTTATTGGTTATTTAAAATCTTTTAGTATTATACATGAGCTTACTATTACCTATACACGACAACAAAATGGTGTAGCGGAAAGGAAGCATAAACCATTATTGAAATGGCTATATGTTTATTGCATGCTAAGAATATGCATTGTTAATTTTGGGTCAAAGTTATGGATTGTTCAACTTATCTCATAAATAGGAGTCTTACCAAAGCTTTAAAGGATATAAATCCTGTAGAGGCTTGGTCTGGTAGGAAGCCTAATCTAAAGCATGTAAGGATTTTTGATTCAATTGTTTATGTTCATAAACCTAAACAAAAAAAGCAAAAATTGTATTCTAAATCTTTTTCTTATATTTTTGTTGGTTATGATGAGTAGGCTAAAGTATATAGAATTTATAATCCTATTTCTAACAAAGTAAAGATGCTAGAAATGTATGCATTGCTGAAAATGGTATTCATGATTTATCTAAAGTGAATGATAATGAATTTTCTCCAAGTAAAGTAGTGGTTGTGGAGGACAATCCTCCTCTAAACCCTCCTAATGCATCTCTTCCTCAAATTGATAGTGATAGTGATGATGATCATGATAATTCTACTCTTAATGATTCTTCTTCTAGTGATGATTCTATTACTTCTAAAAGAAAACCTAAATAGTTTAAAACTTTGATTCAATAAAGTGATGATTATTTAGCTACAATGGATAGACTTAAGACTAGAAAAGACAATTATTGCAATTATGCTTTGATGTCTACTATTATGAATACAAATGATCCTAAATATTTTGAGAAAGCTATGTAAGAGGAATATGATACTTTGATTGCTAATCAAACTTGGGATTTAGTTCCTTTATCTCAAGGTAAAAATATTGTATCTTGTAAAAGGTTATATAAAACCAAGATCAATGCTAATAATGAAGTTAGTAAGTTTAAAGCTAGATTAGTTGCTAGAGGTTTTTCTCAAATAGTAGGCCTTGATTATAATGAAACCTTTGCTCCTGTTGCTAAAATTCCTACTATTAAAATTGTTCTTGCTTTAGCTTCTCATATGCATTGGTCTATTCATCAAATGGATGTTAAAAGTGTTTTTTTAATTGATGTTTTACATGAAGAATTTTTTATGTCTCAACGTCCTGGTTTTTTTTTAAGGTAATTAACATTTAGTTTGTAAGTTAAAGAAATCTATGGATTGAAACAATCTCTTAGAGAATGGTATTATAAAATTAATGCTTTCTTTATTTCTCAAGGTTTTATTAGAAGAAAAAAGTATTGTAATTTATATATTAAGCATAGTAAAGATGATATTGTGATTATTATTTTACATGTTGATGATTTAATTATCACTTCAAGTTCTAATAGTTTGATTTCTAAAGTTAAGTTTCAACTCAATCAAGAATTTCAAATGATTGATTTAGGACTATTACATTATTCTTTGGGTATGCAAATTTGGAACACATGTAATGGTATATTTATATCTCAAAGCAAACTTATGATTGATTTAAAATGATGGTAATCATTTGTCCATTTCTTGTGAATTAGGCACTAAACTTATGATTGATTTGCAAACTTCTTTTTGTTGATACTACTTTATATAGACAACTAGTTAGAAGTTTAAATTATTTAACTCTTACTAGGCTTGATATTTCTTATAAGCTGGTTTAGTTTCTATATTTATGTCTAAATCTCAACAAACTCATTTCAAAGTTGCAAAAATAATTTTGAGATATGTAAAAGGTACTATTCATGTTAGTTTATTTTATGATGCAAATTGTGATTTTATTTTAAAAGGATATACTGATTCAGATCTAGGGGGATATCCCAATGATTGGAAATCTACTTGTGGATATTGTTTCTTTGTTGGTTCAAGTGCAATTTTTTAGAATAGTAAAAAATAACTATATACTTCTCTTGGTTGAACAAAAGTTGAGTGTAAATATTGTACTAATGCATCTAAAGAAGCTTTTTGGTTATGAAGATTACTTCAAAACTTGGGGCTACCTCAAGAAGATCCAACACCTTTGTATTGTGACAATCAAACTACCATTACCTTGTCAAAGAATCCAATCTTCTATGCAAGGACCAAACATATTTATGTTCAACATCACTTCATTAGGGATCAAATTGAAGACAATCAAGTTTCTCTTCTTTATTGCAAAGGACAAGATCAAGTTGTCAATATTCTCACTAAGCCTCTATGTAAAGACAAATTCTAATTTCATTATAAAAATCCTGGTTTGAAATCCATTGAAGGGATTGATGTAAACTCCCAAAGTAACTTAGCTTATGGGGGGTGTTAAAATATTAATGTTTACTTGGTAAAGGTTATTTGTATTGATTTGTGTAGACACCTAAAACTTGCACAATTAATTAAATAAATTTATATTTGTTTAACTACCCTAATCCACCTATTGACTATGTTGGTTCCCAAAACCACATATTAAAAATCAAAGAGTTTTGCCACATCTCTTAATGACTTCCAAATCAGTCCTAGCCAACAAATGCGAATGATAGACAAATCAAATTCCCTTGCACTTCATGCTTCACTAAACCAAGGCGGGTGAACCTATACCTGAAACCTAAATCTCCAGGTTAAAGACTTTTCTATAGCGAATTTAAGAAATTTAGTGACTTCAAGATGGCAATTGTTCTTGAACCCAATCTTATTATCTGAAAACTGTAACTGCTTGTTTGTAAGTGAATATTTAAAAGGTAGTGGTTATATGAATTAGAAATATGATTCCTTAATGAAGCTTGCTTTGGAAATACTTGATTCAAATATATAAAATCAATAAAAGACCAGTGCCTTGATTCCTTACTGGTTTCATATCATTTTAAATGAAAAATCTCATGTTTAACCTTTTAGAGACAGTTTTAATAACTTGTTAATGAAACAAGACCATCATCTCAGAGGCTTCTATATGAATTGTAATTAAAATATAACATCCAGTTAGTCTTACTGAATTTAACTTTACTTTGAAAGACCAATAAGACAATTCGAAGTTTGCCAACCAATCCTTCAAACTGAAAATAAATCTTAATTACAACAACATAAGACTACACAATGAAACGATCTATGCAAATAGATTTATCTAAGGAACTGATCGATCAATTGAAAAGATAGAGACCATCATGAATAAAAAACACTTGAATCTTTATATTAAAAATTATATACTTAAACCCAGTTGATTTCATTGTATATCACCCATCAACGTGATACTTCCAGACAATGAGTTCATAAGAAATGCATAAAAGATTGTCTTGATATAAAACTATAAACTTGTGATATGTGTCTTTCCTAAAAGATCCTCCATATTCTTCACCCTGGTCAAACCTAGAGCCAATATACATATCATTCACTCCCTGAATATCCAATTTAAATTCCCTATTCTCATAATGTAACATGCTATCAAAAATAAATGATGCACTCATATCCCATCCTGGAAGGATGATGATGCCTGCTTCACTAAGAAGTTGTCTTCCCCTTTGAGGGGTTATAGTAGTTAATTCTAAATTGATTTCTTCCTTGAGTTTTATCAATAATTTTGATTCTTTTTCAGAGGTTATGCTTGGGATAGATTCCCTCAATTTTTAACCTTTGAAATTATATAAAAAGGATTTAAATTCTTTTGACTTGATAAAAACATCATCATACACAAAAGCAGAATGCTCATCATATCATGCATCACTATGAATGTTCAGCCTGACAACAAATTGTTCTTGTAAGTCAGGTTCCTCTACTGTGTCTGGTGCTTGATGCCTGGATACGATCTCAACATCTTCTGACTCACTTTCACTCTCCTCTTCCTCGGTTTCCATTTCCTGAAATCTCTTCTTCTTTTCTTCCAAATTTCTGTTTAATTCATCAATGGCTATCTGGGCCTCTTCCTCGTCCATGTTCCTAAACATATCTTCTGCTTCCAAGCAAATATGAAAATAATCTCCCAAATTCTGGCCTTTCTTACAACTGTGAATATATCCTTCAGGGTCATAATTCACTCTAGCAGTATATTTGAACAAATTGTATTCTTCAATTAATTTCCTATCAATGGCTTCATATGCCTTTGTTGATACAATGGTGAAGTCCCCAAAAATAAGAGTCCAAGGCAAGAAATCTTGCTTACACATATCTCCAAAATGTCCAACATTTGACAAACTTAGCTGTCTTACAATCTCCAGATAAGCAATCCTGTCTGGTACAAATTTTGGCAACACATATGGGGTTCCTTCAAAACCATAAATTCTAAAGCAAGTAAAATCCTTATGAACAAACCAATCACCCCAGCTATGATTGACAATACCTCTCTCATCAAAAGTAGCAAGTCTAAAAAATATTTTAATCTCAGTGGAAATAGATCCTTCACACGAGACACCATAAATTTGGTACAGTGGCTTTACTATTAGCTCTTCAAACTTAATGTAGTTTTACATCACGTATTGTGAGTCCCATACTGATGTCCACATTTGCACTGGTTGTTCCTTACATGCTCTGTCCACTATGTTCAATTTTAAACTCATTGGCCACATACCCCTAAATATTCCATAAAATAAAATCAAATGCATCAACAACGAGTAAAACTTAAAAGTGGGCTCCCTATTATCCCCGAGGTTCAAGAAACCCTCATGCAATTTTTCTTCCAACACCAGTGGTTCAATACTAGCCACATAAGGGACTTCTATACCTCCAACTTGTCTGCATGACATATAAGTGTACTGTAAGTAGTGTCTAAACATATCCATGTTAAATGGGGGACCATCCTCTTCGATCAAAATGCCCTTCTCAACCTTGTGGAAGGCTAAGTTCCACCCTTTGTAAGTAGTATCCATTTTAACAAATTCCTCCTCTAGTTCTTCAAATGACAAGGGTACATCAAGGTTAGGGTCTAAGCTAAAAACTTCATTTATGGTGCCACGACTAAATTTGATAAACACCTCGCCATTTGGAAACTGAATGCATCTCTTCACAAAATTATAATTTTTGACCAAGACTTCCATCGGTTTGATATTTATGAAAACATTTGGAACAACCAGTTTACCTAAGTTGGTTATCCATGGGTTACAAATCGGTACTTCTCTATCTTTTCTCAGAAAATGAAATAGGAAGAGTTCATAACCTCTCACCTTTATCCATATGTCTCCAACCCATTTAAACCTATCTTCAAGATGGTCTTTTTTGGGCAAATGTTGTTTCATCCTTCTTGATTTTGGACCTAGAGACTACAATTGATCAATAATGTCTTGATTCAGTTTCCATGCAGGAGGGAATTCCATTGTTTTTGATTTTTTAGATGCGGATTCCGAGCCCTTAGCACTCCTCTTTCTTCCTGATGAACTCTAAGCTTCCATGATGTGTGAAGAACTGCGAGCAATAATTCTCACCTTGCGTGTTTTTTACTAAGACACAGTCTACATTTGGTTCTTAGTTTGCCTCGTGTGAGCCATCAATCTACTCAATTGTAAGCATTAAATATAGGCTACTTTGGTTTTAGTTTTGAATTGTATCTGTAACAGCTCATCGGTATATGCTTTCCTGATGAATTACTCCCTTGGTGCCATCATCAAGCTTTCATTCCTTAAGTTACTTTGTTGTTTATCGATGTGTGTCTTCCTGATGCCTCCATCGGGTATCGACATGACCTTGAATAGCTTCTTCTGATAGTTATTTTTTTCTCCGATGAACCTCCTGATTTATTATTTCCATCGGGTATCGAGATAGCTTGAAATGATACATCCCGATCTATTTAAGTTATGCCGATGACTAATGTCTCTCTTCCTATAGGTGTAAGTTATACCAATAGCCTTATCGACTATCGATAAAATAGTAATTCCCATGTTCCAATAGTGAAAGCTACATCGATGATACTTTAGTAATTACTAAGTTGGTGTATATCCTCCCGATGTGTCTATCGGGTATTGGGATTACTCCTATCCCCTTATTGTGATAATTAATCACTTCTTGATGACCTTTGGCTTTGCTAAGGTGCTTTCTTCGGGGTAAGCTACATCGATAGTTTGATATGCTTATAAAATGTGCTCCCCTTAGTGAAATACACATGTTTATGATTTCTTATATAAACTGAACAAAACCTCACAAAAGCTCAATCTTTGAGATATTACATAGATCTTGCTTTTTTGGCTAAATTTGTCAAAGTGAAAGTCTTATCTTACTCAGTGCCACCCCCTAATTGCCCAGCTGATGGTTGACTCTCTAGAGACAGATCATAGATGGATGGGAATTGATTTTGTAGGGTCATTCCTGCACATAAAACTTCGGCAGTAACTATTCTCATGATAAAAAATACTTATTAAAAAGCATAAGAAAATAGCATCTCAATAGCATAAATTATTTTAAAAAATTATGTGCTAACAATGGCTATTTCTGGGGATGTATGTTTCTGTATGAACATAGCGAGATCCTAGTTATCTCTGAAAAGTAGACCAACTATCTACTAGAAACCATAAAAATAAAGAGCAAAAAACAAAAACAATCCTAATTAATATGTACAAAGAACTACTGCATGTTTTATTTAGTAGAAGAAGTGTTTGAGATATTGCCCATGGGTAGGGAATTCCTGAATATCCCATTAGTATTCTGTAGAATGTATGGATTTTCTCCTCTTTTTTCCACAATGACATAAGGGCCTAGCCAAAGTGCTTCAAACTTTCCATGTTTCCCTTTGTCCCGATCCTTAGCATTCCACTTTAATACCCAATCTCCCTCTTTAAAAGTTCTACCAGGTGCCTTCTTATCATGCAATAATTTGATCTGCAGCTGCTTTATGATGTCCCGCTTCTGAGCTTCTCTTCTATACTCATCCATTTTTGCTAACTGATCTAGACTATCCTCTATGAAATTTACATCCTCTAACTACTCTTGTGTCACAAATTTATATACCGGGAGCATATTGTTTAGAGGCAATTTTTCTTCTTTCCCATATACCAACTCATAAGGTGCAAATCCAGTAGACTTCTTGATGGTAATCCTATCCACCCATACTGCTAAATTCAATTTCAAATCCCAAGACCTTTTATTATTTCCCAACATCCTCTTGATTATTTTGAGTAAATTTTTGTTACTGGATTCAACTTGTCCATTTCCTTGTGGGTGATAAGGTGAAGAATAAGATACAACAATGCCATATGAATCACAAAAATCAGAAAACTCCTTAGACCTGAAGCACATTCCATTATCAACCACAATTTTATGAGGTACACCAAACCTCATCAAGATATTTTCCATAAGAAATTTTGTTACCACCTTACTTGTGGCTTGCCTAGTTGGGATTGCCTCTACCCACTTGGTAAAATAATCTGTTGCTGCTAGAATCCACCTGTGTCTCCTGCTTGATTTGTCTGCTATCTCTCCTATGAAGTCAATGCCCCACATTTGGAAAGCTTCCTCAGTTTGTATGGGTTTAAGAGGCAATGCTCTGTTATATTTTAGCTTCCCTGAAAACCTTTGACAAGCCTCACATTTCCTAACATATGCATGACAATCCTTGAAGAGTTGGGGCCGATAATAACCAGCACGTAATACCTTATGTGCACTGGTTTTAGCGGAAATATTTCCTCCACATACACCTTCATGCAACTCCTTAAGGATTGCTTCTACTCGATCCATGTCTAAACAAAGGAGTAGAACACCATCTCGATTTTTCTAGTATAAATCTCCTTGTAGCAAACATATTTCATTTCAGGAAGCTTGAGTCTCCTCTTTTCTCTATCAGTGAGAGCTTCTTGACATTTCATATGTTTTAAATAGTAAACAACATTTGTATACCATGGACATCTCTCAATGCTTACCTCTGAGTTTTGTAGCTCCACCTGATTTATTTGTGCTGCTTCTAAGTTGGAATCCACCATAAGTTTAGCTAGGCCTTTCCCTCTAACAAGCTTGGTGATTTGTAGATCTATGTTAAATTCCCGGATCTGATTAATCCACCTGCACCTATGACAAGTAGTCTCAGTTTATCTAAAAATATCTTTTACTGTTGCTTTAGGCACATATGCAACCACAATGGCTCCTACCGGGTATGGCCTGAAATATTTTACAGCTTTAACCAATGCATAAGCCCATTTCTTATTTAGATCATAATTTAACTCAGATGCCTACAGTGTCTTACTAAAAAATGCCACAGGTTGTTCATATCCCCCATCATTTTTGTGTAACATGACAACTGCTATGATATGGTAAGATGCAAAAGAAAACACTTGGAAAGGTTTTGAAAAATCATGAGACTTGAGGATTGGGGCTTCTTTAATGGCCCTCTTGATACTTGCAAATTCTTCTAGGGCTTCATTTGTCCATTTGATGTCTGCCCCTTTCTTAAGCATCTTAGCAATTGATTTCACAATTTCTGAAAAATTTGAGACAAATCTTCTGACAAAATTTATTTGTCCAAAGAATGAATAGATAACTTTAACAATTTTAGGTATCTGAATTTTATCTATAGCAGCTATCCTTTTAGGATCAATTCTAACACCTTCCTTTGATACAATATTTCCTAACAATTTTCCTTTTGTTACTCCGAAATGACACTTTTTTGGGTTAAGAGAAACACCATACTCTAGCGCCCTTATGAAGATCTTCTCCGAATCATTGCAATGCTCTTCTGCTTTCTTTGAATAAGCTGTCAAGTCATCTTGATAAACAACTAGAATATAATCAATCAAACCTTCAAATGCCACATCCATAGCCCTCTATAAAGTAGTTCCTGCATTAGTAAGTTTGAAAGGCATTCTAGCATAGACATATGTCCCCGAAGGTGTTGTAAAGGCAGTTTTGTATTGCTCTGTTTCCTTGACCACCTGATTATACCCTGAGAATCCATCCATCATGGAAAGCAATTCATTTCCTGTAAATTTCTACAACAAAGCTTCCATGTTAGGCAAAGCATAATTGTCCTTTAATGAAGATACAATCAAATTTCTAAAATCCACACAAAGTCTTATATCACCATTCTTCTTTCTAACAGGTACCAAGTTGGACACCCACGTTGAATGTATGATTCAATTTATGATCCCTACATTCCTCATTTTCATCAATTCCTCCTTCATCTTTGGAGGTAGTGTTGGATTTATAGGCCTTTGTCTCTGTCTAAAAGGTTTCGCATTTGCATTCAAAGGAATTTCATGCTGAAAGAGGTCTTCCCTATATGCTTTAAGGTCATCATATGACCATGCAAAAACATGTCTGTATTTTCTTAATAAATTTATCAAGTCCGTTATGATTTTTGGGGTAAGTATTTTTCCAATGAAAACCTCTCTAGGATTGTGTTCACTTCCAAGATTTATCATCTCAACATCCTTTTATGTTACAGGGCTAGATTTTAGATCGACTCTATCCTGATTATCAAAAATCCTTTCCAACGCCACCAACCCTTTTGGGATCTTATTTGATTTTAGTTGCAAGATTTCTTTCCCAAAAAAAGTATCTTTATCATCCTAATTTCCTACATAGGCAATCAAATCAATTTTTGATCTTCATATTGATCCTTGCATATGAGAAATTTCAGTAAATCATGATCATCATAAAAAAATTGCCAGTTTTTTATGTTATCTGCTACTGCTGGCCTTGTTTTGATTTCCACTTGAGTTATTTCATCAAAAGGGAGGTCATTATGCCTAATTGCGAGGTTATCCATGAAATCTGCTAAGATGTTCTTTGATCTTTCTGTCCAATTTATCTCAAAGGCATCAAAAACTTCTATGGAATCCCAAACCATTCCTGTAACATCTCAATTTTGAATTCTTAGCAGCAAAATTATTTTTAACCTCAGATATAATTAGCTCTGAACCACCATAAACTGTCAGCATTTTTATCCCATGTGTGTTTTCAATTCTGAGTCCTAATAAGAGAGCTTTCTACTCAGCTATGTTATTTGTGCATTCAAATGCTAAAAGGAATGAGTATTTAAAAGACTTGCCATTAGGAGATATAAACACAACTGCAGCCCCATTTCCATCTTTGCTACATGCCCCATCAAAATACATTTGCCATATCATATTTTTATTTTCTTTAGCATGCATTTCAATTTGTTTTGTATTTGACATGGTAGGTTTTACTATACTTACATGAAAATTTTCCATGTCCGTATGGCAAAAACATGTCATCTGAGCTGGGTCCACTTCCTCAATGATGTATGATGACCTGGGTTCTCTATTAATCCTAACCTTTGTGCCATTTATTGGGATGGTTGCATATCATAAATCCAATTGCACATGTCCACCCACCAAAGTAAACCAGTGTCTAGATAAAAGCATCCCATAACTTGCAGGCACCTCCACCACTGTGATATTAGTTTTGTAAGAGGCATCAGGGCATGCTAGAAATTTGAATTCTACATCTTTCATGATTCCCACCACATGTATCGATCTATTGTCCATAGCATAACATTGCCTGTATCGGGTGTCAACATTCATTCCTAGTTCCTTCATAACATCAGCCGACATAATATTTACTGCTGCCCTTGAATCAATCATGCAATTCTTGACAAGCTTGTTATTAATCAACAATGTCAGATAGAATGGGTCCACTTGGTTTAGATTCTTAACCAAAGAAGTACCTAGATAAACCACTGGTGGATTCTCAGCAATTTGTCACTGCTTAGGGTTCTCTTGACTGATTTTACCCATATTAGATATTATTTTTACTGTTTCATCTCTATAATCAGGGAATTTCATAATCTCAAGTAAAGGGAGGGAAATTTTCACATGGGGCAGAGCTCGGGACATTAAAGAATTACAACTTGAAACTTGCTTACCGATTGTCTTCTTATCAACAAGTTTTGTTAACCTTGGAAGTTCTACCTATTCATTTTGTTTTGATATCTTCTCGTTCCCCTTTTTTAGATTGCCATCTTTACTATCATTCTGCTTTGGTATTTTTTTTAAACATCCCTGATGGATTTCTTTGATCTGCATTTATTGTTATGTTTCTCAATTGATAATTACTCTTAGCCTGCACTACTGCTGCTATTGTATAAGCCTTCTTCTCTTCATCTATTAGGAAAATCTCTCAGCAAGGGTGGTTCCTCTTCATCTGATAATACTTGTTGCATACTGCTATTTTGATTTATTCTTCTCAGACATACATTTTATACATATTCTTCTTCTAGTGAACTATAATCATCTCTGCCCCAAAATGGTTCAGAGGAAAGCACATTTATTATGGGTCATTGATCTTCATCTTGGCTTTCATCTTCTAATAAACTTTGAGCAATCACACACTGGTCAGGTGCATGAGGTAACTTACAAATATCACACCATGGGCAATCTTCTACCAAATGATTACTTTTCTTCAATGGATCAAGAGTCTCCTTATTTTGATTTGGTTTCTCAGGCTTACCATCCTTCCAATTAGTATTGTATGGCATGTCATGGAGTCTAGGCCTATCATTTTTATAATTTGATGGCATATTATTTTTATATGCTGGTGGCCTGTCATTTCTTTTCTATCTTCCTTTCATATCTTTGAGCATATCCATTATTTCTTTGAAATCATCTCTTTTTGGAGCCCTAGGATTATACAATTTTACATCATCTCTCTTATTTAGTCTACTAGAGGCTTTCCTATTGTTTTCAATAGTAGTGACATTTTTAAAAGCTTGTTGCAATGTTTTAGGCTTGTGTGACATGATCTCATAATGAGTCTTACTATCAAATGGACTTATGTAAAAATAAATTAGGAAGGAGTTAAGTGGTCTCACATCTCTTGGTATTATGTTCAATAATTTATTAAATCTTTTATTAAATTCTGCTACTGATTCATTAAAGTTATTTTTGATACTGGTTAATTCATGAGAAGCAAATGATGTGTCATTATGATCCCCAAACTCTTCAATGAATTCTGTCACAAAATCCTGCCAACTGACAATTGATCCATCCGATAAGCCTCTGTACCATTCACCAGTGTCTTTAATCAAGGATTACACAAATAATTTCATGAATACATCTTCATGAGGAACTTCAAATTCTATGATTGTATTTTTCAAATTTATCACATGTTGTTCAGCCGATTCTACTCCGTTGCGATTGAACTTTGGAATAGCAGTCCTCAACTCATTTTGAATAGGATTTGGGTATCCTATTATTCCACTAAAATCCAACTGCCTATATCTTTCAATAGTCATAGGTGCCCTATACCCACGATTATAATTTCCATGATTTCCATTTCCACCATTTCACCCTCTATTGTTCTAATCCCTATCACCGTTATGTTGCTGTCTTGGATTTCCTTGATTTTGAATCCTTCCAAAATTTGGTTCCCTCCAATGGTTATTCCCGTCACTCCTGTTGTCACTATTTCTATTTCTCTCTCTAGCTCCAGGTTCAAATAGTGGATTGAAATGATTCCTAATGAATACTTGTTCTCTATTCTTTTTGTGAGAGGGGTTGTATCTAGGAGTTTTGTCATCCCCTGACCCCCTTTCACTTCCAACTTCCTCATGCTGAACCCTCTCATTTCTTGATGTTTCACCTATAGTTTCCTTTTCTTTTGGCGAAATGAGTGCATCTCTTTTTATTCCTGATTTATCTAATATTTCATCTGGTTGTCTTCTAAGGGCCCTAGCCATTTTGTCCTCATTTGAGCCCATGCTAGCCATTTTGCGAATAATTGGAGATCCTCTTCTTCTTTATCCGGTCTCTCACAATTCATCTCATGACACCAATCATAATTATCCATGCTTATTAGAGAAAATGGATTAAGATTTTCATCATTACTTTGAGGACTATGATGGCTTGATGTAGGATCCTCACTTTCATTTAAGTTTCCTCTTTCCCTACTAGGGAAACTTTTAAAACCTACAAATGTCATTTCCAATGTTTGATCTTTCTTTCTATTTTGTCTTTTCGTAGGATTCAATTCAATATGGTTATCTTGTGTATTGTGCAAAGATCTCCGTCCCCATATAAAATCTAATGACAAGTGCCTAGGGTTCTTCCTTACCCTCTTGCAAGATAGAGCATTAATCATGAACTAAAAGTAGAGTCGCCACCCCCTTTGGAGGAAAACCTTATTTCAGTTGGTCTGAGTTCCTTTCCTAGTAGAGTCTGAAATTTATTCACCAAAGATTCTGAAAAACTTCTTTTAGCAACTCCCCAACAAAGTCTCCAATCTGTTGGTTCCCAAAACCACATATTGGAAATCAAAGAGTTTTGCCACTTTTCTTAATGACTTCCAAATCAGTCCTAGCCAACAAATGAGAATGATCAAGAGATCAAATTCCCCTACACTTCAGGCTTCGCTAAACCAAGGTGGGTGAACCTATACCTAAAACCTAAATCTGCAGGTTAAAGACTTTTCTATAGCGAATTTAAGAAATTTAGTGACTTCAAGATGACAATTGTTCTTGAACCCAATCTTATTATCTGAAAACTGTAACTGCTTGTTTATAAATGAATATTTATAAGGTAGTGTTATATAAATTAGAAATATGATTCCTTGATGAAGATTGCTCTAGAAATATTTGATTTAAATATATAAAATCAATAAAAGATCAGTGCCTTGATTCCTTAATGGTTTCATATCATTTTTAACAAAAAATCCTACGTTTAACCTTAGAGATAGTTTTAATAACTTGTTAATAAAACAAGACCATCATCTCAGAGGCTTCTATATGAATTACAATTAAAATATAACATCCAGTTAGTCTTAGTGAATTTAAATTTACTTTGAAAGACCAATAAGACAATTCAAATTTTGCCAACCAATCCTTCAAACTGATGTTTAAACTGAAAATCAATCTTAATTACAACAACATAAGACTGCACAATGAATTGATCTATGCAAATAGATTTATCTAAGGAACTGATTGATCAATTGAAAAGATAGAGACCATCATGAATAAAAAACACTTGAATCTTTATATTAAAAATTTGATACTTAAACCAGTTGATTTGAGTGTATATCATCCATCAACTTGATACTTCTAGACAACGAGTTCATAAGAAATGCATAAAAGATTGTCTTGATATAAAACTATAAACTTGTGATATGTGTCTTTCCTAAGATATCCTCCATATATAGATGAGGATTCAGTTTGAAAAATGAAAGGGCATACCCTTTCATTAAAACTAAAATTAACAAAAAAACTAACTACCTAAAAACTGCCCTAACAATATGAACAAACTGACAGACTATAAGATAAAGTCATATCTTTGAACACCCTTTTGATATTTATGGTTGATCTCCAAGCATTTGACCGCACTTTTGAATATGCTTCAAGTATCCCTCTAATTTGTAGGTATCTGCATCATAGATGATATCTCTGACCACAATCTCCATAGTGACAGTTTTCCATATGCTCAATTGTATCTGTCATATCAAGTCCAATAGACCGGGAAATGTTAAGGGAGGCATTGAGAGGAATCTGGCATTCCATAATCCATTTATCCCTATCCTTAATCTGTCCATTCTAATCTTCAACCTCTGGAAAATGATGTTGTACTATTTCCTTACATTCATCACATTCATTTTGCAGTTCTGTGTCAAAGTCTTCATGTTTTCTCAACAACCTTTGTATCCCTTCAATAACTTCGGCATCTGCATTGGACATTGTCTTATCATGCAATAAAGTTCCTAATTTATTATAAAACCTATTGCGAGATACCACATTATCCATATTCTTCTGATAAACAACCCAAAAATCTTCAAGGAAACCCTGCAACTTTTCAAATCTCTTGGTCAGTAAAACAAAGGCTACATCAGCCCTCACACTCTTCATTTTCCTTTTTAACCTTTTGTTTTCCAATTGCACTTCATCACATTTCTTTTTCCATTGAGACCCATCATGGATCTGTGGTATAGGCCGTCCTCCTCTTTTTAGCAACTCTTCATATAGTCCCTTGTACTGATCTCTTTCTCTGATCATTTTGACTAATTGTACTTTATTAAATTTTGAAATATCGATGCCCATGTTAGCAGTAACAATAGGATCCACTTCACCGACTTTTAATTTCATCATACAATCAAAGGCTTTATCCACATCAATGATCTTTGGTCTCTTATTTGGAGGGTAAAAAGACCACAAGAGAATATATTCTTCACCCTGGTCAAACCTAGAGCCAATATACACATCATTCACTCCCTGAATATTTCTCAGAATGTAACATGCTATCAAAAATAAACGATGCACTCATATCCCATCTTGGAAAGATGATGATGCTTGCTTCACTAAGAATTTGTCTTCCCCTTTGAGGGGTTATAGTAGTTAATTCTAAATTGATTTCTTCCTTGAGTTTCATCAATAGTTGTGATTCTTTTTTAGGGGTTATGCTTGGGATAGAATCCCTCAATTTTTAATCTTTAAAATTATATAAAAAATAATTTAATTTCTTTTGACTTGATAAAAACATCATCAAACAAAATAGTAGAATGCTCATCATATCGTGCATCACTATGGATGTTCATCCTAGCAACAATTTGGTCTTGTAAGTCAGGTTCCTCTATTGTGTCCGGTGCTTGATGCCTGGATACGATCTCAACATCTTCTGACTCACTTTCACTCTCCTCCTCGGTTTCCATTTCATGCAATCTCTTCTTCTTTTCTTCCAAATTTTTGTTTAATTCATCAATGGCCATCTGGGCCTCTTCCTCCTCCATATTCCTAAACATATCTTCTGCTTCCAAGCAAATATAAAAATAATCTCCCAAATTCTGGCCTTTCTTACAACAGTGAATATATCCTTCAGGGTGATAATTGACTCTAGTAGTATATTTGAACAAATTGTATTCTTCAATTAATTTCCTATCAATGCCTTCATAATCATTTGTTGATACAATGGTGAAGTCCCTAAAACTAAGAGTCTCGGGAAGGAAAGCTTGCTTACATATATCTCCAAAATGTCTAGCATTTGACACACTTAGCTGTCTTACAATCTTTAGATAAGCAATCTTTTCTGGTATAAATTTTGGCAACACATATGGGGTTCCTTCAAAACCATAAATTCTGAAGAAAGTAAAATCCTTATGAACAAACCAATCACCCCAGTTGTGATTGATAATACCTCTCTCATCAAAAGCAGCAGGTCTTAGAAATATTTTAATCTCAGTGGAAATAGATCCTTCACACGGGACACCATAAACTTGGTACAGTGGCCTTACTATAAGCTCTTCAAACTTAATGTAGTTTGACCTCACTTATCATGAGTCCCATACTGATGTCCACATTTGCACTAGTTGTTCCTTACCTGCTCTGTCCACTATGTTCAATTTTAAACTCATTGACCACATACCCCAAAATCTTCCATAAAATAAAATCAAATGCATCAACATTGACTGAAACTTAAAAGTGGGCTTCCTATTATCCTCGAGGTTCAAGAAACCCTCATTCAATTTTTCTGCAAGATAAGTAGCATAATCAAAGGGTCTTGACTCATACATTTGTACATTTGTTGCCAACACCAGCAGTCCAATACTAGCCACATCAGGGACCTCTATACCTCCAATTTGTCTGCATGACATATAAGTGTACTGTAAGTAGTGTCTGAACATATCCATGTTAAATGGGGGACCATCCTCTTCGGTCAGAATTCCCTTCTCAACCCTGTGGAAGGCTAAGTTCCACCGTTTGTAAGTAGTATCCATTTTAACAAATTCCTCCTCTAGTTCTTCAAATGACAAGGGTACAACAAGGTTAGGGTCTAAGCTAAAAACTTCATTTATGGTGTCACGACTAAATCTGATAAACACCTCGCCATTTGGAAACTAAATGCATCTCTTCACAAAATTATAATTTTTGACCAAGACTTCCATCAGTTTGATATTTACGAAGACATTTGGAACAACTAGTTTACCTAAGTTGGTTATCCACGGGTTACAAATTGGTACTTCTTTGTCTTTTCTCAAAAAATGAAATAGGAAGAGTTCATAACCTCTCACCTTTGTCCATACATATCCAACCCCTTTAAACATGTCTTCAAGCTGGTCTTTTCTAGGCAAATATTGTTTTGACCTTCTTGATTTTGGACTTGGAGACTGCAATTGATCAATAATGTCTTGATCCAGTTTCCGTGCGGGAGGGACTTCCATTGTTTTTTATTTTTTAGATGTGGATTTCGAGCCCTTAGCACTTCTCTTTCTTCCTGATGAACTTGAAGCTTCCTTGATGTGTGAAGAACTGTGAGCAATAATTCTCACCTTGCATGTTTTTTACTAAGACGTAGTCTGCATTTGGTTCTTAGTTCGCCTCGTGTGAGCAATCAATCTACTCAATTATAAGCATTAAATATAGGCTTCTTTGGTTTTGGTTTTGAATTGCATCTGTAACGACTCATTGCTATATGCTTTCCTGATGAATTACTCCCTTGGTGCCATCAGCAATGTTTCATTCTATAAGTTACTTTGTTGTTTATCGACATGTGTCTTCCTGATGCCTCCATCGGGTATCAATATAACCTTGAATAGATTCTGCTGATAGTTATTTTTTCTTTGATGAACCTCCTAATTTATTATTTCCATCGGGTATCAAGATAGCTTGAAATGATACATCCCGATCTTTTTACATTATGTCGATGACTAATGTATCTCTTCCTATTGGTGTAAGTTTTACCGATAGCCTTATCGGCTGTCGACAAAATAGTAATTTGCATGTTCTGATAGTGAAAGCTACACCAATGATACTTTAGTTATTACTAAGTCGGTGTATATCCTCTCGATGTGTCTATCGGGTATTGGGATAACTCCTATCTCCTTCTTGTGATAATTAATCACTTCCCGATGACCTTTGGCTTTGCTAAGGTGCTTTCTTTGGGGTAAGCTAACCGATGGTTGATTAATGGTTGCTTTTTTGGCTAAATTTGTCAAAGTGAAAGCCTTATCTTACTCAGTGCCACCCCCTAATTGCCCAGCTGATGGTTGACTCTCTAGAGATAGATCATAGATGGATGGGAATTGATGTTGTAGGGTCATTCCTGCACATAAAACTTCAGCAGTAATTATTCTCATGATAAAAAAGACTTATTGAAAAGCATAAGCAAATAGCATCTCAATAGCATAAATAATTTTGAAAAATTATGTGCTAACAAACTAAACTAAGGTTTAATCAATATCCCTTTTCTTCTAATCAACCATTAATCAAATTAAAGATTTAAGTAATTCCCCCTTTCTTATATCTAAGCCATTTTAATTAAATTCAACATTTAATTAAATATCCCCTTCTAGCCATTTTAATCAAATTTAATATTTGATTAAAATCCCCTTTCCATTTTAATAAAATTCAACATTTAATTAAAATCCCCTTTCCCATTTAATTAAATTTATATTTAATTAAAAATCCCTATTTTCCTCACCCCACTTACATTTTACAACATATGCAAGTTGCATCTCCTTTTGGCTAAAATAAATCTTTTATTTTATCTAAAAAATCCTATTTTTCCTCCACCCACTTGCATTTTCCTACAAATGCAAGTTGCACCACAATTTTAAATAAATAAATTATTTATTTGAAATCCTATTTATCCCCACCCACTCAAAACCTTCAATGGCTTCCCTTAAAGTCTTCAAGCCTTTAATGGTTTCCCTCAAAGTCTTCAAGCATTTAATGTTTTATCCCCCTTTTCTCATTTAAATAAATTAAGATTTATTTAAATAAAATCTAAAATTCACATTCATATTTAAATAAATTAATATTTATTTAAATATCTATCCAAATGCAAGTTGCATTCATTTTAGTTGAAATAAAATCTTTTTATTTTAATTAAAAATTCCTATTTCTCCCACTTGCATTCTCCTACATTTTCCATTAACTTCCTAAGCATTCTTCTAGAACCTCTCAAAACCCACTTAATTAGTCTAATTCTTCTATCATAGTCACATCCCTAAATTTTGGGGAAGTCACTTCTAATTTTGGAAGAAAGTCTTTTAAATGCATTTAAAGTTTAATCTTTTCAACAAGCTAACTTTGTTGAGTTCCCCAAATTTGTAGGACTCTCACAAAAGTCAACATGGGATTGGGTTAAAAATCTCACATGGACTGATAACTTTCAATCTTGACCCTCCTTAAGCCAATTCAATCTTGGCCATCCAATTCTCCAATTCTTCTATAAATAGAGCCCATTTCTCCTTCAATTCATATCTCAATCTTGTACATCTAAAGTATTGTCATTTTGCAGGTTAAGGAGCTCATCTTGTCATCTTCAAGCATCCAAGCCATTTAGCATTAGCATTAGCGTTTTAGCTTCATTTTAGCATATCATCTAGTTAATTGCATATCATCTCATAGTATTTTATACTCATATAGTTTAATTAACTCATCTAGCATCATCAATTTGGAATACATTTAACATGTTAATCATCTAGTCTTGCATCTTATCTTCATCCATCATCTCATCTTAGCTAAGATCTTAGTTGCATCCATTTTGATCTTAGAACATCACTAAAATCTCATTCTCTAGGTTGTCATCTAAGAGATCAAGTGCTCTTCCAAGTGAGGGCCACCTTGAATCTTGAAGATATTTAGAGATAGAGGACAACGAGGCGATTTAGGAGTTTTAAATCCACTAACTTGTTTATGATTTCTAACTCTAAAGCAATGCTTCATTAGTGTGTTTGAAGTGTTTTTCTTCTTGTAGGTTGAAGACCACATTTTTGGTATACAATTTGTACTATGTTTGGGATATTACTTTGGAATCCCTACATGTTATTTGTCTTTTGTGTCATATCACACATGCGTGAGGATGAGATGACTCATTTCTTTTAATTCCTTTATTTAGGAATATTAATTTTATCCCCCTTATGAGGATTTTTCCACATTGCACACACATAGCATGAATGGTGGCATTCATAGAGTTGAAAGTTACTTTGTAACTCATCTCCTCATCTCTATTTAAGAGATTCTTCTTCTCTCATTCTTCACAAGATATTGTAATAAGCTTCTCTCTCTCTCTCTCTAGTCTATTGCCATTCATTCATAATATATAAGGGGTTTTTTCTTTGCTTTTCCCCCTTTCAAAATCTCGTGTCTCCTCTCTTATTTTGGTGATTGCTCAACTCAAGTTGTTCTTCATCTTGATAATATTTCTTCAATCAATAAACTACTTGGATTTATTTCATTTCTTGCTCTTATTATTCCTTTTAGTAGTCTATTGATAATTTTGTTGTTTATTATCCAAATTATATTTTTATTTATCAACTAGTATTTTTTTGTTTAATTTATTAAAATTTATGCAAACCAATATTGAATATGACCTAAGCGAAGACAATATAGAATTGTAACCAATTTTTTGTGTAACAACAAAAATCAAAATAAAATAAAATTTATATAAAATTACAAACATTGCTTACATTTTTTCTAATTACAAAGGCAATTGATGACCTATTAATAATATTTCATAGGGATTCTATAGTTGATGAATAATTTATTAATTTGTAATTATTATATATAAAAGAGGGATATTATATGGGACTCTTTTCCACTAAAAATAAAAGACTTCAACATATGTGTTCCATTGTTGATAACTTCAATACTAATTATTGAGAAAATTTATCTCAACCTCGCATTCATAATGCTTATTTTAATACATTTTGTATGCACTTATGGATCCATCTATAGGTATAATATGGTGGAGGTATAGAAATGCATGGATCAGTTCATATGATATGAATATATTTCAAGTAGGTGATTGGATAATTTTACAACCTTATCCTTACAAGGAGACATCCTTGCATATCAAGTTGGGTCATAATTTGAGTCCAAAATTTTAGATTCCTTATTAGGTTGGGCCTAACTTTTTAAATTTCATGAGCTACCATTCTATTATTGGTAATAGTTATTGGTTATTATTATATTGGGTGCATGTTATTTTTTATTTACCTAAATGATATATTAGAATTATTTGTAATGTGATGAAAATTAGGGCTTCACCACTTGGATTGATAAATCCACTAGTTTTGATTGGGACCACCACACATTAAGGAGAGAAATGAATTTGATTGATCCAATCCTAAAAGGGTTGAATATAGATCAAATTAATCCTCCTTAGATTTGAGTTGAAATTAAATTTGAATTAGGGTTGAATTACAATGTTAGATCTAGGACAAACAACAAGGACATAAAATAATGGTAACAAAATGTTCTAGATATCATGTAGAGTTGTAAACCTATATCTGAGGATGGAAAATAGACCAGAACCTATGACAAAATTTTAGGTAGAATTGTCGGGACAAGGGGGAGTAGGTTGTCCTAATCCTTCGAATATCAAGGTTAGACAAACTTGATGTTTTATTGATTACGATGATTCACAAAATCCACTATCAAAATATCATCAAAATTATTTAGACCAAGGGGAGATGATCATCCTGGTTATAGAGCGATTTCTTTGTATGAGGGTGTTGAGACAGTATGGTAGGATACAGGGAATACCATAGGGTACAACTCATTAATATGCTCATAGGAGACTGGATGTGGTGACTTGGGGGCCCTCTATTTCATATGACGAGGCATGTGTAGAGTATCGATCATTGGGGCCACTAGATTGGGATTATCTTTCAGGAATGATAGATAGCGGGATGACAAATGAGTACGTTGTATATTGTACTGTACACAAGTTTTCGAGGCTGACATGTCCAGATGAGCCAAAGCCAGTTCTAGATGAGGATGATGAGAGGCTACAATGCAGAGCTCCTAGACGACCGAGGGATGGTGGGGGGAGAGGAGGTGGGGGAAGCGATGATGGTGGGGATAGAGGGGATGTAGGAGATCATGGTGTTGGAGATGACGATGGAGGAGATGATGATGGGGGAGATGATGATTTGGGAGATGGCTAAGTAGTGGTAGTGGCAGGCACACCAGGAGCCAGCAATTTTAAATCCTCTAGATGTATATATGGATTGGATGACCCAAGTGGTCAGATAGAGGAGATTAGGTCCAGTGGATTAGGGGCATAAGGTCCCAGAGCAGGAGGTTCCCCAAGTTGAGCAGGTACCTACGGGAGTATCACAAGTTGAGCAGCCACAGGCAGAGGCACCTCGACGGATCCTCATTAGGATATCGTCTCATCAGCAATAGGCTTAGATTATTGATTTACAGGGTCGGGTTCAGCAGCTAGAGAGTCGAATAGCAGAGAGAGTCTCAAATATCCCATCTAGAGGTTCAGATGGATTCGCTCATGGTCGAAAGAGATGCAACTAGGGATAGGTGTCGGCAAGTTGAGAAACAGGTACAGGTGTTAGGAGAGTCTAGTTCAAGGAAGGCTTCCTTGAAGATGATACGCCAGGCGGTCTGAGAGGTTGAGTATTACAGGACCTTATACTATACTATTGTTCCTACTAATCGGAGGGCTCCAAGATTTTCATAGATGACCAGGAGATTAGGACAGAGCTAGTCTAAGAGTCAAGGAGTGACAGGGCCACTTTAGAGAGATCCTCCAGGTGGGGACCCAAGTACAGGGGTATCAGCTGGTGTTATTAGACTTACCACATCAGGAGAGAGTTTCTCTCCACATCCTAGTGGTCACATTGATATGGGACATTGATCCATTCATGTACACACCTTTTGTGATGAGATATTGATGATTCCCATGATGTATATCTATGACATATCTCATATATTTTTGTGATATCATTGTACCTTGGACATTGATCTTTTTGATGATATGATATGCAGTCGATCCTATATGACCTATGAGATGCTGGATGCATTTTATTTGATATATGATTATGCTTTGCAATTACTTTCATGATGTATGCTTTATTTTCTATATGTTTATGGATTCTAGATGATGGATGCATACTTCTTATATGATGATGCATTATTTACATGATGTTATGCAAATGTGAATATGTATGCTTATAAGTACTATGTGATGTATGTGCAATACAATGTTTTCTATGTTTATGATATTTTTATGATATTTTTAAGCATGTTAATATGAGATTGACGCAATGCAATGGTGTTACTTTATATGATTTGAGATAAGATGGACACAATGCAATAATCTAACTACATGAATGAATGATTGGATTATTTATATGAATGATGTCTTAGTATGCAATGGTTATATGAGATGAACTAACTTATCATGTAGGATGAATGAATTAATTATTATTTTTATCGTCCAATATACTCAATCACGCAATGAGAGAGATAACACCATGTTGAAGTCTTTGGCCTTGGAAAAGATGAGTGTTGTGATCCCATGCAATATGAAATGCAATGCGGCGATTGGACCGATCATGTGGTCATTGCTTTGTTTCATCATTGAGCCTTTAAAATGTGGGAAGTGAGTGCAAACATCAATGGTATAATTGAATCATGATGACCAGAGCATTACTTTCCTGGGTTTTGATATTGCAAGTTAGTACAAGCATCGAGGTATAATTGAACCACGATGAATTGAGTGTTGTTTGCGTAAAACAGGTAGCATTAACCATTTCTATATGCAAGTCCGAAATGTCTTCTATGATAATCTGATGATCATGTCCTGAGACAACTTTGCACATATTAAAAATTAATTTATAGACAATAGACA
Source organism: Cryptomeria japonica (assembly GCF_030272615.1). Taxonomy (NCBI): domain Eukaryota; kingdom Viridiplantae; phylum Streptophyta; class Pinopsida; order Cupressales; family Cupressaceae; genus Cryptomeria; species Cryptomeria japonica. Next base: position 493,872,820 of record NC_081408.1, read on the forward strand.
AGAAAAATACCATGTTTCTTCCTTGTTCCTCTAGTCCATTGATATCTGTTTGTCATGTTTAGACTAATATGTGATAGTTGATGGTTGACAATGTGATCTTATGTTCAACGTTGGATGTGTCTCGGGTTTTGCTTGACAAGTGTTGCTTAACTGTTGTTCTACTTGTTTGATTAAGCTCAAAATGATGAAAATTTTTGCCCCCAGCTAGGTTCAGGATTTTGTCCCCAGTCTAGAAACAAACTTTATTATGATATATATCATGATCCAAACCATGATGAGAAATCACCTGCGATGCCTACATATGTACAAAGGTTTTATTATGGATATGAACAACGCTGATGGAAATGAATGCAAGCGAAAGGATGCATGAACCAATAGATGGAAGAGCTAGCTGATAGATAGTGCCTATTTGCTAGGTTTTCACCATATGTTTTTATTGCACCTTTTCTCATATTTGATTTTTTAAAATTTTTTTCATTGTTTTTCACTGTTTTTGTATTTTTTGCTTTTTCACTGTTTTTGGATTTTTTTGCTTTTTGAGTGTTTTTGGATTTTTCTGCTTTTTTAATGTTTTTGGAGTTTTTGCTTTTTCACTGGCTTTTGGATTTTTCTTCTTTTTCAGACATAAAACTTCTTCAGATGCATGCTATTGATGGGTTCCTCGAGCTGATCCCCATCCCGTGTTGATAGTTGATATGCTCCTGACCCAAATATTGTTGTGACCACAAATGGACCTAACCAATATGGTTCAAACTTCCCTTTCTTTTCTCGATCTGACTTGTTTCATGGATTTTCCTTTAGTACTAGTTCTCCAACTTGAAAGAATTGTGGTTTAACCTTGTGATTATAGCTTCGGCACATTCTTTTTTGATATACCTTTAAATGATCAAAGACATTTTGTCTTCGTTCATGGATTAATTCTAACTCGTGCAATCTAGATATTCGTTGTTATTCATCTGGGATAAGACCTTTTAATGATACTCGTAGAGAAGGTATCTCTACTTGTATTGGGATCCATAAACAAGAGAGAAAGGTGTGGCACCTGTTGGTGTGCGGATACTAGTACAGTAGGCCCATAGAGAAGGGTTCAATTGAATATGCCAATCTTTGCCAACATCATTCACTGTCTTTTTGAGGATTTTTAAAATAGTTTTGTTTGATGCTTCTGCTTGCCCATTTCCTTGTGGATAGTAGGATGTGGAAAATCTATGTTGGATCTTGAATTTCTCACATAGTTCTTGGATATCATGATTCTTGAACGGTCGCCCATTATCAGTGATAATGGTCATGGGTATTCCATAGTGACAAATGATGTAGTTCAAGATAAATACAATAATTTGTTTTCCTGTGATATTTGTGAGAGGTATTGCCTCAATCCATTTTGTAAAATATTTTGTGGCTACAAGGATGAATTTGTGACCATTGGATGAAGAAGGATTTATCTTTCCTACTAGATGAAGACCCCACTGGCAGAAAGGCCAAGATGTTGCCAAAGCATGAAGTTCTTGTACTGGTGCATGAATCAAATTCCCATGGATATAACATTGTTTGCATGTTTTTGCTATCTGAAAAGAATCTCATTCCATAGTTGGCCAATAATAGCCCAAGCATATGAGTTTTTTGAAAGGGTAAGACCACTTGAATGAGTGCCAAAAATGTCGTTATTGACTTCATTTAAGGCCTTCTTATATTCTTCTTGTTTGAGACATCTTAAAAGAGTACTGTCCAAACCTTGTTTAAAAAGGGTATCCAAGACAAGAGTATAATGGGAGGATTGGCGAATAAAGTTTCTCTTTTGATTTTTTGACAAATCGGGAGGTAGGGTGTTATCTTTCAGGTATGTCTAAGTTTGGCCATAGTGGGAAGAATCATGCCCAAGAAGGTGACATATGGTTTGGGAGTTAGGACAATTATGAGCAGGGTAAAATAATTCTTCCACTAGGAATTCATAATGCTCTTGGTTTTCCTATGTCTGAAGTAGAGAAGCAAGTGTTGTCATGGCATCTGCTGCTTTGTTGTCATTCCTTGGAATTTGCTCAAAAGTTATTTCTACAAAATACTTCTTGAAATCATCTACCACCTTTTTGTAAGGAATTAGTTTGTCATCCTTTGTTTGGTAATCTTCATTAATTTGATTGATGACGAGGTGAGAGTCTCCAAAGACTTGGAGCTATGTAATGTTTCATTCTATAGCCATTTTGATACCTGTAACCAAAGCTTCATATTCTGTTGTACTGTTGGTGCATGGAAAGCTTAATTTGTATGCTTTCAAAATTGTATGACCTTATGGTGTGATGAATAGAATACCTTCTCTTGATCCATGTTGTGTATATGAACCATCAAAGTATAATTGCGATGTTTTTTTGATTATCGTTAGTATATCAGCATCGGGATACTCAATGTGTAAAGGATGATCATTTTGAATCGATGCCTCAGCTAGTTGGTTTGCAATGACTTGCCCCTTGATAGCTTTTTTGTGTACATACTCAATATCAAACTCACTTAGGATCATGATCCATTTTGCTAATCTTCCTGTTAATGTTGCCTTGCTGAGCAAATACTTCAATGGATCAATTTTAGCTATCAACTTGATGGAGTGAGATAGTATATAGTGTCTTAATTTTTTATAAGCAAAAACTACCACCAAGCATGCTTTCTCTATTGCGAAATAGTTGAGTTCGTATCCCACTAGTGTTCTGTTGATGTAGTAGATGGCCCGTTCTTTTCCTTCATTATCCTATTGTGCGAGCATGACTCCTAATGATACTTCGGTGGTAGATACATAGAGTAACAACGACCTTCCTAGAATTGGCGACATTAGGATGGGTGGTTGCATGAGATATGCCTTGATCTTGTTGAATGTGTCCTCACATTGATGGTACCACTTGGAATGAACATTTTTGTGCAATAGATGAGTAAATGGTTGACATTTATCTGCTAGTTGAGAAACAAATCTTCTGATTGACTGGAGTCTTCCTTGGAGTGATCTAAGTTGACTGATATTCTTGGGAGATGCCATTTCCATGATTGCTTCAACCTTAGCTGGATCTACTTCGATACCTCTAGCTGAAACAATGTATCCCAATAGCTTGTCTGAAGTGACACCAAAGGCACATTTCTTAGGATTTAGCCATAGCTTGTACCGTTCTAACTAGTCATAGATCTTTTCTAGTAACCCTATATTCTCTTCTCTGTTGTATGATTTTCCTAGGATGTCATCCACATAGTCTTCCATGAATGTATGCATTATGTCATGGAATATTGTTGTCATAGCTCTGATATGTGGCACATGCGTTCTTTAGTCCAAACAACATGACGTTCCAACAAAAAGTACCCCATCAACATGTGAAAGTTGTCTTTTCTTGATCTTTAGGTGCCATTTTAATATGATTGTATCTGGAGAAACCATCCATTAGAGAAAACATGGAGTGTCCAGCCATTAAATTTACAATGATGTCAATGTTAGGCAAAGGAAAGTCATCCTTTGGACATGCATTATTAAGATCTCTGAAGTGTGTGCATACTTTGATACTTTTGTCTAGTTTGGAAATAGGAATGATGTTTGATACCTATTGAGGATATGCTACAGGTCTGATGAATCCTACATCCAATAATTTCTTTAGTTCTACTTTGACCAGGAGAGCGATATGTAGATGCATCTTCCTTAATTTCTGTTTAGCTGGTTTGGCTCTTGGATTGACATTTAAGTGATGCATAATAAGCTCTGGATCCAATCCTAGCATGTCTACATATGACCAAGTGAAATTGATTTGCCATCATTTTAATAATGCCATATATTATTGCATTTCTTGTTCTGACAGTGAAGTTGCTAGATGTAGGATCTTTGGTTGCTTTGTTGTTCCAATGTTAACTGCCTTTGTTGGTTCAATCAAAATTGATGACCTTTCTTAATAGTACTCAGGTAAAGTGTCAAATCTCCCATCTTCCAGTACCTTGAGGAGGTTTTCACTGTTAGATGCGTACTTTCTTTTTACTTTTTCCTGATCTAATGTTGCCAAGAAATGGTTTTCAGCATTAGACTTGATATTGTTTTCTTTATTTTCCTTTTTGCGACTGGGAGATTCGGCCCCCACTTGATTGGAAGATGCATTGTTGAAATTCCTGGTGAAAGTTTTTGCGGGTTCGATTGCATTAAGATATATGGATATGACATGGTCATTAGGAAAAGTATCAATGGCATTATGTCTTTCATTCCAATCAATAAGTTCAAAGTGGATTAGAGGTAAGGGGTCCTCAGGATGAGATGTTTCGAGGGTATCAAGGGTCATGATAGATATGTCAAAGTTTTTGATATCTATGTCAATGTCTAGAATGATACTCTTATCAGAATGACCTCGCACAAGGAGTTCCTAATCGTCCTCGATTAAGTCCAAGTCAACCGGATGTGATTCTAATTCAAGTGGGCTAGTTCCTAACGTTTGTCATGCACACGTGTGAACTACATCGACTCCTACATCTTCTTCAAAGCAATTTTCTTCAGCTGATTCTTCAGAATGATAGGAATTCCATTCCCATTCATTAGAATCTGTCTCACTTGCAGCTTGCAATCTACAGATTTGTTCATATAGTGTTTGATTTGTTTCTTCTTTTTTTCTTATTATATCTTTTCTTCTTTCTAAATTCAACTTCTTCTGGACTGAGATTGAGTTCTTTCAACCTTGCTATGAGCTCTCCTTGATTAGTACTAGGTTCATGCTTGTTTTGATTGAGATTTAAGGCTGGTTGGGAGGTACCATTAGTTTGTTTTTCCTGTTGATTTGAAGATTGCTTCTTTTACCATTTCATGTTTACTTGTGCTTGTTGCTTGGTAGATGCTTCTTCCCTTTCAATTGCAAGTTGTTCTTGTTTGTTTTCATATTCCTCTTGTTTCTGGCTAGAGGATGTGTTCTCTGGTAGAGTAACTTGTTTGTACCCTAAGCCTATTTTGTCTATAGCCTGTTGATTATGAGGTTGGATAGGTTTTGAGATACCTTCTTTTCTTTTTCCTATAGGACCTATTCTAGTGTATCCCATTTTTTGAAGAATGTTAAATCCTTTTCCGTACTTTTCTATATGTATTCTGACATTGTTGATCTTTTGTTGGACTTCTTCATCCTTGTATAGCCACTATAGCACATCTTTGTCTTCTGATTCCTTTGATAAGGTCCCAACACTAACACACGCTCCATTAAATATTGGAAGATGTTTTGCAATTGGTTGTTGTTTAGAGTTTGATGGTTTTCCATAGGATTTAAGAGAAAGTGGTAATTGTGATAGTGAATATTCTTCGTTCCCTCAATCTCTTAGCTGCATTTGTTTTTCCATACTTGACAAAATTGAGGCAAATGATTTTTCTTTGGATTGTGTGTTCAAAGATGATGCCTCCCTATTATGAGGAACAATGACCTCTTGAGCTGGTTTTAGATTACTTTAGTACTGAAATGGATTTGAATCTACTGAGATCATGATTTCATGCCCATTGTAGGGAAATTTGAGGCACTGATGATATGTTGATGGAAAAACTTGTATGTCATGTATCTAGGGTCTTCCCAAGAGTATGTTGTATGATAAGTCCAAGTCTAGAACTTGGCATGCTGTGGCTTTCTGCAAAGGTCCTACTTTGATGGGTAATATCATAATTCATTTAGAGGAACGTTCTTCTTCATCATATGCTTTGAATGTGATCTTTTTCTGGGGATCAACTACATCTTCTGAATAACCTAGAGCACGAACACGACTCAATGAGAAAATGTTTAAGCCAGGTCCCCCATCTATTAGGACACATTTAACGAGTGTTCTATGAATGAGGACTTCAATTTGCAAGGTAGTGTTATGAGGATGTTGCAAGGAATCAATGCTTAGATATGAAGGAGATTGGCTTTAAATAGGATCCTCTGAAATAGGTTTGATGGCCATTATGGATATCCCTTGGGGAACTTCATCCTTGGGTGTATTGTTTGGTGAGGATGCTATGGAAGGTTCTTGCAAGTTTTTAAGAGGTGTAGGAATAGATGCCTTTGGAGAGTCAATTTTCTTATTGGGGGATGAGCCATTGCTAGACATAGGTGCACGATTTTGATCTTCCTCAGCAAAATCCTTTAGGGATCTCTTTAAGAGTTGTATAAAAGAGCCACCTTTCTTTGGAGATGCATTTGAATCCTTGTGAGGTTTTGACATAGATGGATTTTGATTTTGGACTTTTTTTATTTCTCTGATATGTTGACCTGTTATGTCTTCTTTTGGTATTTTGCTTTGGTATTCCATGTTTCTATGCTCTTCAGCTATTTTGAATGTTTCTATTTATGTTCCTTAGATCTTTCGTCTCTGCGCTCTAGTTAAAATGGGCATATACGTGTGTTGAATATTGTGCAGGAATTCAATTGTCTAAAAGGTGTTTTGATAAGTGACCAACTATCAAGGTAGATATGATAGAGTGATATGACATGAAAAGATAATTCAAGTATTTGTAGATTTGTAAGTTTTTCGATTTTAATTTGGAGTGCAATGATGATGATTTTGATAAAATGAAGTCCAATAGGAACAATATATCCTACGATGTGGGACAAGGTTATCCTGATAAAATGTTGCAATTTCATGATAGAGGATGATAGATCCTAATGAAAAAATATGTTTTGAGTGATCAGTTTATCAAAGAAGGTGTGATGTTTCACTTTGAGATGTTAGATCTTAATCTTGTTGGAGATGAATACTTGAGAACCTTAGTGTGTCTTGCTTTGAATCTATTTTAGAAAAAGATAACCTGACCGAGTGACTCGAGAAGATGACCTAGTCTCTATGTTTGACTGTCTGAGAAATGGGTTGTTTTTGTTTTCTAATTTCGGTGTAGTTTACTAGAAACACTGACAAAATGACTAGAAACGCTGCTATACGGACCAGAAACACTGCTAAAATGACCAGAAACACTCATAAAAAGACCAAAAATACTACTATACTGACCAAAAATGCTGCTATACTAACTAGAAATGCTGACAAACTTACCAGAAACGCTGCTATATGGACCAAAAACGCTGCTATACTAACTAGAAATGTTGCTATACTGACCAGAAACACTGAAAAATTGACCAGGAATGCTGAGGAACATACCAAAAATGCTATTCTATAGTTTAGTGACTCTAAAGTTCAAAACAATGATGTTTAGACTCAACAAATTGGGTGTTTGAACTTAGGAGATTGTTGTTTTGACCTAAATTTTTTATTTTCAGACTTAGATAACTAAAATTTAGACCTAGCAGGTGCAAACTAGGAGATCTAGTACTGAAACATGAGCAATTTGACATTCAATCCAAAAGAGCTATTGTTTAGACCAAGAGAGATGACATTTAGACCAGAAGAGCTGACGTTTAGACCAAGAGAGCTGACGTTTAGACTAGAAGAGATGACGTTTAGACCAAGAGAGATGACATTTAGACCAAGAGAGTTGATGTTTAGTCTAGAAGAGCCGACGTTTGGACCAAGAGAGCTGACATTTAGACCAAGAGTGCCAACGTTTAGACCAAGAACTCTGAAGCTTAAACTAGTGATGTTAGAACTTAGACAATGGTTATTTTGACCCCAAGAGTTAATGTGTAGACTAAGAAAATTGATTTTTATACCTAGCAAGCTCAACCTTAGAGAGTTAATGTTGAAATATGAGAAATCTAACATTCATACCAAGAGAGTTGACATTTGGACCGTGAGAGCGACTGTTTGGATTGAAAGCGTGACTGTTTGGACCATGAGAGCTACTATTTGGACCGTGAGAGCTATTGTTTGGACTGAAACTATGACTGTTTGGACCAAAATAGCTAATGTTTGGACTGAAAGTGTGATTGTTTGGACTGTAAGAGCTACTGTTTGGACCAAAAGAGCTACTGTTTGGACCAAAAGAGCTACTATCTGAAAGTACGACTATTTGGACCATAAGAGCTACTATTTGGACTGAAAGTGCGACTGTTTGGATTGAAAGAGCTACTGTTTGGACCAAAAGAGCTACTATTTGGACCGAAAGTGTGACTGTTTGGACCATAAGAGCTACTGTTTGGATTGAAAGTGCAACTATTTGGACTAAAAGAGCTACTATTTGGACCAAAAGAGCTATTGTTTGGACTGAAAGTGCGACCGTTTGGACCAAAAGAGCCAATCTGTTGTGAAACTTGTAAATTTGACAATTTAAAATTTGAGTTTGCAATTTTTGTTGTATTTCAATGGATGATATCTTGACTTGACTTACAAACACAAAATTCAGATTGTATTTTTGTCCCAAATGACACATAAAGTGTATGTTCAAGAAGCTTTAAAGAAAGCCCAAGTTTTCATGGGTTTTGAACAATTGAAAACACATCATTTAGTCTACCCTAAGGAGATTGGCTTCATTATTAGTTCTTAGCCCACACTTGATACCCTGTCAGCTCACACAACCTTGTCACCCTCTAAAGGGCACATGTGTTTTTGCCTTTGCAAGAGCTAGTGGAGTCTCATTATGAGCCTAGCAATAAGGTCTCAAAAGGGGATTTCACACATACACTCAAGAGGGACATATGGTGAGTATCTTAAGGAGACATTCTTACCCCTCCATGTGCTAATAATTTAATATTTTTTGGAGGTAAACCAGGTAGCTTCTAATTTTAATTGGAACTAGTAAGGGATCCATTCAGCGCATCGGGGTATAAACTCAATTAAGAGGTCTCCCAATCTTGAAAACCAAGGTTTGATATACCTGAAGGTACGAAAGAGAGCTATTCCCGAGCACTTTTGTTGACTTGATTTTCATCAAATCACGTTTATTTTATAGTGGGTTGGAGTACTTGGCGTTAGCCGTTCCCAGTTGGGTCGTTCCCCTCTCACCGACCTTAATGGCTTTGGCCTTATAGACTCCTTGGGAGGGAAGGCCCACTACAGATATGCACTATTGAAAGAAAAAGATGAGTCTAGCTTTTTGATCACCTAAGAAAGGTGAGAGCATACTCGCCTATAATCAAAACACATAAGACATGTTTGTTCATTTCCATTGTAATTAGTCTACGTGCCTAATTTAACAAAAATAACTACAAAATCTCGCGACTGCAAACAAAGTTAGTAGTTTATATTGCATTCTTTGATGGCGAAATGGTTTATGCCTCCGGTCTCTCATAGCGAGATAAGTCCCTGCAAAACCAACAAACTACAACTTAGGTTCAGGAAAATGACAGTCTAGAAGCAGAAATGAGAAATGCAGAATACCACATTAGAAAAATCAATGAAAAAATGAAAACTCCATCAAATTAACCAAGAACGCCATCATATGTGCCAAGAACGTTGCAAAAGTGACCCAAAATGCTATTCTGCACACCAGAAACGTTGCTGAATTCACCAAAAACATTGTAGAATTCACCAAAAATGCTATCAAATATACCAGAAATGCTACAGAACATACCAAAAGTGCTAAGGTACAGACTGAAAATGCTAAAATAGAGAAAAACATAAAAATAGAGTTGAGAAATCTCCCATAAACGCCATTTGAGGTGCCGGGACGCTACAATAGAGACCAAGAACACAATTTGGGAGCCCGAGAGAGCTAATCTGCACACTGAAAGAGCTAATCAACCTGTGAATGAAATTTCTTGCAAGAAAACTTGTTAAAGATCAAAGGGGCTAGGCCCCACGGTTCATGCCAATTAATGTGATGCTAAAAATGTGGTATATAAGAAAGGTATAAACACATAATGAGACAATAAAACATAATGGAAAGCTTAATTGAAAATTAAATTAAAGATGCAAACCATAAGCCTTCCTTGAAATGTCCCATTTTCCTCTATTCTTGAGGACCTTGAAGGTGTTGGATTGATTGGCTCTCACCGGAGCAATGACCTCCAAAGTGGCAACTCAAGAGTTGAGTAGCTACTTGATCATGATTGATTATGCAAATGATATGAAATGCATGATATAAGAAACTAGATTAACATGCTATGATTAATCCAAAATGCTAATTACTAGATGATTGAAATGAAAATGCCTATAGTAATGATGCTAAAACTATGGATGCAAGGGATCCTTATTGCTCCAAAATGGGGGATATTTATAGGAATTCCAAGGCCAAATTTGAGGTAGTAGGAATCAACGGTCCATATCTGATCTGAAGATATCAAGGGCCAAGATTGAGGGAGTTGGAGAAGAGGTTCGAGGAAGGGACACTTGATATCTCTATGGTGACAAGTGTCAAGGAGCCTTGCTCATGAGAGGGCCAGTGTCCAAGGGAGGAGACATGTGACAAAAGTGCCATGTGTCTCAAGGGGAGAATATCCACACCATGGGAGGTTAGGATAAGGAGGTTAGAATGTGCAAGATAGGATAGGGTTAGTTAGAACCCAGGGTTAGGTTGAATGGGTTAGGTTGAATGGGTTAGGTTAGGGGATGGTTAGGTTAGGTGATTAGAAGTTAGGAGCCATGTGCTTATTTGAATTTAGAAATTCAAATAATTTAAAAAATGATAATTAATTTCAACAAACTTGAGTTTGTTAATCTTGATTAGGAATTAGAAGAATTGAGTTATATGGGGGGGAAATTAATTAATTTAGAATTAATTAATGAAAGGGGGATATGAAATGAACTATATAATTAATTGGGAAGGGGGATTAATCAAATAACTTCATATTTAATTAACTATCTTCATACCATTTTTAGGTGTATATAGTGAGAAGCAATAGTCCTATAGGATAAGAGTTTCAAAGAAGATAAAGACTTCCCATTATATCACGTTGTGCTTCTATGGAGAATGATGGCCATGCAAGATAACGCTCAAGCAAAGCAAATAATGTTACACACTATTCCACATCGTGTGTGATAGAGTGAAAATGGTTGTGCGGGGTAAGACGATAGTGTCATCCCCCCTTATCCTGCATCATACAAGAAGAAGAAAAGAGGACCTTATCCTGCATGGGTTAGAAAGACCTTATCTCTCATGGGTTAGAAAGACCTTATCTCGCATGGGCTAGAAGGTCATGCTAAGTATAGTGCGGGATAATAAATGTGAAGAGAAGCTTCTTGAGAATAACATAAGCTTATCCAGCATGGGTTGGAAGGTTGCTTAAGGTGTCGTGTGGGATAACTAGAATGAAGGCATGCCACAAAGAGAAATAAATTCCTTATCCTTCGTGAATCAAATGGTTACACTAAGTGTGATGCTACAAGAATTAAGGTGGTCCTTACCCTACACTGGTAAGATGATCTCGTGAATGATTGTGCAGGCAAACAAGAATAAAAGGAATCACTTGAGGATGCTTACCCCACATGGGTAAGATGGGCCCTTAGATGATGGTGCAGGATAACATACATATCTAGATGCAGATAACATGAAAGTTAGTCACAGTATGGAGTTTGATGGTTCTATTTAGCCTAATGGTCTACGTGGCAGTTGATCGATTTTGACCCAACGATGTAACATGTACAAAATTAATTAGAGGTAGGTCTACCACAGTTGACCATATGTTTTGGAAGGTGAATGTTAGTTGACCAAAGTTGACTGAGCAATTTTGGTACCACATTTACAAGCCAATAGACTCAATAATCCACGTGGGAGTCAACAAACTTTGAGAAAATAACAAAAGTCACATAACACACAATGTTATGCAATCTACGATGAATGCCAATTCATCACACCGTCACCATGGCATATTTTGACCAAGTCTCTGTGGTTGTATCTAGGAGATTGATGGCCTAGATTTAAAATCTTTGAAGATCACAGGTTGGCACGATTTCATGTGTCTAGGAACTTGTTTTTCCAACTAGAGAAGATGTTAACTGATTGAATGGACAATCTATGTGCAACATAGGAAATTGAATGAATCATGTTGCATGACAACGATGCAACCATCCGTGATGATCTACAATCGATCAACCTTATGGAGGTGAATGCGAGTTCTATAAAGATGTAGGTTGTCGACTGACTAAGATGTTGTATACGTTGAAGTTCCATTTGTGAGATAGCATAGAAAAGTTGTGTTGGATCAAGGAGTTTTTGGAGATGCAAAAATTAATGTTGTAGAGAAGAGAAAGTTTCAGAGTAGTGATGGTCTAAGTGCAGAAGTAGAGAAAAAGTCAGAGAGATAGTTACAGAAAACAAGATGAGAGATCAAAGTGTAGAGGATTGAGCGGAAGATAATCAGTGTGGTACAATGCATCAATTGTAATCAGGTGCATAAATAGTTTCTTGTTATTTACACTTTGTAATCATCTGAGTGGATGCTCAGATCAGGGGTTGGTGCTCTTTTGATTTGGTTCTCATAAACTATAGGGGTTGGTGCTCCTTGGGTTGGTGCCCTTTTGATTTGGTTCTCATAAACTATAGGGGTTGGTGCTCCTTGGGTTGGTGCCCTAAACATTGTAATCAGATTTACTTGTGAAGCTAGATTAGAGTAGTAGACTCCAACAACTATTTTCATCAAGGTTGTTCCCACATTAGGTTTTCCTCGTAAATACTTGTGTTATGTGATGTGTCTTGTGTGTATGTTCTGAATTTGATTTGCATCTTTAGTATTTGCACACTTTGATTATAAGTTTTTAAAGATACACTGATTCACCCCCCTCTCAGTGTCCCATTGTGTTCCTTCAGTTTTCCCATATAAGATGTAGGAGGTGGGACCACAACATATAGAAGGTGTAGGAAAAAGTCTTAGTCCAGAATGAAGTGGAGGAATATAGATGGGTGAAGGGTCTCTAGATTTACTTAAGGTCAATATCATAAGACCCCATTTCACAAAATACCATGCCAAGCTTAACACATGACAACTAAATTAAATTAATTAATGACAAATATCCATGGAATATTTAAAATTGTATACACTAAAAATTGGCCTAGAGAGAATTAATTAAATATAATTTATTTAATTAATAAGCCTTTAATTCTTCTACTTATAAATAAATTGAAAAATGTATTTATATAGTTCACATTTACTTAATTCTTCCTATCATAATTCATTTCTTCCATTTTCCTAATTAAATAAATAAATTCAATTAATTTGTTTTATTCAATTATCCCTTTCTAATTAATTTGAATTTTTAAATTCAAATTGTCACATGACTTCCAATCCTAAAACACCTAACCTAACCCCCTTCTAGCCTAACTTACCATCTAACCTTGGGTTTAACTAACCCTATCTCCTCCAACTTCCTTATCCTAACCTTCTATGGAGTGTCTCTTCTCTCTTGAAGACACATGACATCCTTGCCACATGTCCTTCCCCTTCTCGCCACTTGCCCTCTTGTTGGCATTTGCTAGAGATTCCTTTACCACTTGTCCTTCCAAGGATGACAGGTATCATGTCTCCCAACCTCCTCTCTAACTTCATTTTTAACCCTCCATCTCTCCAAGTTAAATCGTGACCATTGAATCTTGCCACCTAAGCTCTTGCCTTGAAAAATCTATAAACACTCTCAATTTTCTTTCATGAGCCCTCCTTAGTTTTTAATATTGCATCCTTGATTCTACAATTTAGCATACTAGCATCCATTAGCATATTGGCATTTAGCATAACTTTAGCATCTTGTTAATTTAATCATAGCATAGTAACCATGCACTTTATTTAGATAATGTATCCACTCATTCTTTAGGTTATCATTTGGAGGTCTATGTTGCTGAGAGCCAAATCAATAGACCCACAAGGTCCTTAGAGATAGAGGAAAATGTGATGCCATTGGGGAGTATTGCTTTGTTTTGTTTATTAATTAGTTTCATCAATAATGTCTCATTTATGTGTGTTTTATAATTGATTCACACATTTTTCTAGCGCCCACCATGGGGCTCTTGTCCTATTTTTAATATCTTATTTCAGTTTTTCTTGATAGGTTAGCTTGGAAACCAAGTTTAGCGCATTAGCTGCAAATATTGACGCATAGAGCTTAAAGATTAGCGCACATGACCTCTATTTCAGCCACGTTTTAGCGCTTACATCACTTAGATTAGTGCATACTTCTAACTGTTTGTCAAATCCACAAGATTCGATTCTGTTTTTGTTTTTCCTATTTTCAGCACATTGAATTCACATAATAGCGCATAGGAGATTGATGAAAATGGGATAGACAACTGAGAGGGGGGGTGAATCAGTTGTCACCAAAATTTACAACAACTTAATTTAATCTTAGATTTGATAATTAACAGTGAAAGCATAAATCAACAATGCAACATGAACACACATAACACCAAGATTTTTGATGTTGAAAACCCGGTCAAGGGAAAAACCATGATGGGAACCTACCCACAATATGATGATATCCTATTAGAATTATATGAAATATTACAATGGGGAATGCACAAGCATTCAGGTACACTACCTAGAGCTCATTAGTCAAAAACAATAAAGGGAAACAACAATGGAAAGGCTCACTACCTTACAAATAGATTCAGATCACTTTCGGAAAATCATGAATTGAGAAATAACATCCTTTATGCCTGGTTACAGTTCTGGTTAAGCACATAACATCTCTCACTAACTTCTCCATATTTTTGCTTTGCTTCCAAATGATTAATACAATATTCACACACCACACATACCTCTCACAATATTTATTACATTTATTTATACATGACATCAACCTTGGAACGATATCATTAAGGTTGGCTCAACACATATCACCTAATTACAAAAATATAACCATACCCGCTACAATATCACATGTAAACCAAAACAATGTTGGATAAGACATAACATGGGCCTAAATCACCACCTTGAATATGAAACACCTCCTATAATTATGCATCGAACATCCACAACATGCTACATGCATCATGTCGGCCAAGAACATGAAGAGTACCACTAGATCAAGGAAAATAATCAATAACGCATTCACTGATCAATGTGGACCACCAACACAAATAACACAAGATCTAGAAACATCCACAAGCATCATGAATTACTGCAACAACATCTGTACCAACTCAAATTACTAGAATCATCGTTATCATCATACCAAACTTCAAAAACATTAACTAAACTGACTGTCAACCTGAAAAAATTACTTGCGGAGCTCCAAACCATGAACCACTTGAATTTAGGACACACATCATCATCCCAAACATATTTAAAAGATCCACATATTAAGATATTATAATGCGGAGCAATGCATATCAAAATACTAAACACTGGCAATACTGAACAATAGAAAAATTGGCCACAACATAAATACTCATAACTCACTCAAATCTTCATGCAAAATTCAGACACTTGCACTAAATAAACTAGAGATATCACTCTACAAACCCTTTAATTTTCAAACACTGATAATCAATATACAACACAAACCAACTTATTGATCTTCACTGCAACACTACACTAGGTAGAGAAAATATGTTGACAACAATGACAACACATCTTTCAGATATCATCAAAGCACATATTTGCAACATACCAACAACGATATCCAACAATATCCCCCTTTGATATTGATGGCAACATATGATGTGAAAAACAATCAATGTCAAAGAAATCAACAACTCTCTTAGAAAACTCTTTTCCACTACAAATATTCTCTCCCCCTTAGACCATTACACAATTTTTCACATGAATCTCTCCCCCTTTAACATTAATGAAAAAGAAACATATTTTCAAACACAAAATCTCACAAATATAAACATCTAACTACTCCCCTTGAGTAGAAACCCCCTCATCAATCCAGATCAAAAGATATGACTGTGAAATGCACCAGACTAATGCATACCAATGCATCTTAGTTCTGATTAGGAGGGGAAATCACCCCTAACTTCTCTCCAAGGTACTCAAAAGTATCCTTAAGCAAAGGCTTCATGAAAATATTTGCAATCTATTCCTTTGTGGATACATACTCCAACCTAATTTATTTCTCATTTACCCTCTCTCAGAAAATGAAACTTGATAGATATATGCTTAGTCTTTAAATACAACACCTAATTATGAGAAATGTTAATTGCACTTGAATTATCATAGTAAATAACAATAGGCTCATCATACATAATTCTGATATCTTTCAACATCTTCTTCATCCAAACTACCTGAGTGCAATTGTTAGCAACAACAATATATTCTGCCTCTATAGTGGATAAAGAAATGGAATTTTTCTTCTTACTTAATCATGAAACTAATTTCTTACCCAAGAAAAATGCACCACCACTAGTACTCTCCCGATCATCAACATCTCCTTCCCAATCAGCATCAGTAAAAGTACTCAAAGTAAAATCATCATCCTTAGGATACCACAAACCAAAATCAATAGTTCCTTTCAAATATCTAAAGATTCTTTTAACTACAACAATATGAGATTCCTTAGGATCGGCTTGAAATCTAGCAACAAGACAAACAACATTCATTATATTCAGTCTAGTATGAGTCAAGTATAACAATGCACCAATTATAGATCTATATCTGGTTTGATTTTCTTTAGGGGAATCATCATCCTTAGTCAACTTACATCCGGTCACCATAGGAGTACCAATTATCTTTGTGTCTTCTAAACCAAATTTCTTCAACAATTCCTTCACATACTTTGACTGATATATGAAGTTACCTTTGTCTAACTGTGTAATCTGCAATCCCAAAAATAATTTCATCTCACAAATCATAGACATCTCAAACTCATTCTACATCTCATCAACAAACTTCTTACACAAACTATTATTACGTCCAAAAATAATATCATCAACAAAAACTTAAACAATCAAAATGTTATCATGATCAATCTTGAAATACAAATTACTATCAACAACACCTTTGTTGAATCCAAGCTTCAACAAATATTCATCCAATCTGGCATACTAAGCTCTAGGGGCATACAATGCTTTCTTCAACCGACAAACCATATCTTTTTCATCAATTAATTGAAATCCATTAGGTTTCTCAATGTACACCTTTTCTTTCAACTCGCCATTTAGAAATGCTGACTTGACATCCATTTGATAGACTTTGAAATTCCTATAAGCAACATAAGCAAGAAATAATCTTACAACTTCAATTCTTGTCACTGAAGCAAATGTCTCCTCAAAATTAATTCCTTCCATCTGTGAACATCCTTTACATATAGGTCTTGTTTTATTCCTATTAACTTCACCTTCCTCATTTAATTTATTTAAAAAGACCCATTTAGTTCCAATTACATTTTTGTCTTTGGGTCTGGGTACTGGTATCCATATATAATTGTTTTCAATATGATTCAATCTTCTTCCATCACTTTAACCCAATGTTCATCTTTACATGCTTCACTCACATCCTTAGGTTCAATCTTAGAAATCAAACAATACTCAACTTGATCTTTTGCAATTCTTCTCCTAGTCAAAACACTTTTATTTTTATCTCCTATAATCTGACTTTCAGAATGATTTAATCTTACATACCTTGGAGTCTTGGGATATTCTTGAACTTTAGACTCTTGTGTTCTTCTTTCTGCACTTGCACTTGTTCCTTTACCTTGAGTTACTAGATTCACCAAAGTAATCTAAACTTGGTTCTTATTCTAATTTTTCTTTCCTTTATCATAATTGTCATTTTGATCATCTAAGTCATATCCAGAGCATCCAGGCTGATACTCATTACCTTCATCAACTTTCACATTAGCACTCTCAACTATCTTCCTCAATCTCTTATTGTAGCATTGGTAGGCCTTGCTTTTAGTAGAATAACTAAGAAATATTCCTTCATCACATCTAGCATCAAACTTCCCTAAATCTTCATCCCTTTTGATATAGAATTTAATTCCAATTTTTTTGAAATATTTAACAGTAGGAGTATGACCAAAACATAATTCATAAGGAGTCTTACCAGTATCACCTTTGATATGTGTTGGCATTTGCATAAATATTGCATTAATGATATATTATGTTGCCATTGATGTCAATTGAATCGGTAATGATATTGTTGATATTGTCTTGTAATCGGTAGGAAGATCTTTGTGAAGGTTATTATGAACCGGTATGTAAGTTTGTGAGTTGAACCGGTAAATCGGAGTAAAAGGTTAAACCCTTTTTATGTTATGTAACCGATAAACCCTACCAGTTGTTTTTGCTAAACCCCAACCAATTAAGGTTGTTGAATTGGTTATGTTGGTTTATGATCTGATGGTGACACGCAAGGTCATTGTATGAAGACAAGTTTAGATTGCTTTGGCGCGTTTGTTTGTTTGTCTAGGGAAGGAGCAAATTGCATTGCATCTAATGCAAAATGCGTGATGAGTTACTAAGCTCGATGAAGCGGTAATCAAGGAGTGGTTGAGGTTTTCTTGATTGATGTGAAGAGATTGCTATGAAATCCAATAATCATGCTTGTACCGACTTGTTTGTAATCTCGATGATGAGAATATTAGATTTTTGTTATGTTACCAACCTAATTGATTTGTATTTAAGGTCAATGAAGTTTTTTTGTTTTAGTGTTGGCAAGAATTGACAGAAATCAGTTGAGTGTGTGGTTGTCGAACTGGAGAATGAGTCTACAGTTTGATTAAAGGCAAATAGAAGCTTAAATGGATCTAATCAAGTAAATGTAGTGCTATTCAGACAAATCAAGAAACTCCTATTGTTTTTTAACAATTATAGTAGAATTGAAATCCCCTAACCAGGTAAGCTCTAACAAGCTTGGTTACTTATTAAATCCTCTAATAAGGTGGTCCATTAGTTTGGATTCTGAGATCCTCTATTGAGGTTACTCCTTATAGGGTATTTGCTTCTAACAAGGCATTTTTAGGCAATCCCTTAACCAGGTGATTCCTAATAGGATCAGTTCTTAACAAGACTTTTGTAAAAGCTTTAATAGGCTTGACTCCTAACAGGGTAACCTTTAAAAGAGTTCAAATATTTTCTTGTGAGTCTCATCTCACTGTGGTTTTTACCTATTTGGGTTTTCCATGTATAAATACTTGTGTCATGTGGTGAATGTTTTTGTGGTTATTATCTTATTGTTGATTTGATTAACTATTTCTGATAAGGCATGATAACCGGAAGCATTGAGAAATGAAGTATTGACATGTGATGAAGCATTTGGATGTTTACAAGTTGAATGTTGTTTACTGTTAAGTTGATGTAACTGTTAACCGGTTGAAGTTGAGTATTCTTATGAGTTTTGATCTTGACAGTGATATTTCATTGATAATTTTACTTTGAGAGATTGAGTTTGAGTTTGGGAAGTTTGTATCAGTTTATCTTGTTACTGATTCCCCCCCCCCCCTCTCGGTAATCTATCAGATACTTATTATTTCATCATACCATCAATATGCACTCGATCAAGAGTGTAAATATTAGTACTAATATCTTCTCTCCAATAGACATGCAGAACATTTCCTTCAATCATTGTTGTCCTAGTAGCTTCCTGAATGGTTATATTCTTTCTTTCCACAACTCCATTTTGGTGAGGGGTTCTTGGAGTAGATAATTGTCTCTTTATCCCATCCTCTTCAAAAAATTAATTGAACTCAGCGGAGATGAATTAACCACCTCTGTCATATCTCAGACACTCTAGCTTCAATCTTGTCTCTGTCTCAACCATAGCTTTGAAAACCTTGAACTTCTCTAAAGCTTCATAATTTTCCCTTAAGAAAGTGACCCACATCATCCTTGAATAATCATCAATCAGCAACATGAAATATCTATCTCCTTGAAAACTTCTGACTCTAGAGGGACCACACAAATCAGTATGCACAAGATCCAATAATCTATTAGAAAAATGCTTTTTACTTTTGAAAGAAACTCTGGTTTGCTTCCCCAATTGAGATTCTTTGCATATAGAGTTAGTAGGCTTAATCAATTTAGGAATATCTCTTACTACCTGAGAAGAGCTTATCTTAATCATGCTATCAAAATTCACATGACACATCCTTCTATTACATAACCAGCTTTCATCAATATGAGTGATCAAACAACTTTTACCAGCAACATTCAAGTGAAAGATATTACCTTTTGTCTTTGTACTTGATGCAATCTCATTTCCGAAGCTACTCAAGATTCTACACTTCCCATTCTTGAATTGAAGATCATATTACTTGTTAACCATCTATCTAAAACTCAGAAGATTATGCTTAGGCCTTTTACATACAAGACACCATCAGTATTGTACTTACCATCAAGAGAAATAGAACCTCTACAAAAGATTATTCCAACTTTATCATCACCAAACGTAACAACACCACCATCATACTTTTCCAAGCTCACAAAATTTTTCTTATCACCTATCATATGATGAGAGAATCTACTATCAATTACCCATTCATATTTTTTTTCAATTTGTGTAGCCAAAGCTCTTTCCTCATTAATGCAGCTAGTATAATTAGTAGGTATTGGATCATCTTGATAGAAATAAACACCCATTCATTATCACTTGAATTTCCTTTATCAGATTCATCATCTATCACACCTTCATCAGCAACATAATAACATCTATTATGAAATTAAGGCTTGTAGGTTTTCTTAGGAACTCTTTCTGAACATCTTGAGGCAAAATATCCTATCTTATTGCATGAAAAACATTTAAGAGGCAACATTCCTTCATACTTACTGACTCCCTTAAGCAATCTCCTAGCAATCAGCGCTTCAAGCTCCTCAAGCTCTCACTCTTCTTTTTCAATCTCCTTCATCTCTTTCTCATATCTAGATATCCTCCTTGAAGAAATTTCACTTGGATCAAATCTTTTCTTGTCCTTTTCAGAAACAGTGGCTTTGAATGCAGATTCTACCTTAGGAAGAGAATCACCAAATTCACTCAATTCAAAGGCTGATAACTTACCAATCAACATGTCTTTGGTCACATCAGTCACGGTCCGGATCTCCTCAATAGCAACAACTTTAATTTTGTAGGATGCAAATAAGGATCTGAGCACTTTAGCAATAATTTCTGATTCTTCCAACTTTCCATCGACACATCTAATATTGCACACCAATTCATTCACCTTCTACATAAAAGAAGTTATGTTCTCATCTTCACCCATCCTCAACATCTCATACTTTCCTTTCAGAATTTGCAATTTAGCAATCTTCACATAGTTGTCACCTTCATATAAGGTTTCTAACTTATTCCAAATCTCATGATTAGTCTGTAATTCTATCATATTTGTCATTTTCAAATTAGTCAGAGCACTCAACGATGCTTCCTTAGCCCTGATTTTGTGTTAAGCTTCCTTAATCTGATCTGGAGTTGAAGGACCATTTGTAAGAATAGATTTTTATCTTTAGTAACTTTCCAGTAATCTTCACCAATGCATCTCAAGTGACACTCCATTTAGTTCTTCCCAAGAGAATAATTTGTTCCATCAAATCTCAGACTCTCCTTCTTGTAAGTCGTCATCCCGGATCACCTCAAGCTATTAAAACTCTCTGAAGGAACTTACTCTAATACCAACTGATGAAAATAAGCCAGACAACTAAGAGGGGGGGAGGGTGAATCAGGTTGTCACCAAATTTATAGAAACTTACTTTAATCTTAGATATGATAATTAATAGTGAAAGCATAAATCAACAACACAACATGAACACACATAACAACAACGTAGAAACCTGGTGAAGGGAAAAACCACGGTGGGAACCTACCCACAATATGATGATATCCTGTTAGAAGTATATAAAATATTACAATGGGGAATGCACATGCATTTAGGCACACTACCTAGAGCTCACTGCTCAAAAATAACAAAGGGAAACAACCCTGGGAAGGTTCACTGCCTTACAAACAAATTCAGATCACTTCTAGAAAATCATGAACTGATAAATAGCATCCTCTATGCCTAGTTACAATTCTGGTTAAGCACATAACATCTCTCACTAACTTCTCCACAATTCTACTCTGCTTCTGAATGATTAATACATTATTCAAAAACCACACACACCTCTCACAATGATTATTACATTTATTTATACATGACATCAACCTTGGAACAATATCATCAAGGTCGGCTCTACACATATCACCTAATTACAAAAATATAACCATACACACTACAATATCACATGCAGACCAAAACAATGTTGGCCAAGACATAACATGGAACTAAATTACCACCTTGAATATGAAACACCTCCAAGAATTATGCATCAAACATCTACAACATGCTACATGCATCATGTTGGTTAAGAGCATGAAGAGTACCACCAGATCAAGGAAAATCATCAATAACATGCTCACTGATTAATGCGGACCACCAATGCAAATAACACATGATCTAAAAACATCCACAAGCATCATGAATTACCACAACAACATCCAAACCAACTCAAATTACTAGGATCGTTGTTATCATCATACCAAATTTCAAGAACATAAGCTAAACTGACTGTCAACCTAGAAAAATAACTTGCAGAGCTCCAAACCATGAACCACTTGAATTGAGGACACACATCATTGTCTCAAACATATTTCCAAGCTCCACAGATGCAAATTTTATAATGCAGAGCAATGAAGTTCAAAATACTGAACACTGGCAATACTAAACAACAAATTAACTAGCCACAACACAGATACTCATAACTTACTCAAATCTTCATGCAAACCTCAGACACTTGCATTGAATCAACTAGAGATATCATTCTACAAACCCTTTAATCCACAAACACTGATAATCAATATACATCATAAACTAACTTGAAATTCACTACAACACTGCACTAGATAGAGAAAATATGTTGACAACAATGAGAACACATCTCTTATATATCATTAAAGTACATATTTGCAGCATACCAACAAAAAATATCCAATAGAGATTGCTTTTAGCACATTGACTTGTTTTAGTAGTGCATAGAATGAAAAATTTAGTGCATAGGTGCTTTGTTTTATCGCATCTGTTTCTATTTGCAAATTTTTAATTTTTGAGTCTAATTTGCATCTTTCTGTTTGTAAGTACATTGCACGCTGTCAAAGACTAAAACCAAGAACTATTAATAGTGTTTGCAGGGGCTAGAGCTAATTCAATTTGATTAAATTAGGCATCTAGTTTAATTAGGCGGTTAAAGAACACCATGTTTTATGTGCTTGAGATGATAGGTGAGTATGCTCTCCCCTTCATTGGGTGATCAGAAAATTAGACTCATCGGTCTTTTCATTTCTAGCAATGCAATATCTTTAGAAAGCCTACCCTCCCAAGTGGTCCATAAGGCTAGGTGGGAGGGGAATGACCTAAGTGGGAATGACTAAAGCCAAGTTCATCCAACCCACTCTAAAATGAATGTGATTTTGATGAAAATCGAGGTCAACAAAAGTGCTTTTGAATAGCTCTCCTCTATACTTTCAGGTATATCAAACCTTGGTTCTGAAGGCTGGGAGACCTCTTAATGGAGTTTATATCCTAACACTCTGAATGGATGCCCTTACTAGAACCATTAGAATAGAGGCCACCTTTAAAGCCTTGGTGTGATGATTATTAGTGCAAGGGGATAGAAGGTTTTCCCCCCCAAGACACTCACCATCAGGCTCCTTGGAGGAAAGGTAGAAATCCTCGGCATTACATAAGATACTTGTATCCTTTCGGGGAGAGGGTGATTGGGTCATCCTTCTAGGCCTAGAGGCCCCTACATACCACCTCTCAACAATGGAAAAAGTGGGTATCCCCTCTTAGGGTTCTTACATTTGTGTCACGAAGATTCCAAGTTGCGTGTTGAGTTATCGCATTGCATGCACTCCTTAGGCTATAACTACTTGAACTGTCTTCTATGTGTTATACCCATAGAAATTTGGACCTTCTTTGATCCTTGAACATACACTCAATGTTTAGATCACAGGGTAAAACAATTGTTAGAATAATTTCTTTTGTGTTTATAAATCATTAATAAAAAATCATCCATTGAAACACAATTTTTTTAAATATAAAACAACATCAAAATGTTAAAATGATTAAAACTGAGCAACTGAGCAAAATAATGCATCAACTAAAAACATTAGCACATAAGAATAACATAACAATGCATTAACTAAAAACATTAGTGCATACGAGTCACAAATTCGTGCATAGATTGAAAATATTGACACATAGATTTAATATATTAGCGCGTGATAGAAATAGAATAGCACATCAAGAACACATAACATAAACAAAATAATGCATAGATAGGGAAACAAAGTAGCGCATCACCTTAATCAAGACAACAATAAACCTAAACCATCTTCCACCAATTTTCACAAAAAGTTTACACCTATTGGTGAACCACTTGAATCGCTTTGAAAACACTTCTTTCAAATAAATTGATCACATGACTAGAAGAAAGAGATTTTTAGCTCAAAGTTAAACCAACATGTGAAATGACAATCATTGTTGTGATTACCATCGAAGAAAAGGGCATAAAAATGAATGATTGTCAAAGATTAAAGCATGTTATTCAAGACTTGATAGATAACAAAGTAATAATTATGGATGGGCATAAAACAAATGAATCACATATTGCCTTTAAAACTCCACTCCCAAATTATGAGAAGGGTGAAGCATCAATTTCAAGAGATAGTAAAGGAAAAGAAAAAGTCAATTATGCTCACGTCTATGACAATGTGGTTAATGTTATTGTGGTTAAAGAGAAGCCACAACTGGAACCTACACATGCCATCCCAAAAAGTAAAGCCAAGGTAACCTTGCTAGGTCCAACAACTAATACATCATCCACTTCCAAGAAATACAACATAGTGGATCAACTACAAAGACGCCCATGCAAATATCCATATTAGAGCTTTTAAAACTTTCACCAATGCATAGAGGGATTCAGAAAAAGCTCTACTAGATACCATTGTCCCAAAAGATCTGGGTGTTGATCAATTCCAAGCCATGGTGGGACATTTAATCGTGCCTCATTGTTTATCCTTTACAAAAGATGATGACATGTCTTTACAGCATCCATATAATGCTCCCCTCCATATTGAAGCCCTCATTCATAAAATACAAGTTAAATGTGTCATAGTAGATGGAGGAGCTAGTTTAAACATTTGCTCATTAATTCTTGTTAGTGCCTTAGGATTTTCTAAAAACATAGTTGATCCTCAGAAAAACATCACAATAAAAGCATATGACAAAGAAGAATTTGCTCTTCCAAAGGAATAGTGTTGTTGCCAATCAAAGTAGGACCCTTACAAAAAGATATAGTATGCCAAGTTTTGGACCCAGATATATCTTACAACATATGTCTGGGATAACCATGGATCCACGATATGCAAGTTGTTCCATCAACTTACCACCAATGTTTGAAATTCCCCTATAATGGACAATAAATCACAATTCCAGTAGACTCAAATCCATTATAGCATTGCAGTAATCTAAAACTAGTTCAAGATGTCACTGTTCTCCATAATAGGGAAGCATCTTCTTCTACGTCATCATCTAAGAAGAGTTCATTTACATCTACTCTCGAAAGTTTTGAAAAGAAGCTACAACTGAAGGATAAAGGAATAAGAGAATATTCTCTTCTAGATTTGCCACTTTCTCCTTGATCATATGGAAAACCATCAACTTCAAAGAACCAACTAGTGTCGAAACCACTCAAAATATTTGATGGATCATATGTCGAAGCATAGACCCTATCTGAACAAACTAGAGATAAAGATATTTTACAGTGTCTATACAAAGATGAAGAATCTCAACAAGAAGTTAACAATGTTAGCATACCAACAAAAAAATATGGAAAATGATTCCATATCATGCAAAAAATGGGATATGATGGCAAGGTTCCTGTAGGCAAAAGAAAATAAGGTATTCTAGAACCCATACAACCTCCTTCTAAACATGTCAAGGACAAGACGGGGCTAGTTTTTGGACAAAACCAACTGGAAAAACAATAACAACAAGAAGCAGCTCACAAACAACAACAAGAAGCGGCCCAAAAGCATTAAGAAGAAGAAGCATCCCATAAGAAACAAGAAGAAAATGATAAAAGATAAAAACATGCCATTAAAAGAGAAGAAGCTACCCATAACCTTTATGAACAAATTTGAAAATTACAAGCTTCTATTGAAACAAACTCTAATGAGTGGGAATGGGATTCATATCATTATGAGGAATCTTTCTAGAAGGATCTTATTATGCAAAAGATGCCGATGTTGATGTAGTTCACTCATATGCAGACAAACATTAGAATATAGACCACTTGAATTAGAATCACAATCTATCGATTCTGACTATAGCGAGGCCAATCAAATACTAATCAAGACATGTCATTCTGAGGAGAGTAACATTTTGGACTAGGAAGTAATTGCTGAAACCTTTGACAGTTCCATTATGACCCTTAATGAATCAAGTGACCCTTTACCTTTGGTCCATCTAGAGCTTATCGATTGGGAAAACAATGGACCCATTAAGATAGATACCTTTCCTAATGACTATGCCATCACCCAATATCTCAATGTTGTAGAACCCAAAACACCTTCCACCAACTAATTAAATGACACAACTTCTAATCGAGAGGGTGCCAATTATCTTAGCACAAAATTAAAATAAATAAATCAAATATCAGATCTAATGCTGAAAACCATTTAATGGCAACGTTAGATCGAGGAAAATTTCAAAGAAAGGATGTATTTGATGGTGGAAACCTCTTCGAGGAGCCAGAGGATGGGAGATTTGACACTCTTCCCAAGTATTATTAGGAGAGGTCCTCAATATTTATCGAACCAACAAAAGCAATAAACATTGGTACATCAGACAATCCAAAGATTATACATCAAACAACATCACTATCAAAACAAGAGAAGTTGAATTACATTGAATTATTCAAAAAGAGACAAATAAAATTCATCTGGACATATGCAAACATGACAAGGTTGGATCTCGATCTCATGATGCATCATTTAAATGCATCTCTAAGAGCTAAACCAGTTAAACAAAAACTGAGAAAAATGCATCCTCACATAGCTCTCCTTGTAAAAGAAGAATTGAAGAAATTGTTATATGTGGGGTTCATAAGACCAGTTGTCTACCCAGAATGGGTGTCAAACATTGTACATGTTTCCAAGCCAGATAAAAGTATCAGGGCCTGCACAGATTTTAGAGATCTCAACAAAGTGTGTCCAAAGTATTACTTTCCTTTAACAAACATAAACACCATAGTAGATTTAACAACCAAACATGCCATGTTTTCTCTAATGGATAGTTTTTTGGGGTATAATCAAATCAAAATAGCACTTGAAGATCAGGAGAAGACAACTTTCACATGTCCTTGGGGTACTTTTTGTTGAAACGTCATGCCTTTGTACTGAAGAATGTAGGTACTACATATTAAAGAGCAATGACAACAATTTTCCATGACATGATGCATACATTCATGGAAGATTATGTAGATGACTTATAAGCAAAATCATGCACTAGAGAAGCACATCTTGAGATATTAGATAAGATCTTTCAAAGGATAGAACAATACAAGTTACGACTAAATCTAAAGAAATGCACTTTTGGAGTCACATCTGGAAAAATTTTGGGGTACATTGTTTCATCTCAAGGCATAGAAGTGGATCCGACCAAGGTGAAAGTAATTATGGAAATGGAATCACCCAAGAATATCAGTTATTTATGTACTCTTCAAGGGAGAATTTAGTCTATCAAAAGATTCATTGATCATTTGGAAAATAGGTGTCATCCATTTACTCATCTGCTACACAAGAATGATCCATTCAGATGGGATGACAAGTGTGAAGAAGATTTTGATAAAATAAAAAAATATTTGATGAATCCACCTATGTTAATGTGACCAATGGAAAGCAAACCATTTTTTCTCTACATATCAGCCCTGAAGGTATCATTGGGAGTTCTTCTAGCAAAAAAAGACCATGAAGGAAAATAAAGAGCTATATATTATATCAGCAGGACCTTAGTTGGCTATGAGCTCAACTATACATCTATTGAAAAGCATGTTTCGCATCTCAAAAACCGTGACACTATATGCTGACACTTTCTATCAAGTTTATATCTAAGATAGATCCATTGAAATATCTCCTCAGTAAAACAACACTAACAGGGAGATTAGCAAAGTGGGTTATGATCTTGAATGAATTAAATATTGAGTATATTGAAAGGAATCTATCAAGGGTTAGGTGGTTGTAGATCAACTAGCCAAAGCACCATTGCATGATGACAATCCTTTGCACATTGAGTTTCCAGATGTAGATGTCCTCGAAATGACAAGGCAAACCTGAAAATTATATTTTGATGGTTCTTATATGCAAAATGGATCATGAGTCGGCACACTATTCATAATACCTCAAGGTAATACCATTCCAAATTCATACAGATTGAGATTTCATTGCACCAATAACATGGCATTATATGAGGCATTAGTGACGGGAATCAAAATGACCATGGAATAGAACATCATAGAGCTACATGTTTATGGAGATTCTCAGGTGGTAATCAATCAAGTCAATGATGATTATTAGACAAAAGACAATAAACTAATGCCTTACAAAAGAATGGTTGATGACTTCAAAAAGTATTTTGTTGAGATCACTTTTGTACAAATCCCAAGGACTAACAACAAAGTGCCAGATGTAATGGCTACAATCTCTTCTCTCCTACATACCCAAAAACATCAAGCTTGTTCCGAATTCTTGGTGGAAGAACTATTTTATCCATCCTATGACTGTGTCGATACCCAAATCATTTGCCACCTAGTAGGACTTGATTCCTCTCGTTATGGTCAAATTTATACTTATTTGAAATACAATACCCTTCCTCTTGACCTATTGAAAAATAAAAAATAAAACTTCATCCGGCAATCTGCTTGTTATACTATCATTGCTGATACACTTTACTGACGAGGTCTAGATGGTACTCTCCTCAAGTGCCTTGAATGTGAAGAATATGAGAAGTCCTTGAAAGAAGTTAATGAAGGTATATGTGGCACTCATTCAAGTGTTCTTACTCTTGTGAAGAAACTCATATGATTGGGCTATTATTGGCTGACTATGGAGAAAGATTATTTTCAGTTTGCAAAGACATGTAAACAATGTCAAATTCATGGCAATCTCA
This sequence comes from Cryptomeria japonica, assembly GCF_030272615.1. Lineage (NCBI taxonomy): Eukaryota > Viridiplantae > Streptophyta > Pinopsida > Cupressales > Cupressaceae > Cryptomeria > Cryptomeria japonica. The sequence goes on from NC_081408.1 coordinate 493,901,725, forward strand.
TACTTGCACCAGCTCAAGAGCTACACGCTCTAGGAAATTCTTGGCCTTTCTATCAGTGGGGTCTCAACCTCATGGGAAAAATTCATCCTCCTTCTTCCAACGACCACAATTTCATCATCATAGCATGAAATACTTCACAAAATGGATTAAAGTTGTGCCACTAACCAATGTCATAGTTAAACAAATTGCCTCTTTCATCCTAAATTTTGTCATCTCTATGGCATTCCTGCTTCCATTCTCACTGGTAATGGGAAAAATTTCAATAATTAGGATGTGCAAGACCTCTGTGATAGATCCTAGATCCAACACAAATTCTCTACACCCTATTATCCCCAGGGAAATGGTCAGCTTGAAGTGTCTAACAAAAGTATCTTAAAAATCTTGAAGAAGACAATCAATGACGTTGGTCGAGATTGGCATGTTCAGTTAAGTCCTACTTTGTCGGCATACTATACCAATATTCGCACACCTATTGGAGCTATGCCATATCACCTTGTTTATGGATCTAAAGCAATCTTTCCCATTGAGTTTGAGATACCCTCCTGGCGAGTATCACTCAAAGGCCTAATTCCAGATGAAGAATATCGAGTATCCTAGCTACAAGAGTTAGAATTGTTGCAAGAGCATTGCCAAAATTATTTTAACCATTTGAAAGCATAGAAGTAGAGAATATCAAGAAGCTATAACCACAGAGTCATACCTAGGATGTTTTAGGTTGTAGATATAGTTTTGAAGGAAAATCCACCCAATCAACAAGATCGTGAGAAGAAGGGAAGTTTGAACTAAATTGGCTAGGTTCTTTTGTTATTGTGGCTGCATATGGATCTGATGCTTACCAATTATCCACACCAAAAAGGAATATACTCGAGGAGCCAATCAATAGCTTGCATCTCAAAAAAAATTATACCTAAAAATCAGAAAAAAGCAAAAAAATAAGAAAAAGCAAAAATACAAAAAAAAAAATAATACAAAAAAATCAAATATGAGAAAAAGTGAAATAAAAACAAATAGTGAAAACTTGGAAACAAGCTCTATTTGTCAACTAGGTCTTCCATCTATTAATACATGCATCTTTCCGCTTCCATCTCTTCCATCACCATTGCATATATCCATAATAAAGCCTTTTTGTACATAATTAGGCATCATATGTATATTCTCACCATGGTTTGGATCATTGTATATATCCATAATAAATGGTTGTTTCTAGATTGTGGCAAAATCCTGAACCTAGTTAGGAGAATCCACATTGAGCTTAACACAACAAACAAGCAACAGTATGACAACAATCGTAAAGAAAAGATCATGAAATTCAACATTGAACATTGATCAAAATTTAACAACTAGCAAAATCAAACTCAACATCAAACAAACAAATATCAATGAATGATCTCTTCTGAATCATGGTTTAATCACTGTAGCAAGAATGCTCAACTGTTGTATCTTGATTTTTTTTATCATGCCTCCCACGAAACTCAAGGATGTCTTGAACTAGAGGAGCAAGGAAGGATCATCATCAGTATTGTGCAAATTTGTCACATGATGTGATTAACAAAGCATCATCGAGGACATTTTGGATTTGCATAGGAAAATGATAAACTCTTGTCTGTAGTAATTTCATATGTCATCTTGCATAGTAATTTCATGCATCACTTTTCCAAGGCTTGAGGTTTTAAAATGATGTTATCTCTCTTATTAAGGAATTGAGTACATTGAACATTAACAAAAAAAAACCAATTCATCTGCATGGCATTTCATTTTAGTAGTGCACATTTCATCATTGCAATCATCTAGGATAGGCATTTCATTACATTAATCATCATTTTTATTCATCATTTCATTAGATCCAATCTACATGTAGTTGTTGTCATGCCCCATTATGAGGCCAAGAGGACTAAACAATACAAAGCAATAAAAATGCGAATATTTTTTTTCTTAAAGGATATCATTACTTAAACAAGAGAGATACATCCATCAAGATAAAACGTGATACACAATTAACAACTTACAATTATCCTCATGGCCCCATAACGATGTAACTCAATGTTGTACAACATCAATTGAACCCAACACAAACTGTTATACATTAATAAATCATCAAACAATATCATAGGTACACATGATACATATTACATTGCATGAGATTACATATGAACATCATAATACCTTACAAAGGATCCATAAGATA